>NC_092531.1:20493409-21112045 GCF_037038585.1 Patagioenas fasciata
TAGGAAGTGATCTGACATTTTCTGATTGCTTCAAGCAGACCACTGGCTGCATTCGCTACTAATTGACATTTGTGGGTTTAGAGAGTAGTAGGGGTGAGCTGTGTTGGGGCCTAAGGCTCGATTCTTCAGCTGTGCTAAACGTCTGTCTACTGGCAGTGCTAGATCCTGAGGTCAGCTATGCTCTGGTGAGAGGTCCTTTCAGTCAGCTCAAGTGTAACCTGAAGAGACATTTAAGTAGACCAGAACTGTTGAAACACATTTTCACAGTCTCCATTCCACCCCTGTGAGTAGATCCGTACTGCAAACCTGTCTCTTGGAAAGTATCACATGTCCTCTTTGACTCCAGGGAGAAGCTGTTGGTGTGGAGGATGGATGCTCAGAGTAGGCAAAAGTGACAACTCTAAATGCCTTCTTCAAGTGAAGGAGCAATTTCTAGAGCTTTTTACAAACAAGATTGGAAAGGGAAACAGCAGAATCAATAAAAGTTTTCAAACATTTGGTCCTGTGGGCTTTGAAAAAGAGGTGAGATCCCTGATTCTATCAGAAAACAACAAAAACCCCCTACCATCTTGTTAATTCCTTAAAGCTTTAGTTGTTTGCTGTATAAACACATATAAAAGGGTTTCAGATTAGTGCTCCACCTGTAGCAGAGGAAGGAGGAGAGGAAGATGCTGAAAGGTATGGAGAATTTAGCACTCCAAAGAATTTTAATTGATTTCTGTTGCTTCCTCAGGCCAAGGGTGCTTCACACAAGGTCGATGCAAGGGCACATCTATTGGCAGGTGGAACATTTGTCTCTCCTCTGATGGTAACCAGAATCTAGCACTGTCAGTTCAGTTGATATTAGACTTGCTGGATCTGTAGATCCATGTGTCATATTGTCAATGGTCATTGACTTGCAATGTCCTGTTGTTGGGTATAAATAAGGGAGGTGGAGGTGGGGGGAGTTATCAGACCTAGTTTGGATTGACTTAAAATATCCTGCTGTAATTGCCTCAAGTCAGTACACAATAGACTCTTTATTAGCTATGGAAACAGAGCTGAAATTACCCCCAAGAACTCAAAGGTTATGTATTTGCACTAATGACAGCATCCTGAATGATTCCCTCTAGCCTCATTATTGGGACTGAGAAGGCTTGTGCTGAGCGGGCCTGAACTTGAGTTAATTCAGTCAGGGGGCACTGAAGCCAACTTCTCCAGCTGGGTGAAGCAGCAGAGAGGCGGGAGCTACAGCTGTGATATAGGATGTGCCTACTGCTTCCTTTCATGGCTGAGCTCTCACAGCTCTCTGTGAGGTGCACACTAGAAATAAAGTACCCTTCAGGGTGAGAGCTGCCTTGGATCAGTGGTACCAGCAGGGAGGTGTTCCTGCAAGAAAGAATAGTAACAGTTAGTATAAAAATAATAATACTATCTGGCTCTTTTAAAAATTCACCCTGCCTCTCCACTGCAGGATGATCCCTAAAGCTGAGCTGAATGCTATTGCATTCCAAAACTGGAAACCATCATGCCTTGAGAAACAGCGAATATCAACAGAGCAAAACCAACTGGGATAGATCTTACAGCTAGGACTGTATTTTAAAAATGAGCACTTGCTATAAGATGTTTTCTTCCATTATTGAAATGCTGGGTGCTTTTACTGTTGTGTATGAAAAGGAAGGAGAGCTGTTATATTGCTGGTCAGAGGCACCAGCAATTTTCTGCCTCTCAGTTCTGAAGGAGAACTTGTTCTCGTACCAGGCCTCCATGGAGAATTTCCTCAACTCTTTTTCTCCTCAATCTAAACATGCATATTTCCAGCCATTCTCATCACAGCCTTTTCATGTTGCTCTGCTAATGCATCCAAGTCTTTGGTTTGTATCTGTTTTCTCCAGTTCTGCTCCTCAAGCAGTTCTTGTTTCTACTAAATCCTGGCATGTGATATTGCCAACTCTTTCAGCCATGAAAACTCTTTTGGGTGAAGAAAATGAATGTACAGGTCTGAAACAAATAGAAATCCATATGGGAATGCCTTCAGACTGGCAAACTTATTCCATCTGACTACAAGGGTGAAAGAAAGGTGCTTCAGCCTTCTGTCCCACCTGGCCTCTGCTGTAAATGTAATGATATCTAAGGTATACGTGCTCATGTGTCTTGATGCTGTGAGAGCAGCAAAAGGAGGGAAAAGGGGTAGTGTCCCATGTGAACAGTGCTTACTCCTTTTTTGTCTTTCTCCTTATGTCTTTATATGCCAGAAACTGCTTATCCCCCAGGCATCTTGACTTGCCCACTTCAATAAATAAAAAAATGCACCAGGCAGTTAGAACGGTGCTAATTGCTGATAACTGTCTATTGATCTGTCCATTTGGCAGCTCTGATTACAGACTGATACTTCTATCTAACCACAGCTGTGGTAGCTAGAAAAAAGAGCCAGGACTCAAAACTTTGAAATAGCACAGTGTTCCTGAGCTCTCCAGCCATTCTCCTGGGTGAATGCTTTAGTGCATGGAGAGGATTTTGCACTGTGCTGTCAGGTGCAGGCTCTTGGGAAGGGAATGCTGGTTTGGTGGGACTCTGCTCACGTGCAGAGCAGAAACAGCAATCATGGAGGCGGTGAGGACAGTCCCACTTGGGCGAAGCCTTCCATGAGCTGATGTGAAACCACGGACCTTTGCTGTTCATCTACTTATAAACTCCTCATTGCAGTGGTTAGGCCAATCTGGTAGAGATCGGTTTGCTGAAGACCTGGAAATCCTCTATAAACAGCACATTGCAGCTATTACACGGCTGCATATTGGAGAAGTTTGTTAGATTGCTCCAGCAGATGCGGTAGCAGCTGGCACAGGAGACAACATAGTGCATTATTTTGAAGGTGTCATAATGAGTTATGGATATTAAAAGTGACTATTTGGCTCACATATACTTGACTGCTTGGGCACTATCTGACATTCAAAGTGTGCTCAAATGTTCCCCTACTGTTCTTTTCTTGGTGCTTTTCTCCACGGCACTGATAGGTCCCTTGGCTTTTGTTGGCCTGAGGTCTGAACAAAGATGTTCTTGTTTCAAACATGGATTATGTTTTGCTTTAGAGGCCTGGAATATGTAAGTAGAGCTGGTTGACCTTAGCTGAATGGGAGAACTTGTGTCAGAAAATGGCCTTTTTAGAAAATTAACATATTCGTTCAGCTGGAAAAGGTTATTTGCTTTTTTTTCAAAATGTGTTGGTTTTTAAATTTTTTTTTTGTGGAGATTTTAAGCAAATCACTTCATTTCTTGTCTTTAATTTTTGTTTGCTTTCTACATGTCGCCTTGGAAATTCATCTGTGGTTGGGGTTATTTTTTTTGTTCGTCTGTATGTTCTATCTTTGGACACCTCTTTTTTCCTCCTATGTGTAGAAAACCATGTTGTGTTTGTGCTGCTTCTTTCACTTTTGCCCTTTCTTTTTCCTGCCATGAAAGTTCTCCCTTTTTTTCCTTTCTGGTTATTTAACATTTCAACCTTTTCATATTGGCTCGGTAGACAGCTGTTGTATTTTTTTCCTTCCTTCCCTGTGTTCAGCCATTATACTTCACTGCACCTTGTGTCACACCTTGAGCCATTTGCCACACCTTTCTACTTCTGGTTCTTTGAGTCGCTTTCCTTTCTGAGTGTCTGAGAGTGCTCACCATTCTTTTCTTATTCAAATATTGAACTCCCCCAAGCATCAACTTTATTTTAAAACAATCTGTGACGAAAAAAGGTAACTAAGATCTTATAAGGGGGGAAACAACAACAAAACAAAAAAAAAATCCCCAAACAAATGAAAAAACGAGAAATTCCAGCTATTCACAGCTATGTTCTGAATGCTTATGGCTGCTAAATGTAAACTGCCCCGGGAGATAGAATCCCAAAGCTGACTGAGAAAAATGAAAGGCAAAGACCGAGTGAACAGAATTGTTTGAAATCTCTGCTGAAAATTGAGGAAAACCCCTACAATTTTGAAAATATAACTTTTCTTTTTTTTTTTTTCCCCTGTTGATCGATAAAGAATCTTCACATGCTAAAACTGTGTTTGACTTAATGAGACGTATGCAGAAGTTACTCTAACTAAGTATAATGATTTCAGGTCTGTTAAATTTTCTGGCTTTCTCAGTGTGTTAGTGGGGTGCATTTTAGAGCCAGATTCTCTCACACCTACTTGCCAGTTACCATAACGTTTTACCTGGATAAAAAGTTAAGGTTAGTGCTGATGGAGCAGTTCCTGTAAGCCAAAGGCAGCTGGAGGCAGAAACCCTTCCACTGGCACAGCTGGTTCTGGGAAGGGATCTCTGTCTTGGGCTTCTGCTTTAGATTTTCTTCCAAATTTAAGAACAGATATTTGCAGGTATAGGTGCCTAGGGATGTGATTTAGGAAGATACTCAAATTACTGACATTCCTTATTTGCAGTGGTCAGGAAAAAAGGGAAGAGCAAAGAAGAGAAAGGGTAAAAAATGCTGAGTGGAAAAAAAAAAGTGAGAGAGTGGTAGGAATTTCACTTCTATCACTCTGTAAATTATTCACACATGCCAGCTGGTAATTACTTATAATGAACATCTATAAAGCACTTTGATATGGTGAGATGAGCAGTACCATAGAAAGAGTGTCCGATGTTTATATCTAAGGGATAAGACACTAGTAGAAAGGCAAGAACTACCCATATAATTATCTTCTTATGATATGTTGGCTCACTGGTGCTGTACCTAGATGTGTTATTAAAGAACTAGATTACTTTTTCAGAGTGTGAACTTCAGAGGCAATAATCTAATGATGATTCAAGTTAAAGAGTGATGTGGAGCACTGACAATTTCTGGCAGTCTTGCTGAATGTGGGATCCGAGTCCTTTCTTTCCTGAGGGATGATGTCATCTTTATCCTTCACTTCAAATGCACTCTCAGCTGCGCATCCCTTGTACCCATCAAGCCAGTGATCAAATGATCTGTAACTCGCGTTCACCTGTCATGTCCCTATGATGTGAGTTGTGGAATGTGCTTAATTAGATTCTTGATCTACTGATTTGTAACAAGATTTCATAATGAAGCAATTTTCTAGCAATCTTTGTCAGTAGCATCTTGAGCTGGACCCTTGATTGTTTGATGTTTCTCTTATGTGAAGTGTATCATGATCCCCTGTGTTATTTGGCTTTGGAATGGAGCCCTATGGAAATTTACTGTGCAATGAAGTTATACCAAGTTCATGGCCATGGCACTTGCAATGTAACAGGTGTTTTTTCTGTTTATGGTAACATTTCAGTATAGAACTGCAGGCTGCATTGGAACAGGTGTCATTAAAACCATTATTTCCTGACCTTTGAAAGCATCCACTTTTCCTTTCCCATCCCAAGTCTTTGGACTTCTGAAGAAGCACCTTCCTCACCTGTGCAGGTGCCATTGGCATCTGTACAGGATCAGTAGATCAGTTCAGACAAGTTGACTGTGGCCCCAGTGAAGGAGAAGAACCTATTACAAGTTAAATTTGGTTAAAATTTTTTGCTGTATCAGATTAAGTGAAAATATGTTGGATTAATGGGGCCTTTGCTAAATTAAGAGCAGTCTTATGCTGTATAATGTATAGCTGCTCCTTTTGCTCTTTTTTTGTATTACAAATCAAAATCACAGCAGAAATGCAGTGGCAGAATAGAGAAAGAAAAAGAAATAAAGAAAAAAGGGAAGAAGAAAGAAACAGACTTGATTAAAATAGAGCTTTTCCTTTTATAGATATGTAAGTTAGGTCTTTTCGCAGCACCAGTTGAAAGCTGGTGACATTTGAGACTTCAAGATAACACCAGTAGGAGATTAGTATCAAGGAAGATTTTTATCAAGCGTTCCACAATGGGCCAAAGGTAGGAAAAAAGGTCTTTCCTTCATAAATGCTTATCACTTGAGAAGGAAATAAAACTTTCACGGTTAGTGTGTCTTTATGTTTTATTCTCAAAATGACCTGTGTATTCATTGTATCACAGCTTCAAAGTGGACTCTTTTGTCCAGCAAAGATCATGATGGACCTTTCAAGTCCCCGTCTAGGG
This sequence comes from Patagioenas fasciata, assembly GCF_037038585.1. Lineage (NCBI taxonomy): Eukaryota > Metazoa > Chordata > Aves > Columbiformes > Columbidae > Patagioenas > Patagioenas fasciata. The sequence continues at coordinate 20,499,431 of NC_092531.1, forward strand.
GCAAAGCTGCTCCAAGAAAAGGTTTAAAAAAAGAAAAAAAAAAAAGAGAGAACGGTAAAGGAGTGCTGTAGTTTTTCTATCATCAGAGATTTTCTGATAAACCTCTGTTAGTTAAATACATGTTAAAAATAAATGATAGTATGAAAAGTGACACAGAGGTACAGTACATGTGCAGCCATTTGAAAAATATGTGTGACCCATCTCCACATGGAGGAGAGCCACAGTTTCTGTACATCTGTCATTTTTAAAGACTGACAGATTGTGCAGCCCATGGGAGTCATTGCATTGGACTCGCTGGGACTGCTTAGGTGAATAAAGCATGCAGCAGCTGCATGGCCTGACCCTAAGTGGGCTACATGTACTAAAAACTGTATAGGTAAATCACAGCAGGAGGGAAGCACCACGTGCTGAGAGACTTTATGCCATCCAGCCCTGCAAGTGGGAATTCATCCCAAAGGAAAAACCAACTGCTGAGGTAGTGCTGGGCATCAACAAGGTCAGAAAGACCTGCTGGAAGGTGCCACCTGAGAGCTGGGTCCCTGAAACAGAGGTCGCTGTTTGGCTGATGCAAATGATTGTGTTGATCCTGCTAGGATGCTATTTAGTTAAACTGCTGGTATGCTTAGTGTTGGGACACCTATGTTTGAAAGGGACATGGGAACAGAGCTCCTGTCTCCTTTCCCAGCTGGCTCTTTGAGCTGGGATGCAGTGGGTTCCCATAGTCAGCATGGATGCACAGAACAGCGTTCTGTGCCGTACAGCACTCTGCTCCCTTCTCCTGCATGACCTCCATCAAGTCCCCAAGTCTCTTCATTCACAGTTTGTACAATAGGGAGAAAAACTCTTCTGTACCTTCTCAGGCTATTGTGATGATGAATATGTCACTGATTATAATGAACTCACAGACTGGAACTGTGGGAGCCATATAAGCATCTGAGATAAGTAACAAGAAGCACATAGGAAAGGGCAGTGCACTAAAGCTTCATTGACAGAACTGCATCTTTCACATCCTGCTGAGATTTGCCTGCTGCTGATCACAATGAACAACTTAGGCCCTGAAGCAAGAGGATTGATATTCTTTGTATTTTATTTTTATCCAAGCTGATAGAACGTGAAATTCTATCTTACCTCTTCTTAGTAGTGTCTAATCCGTCCTGGGCTCTGTCTGAGCTCTTTGTCCACGGAATACCATGTGGGAGTGAGTTCCACAGGTTAATTACATGTTAAATAGTGTTTCATTTTTCTCTGTTTTCAATGGGTGGCCCTTAATTGCGAGTTACCCTCCAGGTCTAGTGTTATGAGAAAGAGTAGAGAGAAAGGGAACAAGTAATTGCCCTTCTAGACATCATCTGCAGTGCTTTCTCATATATCTGCTCTCCCTCTTTTACTTTCTACCCCTCCTCATCGTAAAGCTTTTCATTTTCCTTCTAATGGAATACTTTCTTCCCCTGTATAATAATGCAGTCTACTTTTGCTGTCCTCTGTTGTGTCTCTTTCTGCTTGGCCTTTTTAATGACTAAACCTGAACACATTATTTGGTAGAGAGTGAAATTTACTTTTACAGAGAATGGCAGAATGTTTTCTCTGTGTTGTCTCTTTTTCATATTCTTCTATTTGGGGTTTTGTTTGGTGTTCCAGCCCTCAGGAGCTGCTGTAAAATGGAAGTGATTTCCCGCGAAAGGAGAGAGATGTAGTGGCATTCTGGAGTACAGTGGGAAAGTGATGCCTGGATCACCAGATGTCATGGGTCTTCAGGAGACACTTTTGGTAAACTTTCAGGTGACCACAAAGACACTGGAGCTCATCGGTGATCTTTGTGGCAAGAATGGATTTTCCTGCTCTCCTGTCTGTCTTCTCTACCATAATTTATAGATAAGACAGTGTAATTCTTCATTAGTTCCCCCCAATCCTTAACAAAGCATATGATGAAATTTTGTGAGGATGCATAAAGATGTATTTATTACCAGATCTGCTGCTGATATATATCAAGACAGTTTGTATCATGTTTGTAGGGTTGTGCTGTTTTATATTGCTGGAATACCTTACTGTTTTTTTATTCAGACTATTCCAAATATGGACACTGTTAACACTACTACCTACTCTGCTTTTCTTTGTAGCTGTTAGTAGTAGTGTGCAATCCTCACCCTCCACAGTTTCTGAGAGGTATGAAAAACTAGACCAAAATACATATTATGCCATGCCCTGGAGGGATTAGAAAGACAGAGGGAGGAGAGATGTAAGGAACTAAAGCTGTGTAGTCTATAAAAGAAGAAACTTCGGGGGATGTGACAGAAGTCTTTAAACACCTTCTAGGGAACAACAAATTGTTTGGAGAAGGGAATGATTTACTCTCTAAATGCAGTAGCGCAGGCAGCAACACCTTGGATGAATGAAGGAATGGTCTGAGTTAGTCTGAAAAGTTTTTCAGTAATGGGAATTAGGGTGTTAACACTATGAAGTGGGTATATGTATGGCATATTGTAACATGGTGTTTGAGGTGTGACGTCTGCTGGACGGTACTGCTGACAATCTTGAACCCAGACGAATAAGCTTTGGCATTTATTTCTCAATTTTAAATACTAAACATAAAGGTTACATGACTTTCATGCTTAATAAAGAGTTCAAATATCAATTGCTGGCTTATCTGTAGCAACACTTGTTTAGAAAGCCTGGCTCTGGTGGAGCTTGATGAGTAGCCAGTAGGCAGCTGGAGGGCTGAGAAATGGCAAGATCATTTGATTTCTAAAGACACAAGTTGATTTCTTCCTGCAACATGAAGGCAGAAAGTTCCATTTCCCTAATGCTAATTCTGCAGGAGAAATTTTTCCCCAACTCATGATTTTTCAAGACATATTTGTTTGATTACATTGAGCAAAAGGTTCACAATTACAGCCATAGGAAAACCAGTTGGAGAAGCTGACATGTTGACCTTTAAAACACAAAGAACTTTGACACAATCTCAGCTTCCCCTCATCAAGGCAGTCAGTCTGTGCTCATTTCCGAACCATGTTTGACGTGTTATAAGCAGAACTCTTGGCCAAAACATCCATCAGGAGCAGTTCAGAGAGTGATGTTTTACAGGAGCCAGGCAGGCGTTGGAGCACGACCTCAAAAGAGTAACGCTCCAGTCTGGGGAGACATGGGGTCACCTTCAGCAGAAATGCCGTGTTGTGAAACAAAGCATAAATCAATAAACATGGCCAAGGTCTTGAAAACAAAAGTGAAAGGCAGTGTAAACGTATCGCAGTACGATCTCTGGGGGACCCGAAGGAGTGTTAGAGATTTCAGAAAGACTGGTGAGGTCACCCGGAAAGCAACAGCAGAGTTTGGAGACTCCAAAAATGAACCTTGGCATTGGCTGACTTCTAAATTGTTTGGTTTTCCAGGATCCTGAAATAGAGAAGCCAGGAATAGTCCAGGGGGTGGAAATGGTCTAGGAGCCCTAGAGATCTGCTTCAGTGCTGATGTTTCATCTTTTAGTGCTCAGTTTATACTCCCCAGCTATCTTAGAATTATCCTGGTGCTTCTCCAACCTCACAGGTCCCTTTTACTTGTACCCCTTACAATCTGACTATGTGAATAAGTTTCTGTCAAGTGAACGGGACAGTGGATTTTCAGCCTGAGTGTGTTCAGGTACTGCCTGTGTTCATCCTCTCGTCCTTGATGAACATAAGGTAGCTTGTTCCCACCTACTCTTGTAAAACCAGAAAAAAATGAAGGCTTGAAATAAGCTTCTGTGCAGGAGGTGAGATCAGATACATTTTGTGGAATAGGAGGCTGTTGGGAGCTCACTTTGAGAATAATTCAGAGAGCACCTTGAAAATATCACACCTCAAAAATATCACGCCTCAAGGCAACCTGGAGGCAGCGAGTTTTCCACCCAGTAAGATGCTAGGAAGCCTATTTCCAGATGGAAATGAGTGAACCTGTTTTTTTACCTCCTATCTGGTCTTTTGGGAGGCATCGTTGAGTCCAGAATATGGTAGAGCTAGCAAGCCAGTCCATTAAAGGATCACATCAATTTATTGCTATATTTATTCACTCTTAAAGTGAGGTAGTTGGCAGAGTTGCTCAGTATGTCTCCAACAAGTACAAAAACATGTGAGTTTTGCAATCAGCTCAGACTCCGCTTGTTTGTCATAAGGTACATTTCTGCTTGCTGCAATAATTTGTGAGAGACCGCAAGTCTACCTGTAACCCCTTTCTACAGCTCTCAGATCTGAACTGGAGCACAGTCTCCTGACTGGAAACACATTTTGGAGGGAAGAAATAATTTGTATGGAGCCAAAGAGAAGGTGAAAATCCACCTTCCCTGTTTCTTATTCTACCTTCTACTTACGTCTTCAACTTCATGCCTTAAGCAAAGGCCCAGAACTTCAGAAGGGTCTTGCAGACCATGAGATCTGCAATTCTGTCTTTTCCTTCCTAAAGTTACCAGAGGTCTTTTGCTGTTCAGCACACAACTGCTTAGTTAATATTTCCAGAAACCTCATTACTGGAGACCCTGAGCACTATCCTGGGTAGCTCAATGGGATCTGGGATGCAGTCGGAAGGGTGGGGCTCATGACTTAAGAGAGTTTTTCTTTGCAGAGCTTCAGTGGTTCTAGAATTAATTAAGCTTTTCGTCTTCAGAAGTTTCCAGGGGAAGAGTCTATCGGGCGAAGAGAAGCTTTCACTCTTTCTCACCCTAGTTGACAATTTTCATGTCCCTGATTTGAAGCTTCCTTGTTTGTAAAAGAACCACATGAATTTCTGTCCAGGATGTTCCTTTTCCAGCTCACAGTAGGCTTTATTCCTACAGTCCCTTTTGCTGGCAACACATCTGAACAGAGTCTGGAAATGAGAGAATGTTGCCATCTACATGATTAATGGTTTCCTCCATTGAATTGCAATTACAGGTTTTAATCAGTTCATTATTCCACTTAGTTTTTTGGGTCTTGACAGTTTTGCTGTGGAAACTAATTGAATTGGCTTCACCTCAAGGCTTTCCTGCAAAAAAATCTTGTATTGCCTTTGGGGATTGTGGGGGCTAATTGGCCGACTCAGATTTAATTTCCTATTTTTCCAACCTGGAAAAACAAACAAAAAGTGTGGGGATGTTCTTATTTCCCAATATTTGCCAGCTAAAGATTCCTGTTTTCCATTTAGCTTTCCAAACTCTCTTTCCTTTAAGGTGTAAAGTGGGTGTACTGCTAAAAGTTCAACTTCAGATAACATTTACAAACTCCTTGTTTTAGTCAGAATTGTTAATACACTTTTCCTCAGAGGGTGGTTACTCCTCAGAGGCTGAAGCTGTTTTTTTCCTCACTACTTTGTCACTTCAGCTGATCTAATGGGTCCTGTTTATAAGGATAGATCCTATGACCAGCAAAATTCTTGTTTTCAACTTTTAAGTTATCCTTCAATTTTGTTTTTCTGTGTGCTGTATTACTTGAATTCAGAGATTAACAAATAGTAAATTCCCCAAATATGTTATTCTCTCACAAAAGGATTCAAATCAGTGGATACTTTGTGCAGCTGCCAAAAAGCTCACAATTAGACTCCATCATACAACACAGATGTGATCCAGAAGAAATGTCAGCATCTGGAGTCAGGAGGAGTTGTTAACACGGTGTGAGGAGATGTGTAATCAGTAGCTGCAACAGCCCTCCCAGGCAGAACCAACCTGCCAAGCCTTCAGCCTCACGGAAGCACTGCCATTCACTTTTCCCTTCTTTATTTTACAGTAAGTGTTTAGGTCACATGAGACAGATTTTCAGAAGCATGCTCTGAGTGTCCACTCCTTTCACTTTGCTTTGGAGACTTATTGAGATCTATTTTATTCACACAACAAACTTCAACTGAAAAAGGTGGGTCACAGAACAGCCATAGTTGAAGCCAAAAAAGGTGAGAGAGAGAAGAGTGGCTCCTAGTGATGACAGTCACATACCAAGTGGGATTTTCAAAACACTGAACCTTGCACATTTGGACTAAAGGAGAGAGTTTGTCATTAATCTATGGTTTTACTTGGTGTGCGTGAATTTTAAAGTTCAATATCCCAGCTGGACGTTGAAGCCAATCCTTTCTCTCTCCTATATGCAGTGATGGATTCCTCTCTGGCAGGGCTTTCAGATTTCTGGGAGAACAATTCAGTCCCTGGCTGGGATGCTCTGGAAGGGGGTAAAGTCAGATCATGTAAAGTTGAACATGTTTTCCCACCAGCTACATTTGGAGATGGAGATTTTTAAAGCAGTGAATGTATTAGGGAACCAAAGTCTATTATGTTAGTTTTTTTCATTCCTTAAAAACATTTTTTTCTTTAATGAATCAAAGTGCTTCTGAACCTGCTTTTTCATCGCAGCACGAGTCACCAGTCAAAGTACGTATCAGAGAAAAGGGCACAGTGGCATCCTAATTTCCGTTTTCCATTGGTTCTTTGCTGTAATTAGAAGACTTTCTGCCTTGATGAGAAAGCCATAGGCTACGAGGCCAATACAGAAATGGGGTAGAACCATACTACTCACCTCAGATTCAGGTTCCTTTTATTAAATGATAAAACCATAAGTTTCCATTTCACAGCAAGAGTTTAAGGCTTCAATCAGAAGTGAAAAGGTGTATCGTGCTGGAAAACTGATTAAAAATACATACTGCATATTAACAGAGCACAAATGTAATAATTTCTTTCTTAAGTCTCTCAGTTATTACGGTACATCAAAGATACTTGCTTTTTAAATGATTAAAGAACATCCCCTCTTTTTAGTTAAGGTGATTAATGATATTAGTATCAATAATATCAATTAGTATCAGATCCTTTTGGTGTCATTAAGAGGGAATAATGTTCATCTGGCAACACACAGTGCAGTATCCAGAAGGGAGCTTATTAAAATATGACTCTCTTCCCCTTCCCTCACAAACCTTTGGCTTAATTACTTCATTAATAACAGTGCAGGATCCAAGAAGTAACTTCCTCCCGGGTGCTTCCAAGATGTGATGTGGAGGTAGAGACATCAGCAAGATTGAGAGATATTTATGTGCCCAGACCTCGCACAGGAAGAGGGGATGTAAAAGTGGGAGATGTAGGAACGCAGCAGAGTATGGAAAGCGCAGCACGGCTTGTGATTGCAACCACATTGAAACACACTTTGCAAGCAAAGAGAGAGCTTTGTGAGCTTAAGAGAAACAAACAATAACAGTTCCTCTAATGTGCAAAAATAAAGAATCTGTTGTTTAAAGAGCACACAACTGTATCTACCACCTCCTGATGCTTTTGACAGGAATTGCAGAAGGAGCAGATTGGATCAGCAAAACTTCACTCAGCCCTGACAGTTTGATTGCACTGCTGTGGAGGAGATGACAGATGTTGGAACAGCATGAGCAACTTAAACAAAATGCATCAAGCACAAAGCTGTGGCTCAACCTTTCCTCCACTTAAAATGATTTGCAATCTCTGAGGGGTCAGAATGTAGGGGTGATGGTTTTACATGTTAGGAGAGGAAAGGGGGAGAAAGGGAAGATAGAGACAAGAGGGAAAAATTGCCTGCAAATGATGAAGTGCCCAGCAATATCAGACAAATGTGTGGAACTGGAAACACGCTGCTTGCCTTTCATGAAATTATTTAAAAATGAATCATAGCTAGGGCACAGGAGGCTTTGGAGATTCATCGACCAAGCAGAGAACAGATAAACAGGCTTTACAGCATGTGCATATGTGAAAATGAGAAGTAAAATATTCAAAGGAGACAACCGGCTGATGTTTGGCAGTTCATTCCTTCCTCAGATATTTACCTACCTGTGGCATTGTTTTCAAATTTGCTGAGCGCTCCTTGCTATTGCTGCTTTTACGTACTGTGCTCAGCATTTCTGAGAAGCCAGGCAAACTGCAAGGGAAGCATTCAAGTCATGTACCAGAGGATCTGATACACACGGTGGGCATGTGCAGTGCTGATGCTTAGGTGACAGCATTTCAGAACCTTGCATGCCACTGCCAGATGATGAATTTAGCCTATATGCTCAGTGCGTTCTTGCAAGCTGCATCAGCCTGCTTTCCACATCATAAGTGAGAGATTGATTTGTTTCCTATGTTTTATGGAAATCTCTTCTGCTTGCTATTGTGGGTACATATGTGAGGTCAGCAGTCGTATTTCATACTCGCCATTTGTTGTTTATCATTGCAGCAGCGCTTATTTTAATCTGGGTGAAACCTAACAAGCGGCTCTTAAAGTGATGTAGGTGGTAGAAGCAGATAGATGTAAGGACTATGTGTGCTCTGAATGTGTTAACGTCTTCCACAGTACGATGAATGCAGCACCATCCTCACCCAATGCACCTCATCCTATTCTGTTTTCATGCATGGGCACAAAATGTCCAAGTGGGGTAAGAGAGTTTCTGCCAACAAGCTAGCTAGACTTGTATAAGGAGAGCTTAAAACTAGATTTAGCATGGGAAGTGGCTGAAGTTTTGTACAACAGAGAAGAGCCAGGGACTTCTGATGTATTAGGAACCAACAGGGTTATTACAATCTCAGGGCTTTTTTAAATAGTGTTTTCCCAAACCTTTTACAGCCCCACATTCTCATGGGCTTTCTCTTCTACCAGTAGTAGAAAAGGTTCCCTAATGCACTACCTGTTCATTTCTCAGATCCCCCCTGTAGATGCATTTCCGTTGGATGCCTCTAAGATGAGAATCAAACTAAACAATACAATTTTTATAATATCATAAGCTCCTGCAATGTTTTTTATTCTCTTTCAAGTGTATCCCAAGCAGGTGACAGCTTTCTGGTTTCATGTATTCACAAAATGAACTCAAAAATCCGGCCCACGCCTTCCACTTAAACTATGTTGATCCCAGGTCTCCTCCTCAAGGACTGTTCAACCTGGACTCTGGATCATGTCCTAATATCCAGATTGGACAACAAATATCCTTTAAGACTGAGCCAGCAAACCACACATCGTGTTTCTTAGCAAGACCATCACTGGCTAACAGGCTGAGATTTCCAGGATAACACTGTATTGCCACTTAATATATTATCTTGCTGCTTTTATATTCCAGGCTACTCTTATGCGAGCTCTTTGGGGATTGCTCCCACTTGCAGGGAAAAGCAAGCAAATACCTAAGCAAAACAGAAGTTTTTCTGCTTATCTTTCGTGTGCTCTAGACCATCCCTAGTTCAATGACATATATCCAAAATTCAGGATACAGGATATTCAGAAAGACTTGGTGCTGAACTTTACAGGAATATGTGGATTTAATAGTTTAGGCTCATTTCTTTCTACACTGACTGTTTTAATACCCTTTGCCTATCTCTGTTCTAAGATCTTATTGGGGTGTCCCTTCTCAGCAGCATGATACTTTGCAAGATGTAGCCTTTTGTATGTAAAATTTGGATGTCTAAACACAGCTGATTTCATACCTTCTTCTGTAGTTCATGAAAAGATTAAAGCACTGCTAAGAATTATTAATCTATTAACTTTACCTATGGTTATAATGTATCCTTTATCTTCTTCCATTGATTTGAAGTGTAGCTACAAAATTTAGAATAGATGCCTAATTCTAAGCAGCTAAACTACCCGAGACTAATTCCACTCTTTCTTAAAATGGTTTAGTACTTCATTTTGTATATGTCTCCTGGGACGGAAAGCCACAGTATTTAGCAAATTGAAGACCAAGAGCTGGAGTAAGAAAAAAAAAACAAAGAGAGCTCAGCTAAATTTTCATAACCTTAATTCCCCCAGGAGGAGCTGATTTTGGTTGGAATCTGGGGAGGGGACATGTGTTTGGGCTTCTTTTTCCTTTTGAAAGATTTTGTCCATCCCTAGAAGTCTCATGTAAGTTAGAAATATTGCAAGTTTTCTGCTGTGCCTGCTTCCTTGGCTACATATGACAGGAGTAACAAGCAGCATAACAAGTGTATGATGACACAGGGAAACAGAAGTACACAAATACACTCTGTGCAAAGGAATCCAAATCACAGTCTTGGGCACTCATTGACTCAGCTAGATTTGGCAAGTAGAATAGGATTTATAAAGATAAGGTTGTACCTTTCAATGCTTTTCAGCTGGTTTTATGCTAAGAGACCTGAGGATCAGAGCAATGAGACACGCAACACTAAAGTCTCTGAAATCCCTGCAGGGCTTATTATGTGTATAAGGAGACAGACAGCACGTATTTCAGGGCTGGGGAAGCTATTGCACTTGATTTAAAGGTAATTAAAGCATGTGAGTGACAGCAGAGATGACATGTGATGCATCAGACACCTTTTTGCCATTTCTCTTCCTGCTTGGCAGACTCATCTGCATGCTGAATGAAGGATGATGTCTCATACCCTTCTACCTCTTCTTTCATAGGCTTTTTGTTCTGCTCTCCCCGTCCCTCCTTGCAGCTCTCTTCTACTCTGGGATTTCAGAGAGAATATCTGCGTTTTGCAAGTAACTAGATCCTTATTCCTTCCACAGCTAAGTCAACAACAAGACATTTATTCCTATCAAGAGTTCTTGGTCATGCTCTAAAGCATAAAAATTGCCAGTCTAGTGAGCCATTGAGAAGAAAATATCCCCCGCACTGAAACATTTTTGTTAGCTGCTGTCTGCCACTCCACTGCGAATGAATGCAGAAGAGCAGGGATGCTGTACTCATTGGTATTTTTAATCTGCCCATGGCTCATTTTGATCCCAGTAAGTCAACCAAAGCCAATGTGAGAGCAAGGATTCATTGAGAATATTCAGTTCTGGAAGCGACTGAGTCTGCAGTTGTGCACACAGCACTTGGAACGCACAGCCAGGATCTGGTGGCTGGTATATGTGTGATGAACAGGTACAAGTCACAGGAAGGGCTTTTCTTACACTAACACAGGTGGTTCCATCCATGCTGCTGGACACTGGGTCCCAAGTGCTCAGAAGCTTGTTGCCTAAGCCTCATTTCTGAAAGATCTGTCTTGGGTATCTTGTAAGGAGGCTGAAGTCTATCCATGACTACATATACATGTAATCACATTGCAGTAGAAAGAGCGAATGCACACAGAGTTAATAATTGTTCACATTATTCCATCTGCCTAATAGCAGAACAGAATTACTGGCAAACTTGAGTTCACTGCAAGCGAAAACAAAAAGCCTAAGGCACTCACAGGGCCATTAGAGAGAAGGGAAGGTTTAGGCTCTGACCTGTGACAGTCATTTGCCTTCTTTGACTGCACCTCTAAGTTGAGCTAAATCGAACTGAAAGTAATCATGGACGCAATGGTGTGTCTCCGTGGGCAGTAGGTTGCCAAGGGGAGAGAGGGCAGAAGTTCATGTACCTTAAAAAGAAGGCATTTCTTTCACTGATCTCTGATTCAAAAGGATGTGAGCCACAGAGCTGTCTGGGGGAAGCGTGGGTGATGGCAGCCTTTGGGGGTTTTGATTTAGAAAGTGAGGATTCAAGCTGTGGCAGGGCTACTATTTGGATCAGATTGTTTATGAGTGAAAGATGTTGCTGAACTAACGAATAAATAAACAGTGATTCTGGAGTAAGAATCTGCAGCGAAAGAAACGTCCAATCCTTCCTCTGATGAATGTCACTCCAGTAGTATTGCTTTTGTCTTCTATTTCTGGAAGTAGAACTGAGGTCTGTAGGTTAAAGAAAGATTTGGAAGGAAATCAAGAGTCAGAGTTGCGATGTATGTTCTTTGACGTGACAGATCACACCAGATCAGGTTGACTACTGTCACATCAGAAAAATCAAGCTCAGGATGACAGTTCTGTTCTTTTTCACTAATACCTGGCATAAGGACCTTCCTGAGACCAGTTGTTCAGGAAGAAAATAGAAATGTCTGAAGGATGAGAGAGAGGGAGTGAGCACAGCTTATAACACAGTAGTGACGGTGAAATTGCCAGTAACCAAATAGATTTGTTTAACCACTTTTGGATAAAAAGGATTTTATTATCATTATTATTATATGATATTGTGCCTGTATGTACTTCTGGGCACCCCACATATGTACGTATGGATTCTCTCCTGCTGTTTGATCTTTTGAAGCAACATGTCTAGAGCATTGCTACTACAGTAAGTGTTCGGTCTCTTCTCCATCAGATGCCCTTATTCTCCCAGTGGTGATTTCCCATGATAAAGCCTTCATGGCTCACCTCCCTCGAGTAACAGAAATGTAGTGAGGTTCTCGTCCAAGGTATTTAACAGAGGGCTCAATACTTGTGGTGGCAGGAGGGGTGCTCATACGAAGCTTTAATGACTTGCTGTCAGGGAGATGCATTGTGTCCTTTCAGCAACTGAACACAAATAGATGAGGGTGACGGTGGTATTTCTCCAGTCCCTTAATTAGGGCTATGTGATAGCAGAGGCACAAACAGAGATGTTTTCCATCATCTCTGGTGAGGAGGGAGGTAGGGCAGAGAAGCTGGTTTGCTTTTGTTAGCCCCAGGCATCCTTTACACTGTGATATGTCTTCACCTCTTTATTAATATTACTCTCCTTGTAGTGGTTGATTTATTCTTTTGTTTCTCCCTGCATTCCTTTCCCTTCCTTACTAGCTTCAAATTCCTAACAAGAACCTAGTTTCCATTTTAAATAACTGGAACCTCCTGTTTTTCCCTAATCCGATTGTTCAGAACTGTAGTAAACTTTAAAGACCACCTGTAGGTTTGTTATGTGTAGGTAGCTCAGGAAACTGAAACAACGTTAGTAAATATTCCTAAAAAGCTAAAAACAGAGCTGAAGAATTGTATTCCGAGCTCTGGACTCTTGCCTGTAGGTACTGTGTAGGTAAGCGAGCTCTTTTGCTCCTTGTCATGTACAACAACACACAAGCACAAATGTGATGCAGTAAACAGAGATCTTGGGCTTTAAAAAATATACTTGTTGTATCAAAGGAGCTCTGCAGAAGTCAAGAAGAATATCTTCATTTCTAGCCCAAATGTAAAGAAATTTTTAAAAGGGGAAATATATAGCTTTTCAAGTCCCTGCAAGAGGAAAAGAGCCACTCACTTTCCTTCATTTATATCTCTGCCCCTCACAACCTGTTCCTCAGATCTATTTTATTGCAGCATCAGCTGCATCTCTCTCCCCACACACAGCTTGAAAACAGAAGCTCCTCCTAGCTGATGATATTGGGGGAGCAGTGGGGGGCATCTCAGACCTTGCCCCCATAACAACATCTCCTCTAGGAAGTCCAAGGAGATGTAAAGTCCCTTGTGCTAAATTCAGAGGTTTTGGCAGGTAGACAGCAACAACAGGAGGTGGAAACAGACAGCTGTGCAGGGGAGGAAATGGTGATATAAATACATGTTTAATTGCAGTTTAATTACAATTACTTACTAGGCAAAGTTTATTTAAATGCAGTGTAATTAGAGTGAGACCTTGATTTAATCACAGTCTTATCAGGCACAGTTACTACTATTTTCCTTCACTTCCTCCACCTCCTCTCACATTCCCTCTCCTGAACTTGCTCAAGGAAAATAAAAGCCAAGGCTTGAAGTAAGCAGAGGTATCCATCTTGGAAAGTTTTCAGTTGCATGAAAATTCAATTGCCAGGTGGCTACCAGCCCAGAATTTTCTCCCTGGAAATTGTGAAACCCCCACTCTGTCCTGGCAAGCCGTTTTTCTTCCTTAGCAGCTAATGATAATGGATCCTCATTAGCTGGGAATGACTTATCATGAACATAATTCATCACTGATGGCAGACCTCATAACCCATCTGCTCACAATGAGTAAATTATATAGCCCAGTCAGACGAGATGGATTGTTCGTTCTTATCTACCTTTGGAGTGTCTCCACATCCTGTTCCAATCAGTACATACTTTGTCTTCACTCCATGATCCAGGTGAACATGAGGAGAGACATTTGGGCAAAACCTCTCAAGCAGCTGACCCTTGTTCTCATCATTCACCATTTTCCCTCTTCCACTGCTGCTTCTTCCTATGCTCCTTGCCATGAGTCTGGGGCACAGCAGTAGCTTACTTCAGGAGACAAGCACTAACATCAGACATCTCCTGTGGATCTGTTGATAGGCTTCCTCCTGCATGAAAACTTTCCCCCCTCTAATTACCGTAGCATGCAAGTTTTTTGTGGTTGTTGCATGTTTGAGTACTCCCAACCAGAACTGGAAAGGGGAAGGATAGATTATTCTTCTGCCTTCTCATCTAAGGGCTGCATTGCTTCTTCTGACCTTATTCCCTAAGGGTTAGTCATTATGTGGCTGAAAGCTGCTCCTGAGAGCCAGTTATTTCTACCCTTCATGATAAAAAAACTGAGGCACAGGCTAAACATAGCCAGTAGTCTACACAGATGGGGCAGACTATGGTGGGATGGGAAATGTGCACAACAGTTTGCCAAAAACATGTGCCATACTGGTGATCAGGCTGGGATAAAGTCTCTAAAAGAGTAGGGATTCAAATATTCCTTTTTGGTTTGCTGCTGGTCTCTCTTTTGCTATTGCTTGTACATTACTTTTAATGGAAACAAATCTGAGTATTTCCACTTGCCCCTGTGAAATACACATCACATCTCGTATCTCCATACCGATATCATCCCAGACATTTCTTAGAGAAATCTTCCAACACTTTACAAAGACAGACAGGATAAATTCTTAGGTGTACCGTGCAGTTTTGTGGGGAGGGGTGGTGTCCAGGTCACCGCAGTGCCAGCCCTTGGCAGGCAATTCAAATTTCTACCACTGCCTCAGCTGGCAGCTACCACTGAGGCAAACATATTTTTGTTTCCATCTAGGGATCTCCTGTCTGCTCTCAGACAATTCTGGAGGTCTCCAGAAGTTCTTTCTGAGTGAAAACTGGTTCCCCTTTGAACTCTATAAGCTGTTAGCATGTTTGCTGACTTCAGTGAAAATATCATTTGCTTCTTCTGTGTCAATACCAGTTAATTCACACTGCTTTATTTTCTCAGTCTTTTTTTTTTTTTTATTTCCCAGCAGCTCTGAACAAGGGAAAGAGTTAAATCCTTCCATAAAATTGTAGAGCTGTTAATTAATTAATGCAGATTTTATTCTGCCATTGAACCATACTGGCCCTGCCTGAAGGAAAATTATGAACTGTTGGAGTTTTTGCTCAGGAAACCAAAAGCAGAGACGTGGAAGCTTTTTCCTCCCTCCTTTTCTGTCATCATTTGCTCTGCTTTCTTTCTTCTTTCTTCTTTCTTTCCCACTTACCCCCCCCACCTTTCTTTTAGATACTTCTGACATTTTAACAGATTCTGATCACTTCCAGGTGACCTGACCATCTTTTGCACTGTTCTTGTCACAATTCATCTGGATGAGAAAAAAGGAGGAAGAAAGAAAAACAAGAAGAGGTTTTAGTTTTTACTGTCCTTTCTCCTCTGGCTCTGAGAATATGTCCCTCTCCACATCATTCAGACTGGTGCTCTTGGAGGAGAGGATGCCTCTCCCCATCATAGGCTGAGGGTCATTGAGTCCTTCATACCCCTGTGAAGGGAGTAAATAGGCTGTGAAACCTATTTAACCTGTTGGGCTGGGCCTTGTGTTGCAGATCAAAATAAATCATACAGAGCCAAATGGGCTTTTCCCCCTGCTTTAATATTTATTTGACAGTGAATTTTTAATAGGGAAAGACTTTCTCTTGTCATCCTGAGAATGCCAAGTGGGCAAAAAAAGGGAAGGGACAAACTTAGAGAAATGGATGCAAAGCATTGGGGGAAGGAAGAAAGGAAAGGTGGGAGATGGAGAAAAAGGGAATAGGAAAGGGGGAGGAGAACAGGGAGGCAATATTCACTTTGTTTAAAGATGAGTCTCTCAGATAGCAGCAGCTCAGTGCAGCTCCTGCCCTCACAGCAGTGAGCGGTTCACACACAGCAGGGAAGCAAATAATCCTGGGAAAGAGTCTTTGACCCAAAGGTACTTGTACCCTTCCAGAGTTCATTTCTCACATCTAGCCTTTCCGTCAACACAAATAAATTAATCGGCAATTTGTGAGCCAATTTGGCAAAAAGAGGAAACTATGGTCGTGGTCCAAAATCCTTAATTACATTTTGGTGCTGTGTGTGACTGAGAGAAAGGGATAGAGGCACTACAGAGAGACAGGTACCACTGACTAGATAAAGAGATGGTGTGGAGAGATACAGCAAGTGCTTCAGATAGATGACAAGTATTAGATAGAGTGTATATATATTTAAAATTAAAGAGATGGATATTATGAGTACGGATGGGAAGATACCTTGGACAGACATACTGTGAATAGATGTTGCAGGAAGAGGGATATTGTTAGATAGACAGACACTGTCTGGGAGAAATGAGTAAGGCAACAAGTAATACTGCAGCTAGGCACATAAAGATTGATCCTGTTGATAAATAAATTCTATAAATACATACTACTGAAAGATATTTCAGTAGCTTGCCATCTATGAATATTTGACACACACATCCAAGAAACTGCATAGCACCTCATCCAAAATAAACATAACCAAGCAGCTACTAGGTATGTGTACGATCACACTGTTTAAATATTTAAGATATGTTAGCAGCTGCGGCAAAACCAGCAATTTATCACCTGATTCAAAGCTCATTTCACCCTGATGGACACACTATCGATGACCTGGCAAGAGCATGGCAGAAAAGGCCAGGCCAGCAGGTAGCCTATTAAGTGCTGAAACAACGTTGGATAAGTATATGCTGGAGTACAGGGTGTCTGAGGAGTGAATGTACATTCATGCTTTATATCTTTCCACCCTCACTGTGTCTTTCCTGTCTCACATAAGGCCTCTCCTGAGCCCTACAGATGGTTTCCTTGTTGTGATCTAGACCAAGGTTTTCAATATTCCCATTGAATGGAATTCTGTACCAGCTACTGTTTGGTTCACCTCCATAGCCACCTTTCTACCCTGTGCTTTGTTTGGCAGGATCTCTCTTTCTGTTGATGGCTCAGCCCCATGTAGGGGATGCTCATTTTGGGGCTGTTTGCCTCTACTTAGTACGTGTTACCACACGGCCCTTGCAGCAGACCTGTTCCTTCTCGGGGTGCTGGTCAGCATCCTCCAGGCTCTGCTAAGACTGCTTGTCCAGCACAGGCAGCCTGTGCCTCTGAGCCCTCTCAGAGTTCATGACGCACCTCAGAGTCAGTCTGGCACACACCAGGCTTGATTTGCCCAGTTCATTTTCTCTGTGACCTGAACATGCAGGTCCACAATGATGGAAAGACAAACACACTAACTTCAGCTCTTCTCCAACAGCACCTCTTCCCCACTACCATTAATGCTTTAAAATTGTCCTTAGCACTAACTGATTTTAATTCTTGTTATCACAGGCATTGTATTAGATATATGCTTTGTAAATCATTCAATCTATTGCACACTCATAAAGTCTCACAGAAAGAACTCCACAAACTGTTTTTTAGCTTGCTAAAAGACGCTACCTTTACGGCCTTAATACTAGTTTGTCAGGAGAAGAGGTGATTATATATTTTTTTAGTGGTTTCAAACACCAAATTAAATTTGGAATTAGCACTGAACTCTACCATACATTTCCAATAATGGTTCTTAATGTTATTTCGAGAGAATCAAGTGCTTCAGATGGTAGATGTCAATTGAGGCTCATTCAGGATGTTGTCCATAGGCTCTTGGGTACGACATGCTGGGAAAGTGATTAAAACCCTGTCAGGTTAAGTGAGAATAGTAGTTCTGGTTTTCCCCTCTCTCCTTCATTTCAATCTTTCCTCACAGCCAGTTTCTATCTCCAAGGATATATCTTGTAATAATAATTGCTTGTTATCAGTGGATATTTTCCAGTACAGCAAAGATATCTAAATCCAAAGACTCCAACAGAGGAAATTGATAGGTCTGAGTTTAAGTAGTGTTAGGTTAATCTATCTCAAAGGAGACGCTCAGTAAGAAGTTAAATGTCAGGCATTTCCTGACCACAGGGAGTAGTGTGGGAGAAGGGTTTGCCAGGCTTCTGAGGGGCAGACCTGGAAAACAGCAAGGGAATAGACAGCTCAGGAAATTTTCTTCTTCCTTGGTTGTCTCCCCATGGACTTCTCTTGCATTGGTAACATCTAGAACAGCACAAGGAGGGGATGGAAGCAACTCTGTGAAGCTAGAGCTTTACAGTGTTCAGAGATGACTGGGAGCAGCAGATTTTGGTTCATGGTGTCTGGCTTTGCTCCTCCGTTATCACAGATCTTTGGAGGTATAATTTACCTTTTAACTTAATGAATTCACTCTCAGCACCTTAGGTTAATATGATCCTAATTCTGTGACAACAATTAATTTTGGGCTTTTTTCTCCTCAACTCATAGGAGACAGTTCCAGTAAGTGCATGTGTGTCAGAGAAAGGCAGCCAGCAGGTTCTGTGCTGTCTTTCACTAAGACCTGTTGCTAGGAGCATGGCTGCGAAAGGCTGCCCGAAGGCTATCCAGACCAATGTGTACAGCCTCTCTGACCTTGCCCTGCCACTTCCCAAGCCCTATGCTTTCCCAAGTCTGCACACGCAGGCACCGTTCTTCCAGAAGAGCCTGCAGTTTGCATCATGCCTTGCCGTAGTGCCCATCCGTGGGGTTAAGTGTGTAAGGCTAATGTGAAAATCACCACAGACTCTCACTGTTGCTGTAATTACCATCAAATGATTGTCATTGCACAGCAATTCTTACTCACTAGCAAACCAAGAAATACTCTGAGTATTAAGAATTAGGGATGTAGACTTTGTACCTTGGCCAAATTTTGACACAAGACATATTTCTTACATCTTGCATTCCTTAAAATTGTTCCACTGGCTGTTCACAGAGGTTGGAATTCTTTGTTTTCTTTTCTAAAAATGACAAGATTTAAAGCAATGTTGTTCTCTGCCTCAGAAATGACTGCAAAATTAGTGGTGAATGATGCTGTTCAGGAGTTCAGCTGCTCAGCTGGGATATGCCGGTGTGGCTCCATGCACATCAGCAAACCTTTTCCTGATATATCTTCAGACTGCTTCCCTTGCACTCGGAAAACAGTGCAGGGTGTTTGAGGCTGCAAAGCTTGTATGTAAAGTGAATGCATTGTTATTTAAAAGTGATTCATATTGTTGGGAAGCCCAGAAAGGTAAGCTAGTTGGTGGGTAAGCAATGGAGTGTAATAGCCCTGAGAAAACTGCTGTGTAATAATAGCTTTGATTCCTTGCAGGATAAAACCGTATAATGTTGCCATCCTTCCTGCACCTTTCATGTGTACAGCACTTCACATACACTAAGTGTATTACTTTGTCGTCTGGATTGATATCTGATCTGATCCTCTTGGGCTTTGCTAGTCTGCTTGTAAGAAATATGAAGTTTTCAAACAAAGTTTTAGGCTTAAGGTAACATCTAAATTATAGATTTCTGAAATCGCCTTGGCAGTGTTTCTTGATAGGCTGCTTTTTGAGCTAAGCTGATAACCCATCTTGCCTCAGAGATGCTTTTTTTCTCCTCGATACTGAATTGCCTGTATCATGCACCATTAAATCTGACACAGTTTATCTGCAGGTTGGCTGTGCAGAAAAGGCGAAAGTCCAGCATAAGCTTGGCAAACTCAGGGTAAAGGCAGCAGCAGTCTGACTTGGCTGCAGCTGCTCTACCGTCCTGTTGTCTCCACCATTAGAAGTGCCTGGGTTCTTCAGCAGCACACACTTTCTTTTAAGGGGCTATGTGTTACTGACACTAAAAATGTTATCATGCAGTTACTCATGTAAAGCTGGTACAGGAAAAATATCTGTAGGGAAAGTGATGTCATCATGATTTTATAAAGAAGAGGGAAGAAATTCTATCACAGTGCAAAGCAGTCAGGAACCCTGAATGCATTCATGAATATAACCTTCCAAAATGCATCCCCTCTGTAAAGTGCATATGTGTATTCTAGCACTTGGATTTGTGCTGTTTGTACTGGCAAATATAATTTTTGTGGGCTTTTTCAATGCCTTGGGGGACAATTCATGAGCCAGAACAACTCACAGTCTGGTCTTTCCCTGGCGTTTCAGTTCCTGGAAGACAGAATCCACCATGAGAAGAGCAGATGTCCCTTTATTTTGATGTAATAAGCAGCTTCCTGAAGCAAAGAGACAAAATGAGGAGCTAGGAAAACATAAATACAAAGGCAAATGCCAGAAAATACAAGATTTTGTGACTAATGAGGTTTTCAGGTCCAGTGAAACCAGCATGCCTGAGTCCTCAGCCTTTCTTTCCTTGGGCTGACTGGCTGGCTCTTTCTGCTAGACATGCTAGCTGGAGAGCTTAAAATCGGAGGCCAGACTGGGTACAGAAAATCTGGCAGCTCACGACAGCTTCTTTCCCATCTGAATAATCTCCCCTTCACTTTTATGCCTTCAGTTGTTTTCAGTACTTCAAGAATTACAACGTTTCTCTTTGAAATATGACCTGGCAGCTAATCCTTGGTATTACCGAGCACCTCTCCCTCCTCCTTATGTCAGCAGGAGTTCTACATCCTCATCATTTCTCCAGCTAAACTCTACATTCCCATCTGGCTGGATCATGAACACTCACTCCTTTCCGTAATGGAGCTGGAGACTTGCTATTTTCTTTACTGAAGTCTTGGTTTGCTGAGAGGAGGTTTTGGACCAGACCCACTGAAGTTATTAAGCACCTATTTTCTCGTACCTTTCAGCAGAGAGAAAGGCACTTACTCAGAAGAGGCAATTAAATAGCTTTGCACCCTCATTCAGACCGGGCAGATGCTGGAGGGCTTCAGACACACCCCGGCTCTGCCATCATGCCATAAATTTGTCATCTGGTTAAAGTGATGGAGCTTCTGTGTCCATGTTATTGGGGAATTGGGGCAAAGAGAGAAAAACAGTTTGCCTAAAGTGGCTGCCAGCCCACTGCGTGTAGAACTCATGTCTTCCAAACCCAAGTGTTTTAACCTTATGATTCAATTTTCCCTTGATGCACAGTCTGACATATCGTTTCAGTCACTTACTCTGCTCACAAGAACTGACCTTTTCTCATTTATGGTTGTAAATCTGAGGGTGACGTTAAAATGCTCAGGGTGGTTCTCTACAAAGTGTTTTTTTCACTGCTCTGCAAGCTGTACTCTAATTTGCCCCATCCATCCAAATACATGTCTCATTCTGATTAAATGAATATTTTTGTCAGTTTATGTTCCTCCAGCTTTCACTCAGAATATGCAGGCTTCTGTGCAGTGAGAGCATTCTTTCAGGAATTTTAGTGGGAGTTTATATATGTATATATAAACAGACACACACATATTCACATACAGAAAAGGTAATAAAAACTAATTGCAAATTTCAGGTAAAATAACATTTTGGCAGGCGTTTGAAAATTGATTTTTATAAAATATTCAGGAAATACTCATGTTAACAGAGATTTTAAAAATTGTTCCCTGCTGAGAATTGATAGATGCTACAAGCTGCAAAAGGTTTCTTTTGAAAACAGCATCTCACTGTTACACAGGTGAAACATTATTAAACACCTGTTGTACAACAAACAGCAATAGCTACTTTTAGATGTGCTTTACTGCATTCTTTTGGCAAGGTAAAGCTGTCTCCTTAGATCAGAGCAAATGGTTCTTGTTTTTCTTCTTTTCTCTGTTTACCAGGAGTCATATGTCCCTGCCTGGTAGGTGCTTCTGGCAGGAAGAACGCCTTTAAGTTCTGTTTGAGTTTTGAAGTAGGATGAAGGTGGTGCTTTGTGTTTGTGTCAGCCCTCCGTGCCTGTTGTTTATCTTGTGTGCTAAACCACTAAAATGAATCTTTGAAATTCCTGACAAATTTTAGGAGGCAGGGAGAACATAATGAAATATTTGCTGTTCTTCATGAAACATCTGGCAGGGATTTGGCAAGATCAAGGAATTAGTAAGAGTCGCCACTTGTACGCTGCAGCTGACATTTTTTTGTTGTCCTTAATGGAGTCCAAAGCATATGCAAATCAGCTGCATAATGAGTAAGGTTAAGCAAGGTTCCGGATTTGGTTCCATATGGTGTTAAAAACATAATGATCAGAATGTTTTGAAATATATTGAAGATGAGTGTTCAGATTTGTTTTATCTGAATCTCATTATGTCTGAGAAAAGATTTAGGATGAAGGCAGAGGCTGAAGTTTTAACCTGGATCTATTATCAGTTATCTGTGATCACACATACTTCATCAGATGTTTCTGCTATAAAGCCCACTTCAATTTGCTTTAAAGGCAAGATAGATTTATTTGACCTTGCCTTTTATTCTTATGGGTACACACATACACAGAGTCTCTGTCTCTTTCCTAATTATGATATCGACTAAACCCACTTATCCTGCACAGGAAAGGATGAGAGAACAAAAGTTATGTATTAGTCTCAGAACTTTTTACTCTACAGAAAGTTTCTCAGATTAGTTATGATGAACATCCTGGAATAAGATACATAAATTTTAGGGAGATTATGATTTTGCAGGTTCATATTTGATTTATTTCAATAAATCTGTGATAACGTAGGACCTTGGTAGAGATGAAGTTACTTTGAGTGGTGGTCATGTTGAGTCGTCCATCAGCTGGAACCTCTTAGGCTTCAGTGCTTTGTCGTCATGTTGGCCTTAAATTAATTATCTTCAGTATGCTCCAGAAACTGTTTTCTGTGACCCTTAAGCTGAGATTTGCCTGAAGGGTTTCCTTAAGGAAGAATCCAGTTGTAAACCAGCTACTGAAACCCTCACATAATGTCACACCCTATCCCCTCTCTGGACACTCCAGGATCAGAATCAATCATTTTACCAGAGCTCAATACTTTTACTCCCGGCCATTGTTTACCCATTTAAAGACACATGATTGTGAAAGAAAGAACTGTGCAGAAGAGTTTCAAAACGAGTAATTCCTGACTTTAAAAGGTGCAAGAATGAGTCAGGTTCAGGTGGAATAGGAGTATGCCCATATTTCCCTACTGAGAATCCAAGATCTTAAATTCTGCCACACAGCCTTGCTTTTACTTTCTAGTTTAAGCTCTCCAATAGCTGGTGATAACACTTTTTGTTTCAGACAACCGTTTCTGACTGGCTGTTGACTGTCTTGATTTATCTCAAGTCCTACCCAGATGGTCCAAATCCCGCTTCAGGTGACCTACAGCTTTGTCAACACTTACCTGAAGACTAGAGTCAAAGAACTGGTTTGCCCTGGTCATTTGCTAGCTCTTTCCCTGAGGTTGCTTCCACTTGCATGCAATAACATCAAGGTTCAGCCATCAGGTGTTGTTATCTCTCACCTAGCTGTAGGAGCATCCCCTGAGACCTCCTGTGTCTTGTAATGAAAATTGTGCTCTGAATACAGAGCAAACCAGGTATTTGTGTGGGTGTCTGAGTGTATGTGGATATATATATATGTATATCTGTTATTTACCTATCTGTAAGGAAAGATAGATAAGGGATGGTGATCTACTTTGTGTGCTTGTGTAGGCACATATACATATATATACACATATAATCTATCACAGATAGAGTCTCTGAAACATCAGAGTGGTTATCAGCCAACAACAGATTTTCCTGAAGAAAAGCTAGCAACAAAGAGTTGCTTTCTACTCCAAGGGGTATAGTCGTTGGCATTTAGTCATTTACAGACGTTACTAGTTGTTAGTTAGATGTCTATCTGTCATCTGGTGTGCAAGCAAATATTTGCACGCATAGCTATCTGACTCAAAAAATACTCCGTACATAAAACAGATATGTAACTAAAACACAGTCTAGACATGTCTTGGCCATTTTAAAACCTTTTGCTTTCAAAACCCCAAATCCTTTAAGTGGCTCAGAGAGAACTAAGGGATAGATACATATGGAACTTGGATTTTGAAATTAAATATATAGAGCCAATTACAAAACTTGGATGAAGTCAGTGGAATTGCATGAAACAGCACCAAGGGAAACAAGAACTTGGGAGAACTTGCATTCTTTTACGTTATTTATCCTCAGCAGTACAAATTTTCAGCATAAAAATTGAAATCTTTCCCCATTTCTTTCCGTCCTGCAGTGCCAATGTCTCAATTACTGGAAGCACCCAAAAGCAATTACAAGGATTCCAATAATCTTCCTGTATTACTGTGGCTGGACTGTTAAGTATCATCAATAACGTGATTATCATTTTGAGAAGAAATTGCTTGAAGTAGAGATACTGTGAGAAAAGCTCCCAAACACTTTCCAAATCATATTTTCAGCATCTCTTACATTATTCGGTGTCCTAATGAGTTCCAGTAGTCTTAGTAAATACCTTCCCATATAGTGGGACTTGACTGCTCATATTTCTCAGGAAGCTTAAGCTGTAGAAAGCCAAAATGTCATCTGTTTTGGGAGCTTTTCTTTTGATTCTTGAACTCAGAGTTAAAATCCAAGCCACTGACAGTGCTGCCTGGTGTACGGGTATTATCCCATCTATTTTATGTCACCTATCTTATATTTCCTTTGTTTATGTCACATTTTTAATGAATGTAACGAGATCACAATGGGCCAGATTTTAAACCGTTTACTGTTAGCGGCTTCATTGGAGCTAGCCATAGATTTCTGTTCAGCATAAGACTGCAATATCTAGCTAAACATAGCAAAATATATCCATGAGGCATCTCACAGGTACTTGTTGGATAAGATCTTCTACCTGATTTCAACAGCAAACATGGGTTGGGCTGCCTGCGTGCTGGTCCAGAGCTGAGGCTACATGATATTGTTCCCAAGTTTTAGCGTAATATGGATCTAAAATGCAAGACCAGAACTGTGCGTTCACAAGACATTCTAACCCAGGTTTGGGCTCCCAACAATGCCTTAATATACCACATTTCTTCAACTTGCTTAAAACTTGGGTTCCAGAGCTTGAACCCTGGTTTCCAGGAATTTGGCTCAAATCTCGGGAACACCATACTGTGCAGATAAAGACAGTCAGGACTCAAATTTTCTTCATGGATGTCTCATGTTGCCGAGGAGTTCAGACAGAAGCCAGGGCTGGGTGGCAGTTTGAGGTGAATGAATTGTTTCCCTGCTTGCGCAGAGTCACTGAACGTGATGTGACTGAAATCTAGCAGGTTGCACAGTATGTCTGTGGAGATACAGCTAGACTTTGCAATGCTTATGCCCATGCTTAGGTTCATCTTTAACTTCACACTATGGGTAAGTGGAAACTTCACTCAGTACCCTGATTTAGCTTTTCAGGGTGGATGGGGACGCAGCTGCTTTGTTCACATCTGCCTTTCCAAGCAGCAGATTTATGGGATCTTGAGTGTTTTCTCCAAGCCAGGCATTGCACTATGTGGAACAAACCAAAGTGAATATACAACTTCACAAATCTCTCCTGAAGTATGCTCAGGATGGTGCTTTAATGTGCTGAAATGTAAATGTATTAAAGGAAAAGAGACAAAATCTTTAAAACTGTTGAAGGGCGAGAGAGGGAAAGCTAGTTATCTTTGGGGTCTGTGCCAGCTGTCATAGCTCCATTTCGTGGCTGACTTGCATCTGTTCAAGTCAGTGGGTTTTATTAATGCTTAAGAAGCCTACAGCTATCAGAACGCTAAAGATGCAGTGTTAGCCCTGCACTGATTTATAGATTGGTTCTCCATTAGGAAGAAATTAATGATTGTTCATAAGACCAAATCCACAGCTTTTGGCTTCTCACCAGCTTTTCCATCCTGCAAGTCTGAGGAACAGCTTGTGTGAATTTTATTGGTTAGCATTAGAAACATGCCTAGTTTTGAACTGAGATATCTGGAATCCAGGGTATCATGTAATGTCAAGCTAGGACCCTTCAAATGGGAGAAAAATGCCTGCTTCTCCTCTGTGCAAACTTGTCTTTCACAGAAAGATCAAAGCTGTACCAAAGACATGCTGTAATTCAACTAATTGCTGTTCTTCGTATTCATACAAGGCTGTTCGGTTTCCCAGCCATGTGCAATGAGAGGTGTGTACTCTGCTCTCACAGCAGACATCAGCCATTTTCTCACCCATAAAGGGAATGGAAACACTCATTCTTGAGAAGACTAAGAGAGTTTCTGCTAGATGCAAGAGAAATGCTGTCCAGGGCTAAATTGTTGCAAGCCTGAATGAACATTAGGGGACAGTATTGTCCAGGAGTCAGCCTGCTTTCTTGCTCTTCATGCTTTGCCTTTATTTACAAGTTGTCTTCCCGTCTCTCTGAATTCTAAAGTCCGACTTGCTCCTTACTTATCTGACTGGTGCACCAGACATCCATTTTTAATCTGGTCAAATCAATTAAAAATATTACAGCGTACAATTACCCTGGGAACTCCTGAAAAACTAATTAGTATGAGTTTTAGCAATGAATTATACCTTTCCCTTGGCTATTTACAGCAGGAAGAAAAACAAAACAAAACAAAACACAAACTACACTCAAAACAAGACCAAACATCTCTCAACCATAGCAAACAGAATTCAAGGCAGCGCTTAATTACGTTCATACTATTAATGAAAGGATGGGCCATAGTGGGCTGAAAGCCAGGGCACCTGGCATTGCCTTCAGCTTAGGATGCATTTTCTCAGGGCATTTTGTAAGATGGAAAAGTCCTTGGCAAAGAATCTTTGGAAAGGGAAATCTCAAGGGAGCCTACAAAGTTCATGTCATTATTGTTTATTGTGCGGCCACAAAGGAGACAAATGCAATAGTTCTTGAAGCTGGAGCCATCTCGCATCAGTCCGTAGCTGATTCCCTCCCTTGGCGAGGTCAGGGACTCAATGGAGCCTGGTCTGGCTGTTCTCAGGCAGGAGGAGAAGCCAGGCTGCTCTCTGGGGAGCTCCTGGATTGCGGAGATGGAATTGGAAAGTCATTACAAGGTGTGCACCATGGCTTGTAGCGAGTAAATCAAGACACAAAGGCCAGACTGAAGCCCTTCTTTGTTGGCATCTTGTTGCTGTAGTGTATTTCTTACAGGTGTAATTACCTAAAAGCATCATAGTTGTTTCATTTATGTCCTAAAATACTACTTAATGAAGCTATTAAAGGCAAAATTGTACTCTGGGATAACTGCAAATTCATCCGCTTAAGACTCATTTTAGATTCACTACAAGACTTCAGAAACAGTGTTCCTGTAAAATATTTTTAATAAAACATATGGATTCCTAAAAAGCAAAACTGTGCAAGACTGCACACCCTTTTAGATTTGGTGACATACGTGGAATTGTAATGTCAAAAAAAAGACAGGCAAGGCAATCCCAATTCGTTGCAGAGAGAGCAGCAGCTCTTTAAAAGCTGTACGACACTTTACTTACCAGCATGTATATAACTGTTCATACAATTGATGTGACCTTGTTGAAAAAGAATGAGCTGTTTCCCTTCTGCACAAATGATAACTGTGGTCAGGGAGCTCAGCGAGTTCTCCAGTCCCTGCTTGAGTGGAGGAAAAGCTCACCCTTTTTTCAGGTGAATGCTGTAATTGCTGAGAACTTGGCCTGTTTGGGTCAGACATAAATCATTTTTCTTGAAAAATTTCAAGAAAGCCATTTCCTTTTTTTTTTTTCTCCCAGTCTATGAACTGTATCAGAAACGTGCTTGGCTCCTTACACACAGCCATATCCCTGCATTGGGCAGCTTCCAAAGAGTGGGACATCCCATGGTGGAGAGAAGGTTTAGGGAAAGGAGAAATGGGGTTACAGACAGGGTGATTATGTATATACTGGGTTGTTATTTTTCACTGAAGAGAGAAGATGAAGATGTGTTGGTTTGTTTGTTGATACGTTCTTCACAGGGAGTCATTGATGTGTCCGTGACCAGCGGTGGTCCCCAGACTTAGCGTTTTCCTCCTTTTTGTATGAAACATTTAACCACTCACTTCCTAGCTTCACTCTGGCAAGACTGCAGCAAATTTTACAAAAGTGAGAGGAGCAATATGAAGAAAATTTAAAAAAGCAACTGCTCCATTTCTTTCTCTAACACCCTGCAAGGTCTGTCAAGTGAAGGTCAAACAGCAGCCCTGAACAATAGTCACAGATACCCTTAGAGGGACAGTCATCAGTGCCTGTTCTTTCCAGCAGAAAAAATAAAACACGTATTTTCAGCCACTCAGTAGTATATACAGAGAGCGAGTGACCTGCCACACAAGCAAAATGTGAGTGAAAAATCTAGTTTTTCTCCATGCCCTGGAAGTATATGCAGAAGTGAAGGAGAATTATGTATAAGAAGAAAGATCATCAGTCATCCTCAGGCACAACATGCAGCTATATATTGTCAACCACAACTATACACAGTTTTTTCTTACGTGCAGTTCAGCAGGACAGCTGACTTGCAAGGGTTCTGTCCAACTGTGACCTAACATGTGGGCTGACTTAGAATGAGGGGTTTGCAGGAAGCATCTGAAATAAGTGTTTTCCAGTCATACCAGAAAGCTCCAGTTACCCTGATGTGTAAGGAGGAACTGGGCTCCCTTCTCTTTCTCCTCATGTTAAGTCAGCAAAAAACGAGAATTATTTTACAGGGTACCAAAGCTTGCTTGCTTTCCAAAACGAAGCAAACAAACAAACACACCCACATACAAAAGGAGAACTAATTAAGATCAAGTCATATCTCAATAAATATGCAAATTAAAAATCAAACCAAAGGAATTCTATTTATCACATCATAAAGTTGCAAATTGCTCTTGTGGCTCCCGTCGGCTGGAATAGATGGAGGCTACAGGGCTGTAGGTTTTGAATTAGTAGATGAACCAACATGCGTACATGTTTTACTGTGATAGCTGGGGGACTGTTGGCTGAAGATATATTACTAATCTTCCCTCCCCCTCTTCTGTACTGTGTTCACGTTCAGTGGTATTCGTAGACTGTATTTGTCTTGGAGTTCTTTAATGTAATGTCATTGGTTTTCCTCATTGTTTACCTTCTATAAGACAACATCATTATTCTTTGGTAAATCTGTTTCAGGTCCCCTGGGGTTTTTATCTCTTTTATTTTTTTTTCTTTTGGGGGGGCAGAATTATTTTGCAGCTTTTAAAAATCAGATTTAAAAAGTAAACAGCCCCTAACAAAAACTCCCGCAACTCTTTGTTGGAAAAGAAAGCAAATCACACCTTCTGCAGTGATATGCAATAGTCTAGGTGTTGGCATTTCTGCTCATTACCATGTTTCACCATTTGCATTCTCTCCTAAAGGAGCTGGTTCTTTGTGATGAGGAGAAGCAACACGTAATGACTTTGGCAGAGTGTAGTAGTGTGATAAAGAGCCTTTCAACTTTTAAGTCATAGGTGTGATTACAGCCTGTGTTGGCAGTGAGAGGAAGTTGGTACCATCTATTTGCTGTTTGGTTGCTCGCTATGGGATTTGTGGTGGGGATATCAATGCAGTGGGCATCGGTCCAAATTGGAGAAACCACTACTAAGGTCACAGCTACTTGGCTTGCTCATTCACTGTCACAGCAAAGGAGCAAAATGCAGAACAAACTAGGAAGAAATTCTTCTTCCCTGACCTCATGGTCTTGGCAGATCTTTACTTGTGGGGAACCTCCCCCTGCAGTATATCTGCCCAAGTACTGAATTGTCATGGTCTTGGTGGCAGCATGACAGCACCCATCTTAGAAGGGAGAACTTTTGAAGTCCATTATAAAGATTTTATGCATAAATAGCTGCTTCATAAAGACTTTCAGTCTTCAATGTAAGTAAATGCCTTCCA
Organism: Patagioenas fasciata; assembly: GCF_037038585.1. Taxonomy (NCBI): domain Eukaryota; kingdom Metazoa; phylum Chordata; class Aves; order Columbiformes; family Columbidae; genus Patagioenas; species Patagioenas fasciata. The sequence continues at coordinate 20,528,952 of NC_092531.1, forward strand.
GATTTCCCTTCCATAGTAAAGTGCTTTTGTCCTAGAAGCAATTTTCCTATTTTTGTCACAAATCCAGTCCTAAAGTCATTTAAGTTATCAAATAATTGAGAAGGTCCTCTGTTAGTTGGTGTTTCCCAGCTTTAAGTAACAATAGCGATCTTTTTTTTTTCTTAAATTGTTTTGCTGTTAACGCAATTGTTTGACATTCAGTTCCTAGGTTGTAAACTGAATCGTTTCACCTGTAAAATATTACTGAGTCGAGTGGTAGCTATGCTGTGTCCCAATGGCATTAGCATCTCCCCCCAAATATACAAATGCAATATTGAAATTAGATATGCTTTGGTTCTTTTTGAGTGCAAAGCCACAAGAGTAGAGCTTATAAATGAAAAATCTAGTTCCCCTGAGTTTACTCAGTTTTGAACATTATCATAGGTATTTGATATCATGATAATTCATTCCATGCCTGCATAGGAAACAAACAAACAAATAAATAAATAAAACCCACTGGTCAGACTGAGCAGAGACCACTGTTTGTTGCTGTTTCTGCTGGGAGGATTGTCCTGGTTTGTTTTGTCTCATGTCACATACCCAATTTCAGTAAGAGTTCTTCCTGACCCAGATTTCTGGGCAGACTGAAGTGAAGCCAGAAACTATAAAAGTGCATAATTATTCTTTTATTTATTTTTAAGCTGTACAGCTCTATTAAGCTTTCAGAGAATCCTTTATACCCAGCCTTTGAAGTAAACTAAGCCAGAGATCAGCCAGAGGAGAAGTGGGTTGACACTGCTTGTTTCTGCCTGCAGAATAGTCTGTATACAGTTAAGATCTGGAGTCTCCAAGCCAGGAAAATCTTACCCTTTTTTTGGAGTACAGAAAAGAGAAGGGATTGATACATCCAAAAGCAATACTTTACACCTTTGGTATGTTCTGAAACCTCAGATGCTCGCACTGCTGTGAAACAGCTGAGAGCTGGAAGATTATTGCAGTTACTGACATGTAAATGAGCAGACCACACATTAGAGCTGTGTATGCTCCATCTGCCAAGCTATTCATTCTTCCCAACTTGGGACAAATTAGAAACTCTGGCCCAGTGGCGGAAGATTATTATTCCTTTCCCAGTCCCCCAAAGCAATACATTCCCCTGCTTTGAGTGTGATTGAAAACACTGACCTGGAGGTGAAAAACACAGTATCTGTCCCCCTGATTCATCCAGATTCTGACCCAGGCAGCACTGAAACCACAGGCTTCTTTCTGGTCTCAAAAAATTGCCCAGCTGCTCTCCTGGGCTAAGGGCCAAATGGGAACTAGGTAGCTAGAAAGGAGAAAGACCTTATCCCCCTGAGCCAGCTAGTCTAGTGGTTACAATTATGCCATAAATATTGCATTAGGCTAAACAAATACAATACATATTGAAAGTGGACATGTAAAGAAAGCCTGTGACCATTCCTGTAAGTAAATGGCAGGAGGCTAAGGTGGTATAACCTACCCTTCTGAGAGCCAGACAAAGGATCTTCCATTTCGAGTCTCTCCTCAGCCATTCAGACTTGCCTCTGAATTTGGCCCTTCCTTGGCAAATTGTGCTGTCAAAGCCTTTTCACGCTCCTTTCAAAACTCAAGCACTCCTGCTATTTCTGCCCTCCCTGGAGTCGATCTGCTTGGAGACCCAAGAGCCTCCGTTTTTTGTTTGTTCTGCCTCTTGTTAGCAGTGCTCTGAGCTTGCACAGAACAGGAAGAAAAGATGCCAAAGCACTTCAGCCACTTGGATTAATTAGGTCTTACACTAAGTGTGGAACTACAACAAGGTGGATGATGATTAAACCAGCAACTTTCAGGAAACTAAATACTTCCTCTTCTACAATATTTCAGCTTCTATAACCTTGCAAGTGCCTCAAGGCAGGAATGGTGTTATCTGTATATAAAGCACTCTGTTTCTGTGTAAGCAATAGAAACAACAGTGATAACAAAAATAATGTGGTTTGCCTGTGAGGTAGAGAAGTATCACTCTTTGTTTTACAGATGGTGAAACAGACAAAAAGACATACGTGATCTTTGTTAGTGCCATCTCATGTCTTATTTAGCAGAGCCAGGATTGAACCCAGGAAATGCATGTCCCTGTTACTTGCTCTTACCCCTAAAGAACACACCCTCCTTTGATGACATCCAGTCTTTCTTGTGATTTTTCTGCAGAAGCTGCAGCAACAGCTGCCTGGAGACTGATGATGAACCTCCTTGTGTGGAAGAACTTGATTATGATACTGACAGTTGCTCTGATGGAGAAGGGGACTTCTCGGAGCTAGACCAAGAGATCCAGGAGTGCCTCTCATGGGTGGAAGGACAGACAGAAGACGAGGGAGCGACCATGGGACAGACATGCAGCTCCAAGGCTCTCAGGGGGCTCTATATGTCCAGCCAACCAGGATCCAAGAGTACAGCTCTCCCTCTGAGTCCAACAGCACTTGGGGTGTACAGTGGGTTTGAGAGCAGCCCTGCGTGAACAAGGCTTTGACTTGCAGAGCAGTAAGCGAACAGGTTGCTGCTCACATTTACCTGTTTGCCAGCTTCAGCATCCTTCCTAGATTTGTTGCTCCAGTTCTGAATAGAAAATTGTCTGTATGTTTGTGTAATTTGTATACATTCATACATAGAGAGTGACTCCTTACGCTTTGTACATGAAGCAGAGCAAGGGGCCACTGGCCCAGATGGTTCTATGTGAGAACATCATCCATTCCTAAACAAAATCCCCAGTCTCACAGCTGCTTCTAGTATGTGGTTTCTTACAGATTGACCTGAGGAATGGTCTTCTGAGATGAAGGAACCAGAGGTGATTCACCTTTTCCTAGTTTGGGCTCTTTATTATGGGAAGCAGCCTTTGCCTGGAAGCGTTAACGATGCTTTTGGTCAGATCTCTCCATTGCCATTTATTTTTCTTGAGCTGTAGAGCATGTATCTGATTTTTGTCTGATCAGAATTTTTACAGGGTGTTCAACAGGTTAGGTCAGGCTGTGCATGCTTTTGAGCCGGTCCTATCTCGGCAACAGTGTAGGAAATCCCATGTGCTGTAGTAAGGAAAGTACCAGTGAGAATACAGAGTAGTCCTCTGGAAACCTGGGCTGAATTCAGTTCTTTGCTATGCTGGAATTAACTAGTCAAATGTAATCTCAGTTGAGTCACTTCAGCCTGAACTGATGGGCCCAGGTGTAGAATTTGTTCCACAGATGCTGCAAAATTATATTTTCTCTGTGAAATACCCTTCCAGATAAAAGTACAGATACAACAGTCCATCCTGAAGAACTAGACCTACAATTTAAACCTATTGAGAGTGAGAGGGGTTTGGGGCTTTTTAAGGAGAAAAACTTGCTTTCTTGAGGTAGCCAAGGGTCCCTCAATATTCTGTCAATAGATTAGTGATGGTGGCAATATCCAAGAGTGAATTTACCCCATGCATCAGTGCTGTGACTGATTATTCTTTATTAGTTTTATTATGATACCACTAAGGAAAACTAGTTCGTGGAACAGGATCCAATTATGGCAGACAGTAATATAATAGGAGACGTTACTGCTGGGTTATATACAGGACATATTCTACTAGTAACTCCCATAATGGAGTCAGAGGAGCTTCCCGATTCCTGAAAATTGAACACAGACTGAGAACCCACGTGTGTGCCCAACATCCCTAAAGCATGAAGCCCACATTGCTGCATCTCACACCTCAGATTGCCTGAACTTCTCATGTGTCTTGGACTCTGCTGCTGCAAATGGGGAATTGCCTTGAACCCGAATAAAACTAATTGCACAATGGAAGAGGCTCCAAACTCTGTCGCTATAAGGCTCAAGGAGAAGGATGAATGTATAGCGTGTTGTAGCATTACAGCCTATAAGGCCTCCATTAGCAGTGATTATTATTCATACTGATGCGTGACTAAAATCACCATGTTGTCCTCTCATCTTTATGCTGTTTGTGGAGAGAACTCCTGGTGCACAAAGAGGTTTTCTCTGATGCATTTCTGAACACCTTTCCCTGGACTACTTAGACACATTTTCCAGCAGGAGCTTGCTCTTTGGAGAAATAGTTTCTTCCTGTCCTGCTGGGTTTTCAGTATCCAGGTGTTTTGAAGTCTTCACCAGAACGTAAGCGTTCTCTGTGTCTCTAGCTCTCTTTTTATGATGCTGCTCAAAAGACAGGCAGCTTGGGTCCTTAGAAGCTGAGCTTCTTAGGCCAAACTAATTCATTAGGTATGGTGTGTGTTCTCTATACACGTCCTGCTCTTCTTGCTTTAGTGTGCGGCTCGTTCCACACAATACTGAATTTTCATAAAAGGTTGGCTCACAGGAATGGAGACAAAAGAGGTAAAACAGGTGTTCCCATTATAGTAGTTTGTATAACATTGCTTCAAAGCTTATTAATAAAAAACTATATACGTGCTCAGTTAACTTCAAAATCCAACATTTGTATGTATGATGAAAAACTCACACTGTGCTCAGTCCAGACTGCAGCACACACAGGCCATGCTGTAAGATCTTCAGTATTTAGCACATCCCCAGGACACAGGGCAAAAAATACCATTGTACATATGTGTCTGTAGATGCCCACGTATACATCCAGAGCTGCTTTTCTCTTCTGTGCTGCGTTCTGCACCAACACCCTGCCACAACAATGACTGAACGATATTTACTGAGGCTTGCCAATGGTACACTTTATTGCAAATGAAATAAAAAATCTTCTTAAATCAGCATTTTTCTTAATGAGACACCAATATTTTGGCTATAAATACTTTAGACTAATCGCAGCCTTCTGGCTGTTTCATTCTGAATTTCTTATGCTAGGGAGAATTCTGTTCAGTGGGAAAATTCTGCCCTAGTTGTGATTCATTGAATAGACTGCAGAAAAGTTGTCTTAGTATAATAAAAGCGGACCTGCAGCTTTCATGCATGTTTGGAGCCGAATGTGTATGAACAGTACCACTGTTCCATAGGTCGTTGTGCTGGCAGCTCTGGGAGGTAGAGGTGACAAAGGCTCTTAGGATGTGTTCAGTGTTTGGGATCCAACTGCAGCAGCTGAGCTGGGAGCAAAGTCTCCACTCACATCAACGACACCTGCATATTAAATGCTGCTGTGCTGTATGAAAAGTCTGGCCAAGTCCTCTCCTTGGCAAACGACTTGTTGGCAAGTGGTGAGGATGCTGCAGAAGGTAACGACCAGATGAACACCCCAGCACAAGAGGGCTGCTGCTGAGAAGGTGGGAGCAGAGGAAGTACAGCGAGAAGTTTGAGTGACCAGCTAGTTGGGAATAGCACCTGGAAACCTCCAGCAGAAGCAGTTTGGTGGGCTGACTCATTTCTTCCAGCAACTTCTACAGGGAGCAGATGCTCCTCTTCTTTTGACAGACCTCTAGAGGTCAGGAGAGGGCCTCCATCCTGCGCTGTGCTCACCATGCTATTAAAATTCTCCCTGAGTCATGGTAATTAAGCAGAACTAGGCTCTGCTCAGAGGAACGGAAGTGCATTGACTTTAATGAAACAGAGTGTAAAACAACTTTAGATTAACTCCAGCCTTGTTTATTCTTGCACACTTGTAATTCTGGTTTGGTATTTCCCCAGTGAATGGAGCCGTTGTCCCCTGTGCCGAGGCACGTCACCTCACTTCAGCCTGCTAAGTGCTGAGCAGTGAGGCCAGTGCCTTTTCTCGCTGTCGCTAGCTAATCCCAAAGAATTTGGAAAAAGCCGGTGGAAAATGGGAGGGAGGAGAGGGAAGTCACCCTGCTCCCCTCTCTTGCCATTCCTCAAGAGGCAGCAAGGCTGTCAGGTGGAGACACAAGCCAAATATTTCCCTAATGGCCAGAAGAGACGGTGTCCTAGAGGCACTCACATAGTCTCCAATGCTAAAGCAGTTTTGGGCTCCTGCCAGGCACATTAACTTTTTTTACTGATGCCTTTTGTCTCACTGGCTCTCTTAGCGGCTGTGAATAGCTCTGATCTCCTTCCTCCCCCCGATGGTTTCTATGACATGGGTAGAAGATGAAGCACTGAGCAGCGATCACACTGCACCCTCTGTCTCATTTTCCTATCAGAGATGATCCAAAGGATGCCTTGCCAGTGCCTAGTGAAATACGCGTGTGTGTAAACCTCTGGGCTAAAAATAAATAATTAAACAATAAAAATATAAAAGAAACAAGTCAGCAAACCTAAAGGAAGAACAAAATCTAATTAGTTTTATCTGCTGTTTGTTATGAGGCTGTCAGAGTGCTCTATCCCCTCGTTTTACAGCACTCTGGAAAATAACAGTGATAATAATAATAATAAACAACCATTCACTGGGTTGTTTTTGAAGCAAGTAGGAAGCAGATTAGGGAGGGGGAAAGGCAGCAGCCTCACTCCTCCACTGCTTCTGCCAAAAAGCAGAGATGCAGGTGATAGCACTATCTCCTGTCCTATCCGCTGCCCCTGCTCATCACTTAGAGACTCAAAGCATGAGTGGGCGACTGTTTGGCAGCCGATTTGGGACACTCAGATTATATTTCTTGCTCTGCCACACATCTCCTATGTGCTCTTGACCAAGTCATTCAGCCTCAGTTCTGATGCGAAATATGAGGAAGGCTTTGGTTGCTCACAGCAAATACAGTAAAGTGTGAGTGAAAGAGGTTGTGTGGTTTGGGAGGAAGGAGGGGAAGAAATAGGGATGTAAAACTACCCAGGTGTTTGCTCTGTACTGATTTTGGCTGTTGCTAGTTGAGAAGGTACCTGGAATTACTCTGTATGGGAGCGCGGTGGTAGTTGCCATCACTGCTTTCCACTTCAATGACACATGGCGATGGTGATGTTTCATTAGGCCATTCCTCTTCAAGCTGTGCTAGATAATTTTAAAAGTCTCTTCCTTGCAGGTTATTTTCAGCCTGTCCTGTCCCATAGCCTGGTATTCGCAGAATGGAAAACTTTACACCTGTTTTAGGGAGAGCAGGATTTGTGTTTGAAAACTCTTGTACAGTTTCTCAGGCAGAGGGCAGGACACAAGGCTCCAGCTGGAGATAATATGCAAAAGCTTGAAGAACTGAAAACTCTGTGCACATAATCACATTGAGAGAAGACAAAGAAGGCTAAAGAAAGAATAAATAAATAGGAGGAGTGGAAGAAGGGGAGGGATGAAGAGAGCAGAGGGGAATAGGAGTAGGGGGCACTTTGGGGATACAAAGGCAGAGAAATGGGAGAATTATTCCAATTTGTGCATCCTCTTCCATCATCAGATAATGTATCAGTATTAATGCTACCAAAAAACACCCCTTTCTACTGCAGAATAAATCTGCTGTTGTATTCCCCACTCCATAAACGGCAGCCAAGTCTTTATCCTCAGTGCTGCACTGTGTGCTCAGTGCTGTGTTTTGTGAGTGCTTTTCATGATGGTTAAGCCCGTATCATTTCTGGCCTTAGGTTTCCTCTCCAGGGACTGACATCCTCAGACAGTTTCTGGAAGATCTGTGGCATATTATTGTTGATGCAGCAGTTTTGTGGCTACTTTCCTCATTTTTTCTGTGCTCTGCTTTTTTTTATTGCACTTAAAAAAAAAAAAAGGTGAAAGGCAAAGAAATGAAGGATGTGAACAGGAGGGAGTGGGAGAGAAAGGAGAAGGCAGAAAAAAGTGCCCTGCTGATAGTGCAGCAAGGTCCCCTGCAAGATGGTGAGGCAGCTGTTCTGGCATTAGTGGCTTTTTTAGCCTTTGATTAAGCTGCTTGTAGTTTACACAGGGACCAGCAAGAGGGGAAGACAAATACACCACTAGAATGATCATCCATTGGATGCCCTGGCAATAAGTCCGGCCTCAGTAAACTAGCACAGCCTTTGGTTAACTGAGCTCTGGGCACTGAGGGCTGGCTCCTCACCAGCTGATGTAATTGCAATCACAACCCTGTTTCTTGCCCCCTTGTTGCTAAATGCCCAACTGAAGGCTTTTTGTGCATGATTTCCAGTATGTGCTCTGGCAGCTCATTCACAGATCTGCAAGGGTTTCCTGCCTTTGCCTCAGCATTTCCATTAAAAAAGTTGTTTAGCTTTTCTGTACTTGTTTCCCAATCTATGAAGTGGAGTTATTAATATTTAGTTTCAGTGAAAGGGGTCACAATGAGGCTTAAATCACCGGTGTTTACAACACAACTTTATATCCCTCGAGAAGGCAAATAGGAAGATTAATTCCTGCTTCCATCATATATCTGCCAGCAGCAAAACAAAAATAGTGCCCATCAGAGTGCTCATTGCTAACTCCTTTCCAGGTGCAGTTGTGTCTCCTTTGGTCTCGGTGGAAGGTGGCACAGATGGACCAGGCAAATCCTCCAGGTGAAAGCATGGACAGTGTTGACAAAAACCCTTTGGATTTTTTGACAGCACAGTGGTCTTCCAAGAAGCAGGCAGCACGCTGGTTAGTAAGCTGGGAAAATGGGAAATTTAATAGAGGTGAAAATGAGACACTCGGGAGAAAAATGGAGCTGTCTGGTAAACATCTGAAATATCTCTGCCCAAATGCTAGGAGTATAAGGGCTAAACAGGAAGAATATAAAGCCTTAGTACATATACCAAGCTATGAGTTAATCGGCTTCCCAGACACATGTAAAAGGGAAAGTAGGAACAGCAGAAGAAGGATTAATTGGCTGTGAAACATCAGGGAATTGATAGGTTGGGTCAAGGAAAGAGGAATACATGCCAGCAAGCACTGACTTAGAGATTAGAGCAGAGGTATAATGAGAAGAACTCCTAAGGCAGGGAGAGGAATAGAAGAAAAGTGAAACATTAAAGGTGTTAGAGGAACTCATCGATGCATTGAAATGATAAATTAATAGTTTAAAGAAGTTGAAGCAGCAGATAATTAAGAATGAGAATGAAATGATAGCAAGGCATGTGTGGATGAAATCAGAAATGTCCTGGCACAGAATGAGCTAGAGGTGGTTGGAACACACAAGGGAAGAAAAAGAAATCCTATAAATACACTAGAAGGAATGAAAGTGTGCTCCGTGTACCACAGAAGGAGAGCACATAGAGAGGTTTGGAATCGTCATTGACTTTTTAACTCCGCTTATCACCAAAACAGTTGCTACCAGATATATATAACAGAAGTCATACTGATTACAGGATGGGAATAGGCTGGAACAAAGGGGTGTGAATTAAAGAATCCTTACACTGAGTAAGTGAATTCAAACTGTTGGACCTGAGGGAATTCCCTGACGGTTGTCCAAGGAAAGCAGCCTGTGAACAGTTGGGAATGGACTTCAAGAGCTTCTCCTGTATTGAGAGGATTCTGCAGACAGGAGGGGGGCAAATAGGGTATTTGTTTGTGAAAGTAGAAGAAGGAAGAGCCAGTAAATATAAATCAGCCAGCTAAGCTGAGTGACTACAGAGAAACCTCAACAAATTATGAAACTATTCATTAGCAGCCCTAGGAATAGAAGGTGATAAAACACAATCAACACAGACTTGTTAGGGTATCTGATTTCATTCTTTTGTTGGCCAATTGGCTTAGAGTATAAGGCAGAAGTAACATATGTCTGGTTTAGGAAAGCTTTTAATACTTTCTGACATCACATTTTCATAAGGAACTAAATAAATGTACTAAATCATTGTGAGGTAGGTACACGCTAGCTGAGAAATTACTCCTGAAGGCCAGGTTTCATCTTCATGAACGTTAACTTCCTAGAAGCTGAGCATCTAGTCTAAATTACTCTGTACAAAGAGAGTAAATGTAGAGAGATGGACATCTCCAGAGGGTCTACATCCCCTCCTAAGATACAAAGAAAGGATCCTTTGCTGAGATACTTACTTGCCTCATTAACTTCTGAGTGAAGCTAAACAACCGACTCAGACTGGACACCTAAATTTAAACCCAATCCAAGACAGTATCCCGCACTCACGCTTGTAGGGCATTATTTTGCTTAAAAAACAGAGATGATACCATGGAAAATCCATTTATTGTTTTAGAAAAGCACAAAGCTGAAACTCAGCTGCCTCTTCACGCACCTCTATTTATGTCAACACACCTCCAGGCTCTCCCATGGAGGGCTCTGCTTCCAAGCATCCCCCATCCAGCTCGGTAGCCCCATCCTTCGCTCTGCCCGTCTCGTTCCTCCAGACCCAAATATACTAAATATGGATGGTCCAGGGGGGCTACATCCCAGAAGAAACTGGGATCAGAGCACACACTCTCAATGGTGCCCAGGTAGATGCCAAGAGCCCTGGAGCACACACTGAAGCCACTGTGCCAGATGGTCTGACTGCTCTTGAGTTAAGAGCTGCTTTGTACTTTTTAGCTTTACTGATGCGGAGAGAACATTTTGAACTGTCTCAGCCTTATAACCTTGTGTCATTGGCACATGAACAGCACCAGCACACTGTTCAATGTAATAGCAAGAGGGAACGAGCTGTGGTATTAAATAAGAATTTAAATCTTAGGGTTTGCAGTGCAGAGCAAGAGACTTTAGCTGTGTTATTTCCAGGAATTGCTTGAGTCATGTTTGAGAATAATGGATAAGATTAATTCCTTCGTGACTATGGGTGAATAAATTATTTGCCAATAATTTTATCTATGATTTGGCCAGTTCTAGCTTCTTTTTCTAATGTGGATGATGCAGGAACATTAGCTGCATTCCAGATGTGTGTGCTGGGTGTGCAGCTCCAGTCTTAGCATCTAGCAGTGAATTTATTCCCCAAAGACAAATTTCAACAAGATTTACCCCAGAGCAACCGAATGCAGGATTTGATCTGTCATATTCAGAATGATTCATTTTGCATCTCATCAAGTACGAGGAGAGGAGACAGAAAGAGAGAGGGGAAAGTTATTTCACCCTTCACAACAAGCCCTTGTCTTCAAAATCTGAGCATCAGCCCACTGAGGGACACAACAAATGTTGCTTGGTAACCCCACACCATTGATGGGAAGCACTCGGCAGGCTGAGCATCACAAAGGGACAGAGATGGAGAGTGAGACAGTGGCACGCTGGGATGCTCGGTCCTCTCTGGCCCTGTTAGAAATCACACCGCTCATGCCCCAGTAATTGTAGACACTGGCCAAAAAAGTCTTTTCTGTTGGGTGGGAGAGTAATTGCAGGTCATAAATGGTGAAGTGTCCCCTGCCCACTACCCAGGAATAAAGGAACTTTGGATCTATTAATATCTTGAAGGTGACTGAGTTTTTCCCAGCGTAGCTAGCTGTGAGCAATCCGTAAGTGACTCAGAGGTGCTGCTGCTTGGTTAAACACCTACAGGGATCTGGAAAAAGTCTATTGTCTTTGCAGCATCACACGGCTACCTTGCCGCCTTGGAGTAGTGGTGTTGTAGCCCTGATAGTCTGAGGATGCCAGAGAAACCAATTTTGCAACAAAAGGGCAACGTCTTAGCTAAGGTGCTTGCCCCAGTTACAGGTATAAATCCGAATTGAACACTGAACTACTGGGCCAGCTAAACTGCCTAGGGAGAGAAAACCAAATAAAAATAAAACTGAGGATTCAAAGTAAGGATTAGTAGCAACTTCACTAGTGTTTTGGACTTTGGAGTTTTTTAGACTCCTCCCACTCCTGAGTGTCAGGGGATATTACCCCTTGATCTCCATTGACTTATGATACCAGATCACCTAAATATTGCACCTTGCTGGATTGATGCTTCAGCGTGGGGATGTAGAGACAGTGGAGCGCTAAAATCACTTATTCCTGCCTTATCCAGGGACTGTCTGTAAAGCTGCCATTCTCTTCCATTCTTCCCTTCCCCTTTTCATCTCAATCACAGGCATGGTCTTCTTTTGCGAGCAGATGCTTTCTCCTAAGCATCATTTTAAAAGTCTCTCTTTTCTGTAGTTCAGGCTGGAAGTTCCTCTTACTTTTTTTTTTATTTTTTTTTTTTCCCCCATAAAAATACCTACTAATTGGGGGAACTGATTTTAAAGTGATTGAAATAAATCCTCCAGCCTTAGATCTTCTCATGCCTCCAGCAAGAACACATCAGAGAGCTCCAAAAGTGTCCAGTGATGCATCTTCAACTCCCTTTTGTAGCATGTTTGTCTTAGAACTGAAAGGTGAGCTCCCCCGTGTTCAAATCTGCATGGCAATGCTTTAATTGCTGCTGTGTACTCACAGCAGAGGAGCTCATACAGATTCCTGCTCGTGGAAATGTTGGAGCCCAGCTGGGTCTGGTTTCTGGGACACAGATATCAGCAGAGGAAGGTGTGGGATGATGAGGCTGCAGCAGATCACTGAGGGGACTTGGTGCACACAGAGGTCTCTGCTGCCCTGGACAGAGCAGCTCCAACTTCAGCCATATTATTAAATTACTCTGATTTAATAAGCCACCGTGTGCCACTGAGCAAAGATAACTGATAGCAATCATTATCCCCAGATATGAGCTAGAAAGGGTGAAGCTGAAACTTCTTCTGTTAATATCTAGTAACTTCTGTAGCCATTGTAATTTGATCATGTGTCCCTGGCTTCAAAGTAAGACAAAGGAGACGAGGCATGAACTGTATGTATATGACTGGATGCATTTTAATCCCAGACAGCCTCCTGCTCAAACCTGTGTGCCACCACGCTGCAGCCCCTGGCGTGAATGGTGTGAGCAATGATGTTAAACCACTGCCCAACCTCAGCAAAACCCTTTGGGACTCCTGGATTTTTCTTCATCAGACCTATATCTTTTTCTTCCAGAAATGAGAGGGTGATGAACGTGACACTTTGGTTGCCATGGGAACACAGTGTGAGGTTTTTGGTCACCTCACAAGCCAGAGCTGCTGGTTCCAGGGACAGGTGAGAGTAGCAGTGGTGGCACCTGTCCAGGTCCTGCCCTTGTGCCCTCCCAGGGTGTCTGGGGGTTCAGCCCTATTCATGTTACAAGAGGAAGATATGAAGGGACAAGTCATTGTAAAGTAGGAAGATGTGTCTGACAGTTTGGAGGGAAATTGATAAGCCCTGGTTGAAACTTCTGCTCCAAAATCTTGCTGAAGAGCATAAAGTGGGTGCACACAGACCTAGAGACTAAGAGACTGCTCCCCCCATCACAGTGGGGAATAGTTGAAAGTTTTTAGTGTGGGGAGAAAAAAAAAAATGGAGCCCAGAGTCCCCCTCTGCTACCCTGACTGTTTCAGAATCACAGGGAAGGTGCCAAGGACCAGAGAATTTCTGTCACACTCCTTCTTCCTGCAGTTTTTTTTTATATTCCTTACCCGCCCCTCCATCCCTTTAGACATGCTCATGTTCAGTTGCTGACATCCATGCTCCCCCCTTTCCTGTCCACTCTGGAAGCTTTTCTGAGCTTCAGCTTGGAAATAATCAGGAAGCACTTTCATGCTGTCACAAATCCATTTGGAGCTTTCAGAAAGACAATCTAGGGAGGACTCCTCATTGTCATCGCTATTTTTCTCCTTTCACAGATCTCCCTCTAAATACTCACTTAGCAGCATTTTATCAGGAGAATAAATATATTTTTAAAAATCTCACAGAAATAGGTTTTACTGAAGCAAAGGAAAGGGTTGAGGTTGCAATTCTGTTTAGGAGACAGGTGAAAGCCATTGCCAATCTCTCTCTAATGTGATGATTTGAATGGGTGGGGGCTTGGCAGGAAGACACAAAAGGATTAGGGGCAGCTGAGATAATGCTGGAGAGAAGAAGGGGTTGGTAAATATGGAGGCTGTAGTACAGACAGTATAGATACTCTTAAGGACTACAAGAAAGAGTGAAAAATACCACCCAGGGAATCTAGCCAGGTGGTTATAAACTATGATGAAATGGGATTTAGAGGAACAGCTTGCAGCATGGTAAGTGTTAGTCTCTAAGACCTGTCAGAAGTTTGGTAGAGAGTAGCAAGAATGGCAGAAATAGGTTAGGAAGATAGAGCTTGTTGCTAGAAAAGAAAATTTCCTTTCTGTCTGTTATAAATCTTTGCCTCTTCACCACTTTAGCTGCTTCCTGTGTTCCCTAAGCAGTCTTACTGTTCCTACATGGCCAGAGGGTTTCAATTTGAGCTCCAAATAATAATAATAAATTCCATAAAGTGATTCCATGTGGAGAGAGGAGATAATAGTGCCTTATGTTTACACAGTAGGGTCTGTGAGACTTGGGGTCATGCAGATTGAAGAGCGGTTTCTCACCTGCTGTTGAAATGCAGCTCGTTCTGGGGTAACTCACTGCACCTGCTCGGCAGTGACTGCACCAGGAGTGTGTTGGGGAAAAGCTGCTCTGGCTGAGGCTGTGGAGTGAAGGCTGGGTAGAGAAAGGAAATGTAATTCTCCACACTGGAATTTAGTCAGGATGCTGAAGTTAAACGTCTGGTTAATTAATAAAAAGGGCTGTAACAGGACTGTACTCCCTACAGCCATGCTGGGACACTGGAATCTGTGATGTTGCATGAGGACAAGCCTGGCTGTTTCATTATGACTGCGTTACTACGGCCACTATGACTTCAGAACTTGCTCAGCTGAGTCTTGAACAGTAGCTGTGGCTTTTCGTGACACGTCAAAACCCAACCTGCCTCTACAGTGGAGTCACTGCCTGTTTTACCCAGTGCTGCTCTCAGACCAAGGTATGTCATTGTGTTTCATATGGTATAAGGAGAGCAGGAGCTATGTAATAGCTCCGTTGAGGTATCTTATCCTTTCTGTTAGCAGGAGAATTGTGTTTTTTGGAAGAGCATATCTGTTAGCACCTCTCTTACTGTATTTGACTTGAGATGTCTAATGCTTGTTTCCCCATGTGAAGCTCATTGCAGCTGCTCTGTGTTAGGCCAGGTTTGTGAACAAGGAGCTCTGAGACTTGGTTCTTACAGATGATAAGAATTTGTTTGTTGGGCAGCCAACTCTGTTGGAGTGGAAGGACCTTGTGATGGCTCTCCAGTGTAATTTCTGGTGGGAATTATTAAGAGCATCTTTTACTTAGAGGTTTTGACTTACTGGAAACAATGGCTGGCTTTGGGCTTGAATTGCAGTGCCTGGAATACTGGAAATCCTGAAAAAGCTGCTATGTGTCTCTACCGCTTCTGTCCGGCAAAGATGAAGTTCTTCCCTTGTCTGTGCTTTCCCCAAGCAAAATGGGATACTGTTTGTGCTGAGGCTTTTAGTGCTGTTGTTTCAAATGTGAAGGGCCATACTCAGCAATGTGTTGGTTTTCTGCAGGGAGAGAGGGGAAATCTGTTTTCTCTTACGATGCTATTGTCCAGTTGGGCTGATCCACCACACAAACTTCTGTGACCTCTGGCTGCCTCATTTGCACCCGTTTCTGTTGGTTGTTAGAGGAACATACTCATCAGCTTGAAATGTCACTTTGGTTAAATATTGTCTCTTTTTGCTTCCTCCTACAAAAGTGTGGTGGTGTTTGACTTTACTTGCCAAACAGATGAGCATCACATCACACAGTTCAGAGTTCTCTGTCACAGGGCTCTATCCCTGCAGTCCTCTGATAGGGACGTGGGGCACCCTGAAAACACAAACTGAGGCTGTGGTTTTCCATCGAACTTTAAATCAAATCCAGTTAAAAGAGAAGGGCCTTGACATGCTTCCTGTATGCGGACTTGTGGGAATTCCTTTTGCCTGGTTTACACAAGGTTGCCCAAGGGAGAGGTTTAGCACTGGAGAAGTGTCTCTTAAGGAAGGACTCAAAGCATTTTATTGCATTACCTTGGACCTGTGCCACCTTCTCGGACAAAACAGCTGAGTGACACTGCTCCAGGAGGACAAAAATAGAGATCTGTCCCTCATGTATTGGCAGGAGAAGGCACTGTTCATCTGTGCCTCTAAAGCAATTGAGCTCTATGTCCTGGCTGGACTCCAGCTGAACTAGGTCTAGAATATAACCTTCAATTACATGCCCTTGGAGATGATCTCTTGATTGCTTTGTCTTTCCACTTGTTCTGATGGGTGTTCTGATGTGTAGCAGAAGAGAGCTTGAAATGATGTACTGGGGGACATCTGTGCTGGAGGCTGGGGTCCTTTATGTCTTAAAGTAGAAGAAAAATAGGTTTATTGTTTTCTTGAAGGAGGAGTTGGCTACGTTTGGCTCCTGAATTTAAAGGTGCTAAAGGGAACACTGGTGAGCTTGGCATCAGAAACTAAGTTGGGGGATGAAGTACATTCTACCCTGTCTCCTTTCACCCTCTTTAAGCTGGGGGGTAGTTAACCTGGGTCAAGATGGAGGAATATGATGTTTTTGTCCTCCCTCTTGATCTTTTAGGCTTTCTACAACCACCTTTTTGAACGCTTAACAGACCCAAAGCTTTCTGCTTCCCAGGGACCACCATATGGCTGGAGTATGTCTGGTTAGATAATGTCCTGTAGCTCAACCAAGTTCAGGGTCATTAAATTATTCCCAAAACCCTTCCTCTTGTGACTTCAATTGGATACAAAACTACCTTCACTTCCTGTCTGAAGTTCACTAATTGACAGTGTTTGTGGAACACCTGTTGTCCACTGAGGCTCCTGTTTGTCTCTCAGCATCAAGGCACAACTCTTTCTCTTAGTTCTGCATGCATCAAAGCACTCACACAGCCCTCCCATATGTCTCGTATACTGAGTTTTCTACCTCTGAGAAAATCTCTATGTCCCCTGTGTGGGGGACGTGAGTATATATCACTTTCATAGGGACTTTAGTTCATCTAGTCTTCAGTTGAATTTTTGCTTTGTGAGTTGTTGTTTTTTGGGGGGGTGTATTTTTGTTGTTTTGGGTTTTTTGTTTGTTGTTTTTTTCTTTTTCTTTTCTGATTCCATCCCTTTGCTCCTAATCCCACCACCTGGTATCGCTCACACTGCAGAATCTCCCTCCTCAGTGTATACGCCCTTCAAATATTTGTAGACATTTATCACTTCCCTCCCCCTGCTTAGTCATCTCTCTGCCAAGCTAGACATATTTAGTTCTTCTAATCTTTCCTTGTGAGTGAGTCCCTCCAGCACTCATAATTCATTTCTCCTTGCTCTTCTTTGAATACTTCCTAGTTTGTCAGCACTTAAAAATTCTCTTATTTAGGGTGTTTTAATATGTGCAAGAAAAAAAAAAAAAGGAGATGAGAAACTTTCTGAAAAGATAGAGGTTTTCTTGTCTCCAAGCCACTGGGAATAGGTAAGAATGGGTAGATCTGGGAATTCCTGCTTCAAGTTCTAGGTGGGTGTCCGGGTTATGGAAGAATTGTTCCCTCTTCTGAGTTTCTCTCTTCCCCAACCCTGAAATAAGCAAAAAAACATATCAGCTGATAGTTTTTTGGTGTTTATTTCTCCAGGTCAACTCTTAACAAGGCAGACGCAAAGTGTCACAGGCTTAGCTTCCCATTCCATGTCTCCCTCTCAGGCTCAAGGCTCTGTCTGTGAGTGGTTTTTAAGTGGGCTGTGGGGTGCAAGTGCTTCAGAGATAGTGGCTTTATCTTACCGTTGCTGAATCTCTGTTTCTCAGCTTTGTTCTTCTCAAACACTGGTAGGCATGGTGCTAAAGGATCAGCAAAGAGCAGCCAGTTCCTTTTTATCTTAGGAAGATTTTTCCCTTCTAGACACTTGTTTCTGCTGTGTCCAAGCTGTATAAAAAGGGATATAATTTAAAATGGGTCCTGTTTCTAGAATCCCAGGTGGACTTTTTTCTTTCAAATAACCAACTCAATAAATTCTTTAGATAGAACCTTGTTAATTAACACTATACCCCAGAGGGATGTCCTAGAGATGCTCTTCAGTCTCCACCTCCTACTGAACTCCACGATGGTTTTTGAGGCATTCCTGGTATCTCACACTGATGGCAATTTGTGCTGTCTGAGATTACATGATGTGAGCAGAATTGAAAGCAATGACAGGGAGCAGCAAGTGTTCCTTCACTTATTAAATACAGCAAGGTCTGCAGCTTCACCGTCTGCATCAAGAGCTGTTTAAATATTCCCCATCACCACCTAGTGACCTGCAAGCGGTCAGCAGTTTATCTAGCCAGGAGATGCTGTCAAATTTACTAGTCTGAGATGGGTATCAGTATAAAAATGCTTCCAAAACCAGAACAAAGCCAGCTGCAAACTTGCACTGTCTGGCATATCTTTATGTGATGCAATCTAGATTTCCGCTGCAAATGCTAAGACAATGTGTTTTTCACCTAGGAGCAATGAAAAGGTTCTGCTTCTCTTCCTCATATATCACAATGTTCTATCTTTCCACCCAGACTAGATACTTATCAAACATCTGTCTTCTGTTTTGATTGTGTCCTGAGAACATTGAGTTTAAGTGGAAATGTGAAACTAGCTCTGCTGACTGGGCAGGAAATGTTTCTCTGTTGTGGTATGAAGGCTGTTTGGATCTATTAAGCTAAGCTACAAAAAGGAAGGAAAAGGGCAAACAAAAGCAGGGTCAGTTGGGTAGGGGAATATATTTCATTTTTTGCATCCAAACCATGTCAGTCTGTGCCTCCAACTGATGCCACTATATCATCATAAAACACAGAAACAAGGAACCCAAAACTTCTTGATTGAAGAGCAAAAGCTGCTATTGCTTTGACAATGGATCGACTTTGCCAGCTGTCTGTCGAAGCAGCCTTGGAGAATCACGCTGAACAGTGCATTACAGAGACACACACTGGATATTAAAAAAGAGAGAGAATGCATTTACTGTCACTTGCAGGTTGCCTTTCACCCTTCTAGTTGTCATAGCGTTCAGAAGTGTTAAACAATGGGTCTTTATCTACAGAAAGAAAAATACTGCCTCTATCACAAGCTTAGGCACGAGTGGCAAAATAATTCAGAAAAACAGCTAGGAGGAGAAGTACTAGGCATTTTCACCAGCCTGTCCTCAGATACTTGTTATGGGGCCTGGTTCTTGAAACAGCACCATGTCATCTACTTTCGCACCTTCACACTGTTTATTAGCATCATCATCCCAGCAGCAGGCTGGGCTGTCTGTCTACTGTCTTTGATGCTGTTGCAAACAAGCTTGTCTGTCCCAAAGGAATCAGCAGTCTAGCTGGCTTTGGTTTGTCATGTTTGTCTACTGCCATTCACATTTTGAAAGGGGGAGGGTGTCTGTTTGTGTTTTTGCTTTATAAGAATATGCAGTTTCTTAAGATCTATTTGGTTGACAAAGTGTTTTACAAACAAACTGTGCACGGGAATCGCTTTGTTCACTGCTGAAGTTAAAAACAATATTTTTTATTGCGGAATCTTGAAAGATGGATGAGATACGGTCCAGCACAGCATGACTCTTAAGTATTCGGCTGAATAGAGGTGGGATTACTACCATATTTAAAGCAAAAGGCAAAGCATACATTCAAATGCTTTCAACTGAGGTTTATTCTGTGCAAATATTTGACAAGTGGCCTCTCATTTAAGTACAAATAAAATTATGGAAGCTTGCGCAATTTCTAGCTACTGGCACAAGAAAATTGTTTCTAAACAAGTAACCATGAAGTTTAATGGTTATTTCTCCCTGTCATGAGTTCCCTTGTTAGTTCACCTGCCCCATTGACTGTTATGAAAAAAGTCTATGGGAATTTTATTTACTCAGTCCCTCTCTGAATACGTTTTCTGAACTTCTGATCTTTAGCAATTATTAATTTTTGTCTTTGTTTGAAATCAGTTCTCTGAACTTAAATAACTAATACAAGGGCAGATCAGGTGTTTCCCTACTCCTGTTCCCAAGGTGTTCCTGAGCAGAGATGTTCAATCCCAGCCTCATTTCCCTTCATTGTAATGGAGTGATAACAAAATGCATGGCTGACTTCTGTAATTAGGCTCATGTTCCTCAAGATCTTTTGCTATTGCCTGCTGTTCTTTCTTGTAGCTTAGCTTTCGGGGCTTTGGTATTTCCCTAAACTCCCCTAATAGTTCTCCTCCTCTTCCAAATTATCTCTTTGAGTATGAACTGATATATGGCAAACAAAAAGCGATGTAATATTCATCATTAATTGATCATGATCTTTCCTGGTTTTGTTGTTGCTGTTGGGTATTATTTTAATTCCCACTTTGTTTAGGGGAAGTGGTTTCATTTTATTTAATATCCTAACTTTTAAATTTTTATTAAACTAAAATGCAGATGTATATTCAGTGTAGCTTTCCTGCACTTGTTTTCTTGTGACTTGTTCATCTCACTTTAATTAAAATAGAACAAGCATAGAAACAAAATGACAAGAAGAAGAAAGATGAGCAGTTCATTGTCCCACAGTTCCTACCAGCAGGAAATGGTAGGGGACAGGTATTTTCTCTTTAATGCAATATATTGCTCTTCTGCTTTCCCGTAAGGATTAATGAGAGGTGAAGAAGAAAAAGGACCAGTGTCTACAGATGATGGAAAGCTGAAGCTCTTCTCCTCACACTGTGAATCATCCTCCTAGGAGATACTGTCTTAGACCAGGTTTGTTCAAGGGAAGGCTCATTATGTGGAATTGTGTCAAATGGTGAGGAGTGGTATAAAGAGATAATCGGAGTCCTCCAGCACTAATTATGTATGCTCTATAGAAATCCCAAGCTCCATTCAGATCCTTTTTAAAGGAAATCTCGGAGGAAACAAATGAAGTCTAGTTCTGCGAGTGCCAATTGAGATGTAGAGGACAGGGAAGTCATGGATTAAAGCGATGAATTTTCTGAGGCCTACCATACTATTTGACTCAATTCTTCCCGCCCTCTCTTCTTCTTTTTGCATTCATGCATTGAAACATAACAAGAAGTCTCTGCATTTCTCATGCCTCCTTTATTCTAAAATCTCTAGGCACTTTGCAAATATTAACTGATAAAATTCCACAGCTATCTATCATCTGTCTAATCTCAAAGCATTTAGGTTTCCCATCATGATTCAGAGGGATGGCGATGATCAGAGTATAATATCAAAACAGTGTTCAGCAAAAGGAAATCATTCCCTCTTTTAGCAAAGGATTGAAGGACTCATGACTTAGCATTGGTAGGAAATCAGGACAACGGCTGTCAGAAAAGGGTAATTGCTAGTTGACCAATGTCCAATTATAAAGTTTAGGACCAAAATTGCTAGTATTTTACAACGAAAGGCATTTCAGATTGCAAATAATTGTGTGTGTAATTTGTTCTTGCAACATTGGAGGAAGAGAATGAGGAAATTTTGGGGGTGAAGTAGTGAGATCCTGAGAGAGAACATTCTGGAACAGTAAAACTAACATTTTCCTACCCATCAGGAGGGAAGGATAAAAGCAATTTGAATCAGTGTTAACCTTTATATCAGAAATATCACTTGATGCATGTTTGTACTTAAGGCTTCTCTGTCACTTTAGCTGAATATACTACCCACGTGTTTTAGAGAAATACATACAACACACTCAGTTTAAGTGAGCATGGATAAGAGGCAGGTCTTGCCACTTTGATTCATGCCACCGCTAACTCCAACTGGAGTACTCCAGGAGAACAGTGCTACTCAGCACAGTCAGGCTGGTCCAGCCCGTTGCTGTATTTATGGAGGAGTCTTAATGCTCTATAGAAAATCTCTCTGTGATTGGGGACTCCTGCTTGGATCTGTCGGTGGTTTTGTTTCTGTGCAGTGGTATGAAGAGCAGCATGGGAGGTTGGCAGCCAGGTTCATCATAAGCTCCGTGTTGTCCCTTGTTGTAGAGTGAATCAACGGGCTTCCCTAGGAGGACAATAGCTTTCTGTTCCAAGACTTGACTATCTCCATTTTCAATTTATTTCATTCAGTCTTAAGTATTGTTTACCACAAAACCTGAATTAGTACCATTTTACCATGTGCTATATCTTTAATGACATTGTCAACCAGGAAACTGATGTAATCCACCGATGTTAGCACATTATTTTACCTTTCAGTCTCCAGCTTTTGCCTTGACTAACATTTGAAGATATATTTAAGCATATGACTCTCCCAAGAGTGCCTGGTATAAACTGTAGTAATACATAGTCAAATCTAGCTGCATAGAAATGTACTACTCATGAAGACTGACCCAATAGCACTGACTTAACATGTTGACTGCTGAACTTTGCTCCTCTGCACTTTGTCCTTAAATTCCCTGCAACTTGAAAGTATATTGAATTCAACACCTACCAGCCAAAATCCTCATCACCAAGGCAAACGCAAACATCTGCCAAAGGTCATGAGGGAAATGAGGAATCATCCCAACAATATTAAGGCAAAGCGTTAAAAAGGATTGAGATTCCATTGAGTAAATCTGCAAAATAATTTGCATTTCAAATCTCGGGCAAGCAGCTGTGTAATTTCTGCCTGTAGATTCACCACTATGATGTTCATTATCTGATTATCACTACCTACAACCTTCCTAGGGCTCATGCACATTGTCTTCCTGACTCTTGAATTAGTGAGGTGTGTCTGACACTGAATTTGCAAGTAATTGCTATGGCTCCCCTCAATGAAGCATCTCTCAGGACACTCTGGGAAATTAAATGTTCCTTCTCGAGCCATTATTTGCTGACTCTCTCCCTATCTTGCTAATAATTATCAGGTAAAAATGTGTAATTTGAAATATGCACGTCATGTTTAGGAAATGAAAAAAGCAGGGATGACAAGATTCTCAGTGGATTAATGCCAGCAAAGTATTGCCTTTCCTTCTCTGAAACAGTTCATCTCCCAGGGTCCTGGTGGGACCTAATCAGAACCAACCAACCATCTTTGCATGCAGTCCCACTCAATGCTGCTTTGAGATTTGTCTTGAGTCCACTCCAACTCTTACAGAAGAAACAAGGGATTAAGTGACACTCTGAGTCTTCTGAGTCCTGACTGAGGGAATTGGGTTTGCCTTACACCAGTAGGTGTTGCTCACAGCAGTAAATTTAAGCCCGGTGGATGGTATTTGTAAGTACAAAACCTACATTTCCAATAAAGTATCTTGTACTCTATAAAGCTTGATCCCACTACAATTCTCAAAATGTTTACAATGAACTGTAAATATTTATAGCGGTGTGATTATAGTGAAGTTACTTAAGATTTACACAGCCATAAGCAAGATCATAATCTGGTCCGTTGTTCCTTCGCTAAAGGAATTTATAAAGTAGGCATCAAACCTGAAGATCTTACTCAGCAATAACTAAAACAGACAAATTAGGAATCCTCCTACTGCAGTCAGATTTTTGGCATGAGGTTAATATTAAATATTAATATGAAAATTATCATTAATTATTATTATTAATATGAGTTATATTAACTTTCTGCTTAGAATATATGCCCTTGTGGGTTTTTTTTTTGTTCATAATGAGTAGTTTGTTTTAGTTTCAGTTTGTTCTCCTTCCTCAGAGCTCAATGACACTTCGATGGTTCGACCTTCATTTTAATAGTCATAACTTGAGGAAATTGAATACAACTAAGGAAGACATAGAGATCTCCATTTCTTGTGTAATCTCTGCTTGACAAGGGCTATGGCTGATGTTAAACATGTACCTCTTAAAGTAGAATTCTTTTTATTCTCTGGCAAATCTGTTTCTTCTGTAGAAGTAAACACTTATATAAAGCAGCCAAAACAAATCCTATGTTTTAGTATCTTATCAGTGTTTGTAAATGCTAGAAAACCGATTTCCAGCTGTCGCTTCCATGTTTGCTTTGTTTTCTTCAACCAAAACCTCCCTTGGTTGGTTTGGTTGTCTAAGGAAGTTCTTTTTTCTAGTAAAGAAATTATTTTGTTTACTTGGATTCTGATATATACAAAGGCAAAGGTGGTTGCTACCTGCAAAAGCAACTGTTAAGTGAAAATCCCTTAATGTGGTGACATGGCATGCCTCCATGGGAAACACTCAGTTACATTCAATGAGAAAGCATGTCATCTTCCATGTTTTGATTCTCTTGTTCATTGTAGAAAAAAAAATAAGCCATGGAAAGTGTAAATGGGAAACTTGATCTTTATTCCAGCTGGCATTATTTCTTACAAGAGCAGGGAAAAAGCTTTTTTCATAGTTTACTGTTGTCTGTTTCTTTAATGCGGTTTTCTTTTCTTCTGCTTTTTTCTGTTTTTCACACTTATTCATGTTGTGAGTTGTTCCTCTGGCTGTACTGTTGTAGCATTCAGAGGATATTGTTTATTGGTGTCTTACAGCTGGTGGTTTCATGTTGTATAGAAGTCTGGTGAACTGATGCTTCAATCAAATGATTTTGGAATTTCTACATTTGTATTGAGGGCATCTGTTATTTACATCAGCAAAGTAAGGGTCCTCATGGTCATTAGCAGGTTTTGGCAATGAACCCAAAGAGCTGGATGGTGCACGGAGCCACCTCTGCCACACTGCACTGGCAAAGCAAGTCTGAGATGCAGGATCATTATCTAACACAAACTATACAGTGATATGTGTCTCTCACTAAATTGGACAAATTCCGTGTTTGCTGAAGCTTTTCTGTTGTTTATCTACTAAGAAAACCATAACAGGAGTAAGTTGCTTAAGAGATTGTGTATGCTCATACCTCATACCCTTCATTGTAGTTGTTTTACAAGTAAAAACCTAGATTCGCCTCTCTTCTAGGAGCGTATATATTTGTATATACAGACAAGCGTGTGTGTATGCATAATGGGGGGGAAGATACAGAAGTAAAGCATATAAACGTTTACTGTCTAAATCAAACTGTCATTTCCTCCAGGTGATATGAACTATATTTATTTAGCAGAATAGTTTGTTTTGAAGTAGTCAGAGGGGGACTCATTAGTGTGAGGGGAAAGAGAATCCTCGGTGGAAAGAATGAAGACAGTGACTCAGAATTCCTATGGAGCTTTTGTGCCAGAGCTGGGAATGACCCTGGGCATCCCATTTCCATCCAGGTGACCTGTCCACTGCAGAACCTGATCTCTCCATGGTCTGTGGTACGGCAGTAAATAAGAAAGCATTTGTCTGAGTTAGTAAATGACAGGAGGAAAACATATTTGTTGTTGTACACTGTGGAGTGATCTATTGTTTGTAAGCAGATTGTAACTGAGGAGCTATAGAACAGCATTTCTGGCTTTGTGCTTCACTTAATCACAGAACAGAGCAGACCCTGAGGCCCTGTACAAATTTTAGGACCCATGAAAACTAAACAGTAAGCGAATATATAATAAATTAACAGATCCTCTCAGGGATTAACAAGACAGGGTCATTATTTTGTTTTTCATTCTGCTATGAGGGCCAGCTTCCAGCAAAATTTATAATAAAAAAATTATAGCTCTATCTGAGGCAATTTGCTACCAGTTGCAATACCTGATAGGCCTCCAAATGTTAAGGAGCATCATCCAGTCTTGAGCACAATTAGCTCCAGGGATCACTCCATGAATCTACTGCCGTTGGGTCTTTTAGTAAGAACATTAATCTAGCTAGTATATCCCATAAGGAAGGTGGAGCATAGAAAGGGAGGGGGGGCATCCTATATGTTTGATATACTATATACTTCAGAAAATGTATTGAACATCTGTGTACCATATATATGGCAATATAAAAACCTTCTTTTCAAAATATTTCAAAATTGGCAGTTTTCCATGTTACTTATATATAGTATGTACTTGTATGTTTGACACAACATTTTGAATGTTCTCCTATATTCAAATATAATAACTAAGATTCATCACAGGGAAAGCAACATTTTCCATGTTAGCAATGCTAATGAATAAAATATATGACATTCCTACATTGCTTGCTATTATTATTTGCTTTTTGCAGTTTAACTAGCAAGCAGACTTATTTCTTACTGAGTATTTGCATTTGTAGCTAAGGTTCCTGGGCTGCCTAATAGCTGTTTGGGGACCAACCTTGAAAGAGCCAGAATATTGTTCTGGCTCACAATGGGCAGGTGTTTGTGCTAACAGTTCTGTAACAGTAACACAATCAGCTTAAATGGTTTGTGTGATGTTATTTTCACTGGAGTTAGCAGAGGGTCGTTGTGTAAGACAGTGGGTTGTTCTTCATTAACAAATAGTATAAACCACAGAACAGTTGGTACTGAGGATTGTGTCCACACTGTATCTGTTTCAAGGGATTTCCCTTAGGTAGCTCTAGTCTGGCCTTGCAGACTGAATGCTCATTATCAGTCAAAGCATTTAAATGCCTGTGGAACATACCTTCTAGTTAAGCGTCCTCCAAAAGGAATCTGGTTAGAACACCCAGAAGGAATCCAGCAGAGATCACTCCACAGTGTGAGTCAAAACACAGTGAGCAGGAACAATCTGGAGTTGCTCTTTAAAAGCACTGTCCTGATACAGAATAAATCATCATGAATGCATGTAGATCAAATGTCTAAAAGGATAATTGTTTCACCAGTTATTTAAAGACGAAAAAGATTACTAGCACTATGCTAAAAGTATTCAGCTGCACTGACTGGTGAGCAGGGAAGTGGATCTTGTGCCACATCTATTCTGTTTGATTACTGAGAGTGCTTTGTTTTGATGCTTCGTATTGCTTGTTTTCCTCTTCCTTTTCGTGTGGACAAGGGGATGTTCCAAAAAGCAGGGTGATCAATTAAATACACCCCAGTTACGGTAAATGCAAACAGGTTTTTTGTTTAATTATTGCCAGCTCAAATTAGTGCAAGCACATTTTCAACTGGGTGAACACAATAGGAGTTAATGGTTCTTTGTGACAATTGTCCTGATGAAGGGTGATGAGTTTCATTTAGGATAGTGGAATTTGGTGTGGGCACTGGGGTCTCTGCCAGCACATCCTATTACAGGATCAGGACTCTCAACAATAAACAGTTCGTGTTCTTGGAACTAATGTCTTTAATGGGAATAACATAAGTGGAGATAATAATAATGTGTTACCTTGACCACAGGAGTGCATTGAAAGATTAATTGAATAACGGACCAAATCCATCTCTGATGTAACTGTACTGATCTGACCAGCATAATTCTGCCTTCATGTTAATAAAACATTCAAAAATAATGATTGTCTTGCAAAACCAGAATGCCATTTGGAAGTCTGGTTTGCTTCAGATAAGTTTGAAGTCTTAGTTGGAAGCTTTCCCCAAACTTTTGTCTAAAATGCTGATTAGCAACCTCAAGGGAATGAGCTTCCTTGCAAGATTTCAACACTGCTGTTTAGTTTGGGGCAAGGCAGAAACAGTGTAAGAAAAAAGACTTTCCGAAGGATCTTCTCTGTATCTGGTTTCAGCTAAAATGTAGTACAGGGAACTTAACAAAAGTGTGTAAATATCTTCTAAGCATACACTATCTCCTTTACTCCTATTGAAATATGCCTGAATCCATATAGTTTGTCATTTCTCTTTGATTACTCACAGAAACACATTAAGTTTTTACTTAATGTTAAGAGAAACTGGCTTTAGGAATAACGTAGTCAAGTAACGGTAGATTTACCATCTCTTCAGCACATGCCCATGTCAGGAATAACTGGTTGGCATTTGGCTCTTCTAGGGTTATGAAGAGACAGACAAATTTTGGCCTTTTTGAATCCACAAAGTCGTATTTTGGAGCTGCTTGTCTGCTATTTTTTTTTCATTTGGGGTACCTCACTGTTTTTTCAGACTTCTGGAGAACTGCTGCTTTTCACCTTAGGTTGTCATCATTTGAACCCTATTGACACACTTCTAAATGAAGAGGCCTGAGGTGTTAATGCACTGCAATCTCTCCATTGGCAGAAAGAGGAGAATAAAAACACAGGCAGAAATTACAGAGCATTATTGCAGGAGATGGATGACGACTGCTGAGGGCCACAGAAAGTTTCACTTGGAAGATTTTTTGCAGCAGGGGCTGATGGGGCTGGAAAAGTGAATGTTGCTGGTGCTGTCTCTATGGCTCCTTGTAACACTTGCAGGTGAAAGTGCTGAGAAGATTATATATAATCTGTTGCTTAAACATCTTCTAAAATGAGAACAAAACTTTATTTCCTCCAGAGCTCTGACGCCTATTACTGGCTTTTGCTTTAATTGGGTAGGCAAAAGAAAGCGTGGCCAGCACACCTTGTGCAGGGCTGGTGAATCAGGGAAGCAGCCACACAATGAGAGCAAGGACAGATATGCTCTGAAGGTGACAAATTAAAGTGTTTTAATCCAATTTATCCAGAAACCGTCTGCTAAACTAAAGTTGGCAAGGTCACATCTGTTCACATTGTCTGTATCTGTGCCTGACCTAGAGCTGACCCTCAAGTTTATAGGGAAAATGAAACAGAGGAGAGGAGGAGCTGGGGCAGGGGAAAAGGAACCAGTTCCATGATTGGAAATGGCAAGTACAGAGTGAAGGGAAGGTAAATTATCTGTGTTTCCCCAGCTATGTCCAATCATTAAAGATCTGTAATGGAAACTTTATCAGCTGTCGCTTCAGAATAACTGCAATAAATAGTCTTGAAGTCTCCATGGCATGTTCAAGGGAAATAAATGATAACCAATATTTTTCTTTGAGCCTTCCCCATTGCAAGACAGAAGGTGGGAAGATGCAGTTAAATTCTTATGCTCACTGCCCAACAAACAAGGTCACTAAGAAGCATTGAAAATGATAATTTCACACTGGGAATGTTGTCTTTGTTTGAAGCAGGCTTCTCCTGCAGAGGCCACTCAATGTCAAATCCAGGTCCTGCACACCTTAGTAGCAGTCTGATGGCTGTGCTTCTCAGCTGCTTGTATTTTAATGTACAGAAATGCCTGAATTCAAGCTTAATTAGCGAAACCTGTCTCAAAAGTGCTGGACTTGGCATGCAAATATCTGTGTGCTAAGCAGTGATTTTGTTGTTGTTGGTTTTGTTTGTTTGTTTTGGGTTTTGATGTTGGTTTTATTTTTACAAATTTTCCTGACCACTGTGGGTTTTCAATGTGTTTTGTTGCATTCCTCCTGGTGGAAGTAGTGATATTCCTTAAACCACAGTATTACTGGCTCATACTCCTGCTACCTAGGCAAAGTCTTCAGCAATCAGGAAATTGGAAGGGACTTGCAGATTATTTAAGAGAAAAAGATTACTCTGGGCTGACTGCAGGAAAGGGACCACAACAGGAATAAGCTGCAAACTGACAGAGGGGTGGGATCCACTGAGCATGCAAATTTTAGCTTTGAAGGCATTGTTGAAACTAGAAAATATAAACCTTGATTAAACTGGCTCAGATGAAGCTGTTTTCCATGAGTTCTACTCCCAGTAACAGAACTGTGATTGTTCTGTGAGAGAGCAAATATGTTGTCTCACACCTTCACTGCCCGGACTGAAGACCAAGGTTGTGGTGGGAGCTACTCCTTGAGTGGCTCACTAACGAAGCAACAGCCCTTATTTGTTGTCTTCAGTAGGAATGCTTGAAATGCAACCTGAGCAACCTATTTTGCCCTGTCTTCCGTGTCTTTATATTCCCTATATTCGCAATCTGTATGACTCCCTTTAAACAGTAGTTTCATGTCCATCTATGAGCTCTTCAAGCTGAGGAAAGGCAACTTCAAGAGAGAACTCTCTTCCAGCAGCTCCCCAGCCTGAAAACCCAGGGATTCCTGCATGAGCATTTCTGGTGGTCCCTCTGGGAGGTGGTGGTGACTGGAGGAAGCAGGTATCTCTCAGGTTTATTAGAGCCTTAAGAGTTTGAAACCAGGCCTTCACATAGGAAAAACCTCATACCAGATGCAAATTCAGAAACTCTGATGTAAGTAATTTATGTACCTGTTACTACACAGCCTGAAAGTCATAGGATCTCAATATCTTTCAACTCTGAGCTTGCTATGGTAATTTGCTCTGTCCTTCCCTCCTGCCCCTGGCATGAGCACAATGGCTGTGCCTGTGTCTTCTGTATGTGAGACTGCTGTATACCATACTTAAGTCAAATAGGAGCAAGCAGAAATTGTATGCATGTACCATACCACAGTAATGTAGTTTAAGCCATTATGCATAAGCCCCTGGCCATGTTATCCTTGTTTAAAATTTCTGCCTACCTATTAAAATTACAAGGTCTTCTCTAGAACATGAGCTCCTTAGGTTACATTTCACCAGTTTGTGCAGTGTATATTTACAGAAAGCACAGTATTAAAAGTTTCTGTAAATATTTTTCTGCTCATTTTAATGCTTAAGGTCAGTCTACCGAGACACTTCCTCTGTGTCTGCATATATATGTTTGCATTTAACAAGTTTACTCGGAGAATTTCTAGCTATTTCAGGCTCAGCAGGTCAAGAAGCTGCCCTGAAAGACAAAATTCCTCTAACATAGTTAGACATGTGTATCTTGGTTGCTGTACTTGGTTCGGCAGCTGTTGCTTGTTGGATTTACTCAAAGCTGAAAGCAGGTTGGGTCACACAAGTCAGGGCCCTGGGCAAAAATTAGGTGAATCCCAACACATGCTTTTCATTGGCAGGGGTCTGGTGACAGCAGGGTCTTCTGTAGTCATCATCCAGTCTCAAAGCTGGAAAAAACAAACTTTGGCCATGTGAAGCCATGATATTGATGCTGTGGTACGTAAGGCATAGAACAGGTATGCTGGAAAAAATCATGTGGTGTTGTGAACTAAAGGTGAAGCTCATGAGTTTGTTTTTTTTGTAATGAAACTCTGGAAGGGGAGAACATCACTAGCAGAAAGCAGTGGCAATTATTTTCTGACATTAGTACTTTGGCTTTCTAACATGTCCTAGACAGAATTTTGCCATCTGTGGCTACACATTACATTCCCAGCTTATTCTCCCTTTCAATTTCTTGCTAATACAAACAGTGAGTAAATTTTAAGTACAACATTTACTTGCCATAGAAGTTGTGCTCTTATTCCCATGTGTGCCACACACTTCCACAGTGACCTCTGTCAAATCCCTGAGTTTCTCTAACTTCTATATTTAGGCTACTAATTATTTTATTGTTTTTGAGTTAGAGTGTCTGTTTGATGTGAACATGCCTAGGTCTTAACATGAAGGGGAACTCATCTCAAATAAGGCCTTCAGGCACAACTGTTATGTACATCAATAATAGATATGTATTTTTACAAGCAATCTGGCCATTAAAGGTTTATTACATGCCAACAATGTATCAATGACTATAACTAACTGTTTATAGAGCAGTGAAAAGCCCCAGGGTATTTCAGATTTGGCTTTGAGCCTTAATTTGTCTTCAACAACAACAAAAAAAGACACACACAAAAAAAAAAAGGCAGGAGGGAAATCAGCCTGTAAGTATCTTCTGAGCAGCCTGAGAAAGACCAACTAGACAAGTCTGGTTTATCTGCTGATTGAGCTTCAGAAGCTCATGGTGCTGCAGGAGACCTGCTCCTACCTCTATGTTAGCAATTGTTTATGGTATATAGCAGTGTTATTAATTCACTGTTGCATTCATGAGGGTTTAACAGTACAGCAGTGCCAGTGTAGGATGCTATAAAAGATCTCCAGGGTCCTGTGAAAGAACAGGGGTAGGCAGCAGCGTTAGTGTTGTTAGGAAGGATAAAACAATTGTTCTTCCTTGGGCTTCCCCAGAGGACTCCAGCAGGGACACAGCCAGTGAGTAGCACTTCTTTAAAAAAGCCTCTTTAAACACTCCATGTATTCATATGTCCACACACACCAATGCAGTTAGGAAGTCTCATATGATCAATGTAATACGTGTGCAGATGGTGACAGTAAATGTACAGGAGAGCTGTGGAAAGAGATTAAACAAATGTTATCAGTGTGATACCAGTGGTGATAATGGGAAATGAGAAAAAAATTATTACAAAAAAAACCAGTGATGTGAAATCATTTGGGGAGGATAGTGATTACAATGGAAACAGCACTAATTTAGAGAACTAATTATCAAATAGGTTTCACACCATCCAAAAAGCAACCTGGAAGCCATTAGCAACACACCCTGTGGTTTTGCTCAAGTAAGGGGATTAATGCCACCAGCTCCATAAAGGCAACAGCACTAATGAATCTCCAATCCTTAAACAGTAATGATTTCCATGAAAAATATTTCAGAGAAATGCATTGTCAACCCTCCTATGACCGTCTTCTGCTTCATTTCTAAAATTGCCTTGGATTAAAGATTGAGGTCTCCTTTGCAGCTCCATATGTAGCTTTTCTCTGTCTGTTGCCAAATGAGGAATTGTTTTATGGATAGCTATGATGGATCCAAGACGTTTTGTCATGGGAATGAGGTAATGCTGCTGAAGAGCCCTTGCAGTTCTGCATGAAGTGATGTTTTGGAGCACAGAACGATCCTTCCCTGATAGGGACTGGGCACAAATGCTGTGTCCGTGCTGCAGAATATTTCATGGATTTCAGGGTTTCCCCATCTTGCAATCTTGTAGCAGATGATATAACAACCTGGTTTTAGCTTGTCTGTGGCTTGCAAGGCACTGGGGTGATGCACAGGGTGAGCGTGGAGATATCCATAGGAAGTTCTGCCTCTCCAAGCGTGGCTGTGGTAAAGAAGAGGGGGCTGCTCTGGCCTGGCCATCCCCTGCCATGGGTTCAAATGAGCCTGCTGGTCTGCCCATCTTCCCTTTTCACCAGCGGTAAATTCACTGAAAACAAAACTTTGCTAAATATACCATGTGTGGGTGTCATTCATCATAAAGAAAGTCTCTGATTTAATCTGCTTTGAATTACATTCGCTCATGATTACCTGAACAGACCTTGTTTATGCTGGCTTTCTCAGTCTGTTATTGGCAGACATCTCTGAATATACAAGTTTCCTTTCCAGTTCAATCTGTGTTTAAATTCCAAATAAACTTTTCAGAGATCTGGTTACTTACTGTTCTTGTTCCTGCTATCAAAGTGTCTTGCTCTTCCTTTTTAATATACTCCTACCCCCTTTGAGATCTGTTTTCTGCAGTTTTTAAACCAACCTCTTAAACCCAAGCTGACTTGTGTGGTTGGAAACAGACTCGTGGGAGAAAAATGGAGTCAGTGAATAGTTTAATCCACAATGAACCTTCCTGTCACATTTTTGGGTGATTTAGAGGAAAATATTTTTGTTGTAAAAGGCTGTGTTGTTTGTAGCTGTAATAGTCTAAGGATCTAGATAAGACATTTATTATACAAACTGATACAGCTGAAGAACAGACACAAGTGTCAGGCTGGAGAGCTAAGTATAATTTGAGAAATCATCAGAGTTTTGTTAGAGAGATGAGTAATACCATCTCTGTGGGAAAATGCAGTTGGCGGAGTAGAGAGTGTTAGTAGAGGAAGAGAAAGGTGAAGAGGTAATTATCTCCTAGGAGAATGGCACAAAGAGAGACACACTCGGCTTAGCTTGGGAGGGGAGAAAGAATATCACACACCGTAAAACCAATACGACAACTGGTATTTGGGTGCTCTGGAGTACACAAAGACCTACTGTCTCTAAGGAAACATGATTAAAAAAAAAGCTAAAACCTATGCAAAAATAAAACCCCAAAACCCTATTAAGCAGGGCTTTTACATAATGTTCTCCTATTGAAGAAGATTGCATTTTTAAAGCGATGCCTAAAAGCTGGGAAAAGAATGGTTTGGATTGATGAAGAAAACCTCCTGTGACAGTCAGGTGCTGTGGTACTCTGCAACCCGTGTGGAAATTCATTGAGCAATTGCAAGTGGAAAGAGATCTTGTCTTGCTTTAAAAAAGCCATTCTTCTAGATCCCAGAATTAAATTGGTCAGGAAAAGGCCAGAAAACCATCTTATACACCCACAGACTGTCCTCAGCTCAGCAGTGCTACTTAATGACATTTTAAACACTTCAAGCTCTATTACTCTGTGTGGAAGAACAGCTCTGTGCCTCAAATCTCAGCTCAGGACATGAGAACTAGATTGAAGTCTTTCTCTTTTGAGGCTTCCTGTTCGGCTTTGGGATGGGATTCATCCTTCTCTCATTTTTAGCTGCCAGGTCTCAGCTCTGAGGTGGGTGGGATGAATCTCTCTCTGGAGAGCTTGATCTCTGGCTGTTGACAACAGGAGGAGCTTGTAGGACAAGAAAATCAGCCTGGTTTTTGGAGCTTTTGTTGGCTAGGTAGATGAGAGCAATTCCAGCCTTTGCCAATTCTCTAAATTTATTTATTTCTCCTAATTCCTTTGTGTTCCTTAGAAAGGAAGCATGGTGCAGAACTTCCTTATGGTAAAGAAATAAATGTATGGAAGCTTATGGTGTAGCAAGATGCCACCCTCAGCTGTGCAACATATGTAATTTAGGAAGATGAATTTTATTTCTTGCGGTTGTTTCAGTTTCAGAATGATTTCTTTTCAATGCAATACCTTTTGCTGCTGTTGCTGCTAGTCACAAAATCTTGAAGTCTTACACTGAAAATGATGCAGAAATCACTCCCCACTTCCCCCTCTCTTAATTGTTATGTTCACACTTAAGATGAAGTGTCTGAGTGGAGGGTTTAATTTTGATTTAATAGGATAATTATTGTATGACAAATTAATGCCAAACAATTATTAAGTGCATGTCTACTGAGGCTTCTGGAGTTTGTAATAGGATAGCTATCAACTACCTGGTGGTTCAACTTCAAGAAGTCTGCTCCTAGTAATCACAGCATTTATTTAACATAAAATTTAAATACTGACTTAGGTATAGTATTGTCAGAAAACTTCTCGGTTCTCCGAACACCTAAAAACCAGAAGTGCCAGATTTTTAGTGGGAAGCTCTGGTGTGGTCCTAAGGGAGAGAGATGCAAGTATTGCTGGTGTCATTGCTGCTGCCTGCACTACATATTTGGAAACGATGATTAAAACCACAGGCCTTCACTTATGCGTACCAGATCATCTGCAGTCAACAGCATTACCCCAGGGTAAAACTGATTGCCCAGACTGAGGAAATCAGGTCCTAGTTTGCTAATTATGGTCTTCATTTGACTAGGCATGCAATTAATTTGAGGTGCTGCAAGGTATTTTTTTAAAGCAAAATGCTAGGAGCTGTGAGAAATTAATTTAATGCTGCAGGTCAGTTTCTGTCTATGTTGTTATTTAAATTATTCCTTCTGAGGTTCCAAATAGAGGCAGAAATGGACTGGATGTCCATTGGTGTCCTGGTTTTTGGGGTCCTGGTGCCCTGCCCTAGCAGGTTGTCTCCTGCAGCTACTGCAAGCAAATAGTAGTAGTGTCCTCTCCCTTCTGCTGAGGAAGAGGAGACAAAGACCATTATCATTCTCATGGGCACAGCCCATCTCCTTCCTGACTGCAAGAAGAAATCTCTGCTCACATGGAATGAGCAAAATGAGTCATCCTGGGAAGGTCATGGCTGTTTTGTATCTAATACAGGTGTTAATAGCAGATGAAACACCAGTTACTGACAGTAATGTCTCATAAAACCCCTACCAGAGGAGATGGGGCTGATGTAGAATGCAGAAACGGCAGGTATTCTCTGCTGGTCTCATGGTAAAAATTAATTCCATGCTTCATCTAAATGATGCCTTAATTTCTTGACTTTCAAAACATGATACAATACTCTTGTTTTGGGGGTTGGGTGGTTTTTGTTGTTTTGTTTTTGTTTTGTTTGGTGGTGGTGGTTTGGAGTTTTTTTGCCTCTTCCCAAAGGGTTGGGACAGGGAAAATGACAGGATAATTTTGTTTGCGGGTGTGATGCTAATTTTGTGGCTGGAAAGCTTAGCTGGTTATCAGCAGTCTGGATAGTGAAGCTGCCTGCCAGCCTGTCATTACATTTCGATTAGTGTTTTTAAAGACAGCTCCAAAAAAAAGTGCCCAGAGCTGCTATTTATTTATTTACAATGAGCTTACATTTGTATAGGAATAAATAACATTCCTTCCCATGAGCTGAGAAAGGGAGCTTATTGCAAGACTCCCAGAGTGAATACAACTGCAAGATATCAAACCAAAATTACCTCTTGCCCTGCAAAGTAAAACGAATATATTGCTCTGTATGTCTTTGTCTGCACGTGTATGTGTGTCAAAGGTTTGTAAAGAACAGAAACAAAAGGTTGCCATGAGGACTTGCCCCTTTGCTGCCACTGGCTGTTACGATAGTGTCATTTAAAAATGGAAAGACAGCATCTCCTCTCCCTGTCACAGAGTGCAGCTTGTCCTATCTGGGAAGGCAGCCAGCTCATGATACAGCACTTTAGGCTGATCAGATATTTGGAATAAATACCTTGATAAAAGCTTGAACTCTTGATTTTGGGGTGGGGGCAGTGTTTGCCTTCTCCAGGGCTGTTTGGTGTACCCGTAGGATGTGAACTAGATTTGAACTTGGCTCTTTGCAGATTAATCTGTCCCTATAAAGATTCCTTTTCAGATCCCATTATTCATAAGAGAAGATTGTTCCTCCTCTCCTCCTTTCTACCCACCCCTCTCCTAGGCTTCAAATCTTATTGCGGTGCCATCTAGTTTAATTTAACCCAAAGCAATTAATGTCCTTGACTGGCAGTGTTTAAACAGTAAACAATTTCATCCTGTAAATGGTAGTTTGCTGCCTGGAATACGAACAGATCTATAACAATTACATCATACTGTATTTCCCCATGACAGTTATAAAAAAAACACCTGCTATATTTTCATGCTACATATAGTGAAAGCTACCTGTGACATAAATGTAATTCATGTGATTGTCTAAGGCATTGCCAAAGTTGGGTTCTCCAGTGTCTGATGCTTGGCTTTATGTTCGTGTGCCTGGTATTGCTTCTCAGCACAGCATAGTCCAGTGATGGAGCTTGGCTACTAACCCCTTATTACCAAAACAGTGTGGGTCACGCCAAGGAAAAACTGAGCTCCTGGGAAGGACATGCATGTGACACATGCATCCACACCATATGGAAATTATACATGAGGTGCTATTGCTGCTTTAGTCCCTGACCTGAGAGGACAAGGGTAAGAGAAAGGTCAGTGTTAGCTTTCAGTCTTTGGTTTCTTAGCAGATGTCCCCAGTCCGGGGGCTCTGAGCATTGCTGCTGATTAGGGTTTTTGTTTGGAGTACCTGTCTGGAGTTGTGCTAGGTTATGCTCACTTAACATCACTTGGATTGCAGCAGTGATCCCTCAGTAGCAACCCTCAGATATAGTCAGCCACAGCCTGGTTTGAACTAGTTTTTCCATTTATCTTCTTGTACCTGTAGCTCCTGAGCCTTTTTCCTCCAGGAACTTCTAGGAATGCATCTTTAAAAACTCATAGCACCTCACTTTCAAATGTTAATTTTCCAGCTAAAACACAGATGGGGAAAAGGCTAGTTTAGAAGAATGAGGCACCAGTTGCTTCAGCAGGCTGAAAGAACTGAGAGGACCTTAAAGAAGATGCTGGTCTGGGGAAAATCAAGACAAGAACCAGTAGTGTTTCCCAAGGTCTCAAGAGTCCTGAGATGGTAAATGCAGTTAAGGAATACTAATTATCAGCCGCAAGCACATTAACCTGTTTAGTATGGAGCTGTGCTTTCCGCTGAGAAAGCCCTTGAGAAATGCTGATGCCTTCAGAAGCTTGATTTCAGTGAAAAGTCAAGTCTGAAGCTATCAGAGAGAGGTTACCTCAAGTTCACAGGTAGGGGATTTTAGGACATGGAGTCTCCATTATCCAGATTAACAGTTAACATTTTCCTACATCAGATTAAAATATATAGGCTCATTTATTATTTATTATCTTACTTGTCTGATATTTCAACTGCTGCCATATCTGATAAGCACAGCATAGCTTCCCAGGGGGCTTTTATCATAAAAGCAGATGATACCCATATTGCTGTAGATAAAGAGGAAGGCAGATGAATAATCTTTCATAGTCTGTCTTTCAGGATGGAGAAACTATGGCTGAAGTCTCAGGGTAGTCCCCTCAGCAGAAAAAAGGTGGGATCAAATGAGAGGAAATGCACCTTTACTACTGCTTGAACCAAAGTAGGCATAAAAGGAAAATGTTTCAACACTCCATAAAATCTTTAGCGTATTTTTGAACTAACAGATCATCTGAAATCAGAAAGCAGAGTTAATTTTATTCAAAAAATGCACAGATGAAGTAAGGCTTCTGTTTTGAAGTCTTACCATGTGTTTGTAGCACGTTCAAAATACAAAGCCATGCTGCAGAATTAAAAGAGAAAAATATCAACGTCTTATCAATAGAACATTGCTTTAAAAATATTTAGGATACCCTTTCTGTGACACATATGGCCAAACATATTTTTACACTCCTGTATTCACTCCCTGTGTATGCATGTCTTCACAGAAATCTGCACTCACCCACGCACACCTATAAAAATGACTGGAAAGCTATTTCCCTTAGGGCAGTGAATAGCCAGTAAGTTAAAGGTCTTGTGTACTGCTGTTTATTTCTTGACAAATTTTCATAGTGAAATAGCTAAGCTGTTTTTTAAAAAATTTAAAATCTGTGAGGACCAAAGACATTGCTTTGCATTCTTAGAAGCAATTTAAAAACCATAAATTTGAAGCACCCAGGCCTCTGTATGAGCAATCCAGAGAGTTCTTGTGCTGGTGACAATTTCTTTATTCAAATGTTAGAGGGGCCAAGCCTGGCTAATGCTTTGCTTGACTGAGTACTCACAAGGAGGGAAGAATTGGCACTAAAATTCTCCAATGCACACGTTGCTGTGAAGAGTAGATAAAGAAACATGTATGGGAGTAGAGATGGGGCTTTGGCAGATGAACCCCCAGTGCTCAGCTTCTTTTTTTTATATTGTTATAAATAATTAACACTGTAGAACAGTGAGTGACAACACTGCAGAAACCAGTCAATAGGATTTTCTCTTCCAAAGGGTCAGATGAGTTGAAAAAAAAAGGGGGGGGGGAGGGATAGAAAAACAGCACTAAGACAACATTTGTGAGTTCTTACAAATAGATTGAGGAAGGGAATGTTTTAGCATAGTGTTTTCTGCAGTTCTGCCTAAGTCGCTGTGTATGCTTGAATTCCAGTGAAACCACCGTAAATCTCCATTTTTAGGAGTGAAGCATCTTGCTTCAGGGTTTTCCTGGGTAAGGGACAGGGTTTGGGCAATGCCCGATTCCCTGGGTGGGGGTAGAGGGGCTGAGCACCAAGTCTGTGCTGCTCTGACCATGCTGCGGTTCTTTCTGTGCCTGTTCCTTGGCTTTTCACAACACAACCTGGCTCTGCAGAAATGCAATGTACCTCCATTGCCATACCACGGCAGGAAAACACAGTTTTGCCAGTCCTAAAAGCTGCTGAACTTTAAAACCTGGCAGCACGTACCTGGTCAAGGCGCCAGAAGCTCAACAACTTAATGTGTCTCCACATCACTGAACGCTGTCATTCCTGTCCTAATTATGACCTGGTCATTGTACAGGGAAAGAAAGCACAGTCAGACACAGTTCAGTTGTAATCCCTTAACTGCTGCTCAAATGAGCTGTCCTTACACCACCTACTGTTGCCAGACTACGGTAGGAGGCAAAAGCCAGGGCCAATTATCAATATTTGTGTGCCCTACAGAGCAGCACTGCACGTTTAAATCCCTCCATGGGAGAGCTCAGCTCACTCAAAATGAGTCAGACCCATCATTTTTGGAAAGGGGACAAGCCAGTCTTTTGATGTGCTCCTCTCTTGCTATAACCCGCAGGTTTTGAAGCCCCAGTGATATGCATGGGATGGCACAGAGGGGATTGCTGCTGCTCGTGCTGCCTCAGAGTGTGGTAGCACAAGAAAGTTGTAGTACAGTGCTAGGGCTTTCAGGGAAAGCCTGCTGGAACTTTTGTTCATCATCACATGAGACCTGGGTGTATTCACTGAGGGACAACTGAAATGGTGACCTCTGTGGCACTGCTGATGTGGCAGGCTTTGACAGCACCCTCTGAGTGCACAAAGGTAAAGCCTTTCTAAGAAAAGTGGAGCAGGGCATGGTTTTTATACCCGAGAACGTTATATCTTATTTTCTTTGTAAGCATGAACATTTCTACCCTCTAGAAAGTACATTCTCTCCCAAACTCCCTTAGCTCACATGATAGTTAGAAAAATGGGTTAAGGATTCTAAGTTTCTCTGACAGTTAAAAAAGAAAAATCTAAATAATTTATGCAGCTCCACCCCAAGTTAAGAGACAAACATCAGCCAGTGCACAGCAGCCACTGAGTTCCTTGAAATACTATCTCAGCTTTGGGTATTAGGTTTATTTTACTTGAGCAACATGGAGAGAGAAGAAGAGGTGTATAAGCAAGCACACCTGAAATCTCTTCTAATCAAAACTGACATGAGCTGAAATAATAATGAGTTCCAGTACCTGTGTTAGATGCATTAGTCCTGTGTCTGCCTAAGGTGTTCTGCACATACCAAACTCCTGCTAGAGCACTTCAGTCCATGCTTCTATACCAGAAGAATCAAAACCTCTGCTGTACCTTGCAAATTACTCCCTAGTGTGATCTCAAATATTAATCTGTTTCAGGTTATCTATCTTCTGGAAGGCAAGAAATCTATTTAGTCCATGCAGTGGAATGGGGACTCTATTTTGTCATCTGTGACAGAGGTGGGATAACACATTTTGGAGTGGTGGCAGTGGGCCTAGGGTGATATTCTCTCACTGGGTCTCCTTTGCACCTTTCTGCCTGCAGCAAGAGCACTTCTGAAGGTGCCATGTGTGTTGCCTGGGATGCAATAGCTGGGGGTAGAAACAGGACCAGAGTCAACAGGCAAGGACATATTTCAGATTTTGCTTTTAGGGTGCAGGGAAAAAGCCCATCGGGCCTGCAGCAAGGTGAGCCTCGGAAACCCTCGTGCGAGCCTGCTTTCCCCTTCCAGCTGCTGCAGCGGTTTACAAGCCAGAGTCATGTCAGACATGGGATATGCTCACATCGTATTCTACACACAGCATCCCCAGAACTCTTAAAGATTAAAAATGTAGCAAACCATAAATATTTGAAATCCCCTGGAGCTGGCATATGTACTATCTTTAAGCAGACCTTTTTGATCTGGTATCTGTTTCTTCTGTAATAGCAACACGCCTTTTGCAAGGTTTTCTTTCCTTTTTTTTTTTCTTTCCTTTCCTGTCTCTGGCAACAGGAATTTTCACGTTGTTCTGGCACGGCAGCAACAGAGCATCATGAATCCCACTGCCCAGGCACACAGATAGGAAGTGAGACTGCAGCCTCCTGCCCCTCTCGCATCCTCTTTCTTTCTTTTCTTTGTTTTCTTGCCTGGATTTTGCTCGAGAGTGAAGTGATCTGAAGGACTAGTAAGTAGTGGGGTCACCCTCCGCATCTGACCACGAACAGGTCTAAAACTGGGAGACTTCTTTTTGTTAAGCACTTGGGAGATGTGGGACGCAGTGTGTTATCTGCAGTGCAAGATAAGGACCATATTCTACCACTCTGATCTGCTCTGAGATAGACTGTGACTGCTTGGCTAGTCTGCCTAATCTGCTCCTAGGTCCTAAGTGAAGGGTGGGGGAATCTCTTCCCTTGAACAGTGTTTAATCTGAGGGATTCTGGTGTGTTTGTTGTGGGAAAGACAGTGCTTAAATATGCCATTCATCAAACTAGTGGAGGTGGGCAGTACCCATTGCGATGTTACTCAAAGCACTATTTGAGTTTAAGTTGTTCTCGAACGGCCTGAGAAGACTGGCAATTTTATCCGACTAACACTGGTAATATGCTCAGACTTTCTCCTATGCTCTCTGTGCATCTGCTCTAATAAGCACTCTCCTGTCTGTCAAAGAGAAAAGCCAGGAAAAACACCAAAAGGAATTCCCACTTGCATCCAAATGAGTGTTGCCAGGGGATAGGAAGAAGGTATTCCTTCCCTTGACTTATGACAAGAGGGAAGAAATAAATCAGAGTATTTCAGTGAAGTAATACAAATATTATCAGTACAGGATTCCTTCAGTCACCCTGTGTGGCTCCAGCTGATGTTACCCCAGGGTGTCCCAGCAGTGTCCTCCTATGGTGGATCTCTTTTGAGAGCTGAACTCTGCACATTTTGCTCTGCAAGGATGGGCAGCTGGATAATCCTCATTAGCAAACTCATTAGCCTCTGATATGGATCACCCTGTAGGGGGAGACAGTGGTTCTCCCTGGTAAAACATGGTCTGTGATCAAAGCAGGGAGTGTCTCACCCTCTTTTTCCTTACAGTTAAGCTGAAATGCAATTATGTTCTTCCTGAGGCCAGGGAATAGATAGATAATAGCAAGCACTGACTTTTCCCTGATGAACTTCTTTTTCAGAATTATTTCCCCACCCACCTTTGCTTCAGTGATGCTGCAGACAGAACTCTTCAGGGCATCTCATAGTTTGGTGCTTTCACAGTCTATTGCTATCTTTAGCCTGGTTCCCCAATAAGCAAAGAAGTCATAACCACATGCTCCTTTGCCTTTTGTCTGTCAGTCCTCCAGTCTTCCTTTAATGGTCTCTGAATTAATTGACCAATTTCAACCATTCTGGATAAAAGCAGTGATGTTCCTTTGAGTAAAATAGACAAAAGAGTGAGATATATTTTTTTTCTGCTAAAGGAGAATTGCAGTGAATATTACCTGTTCTGCTTTGGTCCACGTGGCTGGTCAGCACAGGTACAGGACTGACATAGCCACAACATGTGATAAAATGGGGTGGCGGGGCAGAGAGAGGGAGGGAACTTCATGCCTGAGATAGGATTATGTATGAAGTGCAATCAGGAGTACAAACTGGGCTTCTTAAGTCCAGCAGAGATATAGGACACTGATCCACTAGAAAAAGTTTTGTTTTCAAGCTAAACTGCATTGCTGATGGTGGTAGAAAGGATTTCTGCTGTTAAAAGCTGTCCTCAGGATATTGATTAGCAACACATTGGGCACCAAAGCAACCAGGGGTACTTGCCACTGAAGTTTTCCTTGGAAGAACTGAGCCAGGAGGAAACCTCTATTTCCCATCACCAGCTCAACTCCCTCAGAGGCTTATCTAAATTGTATCTCCTGTAATTTCCAAACTTTCCTTGCAGACAGCAGTTGAGAAAATCTTCAAATGCATCCTGTTTAGCCATGTACTGTCTTGTACTTTACTTGCTTTACTAACAGAGATAGCTCTCATTTGCGGACCAGTAAATTGCATTGACCCACTCACCGAAGAGAAATGAATTCCCTTTCTTGTCTCTCCTTCGAAAGCTAGAGATGTACCTTCAACTATATCCTCTGTTCAACTTGCACTTTTTCTAACCTTCTAATAGCTTTGTAATCAAGACCCAATTTTGGCTCAGGGTTTATTTGAAGTTGCAAACCTCTTTGAGTGTGTTGAGATGTTGTGGTACTTCAAGGGGACAAGTGTTGCTGTTTCTTTGGCCTTTTGAAGTACTGCTAATAGAAGAGCTGTCTGAGTCCATCACACACAGGGACTTAATTGAAAACCTGGCTGTCTGCTATTATGACAGGCCAAATAGCATGTAATTCAACCAGAGCATCACAGGCCCTCCCCTGCTGCTTCTTACCCCCAGCGATTGGAGGGAAGACAACATTTTAATGTCTCTGGGCAATAAATACAATATTAATTTTGCATAGGTTTATTATGTATCTGGTAAAGTATTGCTCCTACATTCACTGTGTAACAAAGCTGGCCAGTATTGATGGTGCCTTGCTGTACTATGCACTGGTGATGGTCACTGGGAGCAGTATTGCCAGATGTACTGGCAGAAAACCAGCTGCTTTCTGTAAGTGGCCAAATGCTCTGCCTTGCATGCTGCATTGCAGTGTGTTGATGTTGTTGAGTAACCACAAGACGATTCACTGTAACAGCATCAGCTGCCATTGTCTCCCAGGTGACCAGGAGCTGCTTAAATCAGGACATTGAAATTCTATATTGTGGTTCATAACAATGAACTTTATTGATCCTGTCTACACTGAGGACCTGATCTGGTGAAGCATCTGAGCATGTGCATTGCTCTGAGGCAGCAAGTGTGTACTTTCTCTTTGCATTGCTCCAATTTGAAATGAAAAGTACATTCTGAAATCTGTTATTTGAGTAGAAGAGGAATTGCATTCCCCTCAGAGTACCGATTGCAGCAATGTCATATCAGTGTGATACGGCATTGATGTGTCCCAAGGGAAGGGACTTGAGCTGAGCAGATGGATTCTGCAGTGAAACAGTCAAGGAGCACCTGAACAATCTGTTGCAAGGTTTCAGTCAAAGGGAGGTGGGAGTGGGGGAAAAGCCAGCTTCCCGCTGGTAGATGGTGATATTCACCTATGGGTGATCACTTGTGACCTGCAGGTGATCATTTCTGACCTGCAGGGACATGCTGATTGTGCTGGAGGCAACTCCATGACTGTTCTGATTCCACTAGATTGTTAGTTGTATCCAACAAACGTGGTTTTTGCCAGGTTCTAAGTATGATATGGTTGAAAATGGGATTGTCAATGTCCTTAATCTAGTCCCCACCTCCATACACAGCAGTGGGTGTCATCGGAATCCCCCATTAATTTATTTTCATTTACAGCCCTTTGAGGGGTAGCTGTAGATCATTTTAGAGCACATGGCAAGCCTGGAACCTTTACTGCAAGTGTGAGAAAATACTCAATTTACAGCTGTGTGAGATGTTTATAAGGTTGCATGTAGCTTTTGAGCGTTACTTCAGTGGACATTTTAATTAGGCTAAATCTGTCTGGGAACCTTGTGCTGAGACACTGCTATCACTGCAGGTTAGGGTATCCACCATTAATTACAGCTGGGAAAGGAAGAAATACACAGTTAAGGAAACCTGTTTGTTTTAAGAAAACAGTATTTGACAATACTTGAGAGGTGAGGGAGGTGGGCAGACACGTCTAAACCTTCCTGTGTGTCTAGCAGCACAGCCCAACCTAACGTATTAGCTTTGCTCTGGTGTTAACTACAGAAGGGGCTGCGCTTTGGTGATCTCTAATCTGAAGTGTCACAAGACACAGCGACATCTGTAACATCAACAAGTGTATTTTGCTCTGCTTTTATCCCAGGGCTGCATTTTGAATTGCAGTTGTGTTTTACAGGGATCCATGTGTTGTGTTGCGACCTCTCCACGTGTAGGCTTTTGAGCTTTAATTTGAAGCTGTCGCTTTCTCTGGCTCTTATTCCACTTCTTGTCACACCTGCTTTGATGTATTAAGCCATCACTTGTTGTGTGCGTGCTTTTTAATCCTTTTAATTCCTTTGATTGCTGAGTGTTGAAAGACAAAAGGAATAAATAACTGGAACAAAGACTGAAATGTGTGCTTGGAGTGAGTTTTCCTCCTGCTGAAGTCAAGGTTGTTTTTCTTTTACTCACAGAATTATTCCAGTTCACTTAATAGCCTTTTTCAAATAGAGGTGCATAAAAGGTCTTAAGTGAGTTTCAGCAGCCGAGGTGTTCAGGGAACCGGTTAGACTCTTGCCTGCCTG
The DNA here is from genome assembly GCF_037038585.1 of Patagioenas fasciata. NCBI lineage: Eukaryota > Metazoa > Chordata > Aves > Columbiformes > Columbidae > Patagioenas > Patagioenas fasciata. The sequence continues at coordinate 20,573,946 of NC_092531.1, forward strand.
TAAGCTTCTTAATTTACTGGGTAATTAAAAAAATTTCAAAGCACTCCCCTCAAAAATCAAATCAGGGTTTTTGCCTTAATATCCAGGGGAAAGCTGTTTTTCCTTTAGTGAAGGAAACCAGTCTAGGCAGCTATGCTTTGAATGCTTACTAGAGACACTGTCTCATGCAAATGTCAGACACATTCAAGAGCCAACATTATTTTAATCAGGCACCTCTGCTTCCTCTTCCCTTTCAATCACAGCCCCAGCAGGTCCCTGTGGTCCCTTGCTGCCTTACCTTCCCTGATGCCTTCTCTCTGCTCCTTCCCCTTCTACATCCTTCATTGTCTGCCTCAGCAGGTCACCTCAGACTCTTGCACTGATCCATTCATACCATCCTGCATCTTTTTCCAAGTCAGGCATGCTGGTCCCTATGGGGCATCACCAGAGCAGAAGCCTTTGAGGCACTTGAAACAAGACCATGAAGATATTTGGGATGTTCATGCTGAGCTCATTAGGCTCATTGTCCTCCTGATCCTTTGAGCAAGGCTTTCCCTGATTTTCATGGGCTATTTTTGATAATTGCCCAGCCAGGAAAGCAAAACAACCTCCTGCCTCCTGTCCCTCCCATTGCCCTTCATACCTCTTTAGACTGATGGTACAAAGGGACCTTCTGGCTAAGCCAGGCTGGAATAACATCACAAATTCATTTCAATCAGGCTATGTGCCATACAAACTGAGGAGTTTGGGATCAGAACAGGTCCAAAACTCAGAAAGAAGATAAGTGAAGAGTAGCTTTCTCATCTCAAGGGTCTTGTTGATCAGTGAGATTTACTGTTTGATGTTAGGAATCTGAAATCATTGATCACCAGATAATAAAACATTCATAGTGAAGTACTCGTGCCTGCATGCGGCTTGGGCTTGTTTTATCCCTTTTCCCATCTGCAAAGCCCTGGGTACCCTCAGCAGGGTGACATACACTGCTGCAGCTCCCTGCAATTCTGTCCTGAAAATGGGAAGGGATTCTTTTTGTATGCTTTTGAATGTGTGAACACTTCTAATTTTCTTGCCTGCTCCTGGGGCCTTAGCTTTGTTAATGTTTTGGAAATGAAGCTGTGCCTTACGAAAAATCTTCTCACAAAGAAAAGCATTCAAGCAATCAGTCCAGAGCAGCCAAAGTCCTGTAACTTCAGAGTAAACATGTTGCTTTGTTCATTTTTTCCATTGAATGACGCTGCCTCCCCTGCTCACCTCATACGTTTACTTCACTGGGAATAGTCAAGTAGGAACTCCAAAATGCAAATTGTGTTGGATATGTCTTTCTTTCATTTGGGAGAGAAGAATGAAAGTCCAGGCTGTGAAATTTTAAGACTGCATTTTTGTCATACTTAGGAATGTATTTGCTACCTCATAACTTAATATCTCTGTTGCTTTACTTAGTACCCACCTATAAAAAGGTTCATAGTATGTTAGAGCAGTAAGATAGAAGAGCCTATCCACCTTCTGTCCTGTGCTTCGAGATGGCTGAGTGTATTGCTTGAAGAGGGAGGGCTGTTGTCCAAAACACCAGGCAGCTTAGGGGTGGCATGGTCCAGGAGATGCTCTTGGCTTCCAGCTCCTCCTAGGTGCAGCAGTGACCTCCCACTTTTGCATGTGACTTTCCTAGATAATTGTTTGCAATGAACAGTGGACTCAGCAGCACCTTTAAGACACTGGCAGAGGGGTTTTCCTTCTTGTGGAGCAATGTGTCTGAGCTATGCTGGGACCCAACTTCAAACTGGGCCATTAGCCAGTGTGTCCTGCTGCAGGGCGTTTAGGAACAGCTGAAATATCAGCTCCAAGGTGAACATCAGACATCCTGCACATGTACCAAACTGAATCCCTCTCCTCCCTAAAGGGCCAATATTTCTATCTTATTTTCTTTCCATAAAAATATCGAGGGGTTGTTAGAGGATGGTATAGATGTGCAACAGAGAGTCCTGTGATTCTATTAAGCCATTGAAACCAGCTTGTAACAAGACACTAGGAGAGATGCAACCTGGCTGTGGAACACTCTCTGGTGTGGTACTGGCAGAAAAAAAGTGCCTTATATTTCAGCCCATCAGCTTGAAGTTGCTTTGAATCCTGCTAGGAGAAGGAAGGAATCTATTAACTAGGGAGGACAGTTAAAAACCCTTACTGGAACATTGTCTTAAGAACAGTAAATATACACACATAAAATAGAAGTTTCCTTCATAGAAGTTCATTTACTTCTCAATGGTCAAGTCAACATTACTAAACATCTATGAGGGGTAGAGATGGCTATTTTCTTCAGGGGGAGGGCTGTTTTATTTTTGCAGGCTGGGACATGGAGCAAGGAATGATGTGAAGAAAGATGTCTTTCTCACTTCTCTGCTAGAGTAGTACTCCACCATTTTTTTGATGTAGAACTTCTGCAGCCTTTGGTCTAAACGTCACATGGAGAAGAAAAGATTGTCGTTTGTGTGAGGCAATCTAGGAATTTCCATTTGGCACTGGAAAGGTGACAAATACTTTTCATTTGCAATTCATTAGGAGGAAAAGCCATAACTGTTGATTCCATCCCCAAAGTAATTTCCATCAATGCCACACACATCCTTCTCCCCCATCTTGTGACAGCACTGCCATGTGGTTTTGCATAGCAAATATTAGGATTGTGTCCAGGAGGTTAAAACTGAAGTCCTTTCGGGTGAGATTGCAACCTAGTCTTCCAGTTGGTCTGATGGTCCTGCTTCTGCAGAAGTATCCCAACTGTCCCTTGAATCCACCCTGGTACAGTGAGAATCAATATTCATTTTCTAAATCCACATGCACACTCAAACTGTTTTTGGAGTTTGTTCTTAACTTGAGCTAGGATCCTTCTCAGGTACATGCACAACCCAAAATGCTTGCTAGATAATCCCATCTACCTGATTCTAATAGTATTTTTGCTTTTCTCATGCTGGTATTTTTCTTCAAACCAAAAGGTACAAGTAATGCAAGGTATCAGCCTCACTCCTTCAAGGAAGTCAATAGCGTGGATGTTGGGCATGGAGAAATGGTCCCTGCACACTTCTACAGGCTAAGTTTGACTCTAGGGGTAAATATTTAATGTTTTGGGTTTGTTTAGTGATAATTTAATAGGGAAATGACAACATCAGAAAAATAACATCTTTGATATTAGAGTTGTTGCACTCTGTTTAGTAAAGACGTAAACATTTTTAATTAATAAAGTGTTCTTCAAAAATGCATTATTTACTGGTTTGAATAGTAATGAGAAAACAATTTATCCTATTTAATGAACCGTTTTAAAACATTTTTGACAGAGAGAGCAACAGACTGTTCCCTTCGGCATTTTTTTTTTCTTCTCCTGTTGATACTTAATTGCATATAAAAACAAATACAATACTGTGATGAAACAGTGCAAGACTAAGGCTGTAGAGCTCTTTCCAGAATTTGAGCCATGAAGTCAGGTTTAACCCACCTCAGCATCAGCTGTTCTTATTAGTTCTTTACGCTTTATGTATCTGGGGAATGTGTTAGTACATCCCAGACCAGGTTCTATTGAAATGTATTACTGAAGAAATAAGAACAGTTGCCATTGTTGAAATGTCACCTCTTGGTAACCTCGGTTTATTCAGAGAACAAAATGATCTCTAACTACAAACCAGGCCTGATAGTCTCTGGAAAAATCCCTCCATAAGACTATTTAAAGGTTATCTGCAATTTGGCTGGAAAATAGACTCAGAGCTGTTAGCATGACTCTGTCATTGTACAGTCCAAGAAAGTTCAATGTGGTTTTGAGTTGTCAAGTACAGAGATTTTGGCCTGCCTAGAGCTATGGTGAATACTCCTGAGGATTCATGCCAGAATTTAGAAATGTATTGATCAGGATGAGTAAGAAGAAAAGAACAAAAATACAACATGAAGCATCCTGAAACTGAAATGCAAAGATCAAGCATCAACATATAATCAAAACTTATCCAAGACCTCTTCTGACACTAAGAATATTTTAATTAGTGTATTTTAATTCTGTCAAGTGTTCTTTCACAGTGGGGAGGAAAAGGTTAGATTGTTGTTGAATTTAGACTTGTTATTGGACTTATGTCTTGTTTTTTGACAAAACCTGTATGCAAAGCGGAACAAAGCTGAGCCAGTAAAATGGCAAAAATATGTCATTTCTTCACACTATTAGTCAGCAGCCATTCAGTCCCAACTGTGTGCTCAGATGGGTACAGAGGGCCATGGGGACTACTTCTCCTTCCCAGATACCTGTGTTGTTGTTTTGTTCAGACCTGTCTTGTGTGTCTTCACTTCTCTGCGATGAGCTTGCTTAGCCTGGTCATGCTGGGATGTGTGGAATGGGTCATCTCAGGCAAAGGTAGAGAGAACCTGGGCAGAAATTGTGAACAGGATGAGATATGTGGGGAGGTGCAAATGCAGAGAGGACCCGCACATGTGAGGCTGGGACATTCTTGCTTCTCCACCGTGACCAGCTAATGAGTGAGGGGACCTTTGAAAGAGAGGTTATAGAAAAGACAGAGCCAAACTCTTCTCAGAGGTGCACAATGGATGGACAAGTGGGTACAAGTTGCAGCAAAAGAATTTCTGACTGTATATAAAGAAAAAAAAATAGGTGAGTTTTTTGAAGTACTGAAACAGGGTCCAGGGCAGTGTGGCTCTCCATCCTTGGGGCTTTCAAGATTTGACTACAAAAGACCTTCAGCAGTCTGATCCTGCTTTGAAGTTAGCTCTGCAGGCAGTTGTACCAGGTGACCTCCAGAGGTCCCTTCCAACCTAAATTATTCTATAATTCTAAGAAAATGAGGCTTATGTTTTATGAATAGGCACTGTATGGTGCAGCAAACAAATACAACAAATGAATGAAAAGTTTGGGGTTTTTTTTAATTAAGCATTTATTTTCTCTTGCCAAGATTTGGGTACAAGATTTCCTTAGCAACAGTGGAGTGGGTATTTTTTGGCAAGGAAGGAGTGATGCAAATGTGCTTTTTCAGCAGAGTGTAGGTGCTTGGGCCATCAGCAGGTGCAGTGGGAAAAGATGGATCTCTGAACCCTAAGTTTGGCAGGTTTAAGCTTAGAGAAAAATAAGAAGAAAAATAAAAGAAAACCATCTGTACCTCAAGCTCTGATGAAGCAGGATCTAGAGTTCAGCAAGGAAAGAAAATTAACTTTGAAACAGTCACTTGAGCTTTTTCTTTTCATTTGAATGTTGCCAAGGACTAAGAATAATGTTATACCAAATGTTCCTGCAAAAATGGAGAAAATAGCTGTGATAGAGCACCTGACCGGCATTTCAAATGCACTTTCTTCCCCTTCTTCCTTTGGTCAGCAGTCTCTAGGAAATGAGAAATGATCACTTCCTTGTTGGTTTTCCCACTGGGCAGCCTTGCCTGTAAGCAGTTTGTCATTGAGCACAGTTAAATGAGAGATCATGTTTTGGGTTTTTTGTTTGTTTGGTTTTGTTTGTGGTGTTTTTTCCATTTTTGTTTTGGTTTTTTTTCCCCGTTACCCCAGCTGCGATCCCACTGCTGTTGCAGCAGTGGATGCTCTCCCTTCCCTCTCCTCTTGGTACTTGCCAAACAGGCACAGAAACACTAGATCTGTCTGGCTGTAAGTAACAGCGTGGAGTCCTGCTGTAGTCTACAGTGTGAAATAGCCGGGGAATAATCGAGCCCTGGGAACAGCTCCAACATTGGCTGAGCTGAAGAAAATAATGGGAGACGAGGAAAATGATGTGAAGCTAAGCTCTGGAGTCCTATACCGTCTATGACTAAGGTTGCTCTGAAATAGCCTCTTCCTCTCTTCTGTAGGGTGGGGAGAATTGCACCAGTCCTTCTCCCACAGGAAGGGCTACATAGTGCTGCGAGTTGGTTGCACAAAGAATGATTAGGCCAGATTTGCAATTGAAAGACGGCTTCTTTGAGTCTCTCAGGAGAAGTAAACAAGCCGAAAGAGAGTGAGTAGGCTCCCTAAATCGGGGATAGTCCCTCCAGTAATGTCTGGGACCAAGAGATAACTGCCCAGCTCTTGCTGGTGGTTTTTTGTTTGGGATGAGAGGGAAAGGCAAGTGATGAATATTCTCACTTAACATGTGGTCCAGGAGAGGCTCTGCATGTGGGGGATAACAGAGCATACCAGAGGCAGTTCCAGGTAGCACAGAGGCCAGAGTTAGGCTTGGAAATATATTAATACATGTCTCTAAACGTGTATAGTCCTTTTCTCCTGTGCAAAAGTATTATTGTCAATGTGAAAGCCTACCTGCAGACAGATACTACAGCTCTTACCAGCTACTTTAGACAAATCATAAGCTGTTCTACTTATTTTTTTTCTGTCACCATATGCCTGCAAATGTACAATAAATAAACAAATAAAAGAAGAATATGGCTGTTAGTCAAAAGAAAGCATCAAGGAGGTGAGAACATCTCTCTTCAGAACGACTAGTGCCTGGAAAATGAGCCTTGAGGGGAAAAAAAAGAAGGGAAGCCATGGAAATGAACAACAGGAGAATGCTACAAAATGTTGTTTCTTCTCAGTAGAATTTTACCCATCAGCTTTGACATAAGTACCATATTCCGGCTGTAAAACATAATTAGAGCAGTGAATCTGAAAGGAGTTGTCCATCGAATAGCACAGTGTGTTCTCAGCCAAGGAGAGGGATGTGAAACTCATGCAAATAAGGCTGAGTTCCCTGCTTCCTCCTGAGGAAACTGAGTGTGACACAATCAGCAAAAAAACGTTTACAGCAAACTGCAAATTTCACATGCTCTTTGGAGCCAGAATTCGCCTTTGAGGTGAGCAAGCCGCTTCTCTCCATCAGCTTCTGCTCTTGGAGCTCCTCTTGCAAAGTGTGACTGTTCTGTGGTGCTCCTTGGCTCTTTGTGTGGGGGAAGAGCATCATAGAATCATTTCAGTTGGAAGAGGCCCACCAAATCCAGCCAACAACCTAACTAAACCTAAGCTGGGTCATTTAAAGGACCCTTTCAGAAAAAGTACTCTCTCTCCTTTTTTTAGATCCACATGATTTTATTTGTGCTTTTTGTTTTCATGCATGTCAAAGTCATGGGTTTAGCTCTAGAGTTACAGGGTATCATCAGGCTGGGTGCACCAGACAATTATTAATAGCAGTTTCCCTATGTACTTCAATCTGCTGCCTCTTACTATGGCAAGCCCTGAACAGTGCCCTCAGATCACGCTTCTTCACTCCACTTTAGTGCAAGGAGTACATACATGTTCCTTTCTCAGGTAACTTCCCAATCCAAGAGCAGGCAGCCACCTTGGAACCACAACGACAAGATGTGTTGCAGTGCTATTCCTATCGCTTTTTCTCTTCTTTGGTCATAGCAGGGGTCGTACTAATTTAGCAATTCGCAGTGGTGTGTCTCAAGAGTTGCCTAGCCTTGTAGTCCATGTCTATATCATTATGTGCTATGATGTTATTTAGTGCTGTATCCCTGATTCTTAGCAATACCTTTGTGTTGTATCACACTCTGCTTGTCTGTTCTCCAGTCTGGGAAGTTTAGACACAGTGGGATACACATAGCTTATGTCCAAACACTGCCTCTACAGCCGGTTTGTACCCAAATGATTAAAGTCACATTCTTCTGCAAGGCAAACCTTCATTTGATTCTAGTTATTGGGAACAGGGCAGACCTGACCATAAGTCCGAGCACATTATACATCCAACTAAATAGACTGAGCCTTATAATGGCTTTTGACTGCTTAATGTTGTGTTGGTTTTGGAGGCACAGCAGTAACACAAGAAACAGAGACAATGCTGAATGGGTGGAACTTCACTGCTTGCACATTTCCTACAAGTAGGACTTTTTCCCTAAGGAGTTTCTGGAATCCAACAAAAAAATGCTTATGCTGGTTAATATTTGAGATGAAACACATCCTCCCTGCCCCAGAATCCGTGGTGAGGAACATCTCCTGCCCAGTGGCCAAGCACGTAGCCATGTTTATCCCTGAGGAATCCAAAGTCCCTTTCATTCGTTCAAGGGAAAATTGTGTGCCAAATGCAAAATTCATCTTAAAGAAGCGCAGCTGGTAGCAGTGGCCTTTTCAATTGCATTCAGCTTTCCAAAGGCAGCTGATTCAGAACTACACATGCTGGTTGCTATCTTGTACTGTGAGGATCTGTACGCTAACTCTGCGAAGCCCATTTTTCCCTTAGGTACTTACGGAGTGCGTGGGCAGCACTTAGCCGTGCTGTATAACAAGCAGGATTTGTCTCTCAGCTTCGTGTCATTTTGGCAACCCAGAAAGGATTGTTCTTTGATATGGAACAGCCAAGTCTTTGCTGACTGCTGATAACATGGCTGGGCTGGGCACTTGTGCAAAACTCTTGCTCACTTCATCTGTATCTCATCAGATTCTTTGTCTTCAAGTTTCTTGTCTCAGGGATTACATTTTCCTCTTGAAAGTAAACATCCTCCTTACATAAATGTTAGAAAGCCACTGATATTTTGAGACAAAAATGAGATATCTTAACACAGGTATGGCATTCTAGGTGCTCAAGGGTAGCAAAGACTGGCAGAAATATTCAGGACCTGGTGGAGGCTTCTGACCTTTTGAAAGCATCAGCTGAAGGCCTGGCAGCATGTTTCACAAGTATCTGAAGGCTTTTTGGATATGACTTTTTGCAGCTGGATTTTTCCCTTTCAATCTCATGAGCATTGCCAGAAGGCATTGGAGTCCCTGTGAAAGGACTTTTTTACTTCATCTCCAGTAATTTGCTTCACCCAAGAAGGAGCAATGACAAGAGCAAAATGACAGTACAAGCAATAAATAATATCAGATCTTTGTGAAGGACCCAAATATTTGAGGATCTTCAGTTGCTAGTAACAGTAATGTTGGTAAGCATCAGAGAGAGGCAAAAAGCCCTCTGTTAGGTGATACATGTGTCTTGGAGAGGTACTGCTGAAAGTGATGGGAGTCACTGTTGGGCTCCATGTGTCCAAGAACACCTCCCAAAGCCTCTGTCTTTGCCTGAACTGAGCTCACTGTAAAGCACGCATTTCAACAAGTAACCTTTCTTTTGCTTTGACAATGCATCTATCTATTGCTTATGGTGGCTTCCTTCTTTCCGTAAAGTTAGAGATCCCGCATTGCTCTGTCTTTCCAGAGTCACTTTTCCTTTTTGCTCCTGGTCTGTGTGTCACAGTGGCTGACCAGCAGCAATATTGAATTGCTCTTTTCTTACCCTTCTGAGTTCATTTCATAGCATCAGACTCTTGGGCTCCAGTTAACAACCAGTTGTTAGAGCATGTAATGATGAGTTTCTCTCTCCACTCTCTTCTTTCAATCTAACAAATGCAGGAAGATTGTTCTAACCAAGTGGAACATCACTGAGTCTCACTGGGTGAATGAATTGAAGAAATGAACACGTTTCTAGGTTTTAGCATCAAATGTATCATTTTCAGTGTAATGGCATCTGTGCTATTAACTTAGCAAGAGAAGAGGGACCTGCTGGGAATCACTTTTCCATTTTCATTTTAATCAAGAAATCAGTAAATTAATATTAGCTCTATGAAAGCAGCACAGCTTTTTTGTTTTCCCTGGTGAATATTTATTCAAGTTTTTAAACAAGTTCTCATCATTCAGTTCTTATGTTTTCCACAAATTTTGAGTTTTACTGCCAGTAAGGTTCAACTAGAGCTTATAGTAGTGTTGCTTGAATGCCAGCTCATTAAAATCTGGTAACGTACTCAGAAATGTCCTTAAGAAGTAAGGAAGTAAGGAAACCTCAAATTTCTTATCAAAACAAGGAAAATTGAAATGAAGATATGTCATAAAGAATTTTTCGCAGCCATAATAATTACAGAAAGTCCCCTTCATGCATGCAGCTGTGTGGTTCGAGAAACTTTTTCATCCTGTGACAACAGAGAATCAATATTTAACACCACCAAGGCTTTATGCAGGCAGAAGCAACTTTTCCAAGGCTGTGCAATAAATCCAGGAACAACGTGTGGGTCTCCTGAGTGTCAGTGGAGAGTCTGAGTCACTGGGCAAGTAACAGTCTTTCATTAGAAACACAACCCTGATAATATTGTTCTGTTTGCAGAGCAAAATACTGTCTCTGCTTCTGTCTATTTTGACTTTTGTAGCTCAGCAGCACGGTGGTACCTGAATATCACATGGCTTTCTGAGAATAGCACTGACTTGGAGAAAAATGTCTTCTGAGGGACCTTTCCCAGGGAAGCCTCCCTTCTCCTTTGAAATCCAGTTGTTTTAATTTTTTTGTCTGGGGGTTGGTTTGGTTTTGTTTCAGCTGTGAGTCCTTTAGTGATTCTCTTTACATCTGATATACTCTTGCTGTGCAGCAATGCCCAAACTCCTCACTACCCAGAGCCTTGTTCAGTGTGCTTTTTGGCCATCTTTGCTCCCTCTGACACCTGCTTCCATCTCAGCTTTTTATTATTTCTTACCATTTGAGAATTAAACAACAAAAACAAGTATATCCCTAGAACACAAATGCTGTAGTTGAAACCTTGGTCATGCATCTTCTCTGCTCACCTGCAAAGAGGAAAAAAGAAGAGATAAAAGGGTAGAAGTGTACTTAATGTTTGATGTGTTAATCAGTAAATATATGGTTTACACTGCTCAGGATCAATATATTCCAGCAAGGAGTGCAAAGCTAAGGCAAAGGAACAGCTGCAGTTCCCACTCCAGCAAGGTAATGAGGGTTCAGTGCCATGTTACTGCTTGTCTATTTCCCTTTTTAATAATGATAGTGTGAACTGGTTGCTGTGATTGAGCTGGAGAATGGACCTTCCTATCCCTGCACCCTCTTCCACTTCCTGAGTGCCCTGCCTCTCCCTTCCAAGATACATCACTAATAGGCAATGACAATTCCTATGAGACCATCCATGAAGCTCAGTCCCTTCTAGGACACGATATTTGCAGGTGGCTGGTGTCAGCCAATGGGTAGATCATGCATGACAAACATGCAAGGTCTGATCCACCTCTTTCTTCAAGATCTTACAGACCACATTCTTGAAGGTAGAGCACAAGGCATGCTGAGAAACAGTTACACAGAACTGAGGCCAGAAGGACATTGCAGTTGAACACAAGTGTAATAAACTGAACTGTCCCACTTCTTGTCCGTTTTCACATTCATTAACATAGATATGTGCTGCTGAGGCCTGTAGAGCTTAATGGATTACCTGTTCAGCCCCTCTGATGCACCAGATCTGCAGCAGTGATTTCTGGTAGTGGAAGTATCTTCACTTGCAGCGTTTTTATGTACATTGAGAACCTATCTGAGTAGTTTTCTAGTCTATCACAAAAATCTCCATGTTTACTATTAGTAAATATAATAACTACAATGATCAAGCTGAAGGTCTCTAGTCAAGCTCTATCATTTTAAAGGGGGAGGAGGGAAAAACACCTGAGTGTACCTAGGTCAGGTAGAATACTCCTGGATTTGACCATATTTTGTAGTGCTGCCTTTGAATTGACAGGTTGTGGTGGGTGTTTTGTACTCATCTGGGGTAAGAAGTTGCAAGGATTTATTACACCATGTGACTGCAGCCTGCAGCGCTCTGAGTTGGACCTGTACTATGGCAACTGAAGGAGCAAATCTGCAGTGAAATACATTGTGCCAGTTGTGTGATACTGATGCCACATCTGTGTATCACAGTAACTTGTCTAGTATGGTGACGGATGCCACATGTGCTTTCTCGTAAGGCAGGATGGACACCCACCTGCAAAATTCAAAGCTCCTTGGTCAATTTATCTGACTGAAAAACTGAGGAAGGCAGTCTTGCTTTTAGCTCTGGAAAAAAACTCTGAGATGTAAAACAACCCTCTTGCAAAGCTCAAGTACCCTCTGCAGTCTGAGGATGGACCCTGGGGGCCACCCACTGATGTTCATGTCCGTACTGTGCACATACTTGGCTTGTTTTACTTACAAGGGGCAAATGACTTGAGTACCAGAGCAAATCAAATCCCCTGGGCAGAGTGTGCATGAGCAGAGACCCTTTGACATCTGTGCAGTGAGCCCTGGGCTCTTTGCATGTGCTCTCCAGGGTTCCCAGTGCAGGCTGGTCACAGCTGCAACAAGGTTCAGCAGCACATATCAGCCTTTCAATCTCAGGCTCTCAGAAACAGACCCATCTTCAAAATCCATAATGCAATTCACAGAGTCAATTTTTCATCTAGTGTTCCATGTCTGGGGCAAGCCAAGTTTTTAAGAGTTGTAATCTGTGGGTTTTTTTTCCTCTTTGTTTTGTTTGGGTTGTTTTATTCTCTCAGACAATTAATGTGAGTCATTGACTGGCCTTTCTGCTTTTCTGCTGATTTGATCAGCTTTGTATGGCCAAAATGAAGCCAGTCCCTTGTGGAAGTATTTGAGGGCCTTTGCTAATTCAATTAACTCTAAACTAAATTATTTGTGGGAGGAAGTTAGTGAAAACTGGCTGGTGGGGAAGGAATTCCGCTTGCTTAAGCTTCAGTTTGCTGTGCCACTGCACTGACCCATTTCATAAACATCCCTGAGAACAGCAGAGTGCAAGAGAGACTCAGGGTTTATTTCGGAGACCAGTAAGGAACTATTCAGCTGTTTGAGGTATAGGACTAGAAGGGACCATTTTGAGTCATGAGGTCCTGTCCTTTCCATCAGAGGCAGCCATATAGTACATACGTGTCTAAGAAATATTTGCAGAACGCTGCTCTGTTTGCCATCAAAGAATATGTCCCTCTGGTCCACATCAGTGACCTGGAGTGAAAGATGAAAAAAAAACCCTGCAGCTAATCTTCACAAGAGAAGACGGCAGAAGAGAACAAAGGATGTTTCTCATGTCCTAGATTTTCTGATCCTAGTGTGGCTGTTACACACAACTTCTAGTTGAGCCAATGAGGCAGAGAGACCACATAGAATACCAGAAAGGACATCAGCTTAGCTGACATCAGGGAAAAATTCTTCCTAGTCTCACACAAAGCAAAATAACCAAAACCATACATCTGGCAAAAATAACCAGTCTCCCTTGAGACCAGAGAACAAGCCTCAGTCCTCCCCATGGAGCTCTTGTTGTCTGCAAAGAAATACATGACTGGTCTGGTATGTTATTCAGTTCACTGGTGGATGAAGAAGCTGAGCAGAGAGATCTGGATGTCATCATTTGGTTTCCAGAAGGAAAACCCTCGTTTCAAACTTTCACTCCCTCTCTGGGCTGTTGAAAGCCGAGGGGCTCTGCAGCAGCCCGGGGCTGGGGCACTGCCTGCCATTGTCACACTGTTTGCTGAACTGAGGAAATGGGCAGCACAGGGAACTGTTCCCAGATCAGATGACCCATTTTATTAATACTTCAGTTGAACTGAAACAATTTGCATTTCATTTTTAGCTTTGGTTTAACCTTTAAAAGAAAAATCTGTCAGCTTCCAAAATTGGGACCTCAAAAGGTCTTGATTAAAAGAAAAACAGAAATGAAGCACTAAGAGTCTCCTAAATTTCTTCATACCACCTCTCCAGAAAAAGCTGGTTTTCACCTTAGAGCTTGGGTGATGACACCTTCGAACAATATTTTTATGAGCATCAAATGCTGAAGAGTCACTGCCTGGCAATGCTGTGAGCTCCTGTCCCTCCTCTCAAACTGAACCTGTCACATCTACCAAGGCAGGGAGTTCAAAGAAGCATCTCTTCGATTTAAATCACTCCTTTCAAGCTGCTGCATCCTGTCCTGATCACTGGGAAGCCTTTGCTATCCAAGTTCATTGCTTATTTACTTCCCATGTGGTTCTGCCATCGGTCAACCCAGAGAGATCTGAGTTTCAACCAGAATCATTCATGCAGGGACAGGAAAAGTGCTAGTGCATTAAAATATGCTTGTGCTGTTGTGGTTTTAAATCTGATGCCTTTACAAAGGGAAGACATTTCCAGGGATGGTTTTGTAGTGTTAATTAAGATCTGAGGCAAATGAACAGAAGAAGAAAGGTGGGAGGAAGGTTTTGAAAACTCTTGGAAGGGGGTGGGGGGAGGGAACTTCAGTGTGAAGTGGAAGATAAAATGAGAGTGCGATGATTTCAGAAAAGACACTCAGCTGCCTTCCTCTCTCCTTGCTCTACCTTTCTTCCCTTGTAAACATATGGATGGCAGAGCTGAAACAGATTTAGAGTAGAAATGCAAACGAGGTTTACATGAAGCAGCATCTTGTACACTGTTGCTGGAGGAACCTGGATCTCTCCCAGGTTCCCAGACAGGGGTTTGCTCAGGTACAGCAGGAGTAGCAGGTGCCTCTGGGCTTCACACGCATGGACCATCCGCTCACACAGCGAGAGTTTTCTGTGCCACGTGGAGTGGATTAGGGAGTGGAAAAATGGGCCTGATCTAAATGTGTGCTCGATGTGCTTTTGATTCTCAATGGCTTAGTGCCTCTTTAGGGTGTCTGACTACTCACATGTTGTATGCAGCGTCTCATGGGAAAAAGGCTAAGGTTGGCTAAAGCTGTGACATTGCTTCATTATCCTGTGCCTTGCCTCTACTTGAACAGTCTTCTATACAAGCCAGGCATCCAAAATATATGTCAAAGAGGCTATTCCAAACGTAAAAGCTCCTCCAGCATAAATTTTGGTTTTAGTAGTCTGAATGGTATCTTCTTCATATCTGTGTGCAAGCTCAAATTCCCCTCACTTAACGTTTAATGTCTAGTTGGGGCAGACAGCCCCAAATACACACAGGAGGGTGGGAGGGACTGCTCTATTGTCGCTGTACTGTCTGATATGGGAGTAGGAATTGCGCTGATGAGCAGTACTAAAGGGCCAAAAGCTCTCCCTTCTCAACCCCTGTAAATCCATGGCAGCATCCAAGTGAAGTACCCAGCTGAGGTGCTTAAATACCTTGGACCAACTCAGTGAGAGACAACAGCATCTCCGGAGGGTAACAAAATAAATTACTCTCTAGAGGTCTTTCCACTGATGGTTCAGGAGGTTACACTTAGAGATCAGAGAATTTGGTTGACTTGAATAGATCTGGGCTGTTGTTTCCTCATAACCTGCTCTTGGCAACATTTTTTCCTTCCAAGATGTCAAACACCCCTTCCCAATGGTCCTGTGTCCATGCTTTTGAGTGAAGGAGGCATCAAAAAATGGGTGGGGAAGAAGTTAGACTCAAAAACTGAAACCTTATATTTTAGGGGCTTGAACATGGTCACACAAGCCTGACTTCGTTCCCATAGGGTTGGAAATGCCGTGAGCTGGTATTTGGCACAATGCTCTCTTCTCAGTGACTAAATATCTCATTAGTTTAGGATGTGAGGGGGATGGCTGTTGTTGAAATTAAACATTTGAAACAGGTAGATCTCTGGATGAGAGCTTAAAACTTCCATGTGACTTCTTGGCATTTCTTCTTAACTCACAGATGGACTGGATTTAATGACACACTTACCCATTGTGTGCTTGACCTCATGTCTAGTCTCCCCAGAATGGCCAAAAAAAAAAAATCAATGGCAAGATTTTAATCAGCTCTAATAGGTTCATGGAAGAGAAACATTTACCAAGGCTCTGCTGTTGTATGCATTTGCACTGTGGTTCCAATTGATTATTTGTGCCAATTATTAACTATGAATCAGAATTGGAGGGAAAATAATCTGTGCTTAGTCAACTTTGTTCTTTCTGAGATTTTTCAGATGATAACATCAGCAGCCCCCTCTGCTCCTATCCTCTACTGCACCATTTAATTGCTGTGTTTCCCTCCTAAATTATCTGTGGTGAATTTTTTTTCCTCTACTTTTCACAAAGTAAAGCAAAAGCATACAGTGGTTGGAGGAAACAAAAGGTCCCTTATTAATTATGACTCAAAGCAACTTTAACCCAGACTTGGGGGCTAGAAAGTACCTTGGATGATTTGTGCATACATTAGAAGCAGCTTTCATACACAGCCATCCACTTCTGAAGTAAACAATTTAAAAACAAAACCTTAAAAAAAAATGAACAGTGTTATACAACTCTGAGAATTATTATTTTTAAATTAGAAAGGCCCATCTGGGCTCTGCTGAAAGCTAGCAATTAGCTTGCACTGCTAGAAGTGGAAGGCAGACAACTAGTAACACCTCAGTGGTTGTCTTTGCTGTTTCACTGCTATTGGGTCCATCAAAAAGATGTCATCACCGTGACAGTTACAAAAAAAATCAAACCCTTTCTGAGAAATAGCATGCTAAGCTCTTCAGCTGTGTGCTTAGCAGAGAGCAAGCTTGGTAGAAGTGCCTGGTTAATTAAATCTTTCTTTCTTCCTTTTATACAGTAATTACACCAATTATAAGTCATATCCTAATGTTTTTCAAGGAGATATTTCTGAGAGCTCAACTCATCGAGACT
Source organism: Patagioenas fasciata (assembly GCF_037038585.1). NCBI lineage: Eukaryota > Metazoa > Chordata > Aves > Columbiformes > Columbidae > Patagioenas > Patagioenas fasciata. The sequence continues at coordinate 20,590,254 of NC_092531.1, forward strand.
GACTTTATAAGAAAGAGGCATAAGGTGGAAGAATTGGCTTTGTTTCAGAGTGCTCCATGGCTGCCTATTGCAAAGAAACCTTCTCAAGTGTGTACACTTGAGCAGAAAGGGAAATCAAGGGTTGGTACACAGAGTGCGTCTGTTAATGGTCTTATACCTCCAAACTCTGGAAAGCAAACCTAGAACTGGTTTCTGCAAATCTTTTGCCTGTGAGAACCTCTGGGACTTAGTAGCAGACTCTGCCTTGTGCAAGTCTGCTAAAAAGCCGTAGTTTAGGAAGGAGGTAATAATAAAAAATAATGTTAATAATAATCCTTAGCTCTACTGCTCCTGGGAGTATTCGAGGGGCAGCAAAGCATGCTCAGCCCATGGAAGAATTACTGAGACTTTGTAAGGTAAAAGGCAGTAATCTCAGTCCTCCTAAAGTTGTCATTGCAAATGTGAAAAAGGGGCTTTTGGATGTTCCCGTACTACACAACAAACTCCACTCCAAGGGATTAGGTCACTGCCAGTCTTCCTAGGCTGGCAGCACTGCTGAAATAGAAAAGAAAAAAATAATAATAATGATTTCTCATACCCCTCCAATTTGCTATTGTCTTGCTCTGGAGCTTTCTCTAGCAGTCCCACCCCAGGCAAGGTTTCTCCTTCCCTGCTGCTTCCCTGGCCACTTAGCTAAACAGTCCTGAATGACGAGCATATTGTGAGAAAGCAGAATTCTTCGTAAGATGAGTATTTCCAGCTAGCTTAAAAATAGGAGCTCCTGTGCCAAACTTCAGACCCTGATGATGTTTAGAAACACAGGCTGTACCTCTGAGAGCTTCCAGGCACCAGCAGTGACATGACCATCTGGAGCCATGAGGGATGGTGATTCCAGACCAGCAGAGAGAGCTCTTGACATGCACTCACGGCCGAGGACGTTATGAAAGTGCATCGCAACTATTGCCATGGCAACTGGCTTTGATGGACTTCAGGGCAGTAGGAAACCGAAGAATAAGTTGACTTAGGGCAGTGGAAGAAAAACAGTGGTTATAAGTATTGTGTAGGTACATATGGGCTATTTATCTGTGCTGGGTTTGTGGGGAGAGGTATTCACACACATGAGGGCAATAAGGTGAGACCTGACCTAAGCTGCTGCCCAGGATATTTGTCTTAGTCAGGATCCAGCCTTCACCAGCAGCTGCCAAACATGGGGGACTTTATTTTCGTTGGTGCCGCTTTACCACTCTTGTCACTTTAGAAAAATAATTAAAATCCTTAAAAAAAAAAGACTGCATTCCAGGGGTTTCCCACCTTAGTATGGCCTTCTGTGAATATTTGCCTCTGGGAGATCAACAGGACAATTCTGTGTAGTTGATGAGCTTTGCAGAGTACAGATCAGGGATGCACTGTCAATGGGCTGGCAAAAAAACTCATAAGCCCCAAATAAAGTATCTTTGTGACTCTGGCAAAACCTCTGTACTAGCCATGCATACCCCTGCCACGTGAGTGGGTCAGGTGCTGGGAGAGGGTTGTATTAATTTATATTCCTGTGAATGTCACATTCAAGAGGGAGCAGCAGTGCCACATGGCAAACAAGCATGGATTAAGCACAGCTTCTGCTCCATTCCTGAAAACAGCTCTGGGTGTATTGGTGGTTTAAGGCTAATTGAAGAGGGCTTATGGTGGTCCCATCAGAGGCAGAGAAATGATTCGGTCGGTCGTGCCATGCAGAGTCGAGTGCTTCCAGCTTTTGGGTTACGCTCCAAGGGACAGGATGCTTGGCTGTAATTTGTAGTTGTAGTGTGAGCATCAGGGAGCAAAGACAAACAGGAAAGCTTTTTCCTCAAAGAAAGTGAGTTTCTCACATGCAGCTTCTGAAAAACAGTTGCTCAGGACAGAGCAGAGCCCACACAAGCTTTGTTCTTGCCTTTCCTCCCCCGAGCAAGGTCAGCCTAAACCCCAAACCTCCAACATGAACAGACTGAGCCCTGCAACACAGTGAGCACACACTCACTTGAAGGCTTAGAGTTATCCTGTGGCATGAAGGAAATAGGTGCTTTTCTGTCTAATAATTCAGGAATGAAAAAGTAGGCCAGGGACATGGAGCCTGTGAACCTATACAGCACCTCAGACACCTGGGTTTGATCAGACAGGACCTGCGCTACCGACACGGGCTTGTTGGAGGCCCTTTCTGTCGGGGCTCATTAGCACCACTAAATGATGGCCACAGCCCTGCTGCTCTCCTCCTCTTGCAGTCGCCTCTGACTTGGGATTTATCATTGTCATCCCCACCCCTTTCTGTTTGGCATTCTGGAGTTTATTTATTTATATCAGGAGAGACGATTGCAGTGTTTCACGGGTGGTCGCAGTGGAATGCTAAACAGGCAGGACCGTGTCCCGCAGGTAGCAGGGATGTGGAGTTGATTTGGCTGATTCTACGTGACTAATATTAAATATCACCATATGGAGCTGAAGTCTTCCCCAGGAGTTTATCACTACTTCATCTAAGGGTGACTTTTGTTGTCAGTGTTAAAGTAACACTGGGCTTTTCTTTCTTTTTTCTATGTAGCTACACTGTCGTCTTCTTTCTTTTTTCTTTTTTTTCTCTCCAATTTCTGTGAACTACTCAAGGCAAACAGAAATATTAATTAAACTGTTAAAAAAGTAATGTCTGCAGAAAGGTTAGTCTTGCACCTGGATGTGTGAATGGGAAGCGTGTAATTTGGTCACAGGGGGAACAATAGCTCAGTTCCCACCTGTCTCTTGTGAAATCAGTTGCTTAGCTATGAACCCCTATTCTTAGCAGAGACAGAGAATTTATTCCATGTAAACAGTATCATCTATCAACTGATATATTTTTTCTTTCCTGTTTGCAAAAGTATTTCATCAGTTCATATTTGCCAGCTGGACTGTTTAGTTTGGCAGTTTTATGGGATTCAGTTCAAGCCTTCAACACACAGTGAAAGTTGCTCACCTTGACCCTTCACTTCTTAAAAACAGTTACTGGATCTCTAAAGCTGTGTATACATCCCTGATCAAAAGACTGATGTGCCTGACCGGTTATAATTACCCAAACCTCTTCCTTAGGTCAGGATGCCCTGGTGTGTGTGGAAATAAAGGCTACCACCCTGCCACTACCGTGGGAATTACTGTTTCTTCCCAATGAGATCCTGTTCTTGTTCCTCCCCCAAATCAATCACTCTTAGTGCTATTTATTTCCAGAATCCCGTTGTGCTGGATACTGTGAAAACACAGAAGCAGAACTGATCCCTGAATGCTTAAGCATCTCTCTAATGTATCTGATCAACTTTTTAAATCAAGAATTGCCTCTTGCTTGAAACTTTGTAGATCCTTCTGCCCTCCCAGAGACATTTTTTCATTTCTGGTGCCCAGTCCAGGATCTTTTCTTCTCTCTTGCCCATTCCCAGGGTTTTTTCCACTGTGGGACATACTCTTGCTAAAGCACTCTCCGTTTTTGAGGGAACCGCCTCTCTGAGCACTGGAGCAGCCGCTTGGGGTTGGGAATTACAGCCAGGGTGAGCAGCTCCGCTCAATGCTCATTCCTCTCCATCTCTGTATAGCGTGAGAGTGATGAGGGGAAGATTAATGTAGTGGTGAGCACAGTTCAGGTTGCACGCTGCTTGCTCCCTGAGAGCCCATTAAACAGGAAACTTTGGATGCAGTGGTAGTTGTTGGGATGACTGGAGAGTTAATTCCAAGTAGAGGACAATTAACAGTTCCTAGTGAAGCAGAACCTGCTGTGTCGTGCACGCCGTCATGCACTGTGTTTCTTTCCCTGCACTTCGGAGGCTTTTACCTCACCCGAGCCACCTTCTTCCTCGCTGCCTCCTGCAAAACAAGGAGGTAAATGTCAGGGAAATACGCCTGATGCTGTGCAGCCCGTTTGATCCGGGTGTCTGCTCCAGCCCTGCATGCAAGATCGCTAATGCTTCTCACTGAGTAAAGGCAGGTTATTTTCAGGTGGGCACTGCTTGTCCACCTGTACATAGAGAAAAGGTACAAGGGGTGACAGATTCAATGGGCCAAGAAAAGACAAAAAAAAAAAAAAAAAAAGGAGAAAAAGAGCAGCCCAAAGCAGATCCTTCATTAGCTGTATTCTTTTTAATCATCATGGACAAGGCTTTTTTGCTCCAGTGCTCAGATGCCACATAAAGAAACAAACACTGAGCCGTCCAATCCTGGGCACTGTTGTGCCATGAAATAAGAAGGCGGTTACACTTACAGATATTCGATATCATCAACTTCTACCTGACAGTGTTTAAAGACTCACTCAATTATGTTTCACAGATTTTCACCCCAGTATCAGCACTGCAGGAAGGTGTGAGATCACTTATCACCTTTATTTTTCCTACCTGAATGTAAAATGACTTTTTTTTTTTTTCCAGTAGAATAATTCTGAACAAGGTTTTGCAAGAGTTGGTTTAGGGGCTAATTGTAGTCTCTTTTAAAAAGTTTTCACCTGTGCTTACACACATGACGCAATTTAAACTCCACTCTAACTTAGTTTTTGTCTAGGAATGCTTTTCAATTTCTTTTCTGTTTTCCCTTAGCTATCAGAAATGTCATACAAGACTGGTAAAAAAAGCCCAAGGAGGCTGTTATTAGATAATAGTGCTGTAGATTAGCAGTCATATAGAATCTACCTTAAATTGTATTTTTATTATTCATTTTAAAGGCAGATTTTCATATTGAATTTCAGTCTTTGTCAGTCTACAAATTTACTGCTGAAACTGAAGACTTCTTTTAATATATCCCATTGTAAGAACTTGCTTGATGTGGTCGTCTTTCATGGGCACATCTAGTCCATGTATCTTGCAGGTTGTGAACCACTGCTCTGAGATACAAACACCAGCAAACACAAACACCTGGCACTTGCCACCTGATTTCCATTGGCAGAGCTGCCAAAACTGAGCAGTGAACCTGCCCCAACCTTCACAGTTTCCCAGGCTGCTTGAACCTGGATTTCCTTTGGTTTTGGACCAGGGGAAAGGTGATAACTTCTATACAATTAAACAAACTCAGATATGATGATCAACTTAATTTATTTAAATATAACCATGCTGCAAGTTCTTGATTTATGAGAGTTTGTGTTTACAGTTCTTTCAAATTACTTGAGACAAAGAAGAAATTGCCTCAGATGCTGCTCTTCTTTGAAGGGATTGAATTATGATTAATCTTATTTCATAAATGAATTAATTTATTTACTCATACATCTTCAAAATACTAAAAGAATAGGAGTTGTAACCTTAACAATGAAAAATCTGTGTCCTTCAGATGTCTTTAAGAAACTAAATCCTGTTTAGGTACTGAGGAGAGTGATAGAGTGACGGACTTGTGATTTTTGTGGGGTTTTGTTTTGTTTTTTTCCGAGAATATGACATGATTGAAAATGACTGAGTTTCTGTGGTTTAACAAATTTCTTCCCCTTAGCTGTTCAGTTACTACTTGACATCTGTGATAACCTATTTCCAAGTGTGTGATCCCACTTTTTGTACTGGGCAATGTTTTGAACCCATCCAGCTGTACACTTGCTAACTGAATAGCTATATAATCCTTACATTGTTAATCTCATCTCTTAAAATCTTTGCCAAAATAGTACCATAGGAGTTAATGTTTGTCTCTTTTCTACCTGAAGATACATTGTGGTTAGTCTGTACTCGTGGATGGTACACTCATAGGAGTATTTTTCTATAAAATTTAGTATTACAGGATTTATGTATTTCGATTGCAATTTACCTTATCTTCTAAGATGCTTTATTATAAACAGTCGTAATTCTGACTACTACTAAAGGAGCAAACTAATTCCAGAAAGTCCAAAAATTCAGCTATCAGCCCCCAGTTTGTTCAAACATTACTGAAACCATGCTTGCCTTAAGATGTCCAATAGCAGTTCTGCACAGAAGAGACATTGTCTTAATTCACTGACATTTAGGTTATTCTTGAGACCAGTTTTTTCAGTCCTTGTGACTAGGGTTAATGTTCAACTGAGATGTTCTGTTGCTTAGGAACCATCTTGTAATGCAGAATTCATTAATGCTTTTTCCACTTTGCTCCCAGGAACCTTGTTAGATAGCGTTTCCCACTTTTATCCTAATTAACAGATACCTAGCGAAAAAAAAAATAGACAAAAAACTAATGTACTTCAGTAGAGAGTATTTCTGTTTATCCTTTGCCAGTCTTTTTCTTTCAGCCTGTAAACTGTAAACTGCAGTATTTCTGACCTCAAGCTCCTAAATCTTTTTCAGTAAATTACAATATCGTTTGAACCAAGTAAATATAATTCTCATATTGGCCCTGACACTGCTGACTGTCAGGATGACTGGGTGGGCTCTTCCCCTGGGCACAGGGCTGGGATCAGCAGCTGACTTCAACCCGGGCTTGGGTTTCACCCACTGTTGATGTTTTTTCTGCCAGTGCTGCATGAAGTAAATGTGATGGCAGACTGGGGCTTGTGACATTGGGCACAAAGATCTGCTGGAAAGATTGGGTGGTGGCACGCGCAGGGTTAGAAACCCAACAGTTGGCCATGGCTCAGACCCAGGGGAGAAGAGGCTGAATGGTCCTGTCTTTTTCTCTGCTTAGCAAAACTCCTCCTGAACAGCTCTGAAGTTATCCAGAAAGGTCTTATCTGCTGCCACATAGACACCTTTTAGGTGTTTCACACTGCATGGTGCTTAGCATGTGGTTCCAGTTTTTGTCTGCTCATGGGTGTCTGAAAGCCAAAGGGGAGCACAATCAGGTGTATTAAGAAAATGAGTATTCTTGGACCAAGTTGCAATCTGAATTGCATCAATAGACAAAGCAGGACAAACTCAATTGATGCTGTTAAACCACCTGTATATTGTAGACAAAGAATGAGAGATCTGAATTCTTTGTGATGATGAGACAACTCTGATTTCAATACACTTATTCCTTTAAGTATCGCTGATCAAGATTATTTTTGATTTGCACTGATCCTGCAGCAGTATTTATTTCCCCAGTGGTATTGCAAGATTGAATGGCTGGGAAAGGATAAACTATGAATCTCCTTGATTTCCACCCCCACCCCCTCCCAAATCCTTTGACTTCAGAAGCAATAATCTTTTCTGATCCAAAAAATGGGGTGGAGGGAAGTATGGATAACTTAAAATAAATGTGTTGATTAGTGCTGCTCCTCCCACTTCTATTCTGCATGCAGAGTGTAGAAATGCCAAGAGAAAGGTGTTTCCATGGTATTTACCACTTAGACCTCTACAGTCAATATCCTACCCTGATAACAGCAAAGGGCATGTTAGCTTGTGATTTTTCAGCCCAAATCTGCAGACCCAAAAGTGCTGAGAATATTAGCCAAGGATCTGAATAAAGAACTGAATTTCTGGATGTTTGTGCAAGCCTCCCATGCCCCCGAGGCATAAAGAGCCTTGCTTTTTCAGTGTCGAGTGTTCAGGCAGAACTGTTGGTTTCACGAACACTGTATTTATTGCCAGCCCTGGTTAGAATTGGTTAGAACCAATGTTTAGCAGCTAGACACAGAATCAAGAGCTCTTAAGTGGTCAAGTCATGTTAACAGTCTGTCTTGGATGTTACCTTGTTAATTGCTTAGTTCTGCTTTAAGGTGGTGATTCAAATTATTTTTAAAAATCTGTTAAATAAAGAAGACAGTATGTGGCCTGTTATGTAAAAGCTGACAGCAGTGTTCAGGTAAAATAAAGACAAATTCAATGAAGTTATTTATGTCTGAAACCAAACTGGAGCCAGTTTCATTCACCCTAGTTATTTAATGGCAATCTGAATAAAACAGTGAGACTGAAATGGCATCAAGAAGGTTTGGTGTTTGTTTTTTGTTTTCTGATGGCGTTGAATTTCTGAATGAAAGTAGTTTCAATTTGGTTTGTTTCTTAAACGGTAAATACAACTTGGTGAGTTTAGTCCAAACATTTTATTAATGTAGGTCAGTTGTTTTAGCTCAAGAAGGTGAATGTTCTGGAGAAAAAAATAGAAAGGAAAAAAGGAAAAACTGAGATATATGTGAAAAAAATCAAAAGCTGAGACGCTGGTTTTAGTTCACCAAAAATCTTTTTATTGAACCACTGCAATTTGCAAGTTTACCTTTTGCTTGTTGTGAACACTTTTTAAAATAGATACTGTGGATTACTCTGAAATCCATCTCCTTTCTGATCTTCCAGACCCGCAAGAAAGCAAATAACAATGAAAAAAATCACTTATTAATGCACCTCTGCTTACGAGGGAGTCTCTGAAAGCTCTCCGGCACACTTTCGTAGGTGCTGTAACTTCAGATGCTATGACAGGATTCAGAGAGATGTCTAGATAGATAGATCTTTACTGATACTTTCTGAGGTTCACTATCAGTAACATTGCTCACCAGATATGCTTCTTACTGCATTAACATGCTCAAAGCTACGATTGGCAAGCACCACAAAAAAAAGCTTACAGGTGGGATATGTCTCATATTTTGTTTCCTGCTTCTTTCCATGTCTTCCAAACATGGTTTCCAAATGCGAGAGGCAGGAAAGGTGGGAGTCAGTAGCAGCTGTGTGAATTTGTATCTGTGCAAAAGACCACTTATATTCCCAGTTCCAAAAACTGGTCAGCAGGTAAGATGATGGGTGACCCCCTGACTTTGCCTGGATGGCAGGAGACAGCTCGGATCTATCAGGCACCAGGCTTTAAAGACAACCTCAGTCTCGTTGCATGCAGAAGGAAAAACATGCCCTGTCCTTACACTGCTCTTCTCGTCTAGGGGAAATGAGAAGATGGAAAAAAGTGTGACGGGAAAGATGGACAGAAAGAATGAGAACAAATCCACTCCTTGGCATGGAGGGAGGGGATATGAGCTTGTCTGACTAAGCTGTCTCTGGTGGATGGAGGTTAGGAAATGCTGGCATGGAGCTACTTCCATGTGTGACTCATACAAAAAGTCGTAATTAAATGAAGTGTGGCTGACTTGCATGGTTCATGTGGAAAGTCGCTATTTAGGTGAAGTGAAAGATGAAACCTGAGGGATTAAGTGCCAGTTTTTTCAAGGGCCCTTTCCGACTTGCTGAAGATATTTCCGAGTGAGCAGCACTGAGAGCCCCAGGAGAAAGGCTGGTCCTGGGAGCTGGCCAGGCCTATTTTGCTGAACAGCTAAACACTGGTTGAGCTTTTGTACAGGGAAGAAAACCAGTCTACAGGGAAAGAAACTGATTTTGTGGCTTAAGTGTTACAATAAGCCCTGGGAGATGCAGATTTAAGACCAATTTCTATAGCAGACTCACTAAAGAGGTGTGAGTTAGTTGCTTACCTCAGCCGCCTATCTGCAATACTGGAAGAATAATACTACTTATTAGTCCTTTCCTGTCTTATTTAGATCATATTCCCTCCTGGGGAGGAAATATATCTCAGTTGGTAGTGACATAATGCCGAAACCAAGAAGTCCAAATCACCAGTGATGCCTCTACACATTTGTATTGTTGCATTCATCTGTGTCACCCTCTTCTTTTACATCACTTGCCAGCATGAGGGGGTCACAGTGCCTGGGGCTGAGCTCATGCAGTCAGGATGTAATCCAGCTGGGATCCCATCTTTCCTTTGTCCTTTCAGGACTGCCACCTGGTTTTCAGAGTTTCTGTCCCTCCAGCCCAGGTAGGTGCTGCCCTGGAGGGATGGTTTCTCCAAAGGCAGAGGTTCAGCCAGGCAGATCCATAGTTGATCACAGATGGATAGAAGGTGACTGACAAACAACTCCCTGAAAAATGAATTAGAGAAGCACAATCAGCAGGTGTTTGCTGGAGCTGCTACATAATGAGGGGACTGAATGCATGCAGCACATGTCTACAGACACATCCAACCATCTGCAGGTGTGATGCTCACTAGGTCAAAATGAAAGTGGTTTGTGGTGTTTTCAGAACCTGGAGACTTAGCCCTGTGTTAAACCTGTAGCTTGTTGTATTTTACATATGTTGAAGGGTACCAGCAGATTTGATGAGAAGACTGGGTTTTCCTATTTAAATCAGACATACAGTTCACAGAATGTCAGGGATTGGAAGGGACCTCAAAAGCTCATCCAGTCCAATCCCCCTATCGGAGCAGGAACACCCAACTGAGGTTCCACAGGAAGGTGTCCAGGCGGGTTTGAATGTCTGCAGAGAAGGAGACTCCACAACCTCCATGGGCAGCCTGGTACAAGCTCTGTCACCACCTGCTGTTATAGAAGAGAGATGCCTATTTTCAGTTCCTGACAGAGCCCTTTTAACTCTTTCTTCTAACAGTGGAATTCAGGGAAGGGTTGTGGTTGTCTTGCTGGGGTTTGCAAACCAAAGCAGAAGGGAGTTAGAACTTAAAAGAAAACAAGTGATTTCCCTGTCTGAGTGTTTTGGAGCTGTTTGAGCGTGAGTTGTGATACCAAAGCAGAGCTGTTGCTGAGCCAGACGGTGTGAATTGTCCCATGCCAAGCTCCATCTCTGAATACCCTCACTCTGGTTCATCTCTGATGATAATTGCCTGTTGTGTGTCTGGTGCTTGTGGCCCTGTGGCGATGGGTAAATAAGAGGAAGACATAGTATGCACACTGTGCCTTACATACACAAGTGATTAACCTTGCCATCCACAATTCACAATAATCCTGTCCCAAACACAGCAATCAAAAAGTGGGCTGTCAAAAAATTAGGCTACAGAAATTGCATTGTGGGAGCAAATACACCAGTAAAGGGAGGATTGGGACTCAGGGCCTCAGCCCTATAATATGAATACCCAAAGAAAGAATTTATTTTGTAAATAGGACAGGAAATTTTTAACTACTGTTTGATCCATTTTGTTCTTCCATTGGAGAGAACCTTAAAGACACATGGACCCACATGCTGGGTCTGCCACACACACATCCTTGCATTTCCATTAGCAGTCTCTCGTGAGTCTTCTCCTCTGCATTGCCCCTTGCACAGCACATTGCCTCACCCAGACCCACCTGCCAAGTCCTCGTGATTAAATACTCCCCAGACTTTCCATTTATACGTTGTACTATAGATCTGCTGGACATTAGTGTGTGTATACATAGACATATATGTTCGATTTATGGAAACTATAATGACCTTCAACAAGATAATCTCACCTGTCCCCAGAGTGTTAATCTTCATTTCCCACAGACGCTTTCTCTTAAATCTGTGTAAAGGCTATTGGGTCTGGCAGGAGAGCAACAGTGGCTTTCTCCTGCTCTGAGATTACAGGAGCGGAGCCCAGAAAGAAAGAAGGATGCCGACAAGCCAAAGAGTCATGTATAAATTACACAGCCATCGTCAAGATTTCATGGAAGCTAATCCTATTTGTGTTTTGCTCTGTGTTTCTCAGTAGCCAGGCTCCTGCCATAATTGCACCTGGAACCTTTTCTTTCTTAAGCTGCTTTTTTAGTGTTCAGGCCCAAGGTCATGCTGCAGAGCTCCAGGTTAACCAAGCAGTGGATTGAGATTTTAAGTGCAAAAGGTCTCATGTTTTTCTGTGCATGAGTGCACTGGAATTATTATTTGAATGGATTTGCAAGTAATACAATACCATGGCTGAGTGTTCTGATAAGACTGAAAGGAAATATTTTCAGAATATTTTAGTTCATTAAAAAAAAAGTTATAACTTCTTGTCCAGGTTCATGATTAAGCAACCAGAGACAGCTTGTCCTTCCTCACAAGGCGAAAATTCCATTTTCTGATGAGCCCAGGGGATAATTCCCCATTCCCAGGATGCTGGGTGGACAAGAGCAGTGTTCCTGGCACACTGCAGCCCTGTGTCTCAGTGAGATGAACACATGCTCGTTAGAGCACGAATCAGCACACCTATGGTGTGTTCCCAGGTGCACTCTTGGCTTGTTAAATCCCCTCTGCACCTCAGTGACACCAGATGGACAGTGTCTTAGGATAATAACAGTTTCAACATATTTATGGAATAATGTTTGAAACATACTTTTAATTCCTGGCTCGAAACGTGCTATTTAAGCATATTAGTATGTGCATATTTTTATATATGTTAAATAGGGGTCCAGTAAAAGGAAATCTCATTGGTCCCAGAGATAGTTTATCATTGTGACTAAGAGAACCTGAGAGATTCTTGTGTTAGAACTGTTGATTATAAAATAAACAGCACTATTTATTGAGTAGCCATGCCTTTTCCCCAGTGCCTGAAGATCCATTACTTACACTGCTCCAGTCTCACCATGAAGCCAGTCAGTCAGCAGTGTAAATCTTTCTTCTCCTCAGGTCATCACAGAACACTTCAACTGCATTTTTTTTTGCTTTTTTTTTCTTTTGCATTGTTTATAAACATGTGAGCATCTGAAGAACGGACTTGTGTTTGTCCCAGAGGTCACATATTATACAACTCATTTGCTGGTTCAGTTACAGACACTACAAGATGTCTTGCCTTCAGTTTGCACTCTGGAACCACTTTCCTTTTGTAATTGAACCAGGTTTGTCCCCCTGTGTGCGATGAGACTTGTTAGGCACTGTATCTCTGTCTGATCACACTTGAGATGTCTGGAAAACAGGTTTTGACCATAAGGACCTGGCCAGATCCCAGGATCCCATTTCGTTCAAGGATTTCCACACCCAGCAAACCTTCCAGGGATGATGTTCAGTAGGAAAAAATTGAGCTTGGGAACATCTTTCACAGAAATTAGTGTGGATAGAATGAGCTAATTGGACCACAACATGTTTTGGAGGTTTTGGTTTTTTTTTTCCAAATCAGCTCTTTAGGAAAAGAAAAAAGAAAATCTCCCATGGAGCTTCTGAATCGGTGCAGGGCACGCAGCCATTGAAGTGTTTAGTCCTTGTTAGTCTCTTCAGCCTGGTACACAGCAATGTACGTGGGGACAATTGTCATGAAACACCAGAATGTGTTGCTGATGGATACAGGATGAAAGACCCAGAGCGGATAAGGAGCTTAACACAAGCCTGGGAAGGGTTTCTGGCCTTTATGCTACTTCAGGGACAAATGTTAAACCTAAGGAGGACTGAGAAAAGAGGGAAGGTGGTGTAGAACAGTTTCAAAGTGCAAGGAAAGATGAGACTGGTCCTTTATCAAGAGCTTAGAAGCAAAATCGGCTTCTTGGAGAGAGAACATAAGAAATCTGGCAACCTAAATGTATTTAAAGGGCTTACGGATCTCCAGGGAAAATTTCGAGGGTATTGAAGTGGAAAAAAAGCATTTGCTAAGATTAAACAGAGTTTTTTACCCCCAAAAAAATAAAAAAGAAAGAAAAAAGTTTTAAAAAAGAAAAAACGGATACATATTTGGCAGGAGACCTAGAAAAGAGCAAAACAAACAAAAAGGCTGCACATGCAACCTAGCAATAACAACACCATGATGTGGGAAATCTGAGCATGGGAGAGGTCCAGCCAGCTTCCCCTTCATCTGCCACAAAGGCTGCAAGGGGAAGGTGAGATATTAATCCATGCAGAGTTTCCTAAAGAGCCAGCTTTGCAAAAAATAAATAAAAAAAAAGGTTCTTGAAAAGCCAGCAGAGAACCTTTCCAAGCAGAAATTTGAAAAACTAAGGCCAACAGGAACTTTCCAAGTCTTAATGTTGAACCAGCCTTAGTACCTGATATGTGATAGGGAATGACAAGTGCTGCCTGACCTTGGGTTTGAGCTTAGTCTCAAGAACAGGCATGGTCACAGTGCATCATGTGATTAAATGGCAGGTGTTGAATGATTCTGGCTGATTTGATCACTCATTTTGAAGAAATTTGCTGTGAAAATGTCAGTGTGAAATAGTGCCTATTCAGGGCCTCCATCCCTAAAGCAAGAGTCACATTGTTGAGATTAATCTATTCATCTTGGGTTCTCAACATCTCCATCCTTGCAGCTCATGAAGAGCTGGATAGCACAATGTGTCACATCTTGGATCTTACTCTGGCAGTATGTTGTTGACCTGAGATTGGAGTTTTGCTCTAGGGAAGAGTGGAATCAAGGAGAGAGCAAAGTTCCTATTGAAACTGTCCACAAATCTTGGCAATACTCCTGAAGTGGATGGCAGGTCATGGAGAACATCCATGTACTTACAGTGAGGTAAAGGTGAAAACTCTTCCCTCGCATCGGTGCAATGATACTGCTGAATCCAAAGGAATATTTAGGCTTATGGGAAAAATGCCCTTGCATTTCCATGGCCAGCTAGGTGTGAACGTACCTAGTAGAAGGTCAATATTAACTTACTTTACTAATACAGTAAGACAATATGTCAAGCTTATCAGCCCTTCCCTCCCACAAGTATGCAAGATGGATATAGGTTCTCATAGAATATATTCCCCTAAGATCAATGACCTGGTTAAGGCTAATTACCACGCGCTTTCACTCTAAATTAAAAAGGACTTTAGTAACTGAAGTCCCTGTATGATTAAGTGGCTCCAAATATCGACTGTGATAAGAGGGGTATGATGCGTCCAGGTTTCCCCAGTGCTATGTGTCGCTCTCTGGACCTATCACATAGACCTTGGAGCTCTCTTTCAAAATATCTGCAAAGTGAATTAGTGCTCATTTATCAGTTGGGAGTGGACAAACCAAAGAATGCTTTAGAGCATCACCTTTGAGCAGCAGCAGTTTGATCCCTGGGGTGCTGGCTGGGCAGGTGAGCCTGGTGCTCTTCCACAAGCAGCCAGCTCACACCTATTGCCCTGGCCATCATCCACCTGTAGAGGCAGCAATTTTTGGCCCCTACAGCTGCTCTGGTGCAAGGAAATGACCTTGGAGAAGCAAGGCTGACAGCTATTAGAAATTATTTCTGCACAGTCCCTACAACAGGGAATCTAGCAGCCTGAGAACAACCCTCCAACCTCAGAGCAACCCAGTTGGAGCAGAATCATTTCTCCATGGCTAGTAATGGGTACTTAGAAATTAATATAAGAAAGAAAATTCTCTGCCAACACCCCTCCTCGTTTTTCAGTAATCTGCGGCTTAAAGAGTCCCAGATTGGAGCTTGGATCCACTTCAGTGTGTTTAATAAGCCCTTGATGTACTTTTCTTCCATGAATTTGTCTAATTGCTTTTTGAACCCATTTATATTTTGGGCAGTGAGCTCTGTGGTTTGATTATGCTTTCTGTGTGGAAAAGGACTTTGTTTTGTTTGTTCAAGCCTATGGCCTGATCAGTTTACTCAGTGCCTCTTATTTCTGCCATCCAAGAAACAGTGAATAATTGTTTACAGTCACTTTCTCCACGCTATTTAGGATTTTATATAACCATACATACTCCCTTCACTCATTTATTTTCGAAGTTGACAAGCCATAGCCTTTTGATTTCTGTGTGCAGGACCTGTTCCGTACCCATCTGGTCATACTTACAACCCTTGCTGTCCCCCTTGTGTTTCTACAGAATGTTTGTCTGTGAAGGCAGAACCAGAGCACTCAGGATGTGAGCCATTTTAGCAGTATAATGACATTTTTTCTTTTGTTCTCTAGATCTTTCATAATTCTTACTAACATACTCTGTATGCTTCTCTGACCTCTGCTGAGCATTGAGCTGAGTTTTTCAGATAAATTCACAGTGATTCCAAGGTATCTCCTGAGAGACTCTAGCTGATTTGGAATGTGTTTCTATGTATTTACAATTAAAATTGATTTTCCTCATGTGCATCCCATTACATTTATAAACACAGAATATCTTCTGGTCTGGAAAGGTTCTTACTGTTCACTTTATAAAAAATATTCTAAAAGTTGTTCTACTTGCATTTCAAGCAGAGAATCCTTCAGATTCATCCCTCTTAAACTACTGACCTCCTACCTAATGAACTCTGACAAAAGAATTTATTAGGCTTTTCCACTATAGCCTTTTCTTCCTTGAGCACCCATTACACCCTAATCATGAACTGCCAGTGTAAAATATCTGTCAGGTTTCTTGTTTCTGATGTACTTCCATTGTTACTTCAATTGCCTTTCGAGAGTTGTGTTTGAAAATCTCTTTTGCCCTGCCATATGATAAATTTTACATTGAACTTGGCCAGGTTTGCTCTTTTCTGTTTTCTTCTTTTTTTGCCCAGTTTCTGCTCTTCAGTGGATGTCTTCTGCTTTAAGTATTTTTTTTTTTAAATCTGCAGCTGAACCAAACATAGCCTTTTTCTCTATATTCAGTCCTTCTGCAATTTTTGATGCTATGAATTTTAGTGAGCATCTAATGTGATCTTTTCAATAATTTTCATGCCGCAGGAAAAGTTTTAACTCTCTTAGCTGTTGACTTGCTGCCTCATTTTTATGAAGTTAGCTTTCCTCAAGATGAATGCTAATGCTACTGAAGTGAAGGGTTTGTTTATTTGTTTCTGAGTCCTACAAGACTGTTGAATTGAATTAAATTGTGCTCACTATTACAGACTGATTCTGAAATAGCTCTGTCTCAAATCCAGTCCTGGTCAGGACTGGATGAGGAGTTGTTTTGACTCCTGCAGGAACTCAGAATCCTGCATCCAGACTTTTTATATTCATAAGGCTCAATACATAGACACGTATTAACAGGGACTGCAGAATTATGTCTGGCTGGGACATTATTTCTTTTCAGGATAAAACAGCTTATATGTTAAATAACTGGGTTATCATATAGGCAGTCTGAGATATTCTTTGGGGTATAGGGTTTTTTTTTTTGTCACTTTTGTTTATTTATTAATAATTCGCAAGACTACATTTCCAAAAGTAGCTACTTATGTTGCATGTCTCCATGCTGCTTTCCTGCCCCAGTTCACATGGAAGAGAACAGATTTTCAGTGTGCTAATGCCAAACTTCTTCCAAAAATAGGTGTAGGAGCATTTCTTAAGACACTCAGAAAATCACTGACCACTTCTGAGTGTCTGTAGTTACATTGCCCGTGTCTTTCCTTTCTGCTTTCTTCAAGAATTTCCCACAATTCTGCCACTCTATAAATGGTATTTTAAAAATCCCCAAATGTACAAGGCTTGTTTCATCTATACCAGTGTTTCCTAAATGTTGACACTACTATCTGATGCAATAAATATCGCTTAGAACATCCGAGACTGTAAATCACTAAGAGAATAGCCTGAAACCAGTAGCAAATTATCACAGGTAAACTTTCAAATCTGGAGACACTTAGATATTTTGAGTTCAAACTCAAATTTTTAATATTTGGGCCCTGTAAATGGGCTCAGCTGGAAAGCAGAACCTTTCTCTGTAACCCTTTAATAAATCCATTCCTTTATTTTTAGTAGCAGCTTTAACTGCTGTCATGTCTGGCCTTTCTGGTCTTCTTCACTGTCAAATCAGAGCACTCATATTCAATAATATACTGGCATTGTGTTTTTATAAGAGGATTGTGATAAGCAATAAAGGGAAGGTCTGATAGCACTGCCATGAAGCTCCTATAAGGAGAGCTGAAGCTGCCCATTATGTACCAGAATTTGCTCTGCCGGTGCGTTTCGAAGAACAGCTGCTCTTAATGGGAATCCCAACCCTACATTTCTGTAGCATTTAGCAAAAGCCCCTTCCCTCTGCATTGCAGCACCACCTGCTATTTGGGTGATGAGTCCTCACCTGGCGCCTAGCAGCACTGTCCACCCTTGTATTCCGGTTATTTCCTCCTGTGCAGAGACTGCCATGCAAGAGAAATGGTGGGATATTTCATGCCATTGACAAATGGCGAGAGGATTCAGATGGCTGAGCTCATTTCCACTCTAGCCTTGAGCAGCTTGGAATCTCCATCTCTGGTACTGAGACTTCTAACGTATCATCTGCTACCTTTTGCTACCTGCTCCAAGGTCAGACCTACTAAAGAAAGGATCTGCATTAATCATCATGGAAATGAGGGGATTTCAAGGCAACTGTCAAGAAAGGAAAAGGCTGGAAACACAGAGCAAATAGATTACTTTCCCCTACCCACTTAATGCTTCTAAACTGCCTGTGTGCTGGAGAACACTCCTAGGCTGTGTTTCACCCGTCCCTGGACTCTGAAAGGCCAGGGGGAGTGGCATACAGAAGCACACAAAACCATAATTGTATTCAATTTTCTCTTTTCAAGTGAAATTTTATGATCAGGGTGCAGGGTGATCTGCAAGACAAGTTGGCAGAGGTTTTGGGCCAAACATAATTTGGGATCGCTGCCACAGAAATACTGGAAGCAGATAGAGACATAAAACTGCTCTGCATGCAGGTTGAAAACCAAGTAAAATGTTTGTTATTCTGTCTGTCTTAGTCTGGCAAGATGCTGGGATAATAAGAGGTGGGGAAGCATTGCTTGTGCTATTGATACAGCATGATTACTTTTTCTTATAATGTGTCTCTTTAGAGAAGATGTATAAAAATGACAAAGGCAATCTATGCATTCCCAGCAACGCTCTGCAAAATTATGGGCTGCAATCTAAGAGGTGGCGTAGCAGAAATGTAGTGGGATCAGCTCTAGCAGCGAGTTATAATTTCCTACCAGCAGAATTCTGATGGTAGTGAGTGAATAGGACAAGAAGAGAGAGCTGCCATTTATGCACAAATATATTAATAATCAACAATGATGAGAATTGAAACAGAAAACTCACATGACAGTTTAATAGGATTTTGGTAACATCTGATATACTTATGAAGTTTTGCAGGAATGTGAGAAGGACTCCAACAAATTCCTGTTCCTGTTTTAATGGAGGGTTAAACAGATTTAAGAAAAACTTAGGGCAGATTTATTAAATATTATGTAGATTTTTACAAACCCACTGGAGATTCAATAACAGTTATTTTTGAGTTAGCAAATCTTTTCTTGTGCTTGTTAGAGATCTTGGTAGATTAAACAAGGAGACATGTCTAGCAAATGTTGAAATTTAATATTTAGAATCAGATTGAATAAATCATGGGTGGATTTTGCAATGACGTGTTCAAGATTTAACAAATATTGTCTTATCTCAAGAAAATAAATGTTAAATAAGGATGAAGCTAATAAGGTTCAGCAAGACAAGAGCTCAATTTACAAATCTTTTATGTATTTAATAAATACATTTATTAAATGAAGTGCAGTGCTCATTGGAGATTGTATCGATGTAAGGAATTCATCTCCGGTACAACTTAGTCAGACTAATTCCCTATTTATTAAATGTTCTTGAGATTTAAAGAGTCCATGTCAAGCTTAATGTGCATCTGGGAGGCTCTGTAAAACGTTCATTAGAAATGGCAGCCAGTGGCAGCCTTGGGGTTAGCAAGTATCTTCATCCTTTTTGCTTATGCTTCACCCCAGGAAAGGAACATCTAAAGAAGTGAAGAGAAAGTAATTTTGAAAGTGTTTCTAACATTAAATTTGTGGTGGAGAGAAGCTTCTGGAGGTAATCATGGGGGAAAAGGAAGCTCATATTGAGAAGCAGGAGGACAATGAAGTGACTGGGGTTGTGGTAGCTCTAAGATTATATATATAGACTTGGTACACTCAGACACCAGCAAGTACTTGGAACACTGAATATTCAGCATTTTTAGCATCAGGGAAAAGATATATTCTGCAGATTGCAGTGGACTGACCCCTGTGCCACAGCGCAGGTGGAACAGCAGGGCCAAGGTCAGTTAGTTATTTGTCTTCCTCTTGCTCTACCTGTGATTTCTATTCCTGGCCAGCTCAGCTCTTGGCCGTCTTGCTGAGACCAACAGAGAGGCAATGGGTTATTCTGGTCATTTTCAGTGTGGATGTGTGTCTCCTGGGAGCTGGAGCAAGGCTCTCAGGTCACGCCTCTGGCCCTGGAGAGCTGCAAGATGGCCTGAGGGCTCAGCTGCTGCTGCTTTGCAATATCTTGTGTTAAGAACTGCTACCTGAAGGATATGCGTAAATTAAAGCTACAGCCCCACTGAGACCCCAAGAATGGTTTGGTCACTCAAAATCCACACTGCCCCATGTCACCATACTCTTCCCAATGGCATTGCAGCAGCTTGCTTGCTGTTCCCAGAGCATTAACGCTTCCATGAACTCCAAATGCATGTGGTGCCCTCAGAGACTGGCTACTTGAGCACACTAATATTTGGGGTGGAATTTGATAGACCTGGGACAAATCTATCTGTTTGTTTTCCACATCTGCTAAATGTCCTTTAGAGTAAAATTTTTAGTGATGATGTTTGTGAAGTGAAAATCTTTAATTCTACTTAGCATAGGTAGTTTGAAAGATACTGTAAACTGAATGTGGAAGAGGAGCGCCAATACAAGACCACATCATTTGCAGTCAGCTCCCTACACTGAGACATTCCAGGTTTCTTGGAGACTAGAGAGGGTGACTTCATAGCTTGACAGTGGTATTATCCTTTTCTTAAATGGAACAATGATGCAAGTCCATTTCACTTGGATTCCCCTTGCTGGTACCCATGCCAAGTCTCAGGACGCCCGCAGCATGTCTCGCCCTGTCCCACTCCTGCAGTGTCTGTCTCGTGGTAGAGGTGCTGTTCCTGAGTATTTCACAAGAGGCAGAGCGTGTCGAATCCTCACTGCCTGCAACCCATCTGGAGGGAGTCTCTGACCATCTCTTGTAGAGGGGTAGCAAAGCCAGGGGACCTCAGCAAGGCAGAGGTCGTCCAGCAGGAATGCACACTTAAAACAAGCAGGACTATTTACCACTGTCTGCTATTGTTTCAGAGCAGATCAGCTAAACAGATTTCCCTACAGCAGAAAAAGCATCTCTTAGAGGAGATAATAATCATAATTGAAATCAGAAAAACTTCAAGTATCTTTGTGCCTACAGTAATAGCACAACATTTAGAATCATAGTGGGGTTAATATTGGGGAGCATGATTCTGCCACTCATTGGCTGTTTTGTTCGGGGCTGGAGGGATGAGTGGCACTGTCATTGTGGTGGTCCCCAGGGATGGCTCCTGCCAGGCTGCTCCTCCAGACCCATGCTAAGGCTGAAGGTGGGGTGACACCTGGTTTGCCATTCAGTGGACGGATGACTAGAGATCATGCTGTAACCCCTGGCATGATGGAAACAAAAGTATTACAGCATTCTGCCACTCCACACAGAGAGAAAAGAAAAAGAGCAAGAAAGCTGAGCTGAGATTCAGCTCACAGCAGCCTTTGCAGGAACAATTATAAAATGCAAACAATGTGGACACTTCCTTAACAAAGCAAATCTGTCCATTACCTGCCTCTTTTCTTTTATCAAGCATCTATTTAAAGAGAAAATTCTATTTTTTTTTTTCCTTCCCACACTCTGTGATGTTAATGCAAGTTGTCCATCAGATTCCTCATTGTACCAATGCCAAAGTAAGCTGACTCCTAAGTGCTTATTGTGTCACATCAGATAACTATGATAACACTGCTGGGCATCCCCTTGTGCTGAGCAGCTTTTTACAGCATGAAGGATTATGGCAGGTGAGAACTCCTCATTTTACAGCAGGAACAGAGAGAAAACCACGCTTTCTGCCAGAGCAAGTCCCACGTATTGGCAGGGAGCCACCAACCAGATTAACCCATACCCGTTCAATGAGCAAGCAAAATGCACTAAAGAAACAACCGTTGCTTGAGATGGTCACTTTAATTTCTAAACCAACCTTGCCCTGGATCTGTATCAGCTCTGACTACAGCATCCCCTGCTGATGAGCCCTTCTCTCTTGGGCAGGGTCCAAGGGCAGCTCAGTTGCATCCAGTTCAGAGCCTGAGATAGTGGGGAAAAAAACAGCTCAGGTTACCAAGATGCCAAGTAAATATTAAAAACCAGGCAAGCTGGAAAAAAGCCTCTCTTCTCCAACCTAGACAGCTGTGGGCTTTTTTATGTTAAACCTTCTTTATTCATCACAGTTTGGAGAAGCTTGACAAAATGACCCTCCTGCTATAAAAGCTGGGACTCCCTTTACCAAGCCGGTTCTGTCACGGATTTTAGGAAGGCAGCGGTGCCAGGCGGGTACGCAGCAGGTGTCAGCAGTGATGCATAGAAGCAGACAAGTGTGTCTCGGTATTCCCTGCCTGCTGGCCCCTCTCTTTCTCTGCCATTTACATGATGCGCAAATTATCAGAGCTATTTTGCTGCCTTCAACGGGATCTTGAAAATAGATCATCCAAAATTAAGGTCACTTTTCTCCCTTTCTGATTAGCATTGAGATGCTTCCATATCTCAGGGGTGGGAAATAAAATTTAAACGAGGTTCAACATTTATTAGGAAATTTTCTTTAAGATGCTGTTACATTCTTGCTTCTTAGATGTATTTCCTTGCAGCATTCGGTTTTAGGAGTCTCTGTTTAATTCAGGTGACAGGTCCAGTGGAGTGAGACGTGGGTAAATCTGAGGCTTAAAGTTAGAATCAAAGAGAAATCGAATGGAATTGGGTTTTACACTCTGCCTTTCACACTGGGCACATTGTTATTCACATTTATCACCATCTATAAAAGATGCAAGAAGAAGAGGAAAAAAGTAGGAAATGAAATGCCAAAAAAAATAACTGTCTTTAAATGATGAGCAGCTGAAGAAAGCCAGAGAATTCAGACTAAAAAGGACACCCTGAGATATGGCCCCGAATGTTGGGTTTGTTAAAGGAAGAGAGAAGCTGGAAGACATAAATCATAATGTGGGAATTTACAGAACTGTTCACAATGAGAACTTGGCTAATTCTTAACTCGCTTAATCTGCAGACCCAATTATATTCACCCCATCAAAAAGTCCTTCACAACAAGCAAAAAAAAAAAAAAAACAAAAAAAAACCACACCCAGAAAACAACCCACCATAACATTTTCCCATTTTTGCCAGTGTTTAATAGCAGAGTGCTCTGCTGAGATTTCCCAGCACTAAGAATCCATTACTTTTAACTTAATATGCCACAGTACTTTTATGAGTATGCTAACTAGCCCTGTAAATAATTGAAAATAAGTGATACTTGTTAAAATAAATGAACAAAGTGTATTTTGTAATGCAATATCTTTGATTTTTTTATTGTGTTTGATTGCTAATTTGCAGAATTCTGCACTCCCAAATACATCTCTTAGTCATTAGTGGAACTTGCTCTGGTCTACTTCATGAATAGAAATGACTGCACAGTTTCAATATCAATAAAATAAGGGACTGCAAGGCTATGGAATAAGTCAGTTAAAGAGTAGGAAGGGACAGGGGTTGCTGTGGCTCTGTAGTTTAGGAATTTATCCTGCTTGATCCTCGCACTCCTGAAACGGGAGCACTTTGCAAGTGGGGGCAACAGGAGAAAGAAATGTTTGGGAAAACTTAAAGGCAGAGATATTTCCTTTGCGTGGGGTACAAATTGGGTTTGAACTCACACCTCTCTGGTTTTATTTTTGGTGGTAGGGATGGAATGGAAGAACTGTGCCGTGAGTTCTTTTCTTTTTTTTCCCTGGAGAAAGGAGATTTTTGAAGGAAATGACAGACAGGAATCACATTGCGATCAGTAGCCCCTTGCTGGGGTTAAGGGTCTGTAGGTATTGACTCAGTTGCTTAACCAGGGTGCTTTTTCTTTCGGTTGTGCCTGCATTTACATCCAATGTCCATTGCTGCTCACTTTGTATAGACTCATGTCTTCTGTTTCAAAAGCTGCTCATTATTTTAGACCCTTATCCAGTACTGCTGATATCAAACAGGAATGTTTCCTCTCTTACACAATTGTGGACATCACATTTGGAAGGGACTTCAGCAGAGCAGCAGATCCATTTCCCTGCCCCAGGGCAGGATGAACTATCCTCATGTCATCCCTAACAGATGTTTGTCCCATTTAAAGACTTCCAGAGACAGGGACTCTGCTGTATTCCAGGTGCTTTGCTCTCTTCATCACTTGAAAGCTTTTCCTGATATTAATATCTATTCTGAGGTCTTTCCTGCTGCAATTTGTTCCTATTTCTACCTATCCTACTAACTCTGAAAGCAGAGGACAGATTATAGCCTAAGTGCCTTTTTAATGTTATTCAAAACTTGAGTTCCCCACTGAATTTTCTCTTCTCTCATCTGAATGATCCCAGGCTGTTCCGTCTTTGCTTGCAGGTCATGTTTCCGAGACATTTCATCTTCCTGCTTTCCTTTGGTCTCTCTCCAACCGCTCTGCCCGTCCCTTGAAGTGTACATTAAAACCTTACACCGCTTGCTTAGGAAAGCCTCCAATACACGAGGTTTCACTGCTGCTTAAACTAAAGCATAGTTGTATCTCGTGGCCTAAAATTTCTACTACAGGTTTCCACATCTCAGGCCAGCAGGCACAATGAAACGGTCTCTACAGCACTCGGTCTGGCCACCTTCAGTTGCTCATTGTTTAGTCAGAATAAAAGTTGGCTATGCTCAGTCAGTCCAAATTCCAACTAGCTTAAGCAGAAGATGTCATTAAGGACTTCAAGATTTGACCCTGTGTCCTAGATCACGTAAGTGACCTCGAGATGTACCAGAAAACAGTCTATTAGCTAAACTGTCTCCTCTGCGGTTTTTTAATAGAGGACTGTTTCAAAGTGAAAGAAGTCTAGCACTATGTCAAATATTTTTTCCCTTATGTATGAATTTCTATGAGCCATATGGAAAGGAAGGGGATAAGGGCACACAATTTCCATATAAAGGCTTTTCGCCACAATAACAAGGATTCAAAATTCCCTTTGCAGGCAGGATCTAAAAGGTTAAATGTGCCACTGGAGCTGCCACTGTCACCCCCCCAGTTTTCCCCAAAAACAGCTCATTTTTTCAACAAAGCCAATTATCTGAAAATGACAGGAAATGATTAGTCACGTTAATTAAAAATAATTTTCTTTCCCACTCCTAAAAAGGTCAGATCATCAGCTGTATGGAAAATTGAGCCTTCATGCACTTTCATTTGATTTCCCATTCAAAGTCTAATTAGTTACAATTTGTTGTTAAGAGAGAGAATTTTTTTTCATAAAGCTCACATTTTCTATCCTCTCCCTAGTCATTATCAGGTTGATGTTATTACTGTACTATATGTGTATACAATTCTATCATGGCTAGCCCAGAAAACAAGGAGCAAAAGCTCACCCAGGGTGGTGTATTTGGAGGTTGTTTCTGTGCCCAGTGCCTCTATGGTGTCCACCAGCCTGAGAGGTTTCTCCAGCTGGAGCTGCACCAAAGAAGTTTCCTGTGGCAGTTGCAGACACCCCTATGAGGTCCAGAGCTTTCAATAGGGTCGTTGGTGGCTCTTTAGCACTCATTGTGCTCATCCTGGCCCCGGAACACCGTGACTCCTCAGGGACACCTACCCTTGGCTGGGGGAACAGGAGGGGCCAGACCCCCGGTCAATAGACAGGGTCCTCAGCCAACGAGGTGCCCAGACCCAGAGAAGCTCCTGGTCCACGCTCATGATGGCCACAGCCAGGTCCGACCAGCCTGCTTGGAGCAGTGGGACTGTGATCGGAGCCCTCTCTTGCACCAGGGATTGAGAGCCCTCACTTTCTCCTTGTTGAGTGATTATTTTCTTCTGGATTTATCCTTAAGTGAGCCCTTGTTCCCCCCTGGACAAGTGATTATTTCTTTTTGGTGCCCTGGATGAGTGAGGCCTCTTGTTGTGAGTGAGGGCTGCCCGCTGGGAGCGTCACTGCTGTGGCTGGATGGGCATAACATCCCCAACCAGGACAGCGAACCTGCGGTTCGCTTGCATTTCTGTTGTTTAGTTTCAGTCTGTCATTTGGTTTTGATTCTGAATTAAAGTTAGTTTAAGCTTACGTTCGCTTGGAGTCATTTTGTGGTGGCTTCGTGACAGTGTAGTTCAGCAACTGGGAAAAAGAACATTTTGGACGTTCAGCAGCTTCTCCCTGTTGTCAGCTTCTTCAGAAGTTAGGAGATGAAAATGATATTACGAAACAAAGTTCATCTTCCAGAAAACCAAATGGGGAGAAAATACGGTTCTTGTCCAAGTTCTCACTCAGCTTTCCGTGTGTCGCTGTCGGTGAAGTGTATCCTTAAGCAGTATTGGGTAGAGTTCAGCCAGTTTTCGAGGCTGTTGCCTGGTAGCTGCCTGCTGCCATAAGACAGCACTTCCAGCCTTTCCTGTTATTTCTCAGTGTCTGGTCTTGGTGACAAGATCCATGTGGCTCCAACAGGGACATTCGCTCAGGAGGATCAAAGTGCATGATCCGCAGGCAGCTTCCTCGTCATTAGATTTTCTTATTCCTCCACCACTAACAATCTCACTGGCAAACGCCAGTGCTGATTATTTTATTATAACTAAGCAGTGCAGAGGGTTCAGCCTTCAGGCAAGGAAAATTGGCTGTCCCATCTCCGTCCCAACTGGGCGATCATTACTAGCGATTATCACTGTGCCTGAGGGCACTAGCCTGGGAGCCCCATGCCTCGTCATGCTACAACTGTACAGGCACATAAAACCAGCCTTTTATTATGGGCACAGAGGGAAAAGGCAGGGTGGAACTGCTGAATGAATAGGGGAAAGTGGAAAGACAAGTATCCCTAACCAACAAGAACTTGAACGACACAAGACACTTGCACCAAAGGCCTCACAGCCAGAGGGTTTCCTTAAGTGGTCTCTAACTATGTTTACCTCCAAAAAAAAAAAAGAAGGTTTGGAAATACCACAGAGGTTGTCCCTGCTGTTGTGTTTCAAGGTTCCTGAATGCAGATCCAAGTGGAGAGAGAGAGTCAATAAAGCAGCAGCAGAGAACAGTGGAAAAGGTTCATTGTAATTTCTAGGGTAGAGGAGCCAGGAAATTTTATGGGCCAACTTGACCAACTCTGCCATTTTTACATTCAGTCCATATAATTACTCACCCCATGCTGGGTGAGCTCATCGGTGGCTTCATCTCCTGAGCACTACACAGAACCTGCCTGTCCCCATCATTTCTGTGATAAAGAGATTAATCCAGCGAAAAAACATGTGTTCTTCTCTCTTCATGGAGAGTTTTCTTAAGGTCTTTCTTGCTTTTTTCCCCCATTCTTTTCAATGAAAATAAGTCACGTGACTGGCAACTTAGAGATGGAAAGTATTGCTGAAAAATGAGCATTCACAATTTGTTTATGTACAAGCTCTACACAGAGACAATGCTGATAAAAGTGAATATTTACCACATTCAGCTGTAAAACAGTGAGACAATCTCTAGCCTCATAGAGACCACCTGACAGGCTACGAGTGATAAATATAATTTTTGGGAAACTCCTCAATAGGAGAACGGATTCATTTAAAGATTTCCAGTTTCAGCTTGGTTCGTACTGGAACCAGTGTTCTGTCTTTTTCCAGTCGCCTTGAGGTAGCTCACTCCCAATAAAAATTGCTTTTTCTTTTAGTGAGAATTTGTGCTTCCACGTCCTGTGGATACTGCGAACCTGGGGAACAAATACGAGTGTTATTACTGAAAATAACAGTTTAGAAGAGTTTCAGACTAACTCCCAGTGTCTTAATAGAGCCCGTCAACATGGAAAGACCATTGAATAGCACAAGTCAAATGAGAAACCACTTAGCAACGCAGCAGTCTGGGAGATTAAAATGCCTCTTTGCAGAATATAAAGGTCAGTGAGGCAGTAAACTCCTTAAAGGGGAAGACAATACATTTCACGCACAAAGGACCGAGTCTGGAAAGATGTGTCTCAGCCATGTGTGTCAATAATCCCTTCTAAAGGAAAGTATATTGATAGACACCATCTGGGGACTTAATGGCATGGAAAGGCAGTGGGAACCCTGTGGCCAGCCGTGGATTCCCCAGATGGGATGAAAACTCTCTAAGGCAGAGAGTTATGCCTGTTTTTCCACACCTTGCTATAAACCACTGCCGATGCCTGAGAGCACAGATTGTGTCTTAAGACCCCAACCCATCTTGTCCTGCTCTCATTTCCAATGCTCTCTGCCATCCAGGCTTAGCCACCTAATGGGATTGCTCATCAAATGGGCGCACAACCATGCGTGCATGTGTGAACATCCATCCCGAAGGCTTTTAACTTGCATTTGTCAAATGGATATTTGAATGGATCTATGCAGCCGGCAAGCAGCAATGGCCTTGTCACGCTGTACGAGTCCACCTCACTTAGCTAATTAAAGTGCTGTTGAGCTCATGTTGATGCTGCCTTTCTACTCTATCCAACTGGCAAAAAAATAATGGCAAAAAGCACAAAAGGAGCATTAAGGAGTTAGTTTTGATGTTGCTCCAGGCAGCGGTAGCACGTGAATGAGTCCACCAAGGAGTGGAGGGATGTGCTGAGAGCATCTGATGTACTCACAAATAGAAAAGCGGAGGCAAAGAGGGGTTGAAAGTCTTTTGTAGAAGTGAATTCTCCTCTCCTTTGTGACCCTGTGAATGCAAAACTACATTGCTAGTGAACATAGAAAGTTGTAGCAGAATCTGTTCTCCTGCCTCTGTTTTCCAGCTCCATTTCCTCTGCCTATTATTGATGATAATGATAACAATAATAATACCCAGCTCTTAAAGCTTTTCCAGAAAAAGCTAATGTCTCTGAGCCTGCTGCCAGCAGGGGATCTGGAACAGCTTGCTATGAGAAAATGCTGATTCTGAAAATCTGAATGTTTCAGGGGACAGTATCCATTTCATTTGACTTTTATTTAACATTCTGCTTGGGTAAAGTTGAAGCACTTTGTTTCAGCCTCATCACGTTGGCTCTCTTATGAATTGTATTATATACCAATAAGCATTGCACCAAGGCAATTTGCAAAAGCAGTTTGGGGAAGGGAAACTTCGTTTTGTGAGAAATTTCAAAATGCCAGGGTCCTTTCTCAGAAATTGCTCAGTCTTTTCTGAAATTTCTCTAGGATGGAAAGAACAGAAACTGCAATGTTTGGGGTACACAGTCATACAAGCTTCCTTGAGCTGTGCAGTTGGAAAAGCAAACCAAAGGCACTTTGTTTCCCAAAACCCAGCGTTGTCCCCAGAGGTATGGTCATCAGGACACTCTTAGTAACTCAATGCATGCAGACATCTGTCTGTACCACTGACCTACTCTTCATCCCTTAACAAATCACTTCATCTTTGCCTTCTAACCACCTTTCTCCAGTGTTGTCCAATTTAGTTCTTCCTGAGGGCAAGAACTCCAGGTGGCTCTTTAGTGTCTAACACAGCCTTGGTTAGCGCTTCTAGGCAGGAATACATTACAGATAATAAACTTTAGTGCTTGGATGATGAAAATAGCCTGGAGTCTTCATTGAACATTGCACTCAACATGAGCATATACAAGATCAGATCTCGCATTATCTTGATCTTTGCAATGGGTTTTGTGGCACTAGGAACTCAATGGAAACCATAAAACTAAGACATGAAATGCTGCTGCCTGCCTCCATCCAGTCTTTGATCTGGGTGTTAAACCACATGGAGACTGCACAGAAATTGTAAAGACATTAGGGAGGTGAAACAAAAAAAAACATTTTGCGGAAATGGTAGAAGGGAAAAAGGCTTCTGAATTTTTTAATAACACATGCTCTGTTTGAAGGGTTTGTGGAGGATCTTGTTTATAATCCCGCTGCAAATAAAGTACTCAAATAAAAGCTGTTTGGTCCTTTCAACTAATAGCCCTTTGTTTGCAATACATTAGTGGAACAATTTTTAAATAATGATTTATTATTTTTTTCCTCTTGAAATATGCTTTTTTGGAGTCGCTGGCTGGTTCTTTATTTTCCAGTCTACACTCTGATTCATCAGTACTAGTTGCATCCAACTTGTTAGAGGTTTATTTGTTCAACTAGAAATGGGACATTAACATTTTAAGAGAATGATACGTAGCTTTTAGAGATAATATTCTCTCTGCCTGGTCCTACTGATGCTCTCTTAGAAAGTGTAGAATGCCACATTCTCTCCCTCCAAAATGATCAGTTTATTATAAACAGTTTATCACTCAGA
This sequence comes from Patagioenas fasciata, assembly GCF_037038585.1. Classification (NCBI taxonomy): domain Eukaryota; kingdom Metazoa; phylum Chordata; class Aves; order Columbiformes; family Columbidae; genus Patagioenas; species Patagioenas fasciata. Next base: position 20,619,931 of record NC_092531.1, read on the forward strand.
ACGTGATTTTCTCTTTTACTTTTTTTTTTTTCTTTCCTAATAAAAACACTTAAAATTTTGTGCATGCATTTGCTGGGCAGAAAAGTTGGAGACTGGTAGTATTATGAAGATTTGAGATGAAAACAGCTCATGAACCTTATGATCCCGCCCCTGGAGCCTTTCTAATAGCAAGCCAGGGTCTGTCCACCACTCCTGCCCATGCACGTTGACCAGAGTCCTGAGCATTTTATGTTGGAAAAAAATGTTGCTGTGTTTCCTAACGTGATCTCCATAGCCACATATTGACTGTTCTGTGACTGCGCTTCACGTGCAACAGTCACAGCTGACCATATTTTAAAATAAAAGGATATGAGGGTTGTACTCTAGGTTTGGAATGATCTGGAGTAGGATCATGGCATCATTTGTGTGAGTAAAGGTAGTATTTAAATGCGTGTTTATTCAGAGTGGGTCAATAGCAAAGAAAATTGAATCCACCAGCTACCTGGCAACAAAGGGACATTGAAGGTACAGAGAAAGCAGATTTGTCAGACTGAACAGATTCAGACACAGTAATAAGAATAAAAATGTGATTCTCATGAATTTCCTGGCTTTTATCAGCTTGTGTCATGCTTAGTCCTGGTATTAACTGAATCTGTTATCATCTATTTGGGTGACCGAGACTAGCAATTAATAATAATAACAACAGGAATAATGCTGCTTTCTAAGCTGAAAAATATCTGACACTGATTAAACTGCAAATCTAAATAATTGATATTAATTACATGAAATTTTTAGCAATAATCTGCACAAAAGAACTCTGAAATTAGAGGATTAGGAACCAGAGATAATGCTCAGCAGCTGGTCCAAAGGCATTATGCAGACATGTAAGTGACGTGAGCACAAGGACTATGATTCATAGAGCTCTTCATCTTCCTTTACCCACATTAAACTGGTATTTGCTGAAGTAAAATGTCCAGGTTGGCACAAAAAGGGAATACTTGGTCCTTGGCATGCTAAAAATAAAATATTTTTAACTTTCTCTTTGAACAAGCAAGCATTCCTGGATGATCTGCAGAAAAATGGTCTTATTTTATTATTTTGGACCCGCTTTTCCGCTCCCAATTTGCAATTTCGGGAAGACGTATACACAATCAAATACCATTCCAAGGAGATGTGACAGTGACTTCAGCTGTCATGGACACAGATCAGAGCTCAAAATGACTAGCAGCAATTTTTTTTATTATTTGTCTTTGCTGGAAAGACAGTGACTTATGCTAAAGCTGCAGCAGTAGGAACCTGGTGGATGGATGTCAGACACCAGCTGAGCATCTGGCCCATTATTGTATTTTAAATGATACACATTTATAACTGTAAAGCAGACCGACAGGTGATAGTGTCTAACATCACCATCACTAATAGCTCTAATAGCTCATGTATCCACAGCCTGTCCCATCTCAAAGCAATTTTGAGACAATGGGCCCAGCTCTTCTCTGATAGATATAAATTGAGATGTATAGAAAAGGCACAATTCCCTCCTCAACCATCAAATTACTCTGATTCCCCTTCCAGTTTGAACCACCGGGTGTATCCCAGAGAAGCAAATGCCGTGTAGAAATCTGGGGGATATTTTCCATTTCTTTTTAACTCATTACTCTCACCTTCACAAACGTTTCAACATACATATATATATATATATATATTATAGTGGCGCATTCTTTTTAAGGAAGAAAATGCTGAAATGTGCAAATATGCATTACAAGCCCATGCAAACCCATCATCTGCTAAGCCTTCCTTAAGTTCCTCTTGAAGCTATAATAGCATTGAGAACTACTTTTCTTGTGGGGAAGGTCCCCAGGTGCGGGCAGTATTAGCACATCTTTACCAAATACCAGCTTAGACAGCCTTAGCACTTCAGATTTTGAAAGCCACATTATAGTTTATAAAGGGAAATGTGCAGACTTAGTTTTTGCCAACTACTAAAAAGCAGCATCCAGTTCAGTACCTACCACACATCCAACTACTCCTGTTCTCCTTGGGCTGTGAGTGATAGGATGCTGGAATTGGCCTCCTCCCAGCAAAGCAAAGGTCTAGAAATGCTGCTCAGAAAGGGAAAGAGAGGCAAGAGAAATGGGGCTGAAGTAATAAGCACTGGGAACCCATGATATGACATGTTTTGGCTCTTTCCAAACTTAATGCAGTTTTTATATGTAGACATAAAAGAGCACATTTTCTGACTCCCCTCGAATAATTACCTGATAAACCCCTACTTTTGGAGTTGGTCCGAGCCATCCATTACACCACTGCCATGAACTTTCTTTCATATCACACTGGGGAGGAGACAGAGAAGTTGGAGTGCTCAGACATTGCATGTAATAAATGGTCATAAAAATCAATGTAAAATTTAATGCAAAAGGTCCGTGGGCACCCAACCATTGGAATCCAGTGATAAGGCAGATGGAGAGCAGCACTACACTTTCCAGCAAGCAGTATATTTTCTTTAATGTTTCTGAATTATATGTAGTACCATTGCTGTTTTTCCATCTACATACTATTTAAATGTGCTGCAGCCACGCTGTTTGTGTCTCTGGGTGGTTTTTGGTTGCAGTTTCCTGGACACAGGCTGTGTTTTGTGTTCTAGGGAGAGAAGAAATGTCTTTCTATTGTTTTCCGCTGTGCTTTCTGATTGATATGCAGTTAGTAGTCCTGCTGTGCCCTACTTTTCATGGCAGGACTGGGAATAAAGTTGTTATGAACCATGTGTGCCTAACCTAGACAGTCCTAAAGAGTAAAGGTTGCACTTAGATGCAGTCTTAGTATCATGGGTGTAACTCAGATGCTCTTCAATGAAGTTTTGGTGCTCAAATGATTAATTTTAATTTAAATAACAGTTCTTGCCAGCCAGAAGATCCCTCCCAACTCACTGGCTGCTTTACAACATGCGGGGGAGAAGGGAGGGAAATGGAGCCTTGGACCCATCTGTAATGTTAGAAAAGAAAAAAATAAACAGAAAGGAATAGAGGGTCATTGACCTTTGCTTCCAGCCTCACATGAACAGGCAATGGGATGCTGAAGTCCCAACAAAGGGACATGTCTCTTCATTTCCTGTCTGTCCTTGTCACTCCGCATACATGCATTCCCATAGGAATGAAGAAAGGGAAGAAGGTGATTGTTTGGTTTGGTTGTTTTAGCACACCCAGGTGTTCAGATATTAAGAACTAAGACTAGAGAGATAGTTGATGTTCTAATCTATCTGTAAAGGTAATAAAGCAGGAGTCCTGCTTTGATTCTAATGCTAAGAATTACATTGCTCCTAACCATTTTAGCAACGGGCTTACTTTAAACATTGGTACCCTGTAGAATGAGTCACTCTATTAGCTTCTTTTTCAATATACAGCTGCAGTGGCTGTGCACGAAGTATATTAAGTCTGGGGCATTTTCTCTTAGTTCTGGGAGCTGCTATTGATTTTACCCTGATATATACTTGGCTCTGACACATGACAAAAAATCATTTAGAAGAGAAAGAGAAAAGAACTCTTAACTCCTCACATTTGTGATTCAAAATGTTCCTGTTTGGATGTCACAGCAAAATTCCAAGAAAAAAAAAATGGGCAGAAGGATAGGGGTCATTACAGTCAGACTGGAAGAAGCTGAAATAGGATTTTGTGAAGCAACTTTGCAGTGCAGCTAAAGTGTTCTGAAGTATTTATTAAAGCAAACAATTATGCCATTCTGTACTGTTTAATGTTATTACAGAACTTGTATTAGAAGAGTAATTGCCTCTGGATGAGCATATGGCTTCGTCTGCTGGTAAAAAAAAGGAGTATTTCCATAGGCTAATGATTTCTGTAAAAGGGCTGGACTGCAGTGATTCAGAGAATGCAATAGCTGAATTTTCAGGCATAACCAGAAAGTGATTAGCTAAAAGTCTGTCTTATATAGAAATGTGAGTGTGAGATACACAACCAGTATTTGCTCTTCGATGCAGGATATGAGAGTATATCCCATGTATTAACGCATATGTGTATCAATGTCATCTGTGCACATATGCATTAATGGAGAGCACCTTTCCTGCAGGTGCAAATGTCTACCAGGCTTTGCCGACAGTACCCAAGCGAAGTGATAAATTCTGCACCTTGGGAAACGTACCCATCTGCCCACCTCAGCACATCTTGCTGTACAGCACGTTCCACGCTGCTGTAATAATGTTTTGCACTCTGAGGTGGGTTGAGCCTCTTTAAAGATACCCCTGAAATTATGAGATCAGTTCACACCACCCCATTTGAGTGATGTAGGGCTTAGCAGAGATATTTGATATTCTCACAAACACTCATTCCATCAGCTGGAAATGTTTGGGACTTCGGGCTACCAGGATTATTTATACTGAATCAAGCTGCCAGGGTTCTGTATAAAAGACGCTGTGGCTCCCTTCCATTTCTTCACAATTGAAAAGAAGTAAGAAGTTGGTTAAGCTGGTGGAAAGTCAACTGAGTGGTAATGGAGAAGTGGAGAAAGGCAAGCATCTGGGTGCAAGTGGTATTGGAACTCCCGAGGTGTTTTAAACACAATTTAATGAGAAGAGATGCCGAGCCTGGAGCTGTATAGCAGAATAAGCAAATGATATCCCCATTTCACAGAAAGGTAAACTTATTCTTGGAGGAGCTGACTGGGCTGCTGGTTATTACACAGTAAGATAGTAGTAGAGCTAGAGAAGTGAGTGGAGAGCAACCTACAACCTCATCCAAGGGCTCCCTGGCTGGAGCAGCAGAGAGGGAGTAAGAGACCAGCAAAGAGAAGGAGCAGAGGGATGGTAAAGAAAATGAAGTACCATCTGACTTCTTAAATTGTGCTTGGTACTCAGGCACGTTGCGAAGTGTCATGGCTATCTCGACAGCTCCGTGTGACAAGTACATCGGGGTCACTGCTTCGGAAGAGGCTGAAGTGATGAAAACTCGCTGGAGGGCTGCAGATAGAGGGAAGCGCTGGGAAGGAAGCCAACACCTCCGGGCCTGGAAAGCTGGAGGCTGTCCAAGTGATGTGTACGGTGACAGCCAGTGGGTGTCCTGTTCGTGGGGCTATTTGTCACACTAAAATAGATTATTAGAAAATAGAAGTCCAGCTTACATGTTTATAAATCCTTCCAGATCTGAGCCACAGGGCTCTGGACGTCATGTGCAGGTAGCTGGCAATAAGTGTCACAGAGGTGCCCCAAAAGTCAATTTAGGCAAGGGTTAAGCTCCAGATATAGTGACAAACCAACTAGAAATGAAGTTTATCAAAAATTATTCAGCATTCTGACAACGTTATAAAACACAGTTTTGGATACTGGTTAGGAATTCAATTGTTACACAGTTGATTCAAACTCAAGGCATCCCACAACTCTGGAATGATGACTCCAAATGCACGTCTTCCTGCTCTGCGTTAAAGTGAGGACTCTCAGGGGTACCCAGAAGATCACTCACCAGTTTGGCAAGGTGTCTCAGTCCTCTAGGAACCTTCCTAAGATGGCATCCCAGCCTAAGGAGGAGAGTCTTCCACTGCAGACCTGCTGCTCTGAGGAAGACCAACTCACAAAGGTCTCTAGTGGGCTCTGTTTTACATCTTAGTTGAATCTGAGTTGTGGTCATTTGTGGTAGTGTTCTAGAAACTTCTCTCAAGCAAGGTGTTTCATCAGTCAAGAGCCCTGTCTGTCAACCAAGGGGTGTATGCATGAACATAGTGGCCTATTAGTTTAGAAGCTTCTGTTTTGGTTTGGTTTTGGTTTGGTTTGGTATTTTGCGTGGGGGCAGGGAAAGGAGGTTTCTGAGCCATGAAAAACAGGGCTTTAGCCATTCCCCATCCAGAGAAGGGACCGTGGTTTGAGGGTTGAACTCTCCTTGTGGCTGAGCTCTCCCTTATACATCCTTCCCCTTCCCTTCTCAGCCAATGTTCACCTTGTTGGCTGCGGTGTTCCACATACCTGAACTGCAATCCTGCTGAACTCAGGGTGGTTCATCTCTGCCTTTGAGCCTTCCTCCCACTGCAGACACTGACATGCACACAGGCGAATCATTATTATTATTATCAGCTACTGTTCTCAGGGTTAAGGACCATTAAACAGGCTGCACAGAATATAATAATCTCAATTAATGCTGAATTTGAAGTTTTCAATGTTAAATCAGCATAAAAACATCCAGTTCAGCTTTAGATCCTGTCTTGACTTGCACAGTGAAAATCTGAAGTAGATATAGAGAAACAGGTAATTCTGGTTGTCTTGTGCTCTGTGAGCCTATGACCCTCAATCAAGGATGTCCTTCTGCAGACACCTCTGAGGAGCACTATAAGGACTCAAAGCAGAGACAACCCTGCAAGGCCAACCCATCTTTGTGGCTGTGGATCTGCTTTTCAGATAAAACTAGGACTCTTGGATGGGAAATATTGAGAGAAAAATATGAGCGTAGCCAGGAAATAACAGAAAAATTGTCACACATCAGGGCGAAACACTGCTTGCTGATGAATGGTGGCTCTGCTCTTGTTCCTGTGTCCCGCCAACTGCCTCTTGTACCCACTGAAAACTAACTAAAACTGTTTAATTTTGTGTAACGTCCAACTCAGTTCTGCCAGACCTCTGAGATCAGGAAACGACAGGCTGGTGTGAGCAGAGGGACCGTGCATCTTGAGTAATGAACTAGATTCATTACTCTGCGATACAGCCACCAGAGTCACACGGGGATAGAAAACACAGTGATGAATCAGGCCCAGCATTTGCTGCAAATTTAGACTGCTGTCTGGTTGGCAAATAGCTCTGAAACCCATCCCAGTGCTGTGCAAGTAGCTTCATTACTCTTAAGTGCTATATTTACTCAATAATTTGGACCAATCATTTTCAGGTTCGTTAGTCCCAATTGTTCACTTTTCATGTGGTTTGATTGGTTTCTCAAACCATGTGGTTTTGGTTTTTTCTCACAAGCTGAGAGTAATGGGTAGAAAAGTGCTAATAACAAACAATGCACCTTCTGGAAAGTTGGTTTGTTTGTTCTTTTTTTTAACAGAATAATGACCCAAACAAAAGCTTATTAAGCTCTAGGGGAGTGGGAACATCATTTGGATGCGCTGGAGCCCTCTGAGTATTTTGGGGAAAGCAAAACTAGAAACTCAAATTAAACAGAAGACAGTTCATTCTCTCAAGACCACTTCAAATTGTATTTAGCAGTCTTGGACCATGACCCTCAGCTACACTTGAGATAAATGTGGATGCAAATGACTCCTAAGGCTGTGCTCTTGTCATCTGGGCTAGTGGCCCTCTCCTACTGGTAGCCTGATTTCAGTAGAGCTGCACCTACACAGATACTGGGGAGTGACTGGGGTTGGTCTGAGCCCACAGTTGCTGATCTCCCTGTTCCACAAACTTGCATTTTGAAGCTAGTCGAGAACAAAACCGTGCCACAACTTGCAGTTTTACAATATGAGGTTAAAACCTCCGTTCTCAACCTCAATTTCTCTAGCCAGCTCCTTAGAGGATCACTTACCCAATCTGCTTCTTCATTTACTCCTCTCTCTGTTCTCCTCCTCACCCCTTTGCCTCACTCATTTGCTTCTCTCCACTGGGACTGTTCTTCTATTCTATTTTTGCTTTAGGTCTTAGCACCTAAATGATAAAAAATGGCATGCAGCAAATAAGTGCTTTATCCAGAGGCTAGAGGATGGTTAAAGTCTAAATGAAAACAATTTGTAATAAAAGCTCCAAATCTACTGCCATTTAACAGAAAGTTGAAACAAATGATCCCCATAAATCATGCTAAGATTTATTAAGGATTTTCAAGCCACATTTATAGCTTAATTATAGAACAATAATATGCAAGTAAAATGCTGATGATAACTTTTCAAAATATATTCTTGAATGTCACACCAGATTTCTTGGGGGTAGTTTCAGTCACCTTTGTATTTCTGTACAATGAAGAGGAGATAAAAATCAGCCATGTGGTTAAGGCAAATAGTTCTCAGCACAAACTGTAGGTTAAAAATAATGTATTGAACCAATAACACAATATCATGAATGTACCAGTACCAGAACCATTAATGTCACAGACTAAGCATTGGCAAGTCAGAGATTTTAAAGGCTTGAAAGGGACTATAGAGCTGATAGTCCTTATAACCCTGGCCAGAGACGCTGTATATAAAGTCCATCTTATTCACAGCCTGCAGGAGGATGGACCTAAGGGTATCTGAGGAGGGAAAGTAGTTCAGAGTAGGAAGAGCAGAGATGGGACACAAAGTGGGATCCCAGTGAAGGTACCAAGCACTGAGGGCTTTCAGCTTCAAAAGCCAGAGCCTGGTTTGTAAAAGCAGGCAAAGTCTGCCAGTGATGAGGAAGCCCTAATATTTTCCCTGCAAGCAGCAATGACTGAGGACGCTGTGACACCTCGTGTGAGTTTTAACTGGAGAGAGGTTGTGCGTTCATACAGAGTCACACAGAGGTGAGCCAAGCAGGCTGTGCTGTCACAGCGATAGCAAACCTTCATCCTCAGTGCACATGGAGCTGGATGGGAAGGTTCACTTCTTTGATTGCAGAACTCTTGCTTGATTTGATTTGGGTTGGGGTGGTGTATCTCACATTTTTTCTACCTTTTGCATCTGGTTTTGGAGCTTGGGAAAGGCTCGTATTGAAAGCAAACTTATTTTCCTTAAGGCATCAACACAAGTTTTTCACCCAGTGTTAAGGTGGGTGATAGTGCTGGAAGGAGAGCATTGAAAGCTTGTATTGCAAAGGTCTATGCTATGCCTGAGCTGGTAAGAGGACTTCCATTTTCAGGAGTGCTAGACTAAAACTTCTCCCAACAACAAGTCCTTCTGAAATGAGGGAAGAAATAAACAAATTAGCTAATGTGATGATTTATCTTGTAGCACTTGGCATTTGCCCCCTTGAGTGAGCAAATTAATCAGCCAAATCTCAGTGGTGAATAATAAGGCTTAAGGGTTGCTATAAATCCTGTGCTTCAGCACACCCAGAAAGAACCTTCAGGCCTCCAACCCTCTATGAAATAATCCCAGAAAAGCCAGCTGACCTGTCAGAGGCTGGGCAAATGACACTGAAATACATGATATTAATGAAGCAGTGGAACTGTCACAAATAGTAGGGATCACTGGAAAAATAAGCAGTGAGGAACTGATCCATGGCATTATAGTTGTGGTGCAAGTAGGTGCATTTCACTCCTAACCTTTAATTTCTCCATCTTAATCGGAGTCTGTCAAGGTTTCTGTCCCAGATACGAAGCAGAGAAAGTCCAGAGGGCCACCTTCAGTATCTAATGTAATGGTGTAACATAGCCCTGAAGTAGCAGCAGTAGTAGGAGCTGTAGTCAGCTCCACAGACCAGATGAGGCAGAATGTGAAGTTTTAGCTTCTCACTTTGGTTTGCAACATTGCAAAGCAAACTGTCCTCAGGTCCTCTGATTAGTGCATGTGAACCCGACCAGGTTCAGAAAAGCATTCAAAAGTTCTATCATTCAAGACTTTAAAATATAATCCTGGAATTACCAAAGATGAGCTAGCACCTTCCTCCAGAAGCAGTACAAACTAACCTCCAAATCCTGCTTAATTGGGTGAATTTGCTCCATCCAACATCCCTCTTCACTCTCTTTCCAGCTGCAGAAACTTCAATATCCCACTCCAGTCCCTGGGACCTGGAATAGAATTGCACTGGTTCATCTCAGAAGCTTGCCTAATTGGGTTCATTTCATTGTCACAGAGATACATCAAGGCACTTAATCTCAGTCCCTAGCACAAACAAGTTTTCACAGAAAATGTTGCCTAGTGGCACCTGCTGTGCTCAAGGCTGAGACCTCTGTTATATGTCCTCCTTATTTCAAAACAATACCTAGCCAGTAGAAACCCACCATTTCTCCTCCCAGTTCCAGAGTACCATGAGCCCATGAAGAACTCTTCAAGTGTCCGGTGGTCCCTGGGCACTTAGAGGACACTGTTCTCACACACGGGTACACCTGAGATGGTACCTGGTGCCACCAAAGCAATGCACTCACAGCACAGTCCTGCAGTGGCTAGGGTGGCTTTTGGCAACACTAGCCCTGTAATAGTCACTCCTCCCCACACCTTGAAGTCTTCTTCTTGGCCTCTGAGCCAAAAATTAGCAATTTCCTCTCATGACCCCCTTAAAAGTGCCCCCCAGTGCAACCCTGGTACCATTTTCCCATCTTTCATTCCAATAAGTTCACTTCCAAACCCTGACTCCTATTTTGTGGCATCATGGGGAGTTTATAAAGGGAAGGAAGAGCCAAGGTGGAATGGTACCTGTTCAGAGTGGCAAAATGGATAGAAAATTACCAGAAGGAAGAAAATATTGAAATAAAGCTTCCGATGATGCAGTTTCCATGGCAACTACCCTTCCACCTTACAGTTTTTATGCACTTTTTCGGGCAGCCATTCCAGGAAGTGCAGGGAACCACACAACAGCTGCACATATCCTATTTGTAACACATCTCTTGATTAAAATAATTATTCCATATGTAGAAATTGCCCTGAATGGCAGTGGCTGAAGGTTTTGGATAGCCTGGGGGAGGAGTTTTCTCACAGCACTAGATGCTTTCTGAAATGACACGTGTGGATACAAATCCCAGCATTTGCTGGGGGTAAAGCAAGCACATCCCAAAGCTATTGCAACAGGATCTGTCTCGTTGTCCCTACAGGACATGTACCACTGTGTCCTGTGATTGACACCCTGTTGTGGATGTATTCAAAGCCGGTCTTGTCTGCGCCACAGTCTCGAAGCTGCAGGTTGCTGACACCTTATTTTATCAGAAGTAGCAGGGACCAGGTTTAAAGCCAGAGCACATGACTTGCTGTCACACTCCATGTTCAGATGGTAAAGATCTGTGACAGCCCCAGAGCCATCCTTATGTTCAAATCAGTATCTTAGGAGTGCTAACTGATGAAGTATTTTGTGGATGAGTGATTTCTGTAATCCTAGTGGGACCACATGATGATTGCAACACTTTTCTTCTCTGTGGGGATTATGTGGACTGAAATCAGAAGACAGGGAATCACCTTTGTAGCCCTAAGGATGTTATTTCCCATTGTCACTGTTATTGTTATCTCTGGTTTCTGAAGACCCTTGCAAAGCTCCATGTTCCTTCTGCTAAATAACATGAGAGGATGAGATGGAGACTGTATCTTACAGCTTGTAACTAACACCAACATGGTAGAAAAAGTGCTAAAGGAAAGCAGAGTTCTTGACAGGTAGAGAACTAAGGAATAGGGAAATCAAACGGTTTTCTTAAGGTCACACACTGAGTTTGTGGCCAGACCTGAGTGCAGGTCCCTGGAGTCCCACCCAGGTCTTTTATCAGCATGATGAGTCTTCCTTTCCTGCTCTCCCAGGCTGTCAGTCTCATTTGTCCTGTAGAAATATTGAGATAGCTCTGGCAGATGCATTACCTAAAGAGGAAAATGTCTGAAATGATCCTTTCTTCACTCCAAGGAGTGCCAGGGGAAATCTACATTTCTACAGAGTAACTATGTTAACCACTCAAATCCAAGGGAAACAGATAACAGGAAGATATTAGTGTGGGAATGAGCAAGTAAATAAAAGAATATTTCTCCCCAATAAACCTCAATTCTGTGGGAATTATTTTTAAAGTCTACAACATTAAATTGCAAAGAAATCTGCCAGAACAGGTAATGACTATACTTAAGTGAGAAGCAATTGTCCTAGAAAACTTTATGTTTTATCATTATAGTGCTGGAAACAAGAGTTTAGCCAATATGGAGGGATCTCGGGGTAACAGCATTTCCACCAAGGACTTCAGCACAAACTCTAGTACTTCTTAGCATACAACATCTAAACAGTAAGAGCTAGTTTAGGAGTTCTTGACTTCTTTTGGCTTAGCACTTACACAAGTAGTTCTAGCGTCTATAGAGGGACTAAATGATGGCTGGTAAGGAAGGGCTGAAAAATCTGACTCTAAAATCTAGTTGAATGGTGTTGAAATTTAATGTTAATAGAGATAAAACATCTCCCTTTCTTCAGGATCCCTTAGATTGATACCCAGTGTTTAGCAATAGTAGAAATTAGAACAACTGCATGTTTTCAACAGAGTTGATCAATGTTCACAAGACTTTCCTGGCTTCACGGTGATGGGCAAGGCTGTGTGAATAGTGTCATGTTCAATCCAAATGAGTAATGAATGAAGAAGAGGCTTGTTGTTAGGGAATGCCAGAGATGGGATGGTGGCTATTGCAGGGTCACAGATAAAGGGAATTTGGGGTACATTTTTGTTTAGCAGCAGTTCAGCTGTGTCTGAGACAGAGGTGTGCAGGATGGCTGCTGAATGTGTCTCCATGGAGTGTTATTTGCTAAGTACAATGCATGAAGAAGGAAAACTTACTTTGCACTTTCCAGTGTCCCCATTTCATAAATATGATACATTAATATTCATTATACCACATGCATTATCATTTGGGAAGGAGATTACTGGGGATTCACTATTTTCTCTCCATCGTATTTTTCCAATTAGGATCCCCTCTTTTGCAAATAATCAGCTTTTTGTTGCCAGAGGCTTTGCAGCAAAGTTTCAGGCAGGGCTTTGGAGGTCCGCTCATCCTCCATTTAAGAAAGAAGTGCAAATTGAAGAACAATTATATTTTTAATGACAGGTTAATCTTGCTGTACTAAATATGATTAGAGAATCACCTGGCTAGTGTCAGAGAATACAAGAGCTCTTAGGAGTTATTTCCAGAAAACTCCAGGGGGATGGGTAAGGATGAATCCTTACAAATGCAACGCTGAGTCAATGGGGGTTGATGAGACAAACTGACAGAGATTTTGGGGTCCCTTGAGGATGGACAAGAGGATAAGAGAAGCACAGAGCAGCAAAGAAAAAGGGGTAGCTGGAGTCCTTGTTCCCAACACCATGAACAAGTCTTTCGACTCTGTGGTTTGCTCATTTGAACAAAAGTATTCAAGGCTGTTTTCATTTAGCACTAGCAAGAAAAGTGTTGGGGATGGGTTGGATGTACATTACTGACCTGTGCAAGGCAATAAAAGACTAGGACATCAATTTTGATGAGTTGCCTCAGGTTCCTCTGTGCCTGAAGTCCTTCCCTTAGGCTCCTTTGTGCAGAATAGAAGGATCTAAGCACTGTCCTTCCTCAAAGGAGGAAGAAATAGTGAGGAAAAATGCATTAACAGCTCTTGGATGCTTAGGTGTCAGAAGCCTGGGCACTAGGTAATGCTTGAGATAAACACTGAAATCCCATCCAAGGCCCATGTGTGGGCAGTGCGACATGCTTCTGGACAGTGTATTGCAAGCAAAGCGAAACAGGAAAGAATGGAAATGCTACTCAAAATACATAGAAATGCCAGCAAACTCCTTCCCTTTTTGGTCCCCCACTGCCTCTCCTCTTTTTGCCATCTTCATAGTGTTTTTTTACTCTATTCACGTATGATTGAAAGAGGTGTCTCCAGGTGAACCGACCCCGTAGCTTTGAGGACATTGAGGCGTGTGATGCCTGCAGCCCTTTGTGGCCATGCAGGCAGCATGCAAAGTCCTCCAGCCTCACTGAGTGTAATTATTAACAACTGGGCTCTAGATTGCACCTTCAATTACCAAAAACTTGTTAAGAAAAAAAAAAAACAAATCACACACAAACAAAAATCCAATCCAGAACACAAGAAATACAAATTTACAGTCAGGCCTGTGAGAGGCTAACTATTCCCCACACACACATACGCATGCTGGTAAAACAGCCCTTTAAAGTTGTTGGTGTTGTCAGTTACAAGAGCAGCATTTAACATTTAGTGGTTGTTTTTGGTCGGAGCTGTTACTTTTCATTGTTTGCTAGATTTGTTCCTTAAATTTGCTTGGCTCTGTGCCATTCACTTCCTCTAGTTTTGCTTTATATTGTGTTTGGGGTTGAAGGATTTTTTATTATCATTTTTTCCCCTTTGAAGACATATTATGAAATTATTTTCATTTTTCTTGCCCAGTGCATTGTCTTGTCATGTCTGATATTTATCTAGAGGGCAGAGATGTCCCCTTACAAATCCTGTAAAAGTACCAGCTTGTTCTCAGTCTCCTCCTAGTGCAAAGCCACCAGTTGTAGCAGTCACAAGGATCCCTAAGAAACTTGTTGGGTTAATTAGATTGGGCAGAAGGCTTCAGAAAAAATGCTACCTGGTCTGCCAATACTGCAGCTCTCACAGAGGTCTAGGGGGAAAGCAGATTAAAGAGATGTAAAGAAGATGGCTCAAATAAGTGTCTCTACTTTTTTTCCGTTATAATAGGCTGGATTAGCTATTCAATTATTATAAAACAAATGCAAAGCAAGGAAATCTTGCTGTGCATCTTGACCTTTTTTGTAATCTGGGACTCATTCCTGTGAATTGACCCGTTATTTGCCAAGTCTGTTTTAACCAAAATTTCAGACAATGAGATGTTTTCACAAATGTTTACCAGAGATTGTGACCAGTCATTGAAGCCATATGGTCCTGTTGTCCCCAAGGTCCTTATTCCTGATGTGGGTAATCAAGTTCCATGGCAAGATTTCAAAGACAGGGCAATATGATCCAGTTGTCAGGGTTCATTTCCAGCTGAGAACGTGCAGAACGTGTTTCCACAAAGGCTCCCAGCAGTTCGCAGTGGGCACCCAGCGAACTGGCCCTGCAGACACTGAGGCCACAAACTTTACCTTCCCATATATTGAATGTCTTTGCTTAGCCAGATATTTCCTCAGCTAAACAATATTGATCTACAAGTTTTTAAGTTCAATTTCCACTCCTATTACATGTTTTCTGGCATGTTTGTAGTGCATCTAATTAATTATTTGTAATTGCCTCTGGTTTTCGCCACTTTTTTGTGCCTTTCTTTGTTTCTTATTTCTGTCCTAGCCTTGGTAACAAGATGTTGTGTCTCTTGAGGCTATGAGGGTAAAAGCCTGTTAATAAATAATTAAGTGGCAAGGCTGCGGCGGTGTGGAGTCACATCTTGCCATCACATGGCTGTAGTCTCCATGGCGACTCGCCGGTGTGGACTGAAATGATCTCTTTGGGAGGAGGCAAGAGGAGGTTATACTGGACAAAATGTGTGAAGTTAAATTGTATTTTTAAAAATTAAAGGCGCTGCTACACTGGCTAGTTCCCTAAATTGTCTGGAAAGATGGAAACTTCCTATTAGCCCTCTTCCACCAGCATCCCTGACTTATGTCTGCCAGTTCCCTGTGGTTTTGTTCTGGTTCAGAGCCTCCAGCATCGAGGTTTTTCCTCTTTCTAGATGTTCCCCTCCGCCAGCAGCATTTTCCCTGTATCCATTGCCCCTCCAGGCTTCCCAATCTTCAGCAGTCCTGCCACCAAACTGTGCAGCCTCAGTCCCTGTGATGAGATTGATCTCCAAGAACACCGAGCATTGAGTAGTTTATGTGTCACCAAATTGAACCTTAAGGCCTGGAGTCCAGAGATTCCTGCTTCTCTGCTCCTCTGTGTTTACATTCCCCATCACAATAACATGTCATCTTTCCCCTGGAACCTACATTTGCACAAAATTCACACCTGCTCCTCATTACAGACAGATTTTGAGAAGCTTTTACTGTGCTTTTCTCCTTTTCTGGCAATAGTCAGAGGCAGTTTCATGTGCTGGCACATGAGGTAGCCCTTCTATTTTTTCTCATCGCATAATCCACCTCTAAGTATAGCAAATACATTTCTTGCCTATTCAAAGCAGTAGTTTTCAAATGAAAAGCTGTGAGCTCAGCAGTTCCAGCATCTGTAAAAGTATGTCCTTGTGCGGCAGCGTGATCTGAAACCCCCTTAGCCTGTTATCAGCTTTCCATCTGTGTTAGCAGCTACACTATTCGCAAGTATCCTGATTGATGTATTTCAGCCAATATAATTTTCCCAAACCCCCATCTCTCCAATAACATTTCATGGGAACATGAGAAATTTTAAGCTCCTTGTAATGCCAAGGATGTAAATCACGCTAATTGTCTCCCAGATTTCAGAAACATCCTGGGCTTTCATTTCCTCTGCAAAGTTCTGGAGCATTTACATTAACTTTTGGCAGGTAAATGGTAGGGGGCCCAAACCATCCATCACGTAAAACTGCATTGAAAACACATCAAGTTAGGGGTTGTGACAGGTAGATGGGTCTCTGCTCTGAGGGAATGAAGGTTTTGTTGTCACAGCTCCCTTCTCCTTGTAGGAGGTCATGATGTTTAAGCTCAGGAACCTCACTCTTTCCACCAGGGACCACCATTTGGTGGCTGCTCAGTGTCCACAGCCCCATGTGGAAGCAACACACGCTGGCAAGACTATCAGCTTTATGTTACTATCAGTTTTCTCAAAGCATCTAGGACAGGATCTGCTTGACAAAGAGTGGTTCCGGCCTTGCAGAACTGAAATCTGTGGCAAATTTGGGCTTCATGAAGCATACAGCCCTAAGTTCAGCCTGGGAATGGATCCGTTCCTTTTTGTTACCATGAAAATTCTGGGAAAGACTGTGAAATAGAAAAATGTCTCCCGTCCTGCTTCATTGGCCTGTTTTCCCCCTTTTCTTTTGGAACAGCATCTAAAAAGGAAGTGAACGATGGTTTGAGTGAGGTTACCACAGGGATAAAACAATACTTCAAGGAGTTTCAGACCTGATTTTGTGCTGTTCTCCTGTAGCCACTGCATAGGCTTTCAGAAATTGTTTCCCTGCCCTTTCCACCTTCACATTCCTCCCAACAGACTGAGGCCAGAACATAAGAGGAAAGTGGATTAATAATTTTTTTTCTTCAGCAATCTGTCATCTTGTCTTTGTTTCCACACTTTTTCTATTCACCAGCACCAGTGAAAAAAAGCAAACAATCTGAATCTGAAATTCAGGTCTTGTTAGGTAAAACAAAGAATAACTCTGTCAATTATGCTGATTCTGAGGATAAATGTTTGCTTTTTTTTATAAGACTGCCTATGGATTCTAACACTGACTAGGGATTTTAAATAGTTCATCTATTTTTAAGTGATGTTGGCAACCTCATTTTGACTCAATATTTCCGTGATGCTGAAGGAAAAAGAGAAAAAGAATAATTGCAAAACACAAAATAAGCAGAAATGGTTTCAGTGAGGTGTTTTGATCACCCCCATGAGCTATTTTCATGCTGTGCTGCTGTGCCGTGCACGACTGCAAATCTGAAAGTGAATCTGCCTGTTAACAAATGGGAAACTGACCAAAACAGTTTCATCTGATTGCAGTAAAATTAGAGAACCAAGGAAAAATAAACTCAGGCCATTAGAATTATTTCTATGCTGACAAAGAGAATTCATGAATGATACAGGAAAGACTTCCTGATAAAGAAATCAAAAACTCAAATTCACATTCTTTGAATGGGGGGAAGTTAAACAGACTCTCATGGGTGGTGTCATGGGCTGCCAGGGAACGAATGGACTTCGGATCTGCTCCCAGGGCAGTCCCTGAGAACTTACTCCCTCTCTCCCCTGAACCATAATGTGGTGTCTCTGTATGCTGCTGCTTGCTTTTGGAGTAAATTGCAAACCTGCCCAAGGAGTTCAATAAACAAATTACTACCTGCACATGTGTGTTCATTAGGAAAAAAAAAAAACATGCTGATTACTTGGCAGCCTGGCATTTCATAATATCACAATGGGTTGTGAGAGATGAACAGCTACAGCAAACCCTCTGTGGAAACCAATATCTCCACCTGTGGGAAATGCAAAAATAACAGGCAATTGTGACTAAAAATGCAATTACTATGAGAGCAAAGATTCACTTTTCTCCATGTGTAGAGAAATCATGAAAAGATGTTTTCATCGTAAGCCAAGAAGGCCTGAAGCTGGGTTTTATTCTGCACTTAGAACCCATAATAATCTTTCACCTATTATGCATCTCCCCTAAAAAATTTATTCTTCTCCATCTCGCCTAGAAGGGTCTCCACTTCTAGGCAATTATTTTATCAGATGCAGAGAAATAAGATAAAGAAAGCAAATGTTTGAGCATTTGAAGTTCCTGTTCTCTCTCTTTCTTCCTTCGTTCAGATCTGATTTCTATTGCAACATGAGTATGGGCAAGACAGAGCTTTCCAATTTTAAAACAAACCATCTTACACTTTAACCACAGCAAAATTTAAGAGAAACACAAGACCACCCAGTGCAGAAAACAAGGCAGGCACACCGTGCACATTGTGAGATGATCAGAGCTGGGAAAACCCTACATAAACCTCAGCAAAATGCCTTGTCTGTCATACTGCGTTCGGTGCTGTGTCCTTTGACCTGGCAGCTGATTGCTCTTACTTTAGATAGAGAAGCACATCCTCCTATAAGAAGGTACATTTTCTGATTTTCCCAACCAGAGACGAAAACATTGACATGCGGGACCCACACACCTGGTATAAGCTTGATGCAGGCAAGTTTCAGAAGAGTTGTGCAATGATTGCTGCTCTGCTGGGCTACGCCACTGCAGAATTAAGAGCTGCCCCTCAAAAAGGGGCCATGGAAAATAAATCTGCTCATGATCCACATGCAACTGAAGAGCTGCGGTGTGGCTGTTGCCACTTTACCCTGCCATTTACTCCTGTGTGTTACCCATTTGACTTCAGTCTTTCACTAGTACCTCTAAACCCATGGACTGTGTTTAGGCTCATTTGCAGCAAATTCAAATTAACCTTCACCCAACCTCCATTTGCACCCAGCATTTAGAACTGGAAAGGTATCCTTTGGAAACAAGCCCAAACCACAGAGACAGTTCAAAGAAGCGGGAGGAAGAGAAGTCAAATCTCAGGATTATGTACTCATTTTGGGTTTGTGACCATACAAAGCATGAAAATAAATCCCCAAGTTTTGCTGTCAGACCTCTGCAGAATAGATTATCTGCACCATACACATTTTCAATGCCTTAGAGGGAAATTGCAGAGCAATGAGGCAGCATCTTCAAGGCTCTTAGGTCTGGCATGGAAGCATGAGGCTTCTTTTTGCTGTAATTCCTCCAAATTCAACATGCTGACCTCTAAATACAGCATGTTGGCCTTCTGTCTGCAAGTCAGTGTACAGTGCTGACCTCCCGTGACTGCTCTGTGAGTGGGGTGAGCTGAGGATCACCTCCTTGAGGTTAGGTGGACAGAGGGCTGTGATTTGGCAGAAGGGAGAAGGACTCAATGCAGCACATGCATTCTTGTCACACAGAGCATTGCTCCTGTACAAGAGAGACTGAAAGTCCTTCAGCGTTCCTAAAAAACCTTTTTGTTAAGAAGAAAACGGCTTGAGAATTGAAACTCTTGCCCAAATCTGTCACTGACTTGAATACAGAGAATGAAACTATTGAAAAATAGGTTATTTCTTTCACCCCAGTCTTTCAGTGTGAGGCTGAGCTCCACTAGAGGTGAGGACCATCAACGGTGTGTGAATCGGCCGGCAGCAGGGATCAGCTCCACAGGGTTTGGTCCGGATGCTTTCAGGGTCAGCAATGGCCACAGCAGAGAGAACAGTGAGACTGGGGCACAACAGGTGAATTAAAAGAAGAATCTATTTTTACGGTATTATATTAGCTTGGGTAGTAGGTACTGCTCAGCAAAACCCCGTGACCACACATTCGGTGGGTTGTGAATAACAGATCATCATCATTTTACAACAGCTACAAATCATGGCTGTGCCATTACATCTAGTGGGAAAACACAGCTGCTTTCTGAGCAAATAACAGCCCATTGATAGGCAGTTCTCTGACTTAGGAGAGGTTTGACAGTGTATAAAGCCTTTCAGCAAGAAAACCGCTGTAAATCTTGCACAGGCAGGCTGAAGTATCTGAAAAAAATACTTACGACTCACTGATCACTGAGACTTAGATTTGTGATAAGACAGAAATCATTGCCATCTGAGCCGCTAGCCTGTGAGATATGAACCAGAGAGTCTGTGCCCTGTCCGGAGCTGACAAGATGTTGCAACATAACAAAAACCATCATCTGTCTGACATCTCTGTTGGCAGCCTCAGGAGAAAAAAACAGAAAGGGTGAGACAGTCCAGGCTGCCCTCCGGTTCTTCCAGGGCAAATCTGAACCTTTCTGGCCAGGTGAGGAAACCCCCGCTAGCGATACCCTGCTGAACTCGAGGTCTTTAATGGCAGTTCCAACAAATTTAAAACTTATATACCTACTTGATCATCCCCATCAGTGCTCCGCACAAAGTCAGGCACAGTGCTTCTGGCTTTGGCACCATCAGCCCCAGCTGGTAAGGGTATAAAGTTTGAGTGAAGAAACCTCAATTTTTTACCCTCAATAAAAAGTACAAAGCACCTTTCCCAGGATAAGATCTTTACATATGCGGCAACTTTCAGTTCACCTTTCACACCTGTAACAGTGTGTGCAATTATACAAAGGAACACAGCCCTTTCTGGTGTGTTTTGAAATAAGTTGTCATCCACACTTCAACATATTGCATCGTACTACATTTCCCCAGGGCCCCTGATGTTGTTACTATCCTGACAGACACAGCCGCCTCCCAAATTACGCTTATCCTGACCTTATACACACTGACACAGAAATGCCTTTAAGACAATGTTTCATCTCAGAGGTGCTGCACATTCACACACGAACACATACACAAAAAATTATGTCAGTCATTTAAGTAATTCTTGCTTGACTGTCTTTTAAAATGCTTCTTTCGTCTTTCTGTAACCAATGGCTTTAATATTCAAATGTTCATGAGCACCAGCTTTATTAAAATAAGGGCTTGGGGAAATGGTTTTGAAAAGGAGAAACGAATATTACCCAACCATTTAAAAGATGCTAATTAAT
Source organism: Patagioenas fasciata (assembly GCF_037038585.1). Lineage (NCBI taxonomy): Eukaryota > Metazoa > Chordata > Aves > Columbiformes > Columbidae > Patagioenas > Patagioenas fasciata. Next base: position 20,640,673 of record NC_092531.1, read on the forward strand.
GGAGTTCTAAAGCCCAGGGAGGCCATTCGATGGAGCAGAGATTCTTCTACTAGACAGATACGTAACTTAACAGTTCGAGTGACAGAGGTGGAAATAAGAGAGAAGTAAAATAATATGCAAGTAGGTTAAGAAGAACAATCCTCCAGGTATCATGAGGACTCCAGAGTTTAGTTCTGTGCCAGCGATTTGAGTTGTCTGTCTACAAGCTCTGTGCCTGAAGGTTTTTTTCCCTGGCCCTGACACAAAACAGAGTTTGTGTCTTTTCCCTGGGAATCCTGGCTGGATCTGCCCTGTGCTGGGAACAAGAAATCGTAACGTGTTCAGCCATGACCAGCTGAGATTGTGCTGTAGTAGTCACCACAGAATTTATTTTAAGACAAATCTAATCTTGAGGGTACCTGAACATATCCAGACACAAGTGCACAAGGAAAGAGCTTTACACTGGGAGCAGCAGAGACACAATCATAATGGTCAGAGCTTTCCACATAGGCTTTTTTATGATTATTTCACCTAAGTGTGTAATATCAGGGGACCTTCAGCAGTCCCCACTGCCATACTCCCCTAGACCCTGCCTATCACTTCTCCTCTCAGCAGAATAACTGAATTAATATTTATATCTCTATCACTGAGAACAGTCACTAGCATCCTAATTTTTTTCTGTCTCCTGTTCCCCCCTCCTTTCCTTTTCTTTTCTCTGTGCACAGATATAACCCTGGGTCAAGAACTGAAAATACTCCACGGACTTGAAGAATAGATTCTTCTGGTGGGCCTATGTACATACATATCTACTCCAGCTCAGTAGTAGAAAAGACATCTCTGAAATCTGACAGTGATTTGTAGCTGGAATTTCAGTCAGGGGATCTTTTTCACTGATGTAGTTCTTGCCAGGTCAGTTGTTACAAAAAAGCCAGGGTGGACTGATGATTTGAAACCCATGATCCAAGAAGGAAAGTGACAAAAAAGGTATCAATAGGGACAGATGCTGGCAAAAAAAACCTCTTCTCCAGCCTCTTCAGCACGCAGAGTTTCTTGGGAGGGAAGAGCACTGAGTTTGCTGACCCTGTTCTACTGTAGTTAATCCATCACTAGGACTTCAGAGCTCCAAGATATGCCAATGCAGCAAGTAGGTGAGGGAAGTTGCCTGTGTTCTGTTTCTCCCAGGCGGGAGCTCTGTCCTTGTCCTCCCTCACCTACTTCTTTTCTCCTGTGACCCCGGTTGCAGAGCCAGGCAGGTCACATCGTATGTGGCTGTCCCCCAACTCCAGGTGACTGTGTTACAGTAGTGCCAGGAGGTGATGAAGAGAGCAGCACCTTCGTATGCTGTTCATCAGGCAACTTTAGATGAAAAAGACAATTTATCATCCAGATATAATCCCAGCCTGGAGAAAATAATAGGAAGGAACAGGACAAATGAGGGAATCAATAAAGAGTTAACCATAACCTCAACCAACTAGGTGTTTGCATGCTATGCCTGCCTTGTTCTTTCTTACAGAGAGCGAACATCAACCCTCATTCTCCCAGCTCCATCTTCTTCCCATTGCCAGATGGCATTTTAAGTGACTATCCCTATTTCCCACCTGATTTCCAGACCTTGGGCTGAAGCCAGACAACTTCACCCCTTCCTGGCCCCAGATCCCAGCAGGGACAAAAAGCCTTTAAAAGGGTCCTGGGAAGCAAGAGCCTGGTTACAGCTTCCAGCAGGCAGAGGGGCTGGTTGGGATGTAACTCTCAGAAACATTCCTATTGTTACTTCCATCCCTGGCAACGAGTGGACGCTGCTGGCATTGTGACAAAAGCAGAAAGAGCCAAAGGGAACCCAGAATGGGGGCAGAGGGATTGGTGGCTTTCTGGATATACAGTAAATAAAGCCTTCCTTGTCGCTTCTTGTACTCAACCAATGCTCAGATTCTCTTCTTGCATGACTTAGCTCTCCAAGGTGAGCACTAATCCCACTGTTCTGCCCGGTCTACAGGAAGGCTCCAGCCTCTGAGATCTAACCTGCCTTTCTGGGGAAAATTAGGGCAACAGCACCACGAAGCAGCAATTTATAGCAATGTACAAACAGAGCTCAGAGGGGCTCAGCCCCCTCAGCTGAGACTGTTACTGCCCTAATGAACTCATTTATGATTGTTTTTCCATTTTCAAGCTCTCACTTTCCATCTTTTTTCTTTTCAATTCCCAAACTAAATTATCCTGGTTCCAAGCAAGTTCCCTGCATTTTCCTAGTTGTACTTTGAAAGCCTCCAGGGTGCCATTTGCGGGAGAGGGCACCCCAAACAAGTGCAGGGCAAAGGCCATTTAAGCCTGTAAAAACCCTTAATGTTTGCAAGGAGGCTGAAATCCAGGCATTTCAATTGTGCAGCTGAGGCCTCTTTCTGTAACGGCGCCTCATTTCGATTGACATAAGTCTGAATTAAGGTTTAGACTTTTGACCTCAGCTTGAAGATTTGAGTCTGTCCTACAGCACGTTGTCTCCTTATGTTGGTGGTACTGATACCACAGACCTCGTATTAGCTTAGGGCAATTTGTTTGTGTTACGTTAATCTGCACAGGGGATGTTGTGCCACTACTGCCTGTCCCTGTTGAACCTTGGCTAAAGAATTGCCTTCGGCTGATGTGCTGAAAGCTTGAGATATCCGAAGCAAAAAGATCTGAGGGTTTGGATAAAACATCAGGTCATGGAGACTTAGTACGTTACTGCACATCAGCAAAGCAAACATACCTGTCCATATATATGCTCTTTGCCTGGAGCTAATGCAAAATAATACCACGTAGCTTCACTTTGTTTCACTGTCAGCTAAGTTAAATTGCATTATTATATCTTTGTCACAAGCCAAGAACGTGTGCCCAAACTGCTACCTCAGCTCTTCTGATGTTTGGTATCTTGTTAAGTTGCTCTTTCTTGATCACATGTCAGAGCCTGGAGTCCTTCTCAAGCTGTCTTGATGTCCTTGGGAGTCTTGGTTTTGTCACCCTCCGATGTATTCTTATTTGCAAGGACTTGTGGCTACGCGTAGCACAGATTTACATGGGATGTGACAGACTGGATGCTTTTTATTGATCAGAAAACCAGTGTACACTTCCCAAGAGAACAGCACTTTCTGTTTCAAGCCCTTACAAGTCATTTTACAAGAACTAAAAATAAAAAATAAAAATTAAAAAAAAGTTGAAAAGGGATTTTAAAGAAGAAAAAGGTTCTGTCAAATATCTGATATCTGCAAAGCTATAAATGGAGAGATACTTTTTAAGTTCATAGAACTTCATTTTCAGAGAGCTATTGGGAGGAACAGCATGAAAAAACGGTGCCTGTTTCACTAGTAAAATATAGATTGACCCTCCTAAATGAAGAGAGTTGGCAAGAATGATATGATCTGAGACAGAAAAACAGCAAAAATTAAGGGTTCATATAAATTTATCTTTCTAACTTATATCTCACCTCCAGCAGCCTGCCATAAAGAAAATGAAATGCAAACTGGAAACACAGGGTTGTTCTAATAAATGCAGGGGGAAGAATAAAACTAACAAATATATTTGTTTCCCTACTAATCCCTCTTCATTATAGGACATAGCTGCTTTGCTTAATGGTCACAAATGAATTCAATATGAACTCAAACAAAGGGAGGTTTCTTTTCTGTTTGTAGATTAAATCATTTGTAAAAATATTTCAAGTGCAGTTGGCATCAACAAAGTCAAATAAAATCTCTGTCTCACACAAGCAAAAATTTGCCATAGCGAGCATCTTTCTATGACAACTTGTAAGAGGTAATTTTTCCCTGGAGCCAACTTCCATTGGATCAGTAATGCTCCGGTCTATAGCAGAGAGAGTTTGCGTTTGGATCTGTGTACCAGCATGCATAATAATGAATCACACCCTACATTGATTTAGTAAACCAATAGGTTTTATTAGCTCGACAATGAGATTAAAATGGATTAAAACAGGAGAGAGGCTCTATCATTGCACTAGTAATTCACCCCTGATTGTACAACAAGTGCAATTCACTTTGTTTTTAATAACTGATTAGACTCCTCTCTGTACTGCTGAAATGTTTTCTCCAGTGAGGGAAAGTGTAGCAGATATAGGAGAATCTTATACTCACATGTAACTACAGAGAGCGCAAGAAAACAAGCCAAGTTTAATCAGAATTGGGACTTTTCAGTGTTATCCCAGATAAAGAAGTCAATTATTTTTGTTGACAGAGAGTTCTGAAGCCTCCTGTGCTAAAACACATCAAAAAGGCCCCCAGGACTGCAAGAAAAACATTTAAACTGTGGAGCTCTGGCATTGCCACGGTACCGAGCAGCAGCACAGAGCTCCAGACCTGCTTGAGAATAAAGTAAATTAGATAAGCAAAGCTACAATGCTACCAGTACCCAAGTGGGTGGCTTTAAAGCCATGAATACGTCTCCATGACACTGTCTCTAGCCGAGATTTATGCCCATCCCATTAGTTTTGGCACATTCAGGATGCTACAGCACCCTTCTCTGGGAGTTCTTTGGTGCAAAACAGCAGTTTTCAACCCACCGACCCAAGGATGCCTGGGGGTCTGTGGGTTATTTCTGAAGGATCTGCAGTGGGCAGCTATAAATCTTGCAGAACTGTAAAGCTATTAGAGGTAGGCTTAGACTTACTAGACAAGGTTTACACATGGAATAGGGTTTAGAGGCCAGCAAACCGAAAAAGTTTGAGAAACACTTGCACACAACTTGTCCTAGGGTCTAAGGAGAGTCTAGGAGAGCCTCCCCTTTTGCCTGGCTGAAACACCTACCTAAATGTTCCATAGACTCAAAATGGATCTTCATGGAGATTCCTGTTCCTGCCCATCTGACTCTGAGCCCAGCCCAGCAAAGACCAGTTTTGTAAGGCTCAGCCTATGGGGTAGGGAAGCATAGAGGACAGGCCTGGAAGAGACCCCAAGGAAGTATGTAGTCCCCCTCCTGAGCCAGGAAAACTAATGTAATGAGTATTTAATTGCTTTAGTATTTGTTTGTGGGTTTGTTTTGTTTGGGGTTTTTTTGGTATACATTGTGTGTAATCATCAAGTAAGTTATGCCGTAAATATGCAATAAAATTAAGCAAATATTCAATATCTCTTCACAGATAAAGCCAAAATAAATCTAACTCTCCCTTCCTGAGTTAATCCACCATGAACAAATCGATCAATAACCATGTTTCTAAGCCATCATCCACCCACCTCACTCCTTCCCACCTCCTGTTTTCTGGGAGAGGCTTGATTTAAATTGCTTGAAACTACCCTCACAATCACTGTAATTATGACATTCATTATTATTGCTATCTGTTATTAAATCAGTAAAGGAAATGCTTTTTCTGTCTGGGGGAATTTGCAAGGTTTTGAAATGGTTTTCCCAGTTCTGGATTCATCAGTGTCTGTGAAACAATAATCTGAAAAATGTACAGATGAGATCAATGCACAATTCATTCCGATACCTTGAAAATATTTCATTTAGATGATGGTGAGCTTTCTGTAATAAAAACATAATTAACTTAACTGTTGAAAATGAGGAAATAGGATGTTTTTGCCATTTAAAAAATGATGGTTTCTTCAAATGGGGAAATTCATTTAAACTGAGCTCCTCTACAACAGTTTATATTGACCTACTGACATTCACCAACAGAAAAAAAAATAATAATAATCTGAAAATTGTTGGCTTACCATTTACTATTAGAAGTTTACATAACACGTACAAAGTTGCATAAAAAGTTATTGCTGCTGTTCTTAAAAGGAAAAAGAATGGCCTAAAGGAGTAAGGCACAATCAGGTAGTTAGAGTCTGAAACAACTTAGATATTTTTTATACCACCGCAACCTTCAGGTCTCACAGAAATGACTTCTTATTCTGCAGCTCCCAGAGAGCTTTCCAGAGCTCTCAGAGTTTTATTCCAGGATATACAAATCTGGTTTTTTATAATTATTAAAAAAATCATCAACTCTTACCCATCCTTTTAATAAATACAATACTCTCTGAAGGTGTTCATCTGGAATGAATCTTATCTTATACCTTTACCCCAGTTTTGCCAATTTTACCAAATGCTGTTTGTCTCAGATATTTCAAATCCAGCCTCTCTAGCATGGGCAGCTGATACAGACTTGACTTGTCACAGAGTTCAACCCATGAACTTGGCAATTGCACGAGAAGTGACTCATGCCCCAGTTCATGCTTGTCTCTTAGTTCAGACAGCATTTGTCTTGAGAAGAGCTGTGGAAATAATTGTTTTTCAGGGGTTGGTAGCAATTCTGATTGTATAAGAATACTGAAAATCACATTCAGAATGTGATGCCAGCTTCCTTTACCATCCTGCTTTAAAAAGGTTACATCTAAAGAGGGTTTCTGCTCACTTCTGGCATCTTGAACTTTTCTGACCCTTTGTCTCTTCGCCCCAAAACCTCAGGCCATGTGAGGTTTTGACACCATTCACTGTCATTATTGCAGAAATGCCCTGTCTATGTTACTTTTGCCTGGTTTAGCTGCAGCCAGATGATTTTGTCCATATAAAGCAATGATGCTGAGGTCATTGCTGTGAGCCTCAGCAGCAGCTCTGGAAGGAAAGCCTGCAGACCATTTGTTTAACCACCCATAAAGGTATTTAGTGATGGCTACAGCGGGAGCTCCAAGAAGCAGCAAAATGTCTGTTATTAAGCATTTATGAACCCTGGAGACTTAAGGATGCTGGTGACAAATTACCTCAGTTCCTGCCTTTGTAAAAATGGGGTGATCCACTAAACTCCACCAGAGAAAGAGGATGGCAGTCAGCCAATAGATTCTTCTGGAGGCACTGGGGACTGTCACCATGACATGATGGGCTCTGGCATGTAATGAGTTTAGCAGGGAGCAGCAAGCTCCCTGTGAGTGAGTGAGAAATCCAGTAGAACATAAGCCATCTTCCATGCCTGATAACCAAAGGAGTGGGCCTGAAAATAGTATAATGCAAGAAAAAGCTATGTAACTCAAAAGGAGATAAGAAGAAGCTCATAAAACATGGTTCCCAAAGGAAATCATGAAAGCTGAGAAAAGAAAAATTACGTTGAACTCCAGCCTGACCATTTCTTTACCCTGGCACCCTGCTGCCATGTTAACATGGGCATTCAGCATAGCACTCAGTGAGAGCATGTGCCTCAGGTGAAGAACAGCAATTAGAGTATTTCCAGTGTACCATCTATTTCTACTTAAGCTGTCTGAATTGTCCTCTGTTGAATAAAAAAGGCCAATCATACAAAAAGGTCTTTAACCCTACTCAAAGCAATAGGAGGAAAGGGGAATATTTCTGAACATACCTGCAAAGTTTGTGGGAACAGCCTGAGGAAAATCGATCCAACAAATGTCTGGTTCGTAGCTAGGTTCTCCAGATGGCATCAATATATCATAAAGAGTCAAAGAGAGCCTTTCTGAATGCAAATTACTATTCACATTTTACCTAATTTATGCAAATTAGCTCATTCAGTCTTCCACCTAATCCTCTCTGGACTTTCTCCAAGGTTTGAAAGGAAATATATTCTTCTTGCAAAATATATATAATCCATATTAATTGCTTCTGATGGAGATGAGTGGGATGGACAGCTATTCCAGCAGTTAATACTTTAATCACTCCAGCTCAGCAGCAGCCCTGCCTCAGGTGAACAGACCCTGACTATCTGTCCCCATTGCTAACACAGTCTGTAAAGGGCTGCATATCGGGATGCTCTCAGTGGGGGCTGTCAGGCAGGGGGATTTTGGGACGGAACTGATTGACATGGAGCAGGGTTGAGGGGAGAGCTGGTACATGGGCAAGTCGGATAGGCATCAGCCCAAATTGTCTCGGCTACCAAAGCTGGGAAGAGGGCTGCAGGAGAGGGATGAGGCTCAGTGATGGAGCTGCACCAATTGCCCGAGGGATGATGCTCAGTGATGGAGCTGCACCAATTGCCCTAGGGATGCTGGGCTTTGCACAGGAATGCGGTGGCAGAGTTTTGAGGGAAGTCAAAATGAAAGCTCCAGGACCTTTCCCCACTCCATCCTGAGCCAGGAGAAGAAGATTTGTAGAAGAATGAATAGACAAAGCAGAAGATGATGGAGTTAGGAAATCTCTCAAAAGTATCCACTTATTAAGAAGCAATTGAAATATGTTTGGGCATATTGACTTCAGTCTGTCCTTGTTTTAATGTTTGTGTGTTATTTTGAATAGCTGTTATTTGACCACACATTGGTACTTATGGATTTCTTATCCCTGTCCCTTGTGTTTGGATGGCTTTGATCAGATATAACGATAAAATAGAAAGACTTAAATTCTGCAATCAATGAATTAGAGACTTAATACACTGATATTTCATAACTTATCTCTGTAGAAATAAGAGATTAATATGCAAGCAGTAAAATGTACTGTGCCACTTCGTTGTGCCTGACAGACCTCAGAATAAGTCACTCATAGATTGAGTTTTGTCAGAATTAACTGAAAGCACATGGCAACCTCTTACACCTGTACCAAAACCCACCTAAATCCAAGTGGCTGAAGCATATGTTAGGTGCAACAGATGAGGATTGGGCTTGGATTACGTATAATTTACTCATATCAACCAAGCCTGTGATACGCTTGGCCCAAGGGAGGACCCACATCAGATTTCACAATCCTGCTGGATCATCTGCTTCCCAGACCAAGACACAGGTACTGGCCAATGCTTTTCAGCAGACCTTTTTTTCCTGATAGCACTGTCAGTAATGAGTCTCCCTTTGCCAGTCAGGAAAACCTGTCTCTAAAACATTTTGAACTGACATTTCAAATACGTTGTTTGCGTAAGGTCTGCAGGAAAACACATACTTTTCTCCTTCTCTATAGAGAAGGCATGGGGGTTTCTGACAACCCCTAGGGACCAGTATATCACTGCACTCTATAGCTGTATTTATATAACCTGGCTGATGTCACCTGCTGCTGTACAGAGGGTTACATAAGGTTATGAAGTGCAAGAAAAGGGGAAGAACCTTCTTTCCTCTCCAACTACACATACTGATGCTTAGTTTCATTGGGGTTTTTGGGGGTTTGTTTGTTTGGGCTTTTTTAATGTAATACTAGAGCAGAGAATGTTACTGTGATTTTCAGGTTATATCACCTAAAATGGAGCTTTGATCACAATAGTTTGATCACTTTGATACAAAAAAAAAAAAAAAGGCTATAAAGTATATAATTTGTATAGAATCTTAGAAAGTTGACTTTGTTTGTTCAACCTCCTCTTCAGCAAGGTGATTAGTTATGGGTGTCCAGGGACAATCTCACACTTTTTAGCATAAGAAGATGCCTACAGGAGCTCAGCAAATCATTCACAAACTGAGCTTGGTCAGTCAGTGCAAGCCCCATTCCTGGAGAGCAGCTCTCATTGAATTAGCTTTAAGGCGACTTGAAAAGGAGCCTTGAAAGGAAGATGCTTAAGTGGATCATCATCAATTTCTAAACTGATTTACTCGAATCAATACAACTTTTGCCCACCGCCAAGCCACACTTTGTTAAAAGCTGTGGACACTTCCACAAACCAGATCTCAGCATCTCCCCTTTCCAGGGCTTAGGACTGTGTCCAACAAATCACTTAAGCTTGGGCTTAACTTTAAGTGCATGAATACCTCGTTAACATCAAGGAAACTGTTAGCTACAGAATATGTGTGAAGTGCTCCACTGGATTTGGGCTGTGGATACTGCAGTCATAATTTCTAGGTAAAAATATAAGCCAGACAAAGCGTTTCTGCAAGAGGATAGTATGATCTTGAGAATTACTCAACAACAGCAAACTGCGAGAGCAGGAAGATGATTGACTGATTATATTTCCAATTCATGGGAACCCATGGGAGCATCTAAATCAACTCCTTCTGAATGCTGAAGGGTGACTTCAGACCAGCGATTAGAACTGAGTGAAATATCTTGATTGAGAATAAATTAATTCAAAAGTACTGTTTTGGCTAAATGGAAATCTTTTCCTGACCTATTTTGATTTCCTCTGATTTTCTATTTCCAAAGAAAAATCACAAATGAAATTTTTTAAGCTTTATAGATGTTTTTAGTCTGACATGTATTTCTTTATTTTTTTTTCTTTTTGTGGAAAAAGAATCCTACTTAAATAAAACAAATCCAAGCAGAATAACACGTGCTTTCAATTTTAGCAATATCCCAGTAGGAAAAAAAAAACCACAACACAAACAGAAAAAAGTGGGTTTTAATTGAAAGATTTTTTTCTCCTTTTGAGAAATACAATGACTTAAAAAGAAAAAAAGAAATTGAGTTAAACCAAGGAGACAAAGTCCCACTGTTACACATCTACACAAAATAAACTTCTCTATTCTTCACTAGTTCTTGGAGATATGTAAAGCTGTCAAACTGGGAACTCTCACCTTCAAAGAGCTGCAAGGAGACAACAATTTGCAAATGGAGAGTTTCCTCCTGTCTCATATTGAAAGGGAATTTTTTTCCATAGATTCAGATAGTTTTATGATCAAACATTAAAAAAAAATCACAGCCTAACCAGTTCCTGTTTTCAGGGTACGGTTATATTACAAAGAAGTAAGAAAATAACATCACTGCAAGCATGTCTAGGGGAGGCTCTTTCAAGCACTATTTCCTCACAAAGTCAATGAACCAAAGAATGGTCTTGCCCATTTTAAGATGAACTGTAAAAATATTCCCTTTGCTTTCCTTGGGCTCATATTGATGTAACACATTGCTGGTGACACCCACATTTCCTAGAAATGGAGCTTATCCTCACCCCAGTGGCCTCTGCGTCACTTCAAGTACCCTAGCACTATTCAGTCAACCAGGATTGTATCTTGTTGCCTGTAATTGAATCATATTGCTTTTTAATGAGTTTAATTGATTGTGATTGTCTCAGGGGCTGCACTGACAGCTTTTTTTCAGGGGCTTGATTGTGCTGTGGAGTCGAAGGGCACATAAGGGGTTAATGAAAGGCTACACAAGTTAATGGGGAACTGGAAAACCAAAGGGAGACCCAGAATGAATACCTATAGAAGAAGCCAATGATGGATAAAGACAAACAATTTATTTGACTCGAAACAGGTTATAAAGGACAATAATTGTTTTAAATAGAAAGCTGTTGAATTATAATTGGAAGTAATTGAAACTCACTGAAATATTGAATAAAACATTAGATATTTTAAATGGTGTTATCTTGACAATTATCTTTGGAAATAATTGCAGTGAGGCCCATGAACTGCTGTGAGAGGCAGAGAGTCACCCAGGGCCCATTGTCTTCTGCAGTCATTACACCAAGTGTTTAATGGGGCGGTATTTATAAATAAATACCAGCATTTGTTTCTGATCTGGCATTTCATGAACGAAAGACAGTCCTGCTAAGGGTGAGAAGGGAGGTCTACAAGGGGCCATAAGAAAGCATCTGCTATTTTCAGAGCCTTTGCTTTAGAAATTAGTCAAGAAGATGCACCTCCCTGGAAGTCTTCCTGCCTTGTATATTGGATTGGGAGGTTTAAAGACATGTTTTCGTGTCTGTGCATTGTCATTCTGAAATGTTCTGTTGAAAGTTTTCAGGACAGCGTGTACACAATTGTCCTTTTTCAACTAGTGGAGTTGCTTGAAAACAAGGAACACTTTTCAACAGAAAAATAGTGTTCATTCATCACAGCATTCAAAGGTTGTCACATCAACATACGTACCTATTTCTAGTTTGGTGTCAAAAGCTGTAACTGCCTTAACTTTCTAGCTTCAAATACAGTCATTTCACAGAAGAATTCATGGAAGTCATATTACACAACTTCTCAGCTCTGACCTGAACTTGTGCCTGGGTATGGCTATGTACTATGTATGTACTGTTCTCTCTGGATGGGGAAAGTCTGAATAATCATTTTGTTGCAAACTGTGGCTTCATAATGTGTGACAACTGTAGTTTTGCCTGAGTTTCCTGATTAATCTAAATATTACTTGGGCTAGATGAATTTTGAGACAGCAGCCTCGATAGGAGCAAAGCAGCGTTTCACCTACAGAAACATCTCCACAGATTCTAATCAGCTTATGCACAAAAATTAGATTGTCGAGTTCTCTTCCTAATTGCGATGTGCCAAATTTTCCCAAGTGGACACAAAGCAGACAAGGGATTGAATTGCAATGATTTCTGGTTATTTTTGGTCCCATTGAAATAAACCATCTTACCTCCTCTTGATATAGAGCTGGATATTAGATACTAGTCTATTAATGCTACATTTCCTATGGACTAAACTGAGGAAAGAGAGGGAGTATCATTGAAATGTCAGTTGGGGAAAATTGCTGAAATGGAGTGGCAGATGAAGAGGATCTGAATTATGGCTTTATCTCTAAGGAGAGAAAGAGAAGGGTGATTATGGAACATGTCCAAAGGAAAAAGCAGCTGAGCTTCAAGGATCTAACATAACCGATAGCAGTCTGCTGATATTCCTGAAGGATCTATTAACAACGGGATGATTTCTTCCCACATGATCGTCTGTTCTGTGTTAGACTAACATCTACTGAAGTCATATGCTGGGCATCTGGCTTCTTTGTGCTTCTTCTCTCGAAGGACAAATTAGAATAAGGATTTTGCTTTCTAATAGCATTCACAAAACCTTTCATGCTCTACACAAGCGATGCAAAACTGGTGCAAGGATCCCTCAGTAACTGGCGAAGCTGGGACATCATGGCTGATCATTATGGTGCAATTTCCAAATTCCTCCAAGCTTGATTTTGTTCTTCTTTTTTTTTTGAGTGCAAAGTGCTGTGTGATGTATCCATCTGGAGATTGTGCAGGGTGAACGGGGGGAGCATGCACATGTAAATTATAACCACTAGAAGGAAAGGAAAAGGGAAAGGGGAAGGAGCAGTTGCTCAAGATGCCTAGACATCAGAAAGAGCAATTAGCCAGGTTTAAATTCTACCAGCAAGTATACACAGCAGGAAACACAAACATAAGGAGAACAAGAGCCACCAGGCTTTACTTGGCTCCTGCCACTTCATCAGGGTTAATTAAAGTGTTCTTCCCTGAGTCCTTAAAGAGATGACTATGACAGCAAACAATTTCAAGTGAGATGCACTAGTCTAAAGTGATGTAGGGCAGGGGGAAGCCATAGGGAGATAGCAATCTGCACTGTCAGTCCCCATCCCCATGTGCTCAGCGACGAACATTCAAAGCCAGCTGAAGCAAGGCCAAAGACAGGGCAAATGGGTGCTCTCTGGTTATTTCGTGGTGCCATGCGATTTGCCACATCAGAGACAGAATGATCTCAACGGTCTGCAAGGTCCAGGCCATGCTCTTGATGCCTGTGTCACTGCTCACATGCTGGAGTGATGCCATTGAGAATTGTATTTGCCGCATTCCTCGGTGAATCTGGATGTAAGAAGGTGGATGTATCCATGCACTGTGGCCAGGCAAGTGAGGTGGTAGCAATACTTTTAAGCAAGCATATAACCATCTGTTGAGGTACTGAAGGTGAGGGTTACAGTCATTTTCATTGCCCTGTCCATTTTTCCATCAGTTCCACAATGAAGTTGCCCTGTCTCCCAGTGCTTTGGGAGAAGGATCACAGGACACCGGTGATTTGGAAGTTACAGCTGCAATTGTGTAATGAAATATGATATACAATTCCAGGTGCAGACAACCCTACACTTTATGAAGTTTCAACTTGGCAGCCAAAAAATGTAAATGTGCTTGTGTACAACATAGATAGATCAAAACTAAAGTCACAGGTTGGGCCAAAATCAGGTTGGCAGCTTCCCTTTAAACACTTTAATGGATCATTAAGTACCCCACAGGAGGCTGACTACACCAACTACATTTTATTGATAGTGAAGATTTTTTAGCCTGAAACAAAACAATTATTCATGTTAACTAGAGACTGGAATAAACTGCCCCAGACCAAGGTTCCCCCAGAAGACATGCAGACTCAAAATGTAGTCTCACCTTTATATCTTGATGTATCTTTCTGCATTATAATATCCTGGTGGATGCTTTCTTTAAATAGGTTAGCACAACTGTTTTCCTGGGAAGGTCTTTGGCAGGAAAATAGACAGGATTTTTCACATGTGCTCCAAGAAAGTGTCAGCATATTCATAGAAGTAATACATATTCTTTTAACAAAATCAATGAAAATAAGCTTATCTCGCCAGCAGAGCCAGCCTCCATGGTCCTGTGTGCCACGCTTTCATGTGAAATTCTACATTTAGGGGCAAGGTAAATGGTACTTGGTATTTCTGTTTACTGCCATTGTCTCAGATAACTACTACGCCAGCGTAGATTCAGTGCTACCAATTCCCAAGAAGCCCTTTAAGTATCGCAAATACTTTCAAGGTAAATAAATACAAGGTAGCATACATAAAAAGTGTTAATTTACTCAGTACTTAGCTCATCACTGAACACTTGACCATCTCCCACAAGACCCACCTCCCTTAGGCTGCTGGGCAATCCTATTCATCCCTATTTCACAGATAAAGTACAACATGATGAAGAACCAATGGCTTTCCAAAGAGCCCAATATCCTCAGTCAGTAGTAGCTTCCCAGAAGACTCCAGCCTTTTGGATGTGGAAACAAACTGGAAAATCTGCCTTTAAGTGTTGCAGCAGAAGCTCCTCAGAAGGTGGCTCTCCTATGCAGGACCTCACACAGCCCTGCGAGACTTGGCCACCATTGCACAGGAAAGCGAGATGACAGCTGCACAGCAAAGCAGGCAGCCGATCCTGGGGCTGCCAAAATAGCGACCTGGTCAATAGAACAGCAGATGATCAAATCATTTTAACACTCACTGCAGCAGCAGCTCATTTTCAAAATCTGATCTCGTCATTCAGCCAATGCTAATCTGCTACCACCAAAATGGAAATAGTCACCCAACCCTAAAAGTTCACTTATTACTTGCAGTTCATTGTTCCAGTGAAAAAAATGTGGGATTTATTTCATCACTACCACGTTCCTCACAAATGCAGGGTAAAATCAGAAAAAATCCTGGAGAGGTGAGCTAAATGTACACAAAGCTCCCCTTGACTCAGCCATTTCTTAATATTTTTCTCTTGGTATGGAAGTATTCACATAAAGAAACTAAATCTGGGAAGGTTCTCAAGTGATAAATTGGTTATGCGATGAGAACCTACATTACAGGCTGTCTATTTAATTATTTGACAAGTTAATTAGTCTCCTAAGCAAATGTAGAACTGCTGTTTCCTTGGTAAGTGATGGAAACAAACTTTGTCAGATCCCATAGGTCTTGGCGCTATAGTATCAATAAGACTCCAGAAAGTTATATATAGCAGACACTGAGTGAGGTCAGACTGCCTCCATAGGAGTAATTGGAATTGCCTGAAGGTGTTCATGTTGCTAATTATTTTGCTGCAGCTAATTATGGTTTGCCTGTTTTGTTGCGGCTAAGTTTTCCAGAGATGCCTTTATTCCCTTCAGAAAGATATCAGATCATGATAGGAAAGGACAGAGCCCTCCTGCCTTTTTAGAACAATGGCATTGTCTGCCTCTCCTCAACAGACAACACAATTACAGCTGACACAATAATTGATGCTGAAGTTTTCCAGTGAGAAAGATGGACACACATTATTATCCCATCAATCTTGTTCCACATGGTGTCTTGTATCTCTTATTTTTTTTTCTACTGTGGCAGCGATTGACTGAAGCCGAACAGTCTGTTTGCGTTCCCAAGGGTACCTCATGACGGAGTGAGGGCATCTTACAGGGCATGATGCGAACGGTGAGCCCAGGGAAAAGATCACTCAGTGTGAAATGAAGCCAAACTCACTTCCACCATCACTTTTACCTACTTCTATCTCCCTTACGTAGTATTCATATTTCAAAGGAAACATGAGAATGTCCAACGTCTACTTATTTCACATGCGTTGCGTTACACTGAGCAATCGTTTGACTATTAGCAGCAACTCTCCCTCATTCCTACCCAGTTCTATCTAAGTTTTAACACAGACTCTGATAAGATATCTGCCAGGTCTGCAAGTACATGGAAACCCCAATGTGAATGAGTTATGTATCTATTTGACAACTTTCCAGTCATCTTATCTAAGCTTCAGTTTTACCCAATTTATAACAACATTTGGCACCTCTTTATGTGTACTGACTACATTTCTTATGCTTTATAATCTGTACATCCAAATCACGCAGTTGAGCTTAGTTCAAACCCCACATCTACTGTTTCATATATCTTCTTAAAACTAATTCCTGTTCATATCTGAAAGATGCCTGATTTCTACCTGTCCACTGCTTTTCCCAATAGCTGAGAAGAAAAATATTTTCTTCATTTAATTACAATAATATGATTAGTTTACAAATATAATTTAATATTCTCTTGAAAAAGAAGAAAATCCATATAAAATACATGTTTGGCACAGCTGTATTATTCCTGTAACGAATAATCACTAAAGATATTATTGTGGATGCAGTTGCCATGCGGCAAAGTGAATAAAAAGCTTTAGAAAGAAAATTGTACTTCAAGAAAATGTATGCAGTAGTACAAATGTATTACTGCCCATTAATATGTATTAATTCAATGAAAAATGCCTGAGTGAGCTGGTTTACATAGATTAGGATGGCAGGCAGTGAAATAAAGCACTTGGACTTGGTTAAATGGGCTGTGAAGATAGGAATTCTAATCCAAAGCGTAGGAACAAACCACAAGATAGGCTGTCCAGTTACACTGGTATGGTTTGTTCCTTCTCTTATTCCTATCAGTATTTTTATTATGATGAAGCATCTGCATTCAGTACTGCTGATGCATTAGCTCTACTCAGTCCTATTTTTATTATTCTTAAATACAGATTCAACAAGACAATTCTCCCCAAGGTAGCTACTTAGCAGGAATCATCTCATTTGCTTTAGTGTCTCCAGGATGCACAATCTGAGCTCCTGACGTGCTTGTCATTGTCAAGACAAGCTTATCCGTGCCTAAAATACTCAAGTAATTCCCTCATTACTCTAACTTCTGTGCACAACCTGCAGGGTTGTTCCAGCTCCACAAACTGCACCAGTTGGGGTATTCCCACAGCCTTGAGGGAGAGTTTTCATTGAGAAACAACCATGTTTTGAATTACGCCAAATGCACTCTTCTGTCCAGGCATGGTTAGTTACCCATATAAAAACCAATTCCACTCTCCCTTCTAGCTAACAATCTTGTTATGAGACAAACTATTATGGTAGTTATATGCTCAGCATAAGATGTAGTTTTCCCTGTGTTAATTTAAAAACACACACAGTACAATTCATAAAATTACCCATCAACTTGGTAGCTCTTTCAGCCCCACCGCCTGCACTTTTGTTGTAGGGCTGGCTGACCTCACTCCAGAGGTAGTTTTGGTTGCAGGATAAGGTGGCCTAGTATGGATTGAGTCACCAGGGGTGGGATGTGAGGAAGGAAGGAGAACCAAAAGAATTCGGTTGTCTCTGGACTCAGGATTACTGGAATGTCAACAAAGAGTAGAAGTTTAGAGGCAAAATATGCACGTGATGGGTTTTGATGACACAGAGATGTATTCTGCTGTGCACATGTATTTTTTTTAGATTGCTCAGTACACGGTACAGATGAGTTATTGCAAGGAATGTTTCTTGGAGATTTGCACTAGCAAAGTCAGAAACATCCCAAACAAAAGCAGAACTCTTTTGTGGAATGCCCATGCTCAAAGCATGATCAGATCCGGAATGGGCAAGAATTTAGAAGCAAACTCCAGTGCACTAGTTCTTTAAAAGACAAAGCTACAGCAGCTCTAAGGCTCAGTTTAGAGATCCTTAATGTTCAAGTGAGAACAATATTTGTCCCAAGAGACACCTACTGTTTTTCCATGCTCTGGGTAAAGGTTTAGGACAAGAGATGTGTTGGTGACCTACAATTTCAGGCTGAGCACCTTGAAGCTGGCCTGCTATCCTCATGTAATACCTGTGTGTCTCCATCAACCTTAGTGGAGTTCTTGCTCCAAAAGATGAGGATTTATACCAGTTTGAGATGACAGCCAGTCCTATGTGACAGAAATTAGCACAGGTCTATCATCTCTTGCATGCCTGATAACTACTAATTCTGCACAGATAAGGCTGGTGAAGTTAAGAAATATGAAACAGCTCTGCCTTGGAACAGCACCATGTGTGATCTTCATTTAACCCATTTTGTATGTAAATTCCTCCAGATATGACCAATAAAATATCTAATATTTCAGCAGGCTTTATTTGTATAAAGCAACTTAATTTTGACACTCAGGATTTATTCCATAGCACTTTCATATTGGGGCATGCCTCAAAGATAGAAAGACAAAAAGGAGGTCCTTATGTTTAGCAAAATATCATTATATGTGATCTTGCTAGAACACAAAAGTTATCCAAAACAGTGAAAAATTATTTTATAAATGACTACAGAAGATTTACTGTCATCCTTGCCCAAACAGCCTCATAATTTGTATGTCTCATCCCCAGTCTCGCCCACATCCTCATCCAATCTTACCTGCCTTGCATAAAACTTAGTAACCTCTCAACAAACACAGCTGATCAGCATGAGAGCAAAGAGTGGGGTCCCTGTAGCATGACAAATCACTTCCCTCCAATAAAATCCAATGGGACCTTTAATGACTGCTTCCTATCTAGGAATTTTTGAAATTATGGAGCTTGGATCATTCTTTCCACCTATGATTTTATGCACATGGCTCCCAGGGCTCCAGTGACATTCTAATAAGTGTATTGAATTTTGAGCTATTCAAGGGAATTTGTATATTATTTATGAGAATAGATTGATTTGTCTCTTATGTGAAGGAATATATGTAAAATTGAGTTGTGTTGTGGTTGTTTCTTTGCTCAGTGTCTCTGATATGATCATGGCTTCATAACAATTTCACTATATTATTGCCAGAGGTATTATAAAATAGGGAGACATTATCCTTCATGCCATAATTCTTTCTCTGCTGAATAAACTCAAAAGCTTTTTGTTTGTTTGTTTATTGATCCTTACTCTGGAACACAGTAAATTAAGTGAATGCTGTTAAACAAGAGGCCAAATTCCCTTGTAGCTTCACCAAAATGGACTTAGCTATACTTCTATGACTGTACTGCGATGCTATTCATAGGCAGGTTATGACATTGTCAACAAATCAGTGAAACTTAAGCTCCTGTTATTACCATCTTGAGCTAAAAAAATATAGATTTCTTGTGCATATACCTTGTTCCCTATATAACAGGAGCTTCAGCTAGTGTGATCAGAAATAGCACTGACATGGAACACCTGCAAGTTACATTGGCATTGCAAGACGGATCAGTCCCAAAATAAGTCTGGGAAAGGGGCGGCAGGGGGTGGGGGGGAGGGGAAGGCAGAAAATACAGGGTCTTTGAGATTTCCTAATTTCTTCTACCCCATTGTTCCCGCTGTGCGGCAATGGGATATTTGTGATTCACGATTTGACATGTCCTCAGAGCCAGAAAAGAGCCTTCTGCTGTAGAAAATATAAACAGGGAATTATGAACTGGCTCTTTCAATAAAAGAACGAGAGGTTATCAAATAAATTTAGTTGATTACAAGTTCAAAATGTACATCAGGAGCCTACTCTGCACACAAGCTGTACCCTTTGCCATGGGATATTGTGGATGATACTTCTTATATGGGTTTAAAAAGGGGCTGGGTAAATAAGGAGAGAAAATTCTGAAAGGGATTATAAAATATAACAATATCACCTTTAGTTCAGGAGGTCCCTCACCTGTAAACTGTCTTTCAGAATGAAAGGTGCTCTGACACTATTCGCAGCCAATTTGCCATGAATGGCCAAGCTTAAAGAATGCTGGAGAGAAATAACATCTCAGCTAATCTTTAAATGACTTCTGAGTTCCTAATAGCAGGGACTGTGAGTAGAGAAGTTTACACCTTCCCTGGTGAAAGGCTGAGGTTGCTCCAAAATGCAGCTGGGTTGACATTACTGCAGTGCCTTGATGTGTTGACTCAAAGTTGAGCTCAATGATCTTAAGGGTCTCTTCCAACCACAATAATTCTATGAATCTATAAATGATTCTATGTGGCAGGGACAGAGCTGCATAGGGTGTAATCCCTGTTTGTAAACTCACAGCAGACCATCCAGATTTACCTCTACTTTTTACTCATTTGTTTGCATTTACACTACTCATTCTGTGTTATCCTCACGTATATTAAATGGATTCCCAGTCCAGGGTGTTGAATTGGTGTTTTATGGATTAGTATTGAGGGTGAATTCTCTGTGTCTACTTTATATACTCATCCCAATTTGTCTTGTTCATGCCAATCTCACCTTTTGTCCCCTATCACTCAACGAGTATGCCCTTTAAAGGTTTTTATCCTGTTATGAAATATTTTGTTACTATTCAAAGATTATGTCTTTGTCTTGTGTTTTGTTTTTTTTTCTTTCTTCTTCAACTAATGGCTAAACAGCTGCAGCAGCATGCAACTTCGGAGCACCCTGCTGCTGCTCTCAAGAATGAAACAATCTGTACTTAAAACAATTTGCTTGTAAACTCTGGCTTCCCTGCCTCCAGCCTGCTAAACTGCTCATGCCCATCATGTCAATCTGTTTTTCCAATGCAGGGATCACTCTACTGGTGCCAACTAACCCACTGCAAACTAAGGCTGCAGGCTATGCCTAGGGAAGAAAAAAATCATGTCTCTGACCTCATCAGCTAACTACATTTTATTGGAGCAACACAATTTAGATTGACCACTGAGGCCTGGATGAAAGGCAAAGTCATTTTAAAAGGTGAATAATACCATAATACGTCCCTGTCATCAGGGTGCAGGGTTTACCTCTGGAGTCCATATTAAAGGGAATCTCACAGCTATCAGGGAGCTGTGAATATTTTATTTCAGGCTGAGCTAAATGTACCTAACTGCAATGCAAAAATATGTGCTAGAAATTGACTTGAACTGGTAAGATATGAGACACTGAGAATGAACACAAATAATTCTAAGCCAAGGCACCAGCAGGGGACTGATAGAACGTATAACCAAGAGACTGGCTGTTGGTTTCTTTATTCACATTGTTTTATGTTTTCATTTCTCTGTGTTGATTAAAAAGGGACTAAAAACAGTGCTGGAGTCTGAATATTCTGGGCATGTGTTGTTCAAGTCTCCCCAAAACAGCTCTGCCACAACCAATCCATTTCCATCTTTAAATCAGAAGGCTTTTTAAAAAAACATTTCTCCTAACAGACATTCAGTATTCTGGTGGAACGAGATAGTTCCCTGAAATCTAAAATGAATGTGTTTATAAATATATTTTACCAATGGGTATCTTCTTGTACCAGCCTTGTACCAGCCTTCTCATAGTGTTTACAGCACTACAGAGTTACCTCAGTCTTCACTTTATTAGACTGTACAAGCTGGGTCTTCCTCATTCTTCTGGTAGGACAAGCTCTCCATTCTCTTAGTCACATCACCCTGTTCCACTGGACAACAGATCAGGAGATCTGACCTTGCACAACAGCATCAGTACCTTTCTGTTTCAAGTAGAACTATACCAGCTGCTACACTCAAAACTCGTATTGACATTTTAATGGTGACCTCGTATTGGCAGGTCATAGATATCTTATCATCAATTGCTACACTTTTGTTTTTCTCCTTTTATGTCATTGCCAAGTAACAGATCCACAGATCATGGTAAAAAATACTGCTGCTGTTACCTAAATGCATGACATAGCAGTCTATGGTAGCAGATCCCATCCTGTTTCTGCTATTCTAACTCTCAGAATTATCAAACTCTTCTTACAATGTTCCAAACTTTCTCCCAGTTGCAATGTTTTCCACGTTTGTGCCCACAGGTACAAATGTTATACGCACTTCTTACATACAGAATATTCATGAAAGTTTAAGACAGATTAGACTCCAGGAAACCCCTTTAGGTCTCCCATTACTACCCTTCTTTTCACCTGATGCCTCTCCTTTTAAAGCCTATTGTTGTTTTCTCTTCAGCTGTTTCCTTGTTTGCATTACAGTTCCTGTGCTGAACCCTATATTCACCAACAAAACTAATAATTTATCATGCAGCACCGTATCGAATGCTTTACTGAAATCCAGACAGATTAGATCTACTGCATTTCCTTTGTATAGAAAATCAATTATCTTATCAAAAAAGGATATCGAGTTAGTCTGGCACTCTCTGTGTCTTTAGTAAACCTATCTAACATTTTACCCTATTTTACATTTACTTCCATGTCTCTAATTATTCTCTCCTTAAGAATTTACTCTAAAGCCTTTGTGTGGTTATCTGTGTTTGTGATGGCTTTGACCTCGATTTGCAGGGACCCTACATAATCTGGTTCATTGATCAGACTCAAGATTTAGATGCAAATGCCTGTACAGTATCATGATGTATTCTCCCAAGTGTCTGTGCACAGGGAGTGCAACAGGAGAACTAGAGCAATGAAGGGCTAAAACCATCAGGAATCGAGGAAGAGGTAAAGAAAACATCATAAATTCTCGTCCTATTCCTATGCTCTTTTTAGACCCCTGCCAAGACTGCTGCCCCTGTGCAGCTATTTTAACAGTCTTCTGATGAGGATGTCTGAATTTACGCTGCTTCCACCAATGTGTACATTGCACTAACAGAAGGGGGTCTTAGAGGGTGAAGATTCTGGCAGAAATAAGCATCTGCAAATCTGCTGAAACCAACTGAATCGTGTCCTTTCATCTGTTCTGTCTTTGGTGTCTTAAGTCTCAAAAGGAAATTCAGGTGTGACAAAAGCATCTAATCCATCATTGCCTGATATTTTGCTAGCCACTCCACCTCCTCCAGAACAGGACCAGTAACTGGTTTTGCTGAGGCAACACCTCAGTGGTAAATATTGTTCTTTTCTTTTTTCTCTTGTCGCTCTTTTCTGTCCCATGAAATGTGTCATCCTCATCCTTCTGAAGCTACTGTAAACGAAAGTTTGTTAGTGCTGCCATTAAAAGGCCTATTTTTAAAGTTTGTCATTCAAAGGCAAAGATTCATTTTCCCTCTTCGCCACATTTGATGCTGGATGAAAAAGGTCAGGCACAGGCTACTGTTTAAAATATAGTTCCTCTGAATTGTTAAACTTAACCATAAGCACCGTTGAACAGAGATGGGTGAACAAGAATCAAATATAAAGAGAGACCAGCATTTCATCCAGTGAAGCCAGGTGCAATGCTAGAGTGGTAATCTGAGTCTAAAAAAAATGAATATTGTCATTTTCCTTTATCCTGCAAACAGTCTTAACCGGATTCCCACAGTCAGGCTCCTTCAGAGTTTGGGAGATACATGAACCAGATCTGGTTTTGTAATCTGTGCTCATAGTAAAAGAAATTATCTCAGCTCTTTCTAAAGTAAGCAGAAACAGCAGAATTTCCAGGAACCACAGGGAGACGAAGAGCAGAACACAGTGTCAATATCTCCACATAAATTTAAACCTGTGCATAAGCTTTTGGATTCTATTGGGATGAATAGGGAAGAGAGAGAGATCCAGAAATGAAAGAGATAAATTTGACCTGCATCACAGATGGATGAGCTGTTGGTAGAAGAGTAAATGTAGGATAGTCCAACAGCAATTAACCCCCCTTTGTCCAGATTTCTCATCTGTAAAATTAAAATAATGATACTTGCCTTTGTGAAGTACTTTCAAGATCTGTGGTGGAAAAACGATGTATAAAGACAGACATTGTTATTTGAAAGGGACAGAGAATAGCAGGTGTCATAGATTTGGAATTACACAATAGACAGATATTGCAGGGTGAACAGTGGGAGTCAGAAGTACCCTATAGTTTGTTGTAGCTTTAATAATGTTAGTGGCTTTCCTGTTCAAGTGCAGTATTTCAGGTAATTACTCCATTCCTCAGTTATCAGAATGGGGATGAGAAACCATTCATTTTGCTGGAGGGACTTAATTGGAGAAAAAAAAAAAAATAACCTGGTGTGGAATAATTAGCAAATTTGCCAATTCTATTCAGTTTTCCTAAATAAACTCCCAGTCTTGTTAATTTGGAGGATTTGCCAATTTTCTCAGCCATCGGTGGCTTTCTGTAACACCAACACTAGTTGGCGTTTAGGGAAAACACTTTTCCTTCCCAAAATAAATCTACGTATTCCCCTGTTGAGGATGGCATCTTTCATGTGATTCCTCATCAGGCTGAATGTCTGTAGCCATATCCACCTCTCACACATCTCTCCCAGCCTGTCCACGGATGCAGTCTTGGGGGAGCCACAGACCCAGCCTTGCTGAACCCATGCTGCGTCCAGGGCTTGTGCCTGGCTTTGCATAATGCCACCTTTCATCTTCCCCTGTGCTCCAGCCCAGTGTTTACTGAAGAAAATCAAAATGAAATACGCTGAGCAGATTAATATCCATCGTGAAGGGATGAGGCGAATATGTAATCATACAGCCTGGATGCTTGGCAGCTCCATATGTGACAGGAGAGGAAAACTGAAGTGAAAAGTGCGTGCATCATGAGGACAGCTCTATACGCAGTGTGCCTGGGAAAAATCAGAGGGGATTCTTGTCCAAACAGTGGCACTAACGTCAGGCCAGAGCTCACACCAGCGCAGCAAGCAGAGAACATCATTCATGCATCAGCCAAGCAAAGTTAATGAAAACTGTCAGGTTGATGGTCCCATGTCCAAACACACCCCACTGCAGACTGCACAGGGCGGGAAAAATCAGTGCAATGTATTCAGTGCAATGATGTAAATCCAGAATAACTTCACCAGTGGTAACACATGATCTTCTTTATATTCCTGACCTCATGGCTCTAAAAACATTTCAGATGTTTAGACATCTAAAACTAGGCAAAGACTTCAAACTTGGGAGCTTTTGAGTTCACCCATGAGATAAATTATTTCCTCTGTCAAGTGTATTTGGAGCATGCTGGAGGAAAGAGTTCAGTGACCCTGTTTTGCCACGGACCGTTCTCCAGTGCAGAAAGGAGCAACCCAGGGAACGACAATGAGAAGGCAAAGGGGGAGCATGCACACACATACACCCCTCTCCTGCCCCAGGTGAGCCGCTGTCTCTGCCCATCGCCTGCTGTCCTGCCGACTGCAATGCCAGGCCCCAGCCAGCAAATTACCACCTAACGCCTGCACAATCACGGGCATTTCTAGCAGCTTTCCAAATCCCTGTCTGGATAATGATGGAGGGGGTGCGTCAGGCCAGGCTGTCCAGCTGAGCTAAGTACAGGTCTGAAGAACAGTGTTGAGGATGATGAGGCAGCTGAGAAAAGCGGTTCTGCCAGTGTCGCTCAGTCACCTGCGGATCAGCCAGTGCACTTCAGGCAGCAGATCCTTCCTTTCATCTCAAATCCCAACCCAGGCAAGGCAACATGAGGTGTCTATGATGATGCATGAGTTAGAGGACACTGAGAGATCAGCTATTTTCTCTGTGTGCCCATAGTTCCATCACCAGGCTTTTCTCAGCCATAGCCAGTGCATTTCAGAGCCAGAGAAGGGCTTTCTGCCGATCGATGGCCAGTGGTGCTCCCTCCACACCACAGACTAGGAGACCAACATCTGCCATGGCTTTCTGGCTCATCCCCGGTCCTCCTCTGCAAAACCCATGTGGCTCCTTCTTTTGCGGAGTTGTACTAGTCTGGGAAACCACTGTTTCCCCATCTCTTTCTTTTACTCATGTTTTGCATAAGGAAGAAAGAAACATTTGGCATAAAACACAAAACCTTCCCATAAAATTTGTATCGGTCCCTTTAGGCCCTTCTCCCCTAACTGAAATTAAATATAGCAAAAGCCAGACTGCTGTTTGGAACAAATACAAATATCTTAAAGAAAGGTAGGATAAATCAAGTCCAGGTTGCTCTCATACTGCAGTCTAGATGAGGTGACTGTCTTCCGTCTATGATGGCACTAGTAGGACATTTTTATGTACCAAATTATAAGGGATTTGTGATCACTGAACAGAGACGCTACTGTAGAGCCTAAGGGTGACTTGCTGAAAGTTTAGCTAAACCAGCTCTGCACTGTGTCCAAGAAACAGCTGCCTGATCTCTTGTATTCGTGGAATAATTTTTAGATCAGAAAGACATTTTGGGATTATCTTCTTTCAGTGGGCAATGCAGATTTGGTAACAGCAACTTTTTGCAAAATTATATTTGCTTCACTGAATCCTTCTCAGAGGCTGGAGGGGGAATTTAGAAACAACTTCTTGACATTGAATTTGTTATTTGAATCTAAATGTTTCATTTTATCACTTTGAAACAAAATATTTTGATCTTCCCTTTGTAAACATAGTTTGGTTAGAAATTGTCTTCCATTTTATTTTGAAAACTGTGCTCAAAACCCAGCTGTTACCTCTTATAAAGGGACAAAAGAAATGTTTTGCTCAAACCAAGATGCTTTTTTTTCCTTTATTTTTGGCTTGAAAATAACCAGTCAAAAACAACACAGAAAAGAAGCGTTCTTGCTAGTGAAGCAAAAATTCAATTACCTGAAAAGCTCTTATTCTCATTTCAGTATAAAGATTTGTCTGCCTAGGGAGGTTAGAGTGCAGCACACTCCAGTACACATTTGCAGCCCAACCTGCTGCTCCTCTTTGGACACTTCTACCAAATCTGGAGGGAGAAAGAATGTGAGAAGGTTCAAACAAAGATCCATGTGGCCAGGACTTTATCTGAGTTGTTCATGGACTCGCTCCATTGCAGCAGGCTGAGAATGGGCTCTTAGGGAGATGCCCCTGATTCAAGGTTGCTATCATGACCAGGCAATTCTGTAAGCCCAAGTAATAATCCTGGACTTGCCACTGAGGTCCGAGTAGCATCTTCTGCAGTAGGAAAAATGAAATATTGCACCTCAGAATTTAAGAGTTTGAGAAAATGAGTTTTTTTAATTTCTTTATCCATTTCACTGGCCAAACAATTCCTGGTTTTGCCTGAAACCTTCCTGCCTCTGACTCATCTCTTTCATGCTCCACTTTGTCCACCGGATGAAACCCCTGTGATCCCGACTGCAGTCTGACAGTGATTACAAGACCCCCCTGGGGAGACTGTGAGTGCAGGCAGCTGCTAAAGCCACACAAACAGGACTGTGGGGCAGTCCACAGATCTGGACATCACATTGTCAACACATCACCCTTGAAAACACACAAGTGATGTTCTTTTGTTGGCCTGGCTGATGCACCACCACTGCCCCGCTTCAGCAGAGCTCAGGGGAACGCAGGGAGGCAAATGCAGAGCTGCTGTGGTGCTTGTGCACTGCTCTATCCAGATCCTGTTTTCCTGCCAACAACAAAGTCTGCAGGAGGCAAGTTTGGAGGGTCTCTTCTATGAGGTGTTATGCTACACCCCAAAAGTATACTTAGGTAAGCAAAAAGCTCCAAACAGACCTTATTCTAACCAGAACTGTTTAGCAGAAAAACAACTACAGATGGGTTTTATCCAGAATTATTCAGCATGCTGACAACATTACACAATGTAGGTCCAGATACTGCTTAGGAGTTCAGTTACTACACAACTGATTTGAACTCAAGGGGATCAGATCCCAAAGTCCTAGAGTGATGGTTCAAAATGCACGTCTTCCCACTCTGTGTCAAAGTGAGGACTCTCAACAGTACCCAGATGTCTTACCAGGTCAGCAAGGTGTCTCAGTCCCTGAGGAATGTTCCTTAGGTGGCCAGCCTAAGGAGGAGAGTCTTCAACTGCAGACCTACTGCTCCAAGGAAGACCAACTCAATGTGGCTCTCCAGTGGACTCCATTTAAACCCCAGCTGAATCTGAGCTGTGGTCATTTATGGTAGTGGTCCAGAACTTCTCTCAACCAAGGTGTTTTATTGGTCAAGAGCACTGTCTGTCAACCAAGGTGTGTGACCGTAATGGTCCATCAGCCTAGAAGTTTCTGTTGCTTTGCAGGGGGTGGAAATGTATCTGCCACACTATTGTATCATCCCCATCAGGCTCAGATGTCAGCGAGCCACCAGGAATCAGTACTTTTGCTACTGTGGTAGAAGTGTGACCTTCCTTTCTCCAGTAGCTCAAGCTGCCTTACCCAGGGAAATCACAGCAAGTGCCCTGTGCCAAGTCCTGATTCTCCCAAAGTCGGTGACACAGCCCCACTTGACCTCATGGGGACCAGGATTTAAGTCGTACCATGTAATTCCTATAGGCTTCTCGTGCAGTTTATGAAGCATATGTGCTCTTTCTCTCTTCACACTTATTTGACTTTCACACTCTTGATAGAAACGTGTCTTTAGAAATTTACGAATAGCGCAGCAGCTGTGTGTTTATATAACCTCATTTGAGGGCCACATGTATTCTCACCCTTGTGCTATTAATATTTATACTGTCACAACCACATACACACAAATACTTTGCACAAATACACATGCATGCTATGGAACAACAAGGCAAATAGATTAAAAACCCTTTTGAGTCAGTCATGCCTTTAAAGAAATCCATGGAAAGGCAGATCTATGTTCCTGAAAGACATTATGAAGGAACTTTTCACTAGGTCCTGGTGATACCTCTCCCTGATTTGAAGTGACTTGAGTCCAAAACATTTTGCAGAGCAAAGTCAGATGTTTCAGCCACTCAGCAGACAGACAATTTACAGGGCAGCCAGGACTTCAAGCGCTTCAAGCTATTTATTGATGGCCGGGCAAGCGACTCCAGCTGCTGCTGCTGCTGCTCCCCAGCCAGTGTAATGAGCGTTGTACAGAAGGCCACAATGGAGCTGGGTAACAGCTCTTGATGGAAATTCTCTTTTTTTAGGCAAAAATGCAGAATCAGGCTGCTTCAATCAATCTGCAAATTACTCAACTTGCTTCAAACGCAAACAGGAAAGAAAACCTGCAAAACATACACCCTAGATGTTTTATTTTGACAATCTCAGATGAAACATTTTGATTTCCTCATGCTGAAATGCTTAGCATTCTTGAATTTGCCTCCATTTAATTTTGTCTGTACCAAAAGATGAAAACTATTTGTCCTATCCTAGAGATTAATTATTTAACGTTCTGCTTTGCTAGACAAGTTGTTTTAAATGATCATTTAAAGCTGGCCAAGTGCAATTTTTTTAATTCCTTCCACACTGATTTTCCAGCTCAGTCAACGAACCAGCTCCCTGTAAGGAGCCTGATCCAGCCTTTTTTTTCCAAGGTGCTGAGAGGCCAAAGACCAAACATATGAAGGTGTGAGGAGGACAAACTTTGTGCACCCATTTGCACAACGTGCACATGAAGCGGAGAGCAAACAGTCTTGCTAAGCCTCCTCCTTTCGTTTTGCAAGGAAACATTGCTGTGAAACCACATGGCTGTTCTGATGCCAGCAAGTTCCCTGCAGATGGAGACAGCAAATAAAAATGTGCATATTTACATTATACATGCAGATTAGATAGTGTGCATTCCTCACAGCCTGTCCCTGAAACACCCTCCAAAAGGAGCGTGAGGGAGAATGCAAAGAAGTCGAGTCCAGCTCTGTTCTCTTATTGTCTCACTCCCACACTCATGCTCTTAAACAATTTGTACCCCTGGCTGATTAACCCTTTCTAGTGACCTGCATCATGGATAAAAATCTCAGTGCCTGGCAATCTCTACCTTAGTGAAAAAAGTGGAAATACTTTCAGAGTACTGCTAAATTCAAAAGCCAGCAGAAGTATCTGCAGGATGGCAGTGGTAATGGTGGGGAAATTAATTACTGCATTTCTTAACCTTTGCATTATTGGGTGAAAGAAGAAAGTGGGGTTGCAGGTATATCTGTGTGCACATAAGGAGTTACCCTGACACGGTGCCAAAGCATTGAAATGGTGAGCTGGATCCCTGCTGTATTTACAAAGAGCTTTGGCAACCAGGGTGACATCCACAGACCATCTCATCCCCAAAGCTCTCGCTTCAAACATCGCTCCTCAACACCCACAAACCTGCTCTCTCTTAGAGTCAATTTCAGCCTCTTCTTGTTTGCCCCCCTCCAGTCTTGTTCGCCGCCATCCAGTATCAGTCCCTCCTCCAGCCTCACCTCCCGGTGCCATCAGTGGGAGCTCCCAGGGCTCTGTAGTGCCCTCCTGCGTACATGTGTCTGTGTCTTTTCCCCACCTACAACTGAGCTCAGTTTTGGGAGAAGTGTGTTCTTGTAAGGAACCAAGGAGCAAGCTGGTGATGGGCCACCCAAATCTGCTTCTGGGGAAGGTCAAATACAGCTTCTTTGAAAGCAGTAAGAGTATGGAGAGGAGAGCAGTATCAGACCTACATCTCCCCACACCACACTGGATGGTATTTGGTCTCAAAAGCGCTTGCCTTCTGCTGAGTCAGGTCCTGGATACCTGCTCATGGACTGGGCTGCTCAGCTCCATCTGCACCAAGACCACCAAGACGAGAGCTTGGTCCCACAATAGAACCTTCAGCTTTCTCCAGGTCTCCATTCCTAAAAGACCTGGAGCTAGACCTCTGCGCGTGCAAGAAAAAAGTCTGCAAGGAAAGAAGTCTGGGATCATGCTTTGTTGACAGAGCCAGGGTAGGAAGAGCCTCTGGGCAATTAGAGAGCATTGCTTGGGCCATGAGAAATCACCCTGCTGAGTACACATGCTCCTGCACTCATCCGTATCTCCTCTCTCACACTGCAGCACTCACGTCTGCCTTCCCAAATGAGGTTCCTCAGGGCACTTGTTCTTCTGGCTCTTCAGCGAGTAACACGCTCGCTCACACATGCTCCCCTCGCCCTCCCACGCAGCTCAGCACCGCAGCTCTCCATTAGGAAGTTACGCCCCATTTCTCTCCAGAAAATCCTTGTCAGGCTCTGCCAGCTGCCACGTCGCTGACAGATGTTCTGCTCAGGCACATTCTATCATTTTTTACATAGTGGCAGCCTGGTTAATCATTTCACGCCTCATGGCAAACTTTTAGTGCTCCCAGTCAGAGGGAACGGTGTAGCCATGTCCAGCCTGGACCATGCTCGACTCCGGGGTGCTGATCCCTGAACTCCTCCTGGTCTTCCCTGCAGGTGGGTCACAAGGCTGTGCTTGGGAAGAAGTTTTCCTTTGAAGTGAGGTTGACTCCAGCCTTTTGAGCTCCAAGGAAAACGGCCTGCACAGTACCAGCTGCAGCAAAGAGCTTGGCTGAATATAAGATATGGAGGAATGAGAGATTCATGGCATTTCCCGGGTCAATGAATACATTAAACCAGGGGCATCAGACTCATTTTCATCAGGGGCCACCTTTGAAGGCAACCACAAGGCTGATGTGGCCCCTAGTGAAAATGGGTTTGACACCTCTCCATTTACTTTTTTCTATATTTTTAAAGGTGCAGCCTTCCAATTTATATCCATGAGGTATAAACACCTTTGACTTTTTCCATATAGAGAAATCAAGAGGTTATTAAGCATTGCAGAGTGGGTTAGGTCAGGTGAATGGCAAAAACCTGAATGGTGGATTCTGGAATGGAACACAAAGGGTGGTGGGATTTCTTGGGATGCTGTGGGTTTTTTGGAATTATGAATAGTGAGTCTTTAGGTGTTGTGGTATAAGAAGCCTTCTCAACTACTTCTGCAAGGTTTTATAATGTTCTTACTGCTGTGATAGCTATGATAGCAGAGCAAATGAAATACGGCTTAGAATCTTAGGAAAGCTAAAACAATTTCCCTGTTTCATGTTGCACATTTACAGTCTCTTCTTCAAAGACCTTGCACATAGCTATTTTATTCTGTTCTAAATTGGCTTTCACACCACTTTCACCAGCATTCTAGCTGGGTGCTTGCAGTATTACACCAAGGAATGTGACTGATATCTCTTACAGGTAGCTTGTGACAGCACTTCTTTCTCATGAAGGATATTACAGGCTGAACCAACATAGCTGTTTCTGACACTGATTAGCTCACATGGCTGTGTGAGATTGAAGTTGTGTTTAAAAAAAAAAGCCTGTGTAAGGTCCCAAATCAACCCCTAAATATATGTGCAGACTTAAAATTAGGAAATTGCTTTTGCATTTTTAAAGAAGTTGTTTGAACATCCAGCCCTCATTCACTTAGCATTTACAATATTGCCCCTCAGAGCCTTGGAGCCCAG
Organism: Patagioenas fasciata; assembly: GCF_037038585.1. Classification (NCBI taxonomy): domain Eukaryota; kingdom Metazoa; phylum Chordata; class Aves; order Columbiformes; family Columbidae; genus Patagioenas; species Patagioenas fasciata. The sequence goes on from NC_092531.1 coordinate 20,672,622, forward strand.
TTTACTTTAGTGTTACATCAATTTTACTTTCCTGAATTGTACCTCTCTGGTATGTCAGTGCCAATCCTGTTGTGTTCTTTTATGATGCAGAGCATCAGTTCCCAAAGTGGCAAGCACAAAGTTAAACAATTAGTCCATTGATGCCCTAAAACATACAAAAATGTAATGATAACCCCAGATTTTACTGCAGAAAGGGACCCCCGACTCTGCATGAATGATGCTGACAGATCACCACATTTACAGCATCTTAAGTGCAGGTCTGGAGTAATTTTGTTTAAAACCGGAGGAAAATAGTAAAGTCAATGTTGCACAAAGTACCATGCAAGTGTTGTGAATAAAAGCTTCAAAGAGTACTAAAGTGCCATTGATTACCTTTGAGATGATCTTTAAAATCTCAAGTCCAAGATAAAGAACTTACAGATACAGTGTAATGTTTAACCATCATCTCTACATTTCTAGCAATCTTCTCTTCTCCAGTTGATGAGTCCAGCCATTAGCATCCTGTCAGGGGGGTTCTCACTAAAGATACACAAAAAGATCACAGCAAGTCACATTCCTGTGAAGTTCAACAGTATTATGCCCTTCAAAAGCCACCAGTGGTCACCTCTGCTTTGACGGCTAAGATTTTAAGAGGGATTAACATGCCTGTTCTTAATGATGGCTTAAGATATGCATATCTTGGAAGTCAGTCGGAATTCAGAAGTGACAAAAAGATGGCTCATCACCTTTCTGTATATCCTTATTGTACCTTATACCATGGCTTGTTTTATAGAAAGATGATCTAATAACCTATCATATACTTTTGGGGAGAGGAGGAGAAAATTACACATTTATTTGATTATAACGAGTTTGCCATATGAAGCATTTGAATAGATACTGACTGTCATTTTGCGGAGGAATTCAGAGCAATGCAGGACGGGCATGACATAGCTGAAGTGGATTTAAACCTAACAGTGCAAAATGGAGACAAGGAATGAAAAGGGAATCACTCAGAGTGTTTCCACATGTCATTTCCAAGGACTGGTATTTCTAGCTCTCTTGGAAAGCAGTGACCCCCAGAAACACATGTCCATGGGTGATTTCAGGCTGGAACATGTGTTCAGTGTCCTCTAAAGTAATGAGCTCAAGACAGAGAGAAGGGAGAGCAGGAAGAGTGAGGTGTATTCACTACAGGCATGTGTGCATGTGCTGGTCTTCACAGTTCAAGAAAGTTCTCAGTAAGTGAAAGATGCTTCAGAAAAAAAGCTGCAGCAATTGTTTCAAAGACAAGAAATGTTACCTGAGACTCAAATATCCACCCAGGTACCTTACCAAAGAGCAACTGATGGACTGACTTGGCTGCAATTAGGAAACCTTTACACAAGCAACATTTGTGGCAATGAGCTCAGCCTGGAAGACAGAAACAGGCAAGTACAATAGCTTGAAATAAGAACTAGACAATGCATTTTAGTGCATTTAGCATAAAGCATCCTTGAACCATTACTGCTTATCTCACCCTTCTTTACTAGTATCTTTGTTGTTGTTTAAAGCCTTGAGCAGTTTCATTTGTTTTGACACTTTGGGCTTATCCTGTGCCTGCTGAATGGTGACATTCCCCGATTTGCTTTTCAGGGTAGTGGACTGAGAGAGAATGACAGCAAGGTATGTTCTGTGAGCACCATCCTCTGTTTGCAAGACTCCCATGAGCATTTTTAGGGTCAGACCACCTTCTGAGGAAGGAAGCCACCACCAGACCCCACACTCTCCATCTGTGTGGCCGGTACCTGTCTGCTGTTAACACACAGCCTGCATGCACTCGGACAGGGAACAGCTTGTGTTTGCAGGAACCTCCAAGAAAAACAGCCTGGAGATGTCAGAACTCCTTTCCTTTACAGACCCGCTCTTGGGAAGCGTGGAAAGAAGCTCAGACCGGCCACAGACTGAGGTAAGGAGGGTGCTGTCATGCAGAAAATCTTGGCAGAAGCCTTCGGCTGCTGAACCCTCTCCCAGCACCACACAACCAACCCAGCCAAGCGAGCGACAGCTTCTAACAGGCCATCTCCCAGCCTGGCCCGGATCCGACTCGCTGTCGGAGCCAGCACTCGCTATCGCTCTGCTTTACCTAGATGGAGCCGGACAGGTGGCATTGGCAAGAAACCAAGGAAAAGCAGTACATTCCTGGGGAGTACTCCTTCATCCGATATAGCACGTGATAGGAGATGTGGTGTGTATTGGCAGCCAGATCAGATGTGCCTTATAACAGTTTCTGAAGGTTTGGAACTAGCTCAGACTTGAAATTCAGAGGAGTTTGGTTAACTTGTTCTGTTTTGTCTGAATAGTACTTCTATTTTTTCCTTTGCATGTGGCTTCTGCCTTCAGCTCCTGTTGGGAGTGCTGAAATTCCATCACAAAAGCTGCATCATCACTTAGCTTTTTATTATAGTCTTTCAGCACTACATGATTGCTACTGAATCTCCAGCCATGGTGGAAATGGGAAAAAAACAACCAACAGCTCTCTAGATCATGCAAAAAGACCACGTCTTTCTGCCAGCAAACACCCCCATTGCATTTGCCCTCTCCTTCAGCGACTGATGGTACCATGAGATGGGATTAACTGGAGGTCCCCTTTACCTTCAGGAAGATTATTTGCAGTGGGGTGTATCTTTCAAAGTAAGTGACAGCTCTGTAGTGGGAGGAAGCAAGTTCCCTTGAGGGGTCTGTAACACCTCTCCTTGCATTTCCCATTCCTTAGTAATCTCTCCTCTGCAGGCCTGTCCTACCCAACCCTGCTTAGCTAGTAATTGCTGAAGGAATCAAAATACAGCGTGCGGCAGCTGCAAGCATCCAGTGGAAAAAAAATCCTTGCATGCACATGCACAAGTCTGAAAGAGAGAGAGAAGGAGAGAAAACACATTAAAGGAAAGACAACATTCGCAGCAAGCTGGTGTGTCCTTGACCAAAGGAGACATCAAAGACAGCTTCAGTGATTTACTCTTCAACAGGCTGGCATCTCTGTGATTCACGGAGCTAATCAATTAGGTGATGTATTCCCCCTCCTAACTACCCCTTTATTTTTAACAGCTTCTTGCCGAGAGCAGAAGTGCTCCAAAACTGGGTACCAACACACAGACCACGCTGCAAGAGCTGAAAAATGCCATCTCAGTGCGTCTGAAGGGGGTCAGGACACTGCTAAAGGTAATTTGGCACAGGGGCAAGGGCACTTTAGCCCACACTGGCAGTGGATGCCACATATTCCTGGGTCATACGACACAGTCGATGGTGTATTTTCCACATGCAAGCTCCCTCCCTCATTACACATACTCTGTGGCATGTATGCACCAACGCCAGTGTATACACCTATTTTCTGCCAGTGGCTGTTCTGATAACTGCTAACGAGGAGAAAATTAGTAAAAAGCAGCATTCTCATTGTCTGCTTCCTCTAACTCATTCCAGGTGGGAAGCTGGAAAGCAGAGCATGATTTAACATCCCAAACCAACAGCATCTGCAATAACAAAACCTTTCAGAACTGTTCAGCTTTGAATCCTTGATATTTAATGATCAAAAATAGAACACAGCAATCCTGGATTTCCCAAAAGCTGCGTCGAGGGACAGTGCACTCCTCTTCATGTGAAAACATCATGTTGGCTGTTCTATTGCAAAATGAGAGACACTGTCACAGCAGAGCAATTCTTACTGAGGAGTGAGTCCCAGGAGACAGAGAGGCTGGGAAATGCACCACAACAGCTTTGGGGACTGAGAGCTGCAGCTGGCCAAGGACTGCAGCAAGCAGCCTGCATTTAATGTTTATGCTTTCTCTCTCCTAATGAGAACCTACAGAAATCTGGCCATATTTTAGTACAGTCAGGGAAATGAGAGCACTTTTAGGAGTTTGGGGGAAAAAAAACCCTCCACGCATGGGATTTTCTAAAGCCCATGGTCATCCTAGGACAGAAACCTTCTCAGGGACACACATAGGGGCTAAACCATTTTCAGTCATAGCCAGATTCTGAACGAGCCAGTCAGCACTGAGATGCTGAGCCAGCCATATCAATATTTGCCATGTTTAAAATTTAATCGAAGATAATATCAGAAATCTCTAGTCTTTATGACTGCAAGACTTAGCTTCTAACCATGGCCACTGCAGCGCTCCCCACCTGAATATGGTTTATGCAACAGCTCGAAACAGCAGACCCAAGTCTGAGCTGGTACAAAGCAGAAGGAGGAAGGAAAAGCACTGCCCTGATGTAAATCCAGGTCCAGAAAAGAGCCCAGTCACTCCTGAAAGAATGTGGATTTTTTCCCTACTTGTCTCCAGACCAATGACTTTTACTGGTGTTTGATGGGAACTCTTTGTGACATTCACTCTTCGTGAATGTTTTGTTGCTGGTCTTTCTAGGAGAAACCCAAAGCTGACACAGATGGGAGGACAGGATTGTGCACCGGCAGAGCACTATCAGACAGAGATTTGTTGAAAAGGTGGGAACTCACACAGGTTTTACCCCTGCTTCTTAGCACCACAAGGCATAACATAGTTGCATGGTGAAGAAATCCTCCCCTCAGGGTTCAGACTGGGGATCTCAGTCTGGCACATTGGATTCAGAGAATGCAGGCAAAAAAAACCCAACAAAATATTCTCTCCCCCTCATAGCACTGACTGTCTGGAGCATCCTGGGATGCACCCAGCTGAGCCCTGGCTCCCTCTCACTGCTCAGAAGAGCCTCCTGCAAAAACACAGACATTGTTGAATATTCTCTGATTTGATCTGGATGAAATATCTCATCAGATCCTGCTGCTCTTCATGGCAAAATACCCACAGGCAACAGAGTCCAATTTTTACCCGTTCAGCTTCAGGCATAAATTTGCTGTTTTCAAAGTGGAGACAGCATCAGATGGCAGAGCAAAGCAGGGAGGGGGGAAAGTCCTTCACCAGCTGTGAAAACTGCCCTTTTAATTTTCATGAAAAGATACGAGACAAGAACAAAAGAAACGTTCTGCTGGCTGTTTCCTTCCTCATTGGTGTTGTCGACAGCAAGCTCTTCCTCTCACCATTCAAATCCTAGATGTCATTAACTGTTGGATCTCTTTTGAGCTTCCCTGCTTTCCCCTTGGTGAATGATGTCCTTTTAGATATCACCTCTTGAATTCACATTCAACTTTGGGGGGCAGGTTATGTCTTTTCTGCCTGTGACATGGAAATTGTTGTTTCCACTTCCCCTACCCAGGTTTCTCTGTTGAGGTAAATCCTCTACCTGTTTCTGTTACTCCACTTTGAGGTCTTGCTTCAGATGTTAGACTTTCTGTTTTACATCTACACTGTATCTCATTAAAACTGTGCATCGGTCCAGATTTCTCCTCATTACAACAGGCAGAGCTTATGGGAACACAGTTATAATGAGGGCAAAGAGTATTGCTCAAAAACAACTTCTAATAGCTCATTAGCAAAAAAAAAGACAAGTCAGACATTGCTGCTGTTTCCTCATTCTTTTTAAAGATCTGAGAGCCACCCCCTTCCCAGCCCAAGGAGGGTAGCAATGTTTAGTCTTCAAAACCAAGGCAAAGCTGTCTTCACTGAGGACTGTGTCACAGCCTTAGAAGTGTCCTGGGCTCCTGTGTCCTGTGATAATGTCTGCAGGTGTTGGTGAGTCACTTAATGTGGTTGCTGGGTGCTCATTTATCACCTGCTCAGTGTTCCTACTACACCCGGGAAACAGGGAAGGGAGCAGCTTACACATGGGCAACCCAACTGTGGATGCTCTCTCCTCCCCTGCTTCAGGGTGGATTCAGTCCTGCCCAGTGTTGTCTCTCTGATATTCTTCTTCTGCTCATCCATAGTTGCTTGGGTTTGTATGTTAGCCTGATCCGTATTTGGAGTACAGGTAAAATTCCTCATGTTTGCCAGAATTTTGATGGTGGGATCCTAGTTTGGGCTGATCATGTATTGCACACATGGAGAATGTAAGATTCCCCTTTTTTAATGAAAATAGACGAAAACAGAGAGATGTATTCAAGCTTGCAAATAAGCTTTAAAAGAGCCCACCTTGTCTTTTGTCTTCTTTCTCTTCTGGATAACATCCAGCAGGAGCTGCTATATACTTGCAAGTGTTATCAAGAGCTATCAGTTATTTGAACTAGCATAGGAGCAGAGCTAAAGTAATTGCCTAGGCTTTACCTTGCCCTCACTCGGGCAAGGGGGCTAAAAACTATGTAAAAACTGCGAAAATCGAGCAAGAACCTCAGAATTTATGCGCTCATATTGTTACATTTCTGGGACATGTCTCAGGATGAAGCAATTTACATTGTAAAATATCTGTGCACTAAAAAGCTTAGGAGGAGCTTCATTGCATTGACAGCCTGACTCATGTATTCTTATTAGTGACTCACAGTACCTATCAGAGAAAAATACTATTGTCAGTGATATTTAATGCTGAACTTTTGGCTCCATTTAGTGTAGGCTCGAAACACAGCATTTTGACAGTCTCACAAGTCGCTGTGCCTCACTTTAAGGGAGAGCCGACACGAAGGGTGCCTCTACTGAACGGTGATGTCTGGCCTTCAAAGTGAAGAGTGATGATGGCACAACTGGAGAGTATCCCATCCTTGGGAAAAGTGTGGCTGGCATCATCAAGGAGACTCAAAATCCTGCACCGCAATTCTAAGGTAATTAGGGAGCTGCAGAGTAATTAGGGAGCTGCTTCCCTTGGAGCTCTATGAGCGGCTAACAGTGCTGCCCAGTTGAGATAGGAAGGCATCAACTCCCCAGGAAGAATATGCTCCTCACTCAGAGGTAGGAACACAACTGTATTTGAAAGCATTTTAATTTTAGCTTATCATTCATAATTCTGCCTGTTTACGTCACGGTGACTCATGCTTTGTTTCTCCTTCCTTGAGCAGGTGCTTGCAGAGACAACATGATCCTTTGTTTAATGCATGGTCTCACTATTTGAGGGGTTGTTGATGCACTGAGGTTTGGCAGTAACAAGGGCTTCTTCTCAACCAAACACTTTTATTTTGCTTTGAGAGTTTGGATAAATGTATTCTTTTTTCCCTAAGAAATCTGGTTTTGGTAAAATGTGGTAAATGCATATGCGTTGGTCACATCCATCTGAAACAGAAAAGACCTCCAAATGGAAAAGGAGCCATTAACTCAACAGAGAAGAGACCATCCCATGTATTAAATCCAGTTCCTTGCATCACTGCCAACTCCTTAGCAGATGTTCAGTCCAGATGATTCCCCAGAACATCTGTGCCATATCCTCTACCTGCTGCAAGCCACAAAACACCTCCCCGCAGGACCTCGCAATAAACTTCAGGCCTTGTGCAGAAAAGACAAAACCTTCACAACTGCAGTGTATTACAGAGAAAAATGGGAGAGATCAAAGGCAAAGAAAGGAGCAAACAGCTCCTAATAGTTCCCTCATGCTTTTTACGTGCACTGGTACTGACTTTTCCTAATGTAAAGCCATGGCACTGAGCTAACAACTAGCGCTTTCTGTTACCCTGAAGCTCATGGCTCACCTAAGCTTTCTCTGATCCCTCCAGTGAGCCATTACAGCACCAACTGTTGTGAGGTTGTTTTAGCAACAGTTTCAAAAGTGATTTTTTATGAGCTGTTTATTACCTTCTCAGATTTATTATGTTCCATTCAGACCGATTATGTGAAACAAAAATCAAAACAAAAAAAACACCTCCAACAAAAACGTGAACTAAAACAAAGCAAAACAAAAAAATTATTCATCCTTTCTTACTTTTTTTTTTTCTTTCCATTACACTTTTGGAATAAATGTCAGAATGAATTTAAGTCAACATTGTCAAAGGCAATCACTGGTCTTGAATATTTCAGACTTCAAGTATCTAAATGAAAGTTCTTGTGAGTGAATTTAGTTGCAGGAGGTGATTTGTGGATCCATTCCCAGTGATTGCAAGGTGATTATCTGCTTCTGCCTCTCTTAGGAAGCTGGGTGTCTCTGTTTGGAGACGTAAAAGATGATATGCCTTATGGAGCAAAACATTTTCAAACTTTCACGCATTTTCAGAGCTTGACGTTGCTGATGGGAACCTCTCCACAGTCCAGACCGGAAGGACCTCCAGATTGCACCAAGCAGAGGTTGTGGGAAGGATTTCCTCTCAAAGAATATGGGGCTATGCAAACTGATGTCAAACCCATCAGAAGCATCTCTGCTAGATGGTAAATGGGAGTTCTTCTGCCAACAGCACTAATCTCTGTGGTTACACTTTGGATAAAAATTGGTATGTTGACAATTATTTTTTTTCCCCAACCCTGTATTTTCCTTTAACTGTCCCAGCTGGAGATCCAAGCCACAAATTTCAGCCAATTTCCAATTTTTGCTGTGCTTTGGAAGTGATTGTTCAAGCAAGTACATGTGCAAAGTAGGTATCTGGCCAGCCAGTCCAGCCAGTCCCCCAACATGGCTGCAACAAGCCCAGCACCCTCCGTCCCAGCCTGAGGAACACGGAGTTATCCCAGTCCCCTCCATGCCAGTGGGAGCTGGTCTACTGATTAAAAAGAAAATAAAAAAGCCCCAGGAATTGCAAGAGGAGGCCTTAGGAAATCCAGTGAGACTGAAAGTTGGACACCTGGTTGAAGTTTTTCACTTTCCCCTGACAGTTAATGAGATGAAAACCCAGGAGGATTCTATGGCAATTACAGCATATGATGGGAATGTGGTTCCTGTGCAGCGAAGAACAGAGCTCGTACGAGCAGCCTCCCACAGCGAGGAGGTACCAAGTCTTTGTATGAGTAAATATATCCCCTGGCAGTGTGAGACACCAACGTGTCCCTGACACCATCGCTCCTTGTGGTTCTTCTGCTTTTTCTCTGTTTTGGCCACTGACTGAAGAAGCTACAGGGAACAAATTCTCCTTCAGCCCTAAAAAATTGATCCTTTCAAGTTTAGCCATGGCATCAAGATAGAAATAAAGATCTTCAGTCTCCACAGTAATTAATACTCATCCATCAGCTTTAAAATCACCTGTGTATAATAAATGCAAGAAGCTAAACATCTTGCTGCTGAGCTTCCGCTAGCTGTCATCCGGGCAAGACAATTTATGACACCTTTCCCGAGCATCCTGTCGAGGGCTCATTCATGTAGTTTCTCTAAAGGCCGGATGCAGCCCTGAGAGTAAGAGAATTCAGAGATTTGCCCTGCTGCCTTGTTACCCTGTGTGATCATTTCTGATAAGTGTTCTTGTTTAATCATTTCCTTGCACAAAACCCAGGCCTCTCTCATGTTTGTCTGTGTCGTATTAATAAAGGTCCATTTGGGAAGACGCTGGGGGTGGAAATGATTTGACCGAGGTTAAGTAACAATTGTACAAAATTGTTTTGACATTATGTTAATGCCTACTCATGTATTATCCTCAATTTAAAGTTAATCACCAAAATTACCGTCGCAGTTCCCAAAATCTAATGAAATAAGGTTTGTTGAGGTGTGAATAATACAGAAATTGAGAGGTGCGCAGTCACCAAAAAAAAAAAAAAGAAGAAAAAAACTGGAATAAACTGCTGGCTTTAACTCTCTGAGCGCTCTTACAAAGTGAGGTGAATTCACAAGTTATATCAGACCTTTAACATCATTCTGGTGATGGAGCGGGGTGTGGAGCAAGGTGTCCTGCTTGTGTACCTGCACGTGCACAGAGGGGTCCCGCTCTGTGTCCCAGCTGCCAGGGCACAGACGGACTTTTCAAGCTAATAATTATGAATTGGTGCTTTAACAGTCAATGGGGTTGATCATGACTTGGCTGTGCTAGGCTGAACATATCTGATTTGGGAAGATAAAGACAGACCACCGCTATCATGAAAAAGCGCTTGGAAAAAAAGTGATTACCGTAAATTCAAATCAAAGAGCTGTGGGTAAATGCTAGCACAAGGAACCGAAAGAGATGGAGGAGTCTCTTTGCCTCTTGTGTTACACCTGAATGAACATGTGGAAAATGGAGGAGGAAGGAGGAAACATCAGTGCTGCATTCAACCCAAGGGCCCAGTCCACAGCTCACTGTCAGTCAATTAAGAAAAAAAATAGATAATTTTTTTGTCAAAAATCAGCTAAATCCTTTTCCACACAGAAGCTTGGTACAGGAAGAGTTCAAAGCGAAGGATATCACAGTATATGGTAACTTGGAAGAGGATTTTAACAGCTGTTTCTTTAGAAACTGGAAAATAGGAGATGATGGTGGATTTGAACCAGTGCTTCAACCACAGCAAAAAAAGTATAGTAGTTAAGTCTGGGGAAGGGCATCCAAACAGCACACCTAAAAGGCTTGTTGCACGTAGGTGTGTGAGTGGGGTATAATGGGAACAGTGGGAGAGCTGCTAGGCTGCAGGCTTGGCTGAGAAGGAAGAGTCAGCCATACAGCTTTGGGCAGGGCTGTGTGGCTCAGGGTGGGTTTGCAGGGAGAGTGGTGGTCCCTGCTTCATCTGGGAAGCAGGCACAGAAAGTAGGAAACAAGCAACGTGTGGCTGTGGTAATGGTGCACAAAGCAAAACACATGGATCCAGCTGCCTGACCCCCCACCCCCACCCAAAAAAAAAGAGAAGAAAAGAAAGAGGAATGAAAAGGACTCAAGAAAAGGTGAAGGAGAAATCAAACTCAGACAACTTCCGAGTTGCTCCACATTGTAACTAAAAGTTTCCATGACTTACAGAGCTAGTAACCTATTCTTATGTCCAGACTGAAGTACAACAAAGACAATAAAGACTCACTTAAGGTGCTTATACAATCAATACTAGAAGCATCCATAGATGATTCTTTTTTTGATCCTCACACCACACTCCAAACTGGCTGACTTACTGGGTGAGGCAGTGTAGATCACATTTTTTGATAGAAAATTCTAATGTTCACGTGCAAAATGAAACACTCTGCATTTGCATCTGTTTTTCCTGAGGCCGGGTGTGCAGACATACAGTCAGTCACAACCCAACCTGTTCTGCTGCAGTAATTGCAGCCAGTTTTGTGGATAACAAGCGCAATTTGAAGTGCGGAAACAAGCCTGAAAGCGGCTGAAGACCTGATCCTCTGTATGACTCAAAAAGCTACAGAATAGCTGCATTGTTGGCTTTAATAAATTCCCTGTGGATATTTCATATCGTCTCTAAACTGGTTCCCCAAAATCCGGTTTTCAGCTTCTTCTGCTACCAATATCTGTAAAATGACCCTTGTTTTTATGACCACTTTGTTGTTGGGACTTTTGCTGTGACATGCAAAGGAGGATATTTTGATTCACAGAGGTGAAGAATTAGAGATGCTTTTGTTTTGAATGTTTTAATTATTTTTTATAATACGATGGAAACAAATATCTATCAGGACAAAATTGATACCAGCTCCCAGAAATAAGAGAAAATGGCCCAGGCACTTCATGTGTAGATTCTAGCTGCATTTCAAAAGGAAAACTAATAGTCTTAATTATTCTGTAAGTTATTGAGGTTTTAAATAAACCCATTGCTACAATGGTTAGGAAAGATGTAAATTTTAGAAGTGCTGGTAAAATAGGGATCATCTTCCCTAAATTTCCAGGTTCAGGCTCAAAAATCTATGACATTCATAGGCTTTGTCTAATCTCTCTCGCCTTATGAGTACCATGAGGAAGCTGAGATAAGGAATATGTCCTCTTCTGGGTAAAATGGCATTAATGCCTAGCTGTGTGTGACAATGTTGCCCTCTTCTAGCTAGGACAATAACTATAAGTGTAAGCATTGTAGTGGCACAACCACCTGTGGTCACATCAGACTGCCTGCTGTCAGTACAGATCTTGGAAGCCAAACAGAGCCAGGCTAGGCTAATACTGGGATGGGAGTGCAAGAGGGGATTGCAGACTCCAGAGGCACAAGCTGAGAAGTTATGGTCACAAATGTAAAGCAAATATTAAACCACAGAACCACAAACCTACTAAAAAGCAAACAAACCAACCCTTTGGATCCCATTGCTGTTACTGCTCTGACAGTAGGCAGGGATCAAAAGGAAAGAACCCTGTAGTGCTTAGCAGAGATTGCGTCTTAGCTAAGGGACTGGGTGTGTTGGAGGAAGCACCTTCAGCAAAACTGAAGTCAAAACTGTTATGGTGACCTTAATCCAAACAAAAGACCACAAACAGACAGCAAGGATAGTCTAGTAAATTTATTATTTAAACTCACCTCATATTCAGTGTCACACAAAACTATCCCAATCCAACTGTGTATGTTTCATGAGTTGATACATAACTCCACTGGAGAAAAGCTAGGCTCTTCCAAAATGAACTATTGTCTAGTTAAGTCTTTCTAGTGCCTGATCTCTTGGAATATCTTCATTTTCTAACACGGTTTTCTTATGTAGAGTTTTCCAAACTCATCCAAATCAAAACACTCACTGGTTCTTAACAATTGCTAATTAGACAAGATTTAATGCCTTGGGAACTCTGACATAACCACTTTGCTTTTAATTGGAGAAGGATTTGTGAACAGACTGGTGCCTTCTCAGCCATAATCTTTTGTCCTTCTCTGATTAATAATCTCAGCACCATCTGCATTAACAAGGGTTCAGAGTTCGTTGGCACTTTTGTTCTCTTGCAGAGACATCTGGAAGGTTACTAAGAACCTCAGCATTTCTATAAGGCTATGTTATGGTAGTATCCAACATACACAGGATTATTTAATTCATTAAATTTCTTTAGTATGCTTATATCTAAACTTAGAAGCTCCACCTTCTGTCTGCAGTTGATTGCTTTTAAATATTGTCAACATCCAGTTACAGCATCTGTCTGAGCAATCCCAAACTTCTCATAACTTCAGGCACAGAGAGCCTGTTTCGGCTTTACCTTCACTCTGAGCAACCAGCCTTCAGGTTGTGTGGGTGAGTCTGGCTGGCCTCTTCCCACAGAAAACAAATCATCTGCAAACTGGAACTCAGGCCAGCCCTGCTGAATGGTTCGCAAAACATTGTTAGCCTGAAGCTGGGATTTGCGCTGTCTGAGCCAAATTTCAAGAAAGGCAGCAAGGATTTCTAGTGTTGGGTGGATGCCAGGCAGGTTACGAGCAAGTATTGAGGTCTGTTTCAGACATGGTTTTCAGGGATGAAGGCTTAGCAAAGTGGAAGCCCTGAACTGAACTGAAATTCTCATGTAGACCCTTAACAACTGAAGTTAGAGCTCTCAGTGCCTTTTTCTCTGGGATCTGGCTGTCAGCTGGGGCCCATTTGCACATAACCTCAGGTTTGCAGATACCTCCTAGACTTCTGAGACAGAAGTAATTTTGTTTTAGTTTGAAACTACTTGTTAGAAACCACAAGGAGAAACTCCTGCTCGCAGGTCTGCTTAGCTCCTTACTTTCCAAGCTTTGTGGCTTCTCCAGGGAATTCACAGGTTCGGCCCCTACATAATGACCTTATGTAGGTCAGCTTTATGGCAGAGACTGGCAAGTTGGATGGAAAAGGCTCGGAAACATTATTAGTCCTAAGATGAGTCCTGCTTTGTGTCGTTGGCCTCATATTCTGCTCAGAGGAATAAACAGATTGTTCCCAATGTAAATCTAGGATCAACAGTAAAAGACTCTTCATGCTGGATTTATTAATCCATTTTCCCTTGGTCCTCTTGCTCCAGGCTTGGTAAACAAGAGAGCTGTGTTGCTTGGCTGGCGGTGAGGGAAAGAGGTTAATACTGAAGGCTGCTCAAGGTTCTACAATTAGACAATTTATTTGTAGCATAATGTAGGCACCAAGATGACCTCAGAGGCCTTTTTTGCAGAAACATATTGGACAAGTTTTCTCAGCAGCTGTGCATTAGTGTTCCATATTAAATGGACTGATTATAAATTACAAGAACTACCCTAAGATCTTCCCATCACTTTGCATTTCTTCACAGCAACTTTCTTTCGTTCTTCCTTTTCTCTTGCCTCTGAGAGTTGTTCTGCAAACATGTGCCATCTGGTGGGAAAGCAGATGTGGGGATAATAAAAGTTATGTTTTATGGATTCATATGAAGATTGCTCTGTCCTTTTTCTCAAAAAAAAAAAAAAAAGACATCTCATATTTCTTTTCAGGAAAAGAAGTTTCAGGCAAGCAGTACAGGACTAATAGGAATGGGAAAGTTGAAGATGTCCATCACCACAGTATTTGAAGGTAGAGATGAGAGATTTTTTTCAGAACTCATGATACAGGTGGAGTTTTATTATTATTGTTTTGCTTCACCTTAGGCTTTTTATTTATATTCTGGTTAATCCATCCCGCCTCTACTATCTTCCTCCATGCAACTGGAAGTTCAATATATGATGAGTTTCTTCTCGCTGGAGTGAAAAGCTCATGAAACAAATTTGGGGAGAAAGGACTAATTACGGTCTTCCCAGCTGCCTGGGAGAGGGCACACAGCTGCTGGGCTGAGGGCAGGGGCTTTGGTGGCCCAGCTGCTGGGCATCAGCTCATCACTTACCTCAATCTCATCCTCACGCTGGAAAGACCCTTGTGGGATGGCCTGTGCTTTAGAGCTGCTGGGTTTCAGGGAAGAGGCCTTTTTTTGATTCAGGTTATTTTGGTAGATTTTTTTTCCCCCAAACTCTAGCTGACTTTAGCAATAAGATGTGTAGCTGGCTTCGATCCCCTTTAAATAACTGTTTCTTCTCTGTTGCCTGTGATGTTTTTCTTTAGTGTTATTTCTGGGGGAAATTATGTGTGAGGGCTGTTAGTCTGGTGTGAGAAACTAGCAAAAGCTACATTCTGATTAGATAAACTTCTTTTTCCAATTGCTTTCTGGGATAGCTGGAGTGTCCCTGCTTTCTTAACTGAGATGTGATTTTTCACTGAGAAGCAGTTACTCTTTGTCATGGATGAAAAGGAGCACAAGCTCCTTTTTAGCTGTGTTGTTGTAGTTATGTTCTATAATCAATGGATTCTCTCCCCATTTGCAATGTGGGTCCCCAAAATTTTTGAGTGACATGATGGATTTTCTTGCAATAATTCATGGCTCTATTTGTTCTCTTGACTACCTGTTAGGAACTCTTGGAAGTGATCTGTGGATCCCAGGAGTTTTTAAGCAGCAGACTGCAAACATGGTTTGCAGTTGTTTGTGAGCTAAACTTTGAGCCTAAACATTTTGGCTGACTTCTGAGCTTTGTCTTTTCCTCTTTTCTTCCCTTCCCTCCAGTGCATGTGTCTATTTCAAGGGATCTGGATCCTCCCAGCCTAATTTTAAGCAGCTAAACCAAACTGGATGTTTTTACAATGGTGTTGCAGGCTTTTTGGAGCCTGAAACACAGCGGGAGTTTGAAGCTCATAGAAACCAAAAGCACGTTTGCTAACCTGGCCTTTACTCCTAATGTGAGTAAAAGAGCTGTTAGGATGAAGTCAGTGGCACATAGCACCTCTGAGACCCAAGGGCATGAAAATGGCCGTCTCATCTTAGGGACAGCTGTGGGAATGGGCCTTTCCAAGCAGAAAAATATGGAAAAGCCAAACTGCTTGGGGTTAGACTCCTGGTGAAGCAGTATATTTTAGAGGTGCTGTATATCTGTTCTGTGTATCCTGCTCTAAAGGTGGCATTGCGCATAGATGGTAGGAGTAGCTTGTTCACAGTTCAGGGGAAAATACACGATAACATTTAATGTTAAGAGGTTTTTTTTAGAATAGTGGAGAAGGGGATGTAATAACATCCAATGTCTGTGTTTGTCTAACATTGATTTCCAATTTGGAAATGAGGTGGATGTCTTTAACAACGGGATGATGAATCCCTGGAGTGGTTGCCTAAAGGATGCAACAAGCTCTCTGTTGCTTAAATCCAATATATCAAGTTCAGATCACTTTTCTGAAGGAGGCATTCCAACTCAACTAGAAGTTACTGAGCTCAGTAAAGGACCACTGCATGAATTTTTTACATCCACAGGTAAGTGGGAGGTCAGATTAGATGTTCATAATAGTTTTTTTACGTTTAGAGTTGAAATCCTTGAGCATGTACTTTATAAAAGTGAAATCAAAAAGATGAGGAAGGTCTTAGAAGTCAGATATTGCCTGCCAAACCCAATTATCAGGGCTGCAGTTCAAAGTGATCTGTGCCCTTGCTGGGCCAGAAGCATTTGACCATTGATCATGGCAAAGGATATGAGTGCTAGGAGAAGTGAGAGGGCTGCAAGAAAAGTGCTTCCAAGTTCAAGAAACCTGCACTTTCCCAATGTAGAGAAAAGACTGGACAGAAAGGTGAATTGCCTTAGGTTAAGGTAATGTCTGCATTTCAGAAGTGGACCTCCCAAAAGGATGCAGGACCTGCTGTGTTCACAGTGTGGCTGCAGGGAACAGAAGAATCAGTAGCTCCAAGAAAGCCATAAGAATGGGGATGAAATGAGAGTTGGGCAGCCAGTGCCAAAATTACTGTGTCTCAAAGCCTCTGCTTCCTCTCCTACCACAGCAGCCCCCATGCAGGTGACACGAGACTGTTAATCTCACACCTTTAGCGTTTTCCTACAACCCCTTGTAGCACAGTGAGAAGAGTCCTTTTCTTCCCAGCGCAGAAAGCGGGGAGCTGGCAGCTCCATTAATGAGCATTTGCAGGCAAGCCCATCTTGTATTCCATGCACTTGCATGCATACAGGTTGTGAATAATTTCTTGTCTAAGAAATGAGCCTAGGTTAAAAATAGCCCCTGCATTTAGCTGCTTGCTGCCTCCTTCCTGCTTGCTGGGGCCGGAGCTCTGTTGAAGTGCTGGTAGTCATTTTTAATGTGGAAATGGTTAGAAGTCAAAATTGTCTGGCATCTCTTGCCAGTATGGGGAGCTTTGGGGATGGTTGTAGGACAGACAATAGAGTCTGGTTTTTCTCTTTACCCTGGCCTAGAAGGGAAGGGTAAAAAGTTCACTCTGGAGACACCTTTTCCATTGCTCATTCCTGCCTGGACCCTCTGCTGAGGTGGTTAATGAAGGGCTAATAAATACTAGATAGTTTTGTAAAGTGGTACCTGGCGTTGGATTAAGATATTTTAAAGTGGCATGAACACAGGCAAACTGAGCTCGATACTCTGCCTGATATATGAGACAACCCCCCCAGTGTAAAAACAGCTCCCTGCTGTTGTCTATGGTGAACTTATAAAATGAGGAATGTGTTTGGAAGGTATATAGTCACACTTTCATTTGTCTCTCCCTGCTCCTTTTCTGTAGCATTATATCTCTAAAGAGTGTGCAAAGTTGAAAATTTTGCAGGTTTAGGACTTAAATTATGCTGATGCTTTCTTATTAATTCTCAGCTCAGGGTGTGCAGGAGTTTGTCACCATATGAGAAACAGGGGAATGGAAAGCTGGTAACACATGAGGATCTCCTTATCACCTGCTGACCTGAAGGAGTAATAGTGTAGAATGGCACTGTAAGTAATGATATGTTCTTGCAGTTTGCAATGAAATAATCTGGATTAAACCCAAAGGCATGATTAAAATTGTGCAGCTCACACTGTGGTGAAGAGGATGAAAACAATCAGGTATTTTTTATTGAACTGTTAATGCAGGGGTTTTTACTCTGTCTAATCGAAGCTCTTGGGGTGGGCAGCATTTGGCAGATCATGCCTGAAGAAGAGATGGAGACTTCTGGTCTCTATGCTTGGAAGAAGAGAAGAAAGGAGGAATGCATGCACACAAAACATCTCCTGGCACCTCAAATATCAAAAACGTGGTGAGGGATGTCCTGTTTATCAGTTTCTAGCGTGCAGATCCCCACACAGACAAGATCAATCATTGATTGGATGGCACTAAGAGGTTGAGAAATTTGATTTACAGTGGCCCCAGAAGGGCCCGAGCTAAGTGCCAGTTACTGAGACAGTTTAATTGGAGCCTGAAGGGAACTGAGAAGCTATGACACTCCATCTGTATTATCAAGGCCAGGACCACAGGATAAGGCAGGACCTGTGTTACCAAGTAAACCCCTTTCTCTTCCCCCAGCACTTTGAAAAGATGCTGTGGTTGTCTTGGTTTTGGACCTTTTGAGCCTGAAGTTTGTCCCCTCCTGTGCAAAGCTGAATGGTTCCCTGCTCATCAAATGAATCTATGACTTTTCTCTGGTGGCATCCCAGAACATCCTTTCTGTGGGTGCTCTCAAGTCCTGTCGCTTGTTCCCTTCCTCAGCTGCCTGAGCGGTGTGTACTCAGGTGTCACTCAGCCATTTTCTCTTGTTTTGTGGCTATACCTTGTCTGCTCCTAGCCTCAGAGATAGAATCATTATGAAAAATGATCCAGTTTTCAGAAATCACAAGGTTCTGTGTCTTCCACTTAATTATTGTTTTATTTTAATAAGCAATTATGTTTTGAAGACACCTCAGGGCTCCAGGCGTTAACCACTTATCACCTGCTGAGTGATTTAAAATTAGTGAAGCACATCCCATTTGCAGGTTGGAATGAGGCCTGAATCCTATCAGCAGACAAATGAGTTCAGAAATTCTCCATGTTTGTAACTCACTGCTTATGGTTTCATCTCCTGGTCCTCTGAGAGAGGCCAGTTATGTGCTGGAGGGATGTCTGTTCCCTTGCTGTTCTGATAAGAAGCAAAGGGCTCATTAGAGGCTGTGAAAGGGAGAAGACTATCTGTTGGCTGTTCTGTACCGTTTACTTTGCCAAGTATCTTCCACAAGTCTTTCTCCACTACAGACTGCAAAACCCTGGCTGTTAAATCAACCTGCAGCTCAGGTATCCCTCATGTGAGAGATGCAAATCTCCTCTGGGGTGAGGATGTTGTAGGGGCAGGAAGCCAGGGAGTCTCAGCTCTAAAACTGATATGGAAAATATACACAGTCCCACAGGGGTGAAATATTAAGTAGTTATTGGTTTATCGTCAGGACTTGTTATTCTCTACCAAGAGGCAATTTGTTGAGCCTACTCTAAGAGCATATAAATTAACTTGCTGTAGCAATTCGCAGGAATAAACCCTGAGTATTCCCATAGATTGCAGGGTGCTCTGATTGCCAGCAACTTGGAGAACAGATACCTGTGTTATCAAATGCTGGTTGGCTTTCTCCTGGAGCTTTTATGACCTAATGCTTTGGGGTTTTTTGTCCTCCCACATCTCCTTGACTTCCAGGTGGCACAGTTGGAAGCCCATTTGAAAACATAAACCCATTACATCTTCTCTATTTTTATGTCGCACATTAAAAATACGACACAGCAACCAGGACTGCATTGAAGTTCTCAGTTGGAAGGCTGAGCAGCCCAGCTCGTGTGTGCCGTAGAGCATTATTATTGGCATTAGCTACAGTGTTAGTCAGCACATGTGCCATATGCTCCAAGGTGTATGCCCTCCACGTATTGAGTGAATCATTTTATGTTTTCCATATGGAGTCTGTCCTCCAGGTTCCACACAGACTCTGAGGCATTGGGATAATAATGAGAAAGATAATAAGTCTAACAAGGGAACAAGAGGGCTAAACCTTGCAGGGAGCCCCTGAACAGCAGGAATGGGAAGCTTCTTAGCTCATTTCTTCCTCTTGAGTTTGGAGATAGGGAGGGAAGGAGAGGTGGGAATGAGGTGAGGTGAAAGGGAAGGTGGTGTCTTTACTGCAGGGAACTGTTTCCTTCCCACTTGCTGCCTGATGTGTCCTTTGGGGGCAATAAACTTTAAAGAGTCCTTTTCCATGTTGAATATGCTTATTTAAAACTGTAGCTGCTCTGAATTAAGTAGGAGGTAGAAGTCCCTGCTGAAGGGTGCCCTTGCCCAAAAACACACCCCTCAATGCCCCCTGACTGCTTTCTTCTCCACAGCACTCATTTTTTCCAGACAAACAGAAATGAGGACAGCAGCTTTTTTTTTTGAGAAACACAGCCATTTCTAAGCAACAGTCAGCCTGAATTATATGTCAGAGCAGCCTTTGCCATGTTCCCACCTGTGCATCATCAAAATGGGCCAAATAAAAAGCCCCATTTCTCCTTATTTCCTTGTGATTTTTACATCCCCTGTCCATTTAACCTTCCATTGTCATCCTCTATTTCTTTCTGGCCCTAACTCTGCTGTGATTTAAGGACCAATGATTCCAGCCTATCTCTTGACATAGAGAGCAGGGCACACGAAAGAGTTTGTGCATCAGCACCCAGAAATGTGGGGTTTACAGGGGTTGTTCCAGCCCTTCTTTCCCATGCAAGGCCTGGGCAGTACTTGCTCTGTGTCTGTCTCATTCCCTTCCAGCCTCAGGCTCCCTGGAGCCAGCTGGGCTATGATGTCTCAGCACTTTTCCACAGCCCTTTTGATGTGGATCTCAGCTTGGATTTGGGGCACAGCTCAGCAATGTTTACTTGTCACATCCCCACCAGGCTGGGGACAGCAATGCTAATATTGCAAGAAATTCAGCAGAGCTCAGTGATAGGATTTGACCCAAATTGCAGAAGGGAAAATGAAGCAGCTTGGTAAAAACTGAAATTCCTCTAGATAATAAATTCTATTAGAAGCAAATAAATAAAAAAGGCAGGTATGAAAGGGGAACATTCTGATTTTTCTCTTGTCTTAATGTGATTTGAACATAATGTGATGGGGCTCAGCTAAGCAAAGCAAGCAGACACCCTGAGGAATGGGGCTATGTTTGCTGAGAAGTCAGCATCCTGCTTCCACAGTGGTAGGAGAGAAGGTGTGAATGAGATTGCATAGGATCAGATATATTTCTCTCTGTTGGAAGCTTAAAGAGATTGGAAATGCACTTGAAACTAAATAGACGTAGCTGGACTTGTAGGCTGTGTGGGCATCTTGATTTTTGTTGCCCTTCCCAAGGGCAGAGCTCAGTGAAGATACTCTGGGTCTGGCTCATGAAGATTGGACTGGGCTCTAAACCAGTGTGCAGACCTGCCAAGGGAGGTGCATGGAGTAAAAAGAAGGTAAGAAAATAGTAGACAAACTCAGTTAAAGTTGATAAGTACCAAGAGTTCCTTGGGTGAAGATATCTACCTGCTCATTGCCAATAGTTAACATATATCAATATTTATGGACACATCCCTGTTTGAAGTTGGGTCTATACATTCCTTTCAGTCTAGTTATTTTATTTCCCTGCAACTAGAAAGCAAGGTTTCTTTGAAACAAGACATTTTGCAGTCAGTTGAAGGGATTCCCTTGCTGCCCAGCACTCAGGGTGAGAATGAAGTATTTGCAATTCAATTGGACATGCTTTTAGTGCTGCATTAAGGAGCAATAAGCACTATGTAAGTGTGGAGCAATTCTATAGATGTCAGTTTATGCTTGAAGAGCCTGAACTTGCATGTGTAAGCTAGACAGAGATACAGAGCTTAGCCTGACTAGCGATGGCAAAAAGATGCGTGTCTGAGTTGCACCACAGCACAGTCCGAAGTCTGTTGAAGTATGTGACCCTTTAGAGTTGTAAAATGCATATATTGGATCTGGAGGTGAATATTCATGAGTTCTCATGGTGGTGAATCCTTCCTCCTTGTACTTGTCCTGAGGAGGCAATATACATGTATTTCCTAGAACATTTCCTCAAGTGTGGGGTGGGTTTGTTTGTTGTTTGTGGATTTGTTTTTGTGTTTGTTTGGGGGGTGTGTGTGTGTGTGTTTGGTTTGTTTTCTAGTGTGGTTGAAGTGACAAGATGTTTTTCATACACAGTCTTGGTGGATGTGCCTGAGGCAATGCTGAAACATAAGTTCTCCAGCTTGTCTGTCCCTGTTGTCTCTCTACAACGCTTGGGCTGGGAGATGAGCAACTACTCAGTAGTGTATGCAAGCCACAGGGGAATGGCTGCTGAAACAAGAGGGACACCTTGGCAGAAGAGCCATTTGGAGGAATATTAATTACCAGGCAGCCAGTTCTGGACAATTGAATCTCAACTCCATATGTTCCCATTCAAAGTGCTCTAGCAAAATGCTTAACTGATTACTATCTTGTGAGCTCTGTGTATGTGTGATAAAACCTAAGACTGCTGAGCTAGAGGGATTGTCTGTTGATAGAAATATAGTGTAGTGAGTATTTTTTCACCTTTTTAAACTTACACTTTTTTGTATCATAACAAAACCAGACCAGGTTTCAAAAATGCTTTTTAATTTATAATCTTTATTGTAGTGTCATGGTGCTGATTAAAGTCACTGAAGGGTCAACTGCACATGGATGAAATGAAATAAAGACATATCTGTGTTTGGCATGAAAGGCCTCTGAGCCTTGTTTAATGAGGGACTGCAGATTTAAGGCCTTCTTGATTTCTATATGTCTATATAACAGGTGCAAGGACATAGGGTCAGAACAAAGAAGAAATAGGCCATTGGGATAAAATGAAATCAACCTGAGTTTTTGCCCCAGGCTGTAATTGAACCAGAACTGAAGTTCAAATGAGAAATTTTTTCCTTTTTTTTTTTCCCCCCAGATCTTTTTGCTCTAACCAACCTCGGAAATGTCAAACAAGCATAAGGCTGTTCTAGCTGACACCTTTGCAGGAAGTGTTCCAGGGCATGAAATTCTGCTGTGTTAAAAGCTGCTATGAAGACCTCAGTGCTGCCCATGGCCATTGGAAAAGGACAGATTTAACAAGGGAAAGAGATCTAAATTTGATTTGCTGAAATACCCAAGTAATTGTTCCTTGGTGTTTGGTTATGCTGAATGCTTTTGTTCCAGCCGGGGCTGCTGATCTGTGAGCAACAAACTGATGGCACAAGTCTCTGCACAGAACCTTCATGCTTCCCACTCTGTGGCTTAAGAGGGTTCACAGCCCACTTAATTTGCAGGTACTGTCTGGGTATGCCAGTCTCTGCCATCATTGATGTGTGTGCAAACAGGCGAACAAAGGTGAAAAGCCAATTTGAGGACAGCTCTAAATTAGAGACTTAGTAGTTCAAATATGCAGAAATTTAGGAATAATTAATTGGTTCTTTTAAAAAATAGCATCTATTTTTAGCTCTCAAAGGAGGTTGTTTTCTAGGGATGACAGGTTGTACTGGCAAGGTATGTAGGTTGATTTTGGAGCAGCATCCAGCCAGCTTGTATGGACAGTGATGTCTTGCAGACCCCTGAGAAAAGCACACTGGTAATGCAAGATTTCCTGTTAGACTTGGGCTGTAAAAACTGTAGCTGAACTTTTTTCTTTTTTACAGACAGTCCTAATCCAGCCAGCTTGAAGGGAGCAGCAGCTCTGGAGGAATCCAGGAGCTCTTGGCTTCCCTTTGCAATGATAAAGTGAGTATGCATCCTTCTGAGAGCAGTACTGCAGAGAGTCAGGATATCCTGGCATCAGGGCTCATGAGACAGTGGCTATTTATGTACAAAACACTAGGAAGTAATGTGGGATTTTTTTTCATCTTCGTGCAGCTACCTGATCCCATTTCACATGCCAGTGATCCTCAGCAGAAATTGTAACCTTCTAGGCTATGCACTGGCAAGACCTATGGTCTGTCATGGCACACATGGGACCACAATCCAGATACCCATAATGTCACAGACTCAGATTTGGGCATCAAGTCTGAGCCTCTGGCAGGGACATGTCAAATCCTGGGCTGAATCTCTTCTGGTTTGTTAGTTCCTGAGTTCAAAATGACAGACGGTTCCTGCAGTGAACAAACTGCTGCTCCAAGAGATCATCAGTGGGAGCAGTTGGGCATTTACGAGCAGAGGCTGAAAGTGGGCTCCACGATGTTTAGGGCTTCATGATAATAATTAGATCTTAAAATGTGTCAGTTCTGCATGAGGAAATATCATTGGTGTAGGCCAAGAGCACGTTTCCGTGGGAGTGGGGAGCGTCTGTGTGATTTGCGCAAGAGCTAGCTAATGCAGCTGTGACCCTGCATAGCTATATCCCAGTTTGTAGGCTATAGAAGTGGGATGTAAATTATGAGAGAAAGAGGGACTCTTACTACCTCCTAATTTCCACTGCTTTCACAGCCTCTGACTTTCATAAAACCTTCCCCGCAGAGCTGCAGCCGGTGTCGCTGCTGTACAGGCAGTGAGGAACACAGCCTGGTACAAGGGTATTCAAATAACAGTTTTCCTTTCCCATCAGAAAAGCTGTACACTAAAAATTGCCATTTGAGTGTTTTGAGAGAACAAAAATGTTATGTCTGTATTGTTTCTGTTTCTGCCACTTCTCTTGTCTCAAAGGTTTCTGTGCTCTGAGGAGAGAGGAGGCTGTTCCTCCTACAGAAGAGGAGGTGCTGAGGTGACCAGGGATGACTGCAGAAGCAGGGAAAGAAGCGATGGTCACATGAAGTGGATCTGCTGCCCTGAAAGACTGCAGTTTGCTGAAGTTATGCTTTCTCCAGGCATCCATGTCGTTGAGGGACACCACAGCAAGCAACCTCAGCTGGTCATATCTGGCATCTGCAGGCCAGTAACAGCCAGGGAAATTTCCCCTGCCTGTGATCTTCAACTGTTCAGGACTGAATCAAGCATTTATGTTCAAAAGTATGAAAAGGAGGACTTGCTGACATCTTGCTGTCTTTCCAGGATCTAAGGAATAAAATTGCACCTTGCTTCTAAGACAAGTGTAATTTTACCTTCTAGACTCTTCTGTTTTTTCCCCTTCAGTGTACTCAATATTGTCTATATGGAGTATCCACAATCTTTTCAGTTGTTGTTCTTTTCCTTTCTTTTATGGTAGGGGGGAGCTGGTTCAGGATACATTTTCTGTCCCTTTGGTTCAGATCCTGGCCAGGTGCTTGTGGAAAAACTCGTTTGTCTTATTTGAAAACATTTTCCTTCAGGATTTGGTGTGGGGGCTTGTTGAACATCTGGGCATGAGTTCTGCACTCTGCTCCTCTGAGTGTGGCTGCTGCCATCTGCCAAATGGGTGGGATCATGTATGGTCTATTGTTGGTTATGAGATCAACATTGCCATCTTTGGGCCTGTTTTGAAGGGGTTGGCATGACTACCAATCTCTATCCCTCTTTTCTAAATCCTTAATTTCAGGCTAACATTTCAAAGGGAAGAGCAATACGGATGCTCTTGTGCAGCCTCTGATCCACCAGCATGACCCTCATTGAGGGTCAAAGCTGACACAAAATAGGTGAAACCTTGCAGAGCAGAGAAAACCTAGAGGGACTCTAGACTCAGAGAGCAAAGTGTTTTGTTACAGTGTTAAATCAAATCCACAACACAGCTAGTTCATGGTAGCGTGTACTCTGCAGAGGCTTTGGAGGAGGGAGGAGTGAGATGAGAAGGGATCTGAGGACCTATTTGTTTTACTTGTATGCAGCAAGTACCTTTTCCCCACCCCTGCAGGGAAAAACAAAATGCATGTAGCTTATGGAGCCTGAGGCTGCTGGATTTCACATGGATTTGAATGCCAGCCTCATAACTGTGGCTTGGTGACTCATCAGGTCTCACAACAGAAGCAAATGTGTTGATAAGCAGTACTGGAGAAGTCAACTGAGCAAATGAACATCCCACAGAAACCACAGTCATAATTTACCTGTCCACTGCCACAGCAGTGCCAGAACCACCACTTCTACTGTGAAGTCCACGATGTGTGGAGGGAACCTACCAAGCCAGAGAGGGGTAGACATGTTTCCTTTCAGTGTCTTGGCTGAATTGCAAAGCAGATAATCTTGTTCTGTCATGCAAAATTCCCTCTTCATTTCTTTTACCTGTGAGAGATACTGTCTTATCTTCTGACGTGCCAACTGCTTTGAGGCTTGTGCTGGTCTCTAGTGACCACCAATTTCTAATACTGGAGGGGGCTGCATTTCGAGGACGAAACAAAGTGACTGCTCCATGAGCTCATTGTGAGATGCGTCCAGTTAAAAGCCTAGGAAACCATTTGCTTATGACGTGCTGTTTGATGATAGTGGACTGTTCCATGCTGCTGCAGTCTCCCACACATGCTTGGCTTTGACTGATAAAGCTCAGCTGAAAGATTTAAAAAAAAAAGGCTGATCGACGTTGCTGCTGTTGGCAAAGGCCAGAACCCTGCATGGGGCCCCCGAAGAGGGGCAAGAATTTATCTTTTGAGATTGAGCCTGATTTAATCCTTCTTATAAAGCATCTTGGCAGCTGTCTAGATCTGACAGGTTGATAATAAGACTTTCCCTCGATGCAAAAAGGAAAGTAATTTATATTGGCTTCACACCTCTGGCAAGCAGGAAAGATCCTGCCCTACGTCAGTGTGAACGGGGAGCAGACGTGAGAATGCGAGCAAGCGGCACCGGGGAAAGGAGTTTGTAACGTTTGCTCCGTGCTTGAGCAAGCACAAGGAAATGCCATTCGGAAAATGCCGCTGGTTCAGAGAGCGGGGTTGGAATCAGCATTCTGTCCATGGCAGCAGTTCAGAGCAGCTTTCCAGCCAAATCCTGAAGGATCACTCTCTTAGAAGGAGCAGCACTGCTACCTGATTTCATTTTGCTCCATTTAGCCCAGCGCGTCTGCTGATGCGCTGCTTGCTCTCCCTTGTTACAGCCACACGAACACCAGCACCAAGCTGCCCTAAGATTTTTTTTTGTTTTCTTTTCATTTGGTTGATAAGTAGCTGATAGCCTCTGGGGAAGGTCTGTAGCTCTCATTGTGGGGAGGTCTCTCCAAGAGTCTCAAGAATGCAATTACCTAGCCTCTGACTCCTCCAGAACCTGAGCAGACACAGCCATCCCCAAGAGGAATAACAAGCCAAGTCTTAGCCTGTATTACATCCCACTTTAAGCCTGCTATCGCACTAGTTCTAGGTTTAATACCCCTTGTAATCTGGGCCCTCAGCAGCTTTCTGCTGGTCTCCTCCAAAAGGAATGACTTGAGGCAACACAGACTGTATGGCCATACCTTGTTACGGTGCCAAGGGAGGTAACACTCCTGCGGTGCACTTTGAAATCCTCAGGTGACAGCATGCCAGGACAGTGCCAAGTCCTTCAAAGACATTTAAATTAGAAGGTTTTGCTCTTCAAAACCCACCAGCTTTAAAGGCTCCTTGCCCTTCCTGCCAAAATGGAGCTGAGAGGTGGCAGGGGGAGAACTGGAATTATGACAAAACAAACAAAAGCGGGTGGGTGGTGGGTGATGAAAGCATTTAGTTTGCTTGTTCCCTGACCGCTGGGATCATGAAGAGGATTTGTTTTGCTGAAAGGCACCAGCTGGGGCACAAGGCTCTTTCTCTCAGATTGCCTTGTGTTACAGAGCTGTGTTTTGAAGACCTGGTTCTTGAGCATACATTGCTAGGGACAGTGCAGACTTGGAGCCTCCTGAGTGCCTTGCAGTGCCCTGGCCAACCTTTGTGGAGATGAGAAGGAGAACACTCAGGTGCAGGGAACTACTGAAGGCTGCCAGAAAACAAAGCAGAACAGGACCTTGTGCTGCAGGGACACGGTGACCAGAAGGTAAGTTTTTCTGACTCCTTATTGAATCTGAACTTAAAAGAAACCTGTATCAAAGTTTACGTTAGTGTATACCAGCTTTGGATAGTGTCATTCGGCTGCTTCAAGGAAAGTGGAGGTCCCACCTTGAGATTGTGGCTGATTTTAGGGTGTTAGCTGGGATGAGTAGGGAGGAAGTTTCGCGTGGTTGATGGGAAGGTTTAGGTGTCTGGAGAAGAGATCTGAAAGGCAGATCTTGTGGAACGTCATTAGATGATGCTGTGGTAGAAGATTGCTCAGGAGAAGGTATGTCAAGAATCACATGTGATCCCTTTTGGGGGAAGTAGTCTCTAAAAATCAAGACTATGAGGAATTTATCTGAATAGTTCTAAGTGTAACATAGCTAGGTGTGGAGATTCCATCCGTATCCTGGCTGAGCCATGCTGGAGGCCAGTGTGCTTCTGCATTGTGTACATCATAACCTCATTGTCTGGAGGTCTTAAACACTGCCTGTCCTTGTGGCAGGTAAATATGGGACTCTGATAGACTCAGCATTTACAACAGTCTTTACAAATAAGAGATTTTGCCTGAAAGCAAAAGAGATGAAATTAAGTCAAGTGCAAAGCACTCCTCCTTAGGCAGAATACACAAACACAGAACAGGCAATATGCAATGAGGCAGCAGAACGGCAGGAGAGGACCAGGGTTGTGCTGGTTCACAAGTAGAATGTGAATCAACCCCACAATGCTGCTGCAGACCAACTCATTGTATCCAATACTGTATTAACAAGAATGCTCTCTGCCAGATACGTGAGGCAATTATTACAACCTGCTTGGGGCTGGCAGAGTTTCAGCCAAGTGTGGGTGTGTGGAACTGATGTGAAACGTTGTCTATGGCCGTAAAGAAATTTGGAGACTGTCTAGGGGGAAAATACCGAAACAAGTGAATGCTAAGAGGTTAGGCAAGCAAGTCGCGTGAACAAAGATTGAAGGCATGGCATTTGTTCAATTTAGGAGAGAAATTATGGAAAAAGGCTGGTGAGGAGCTGTTTTCCATGGTCACTGGTGTAAGAAAAAGAAAATGCTTGAATTCATAGTGAAGATGTTTTAATATGTTTATTAGGAAAACCCTTCCAAACCCTCGCAGAGTAGAACAGTGAAGCAGGCTGCTGAGGAGAGATGTGGCATCCCCTTCCTTAGTGGTGTTTAGGAATGGGTTAGACAAACAACTATTAGGACAAATAGTTATTTAAGTACATTTGATCCTGCCTCTGATCCCATGAAATGCTTTTCTGCCATACGTATCTATAATTAAGCACAATATAAAAACACAGCCTCTTCAGTGAGGAGTTAAAAACCCATCTATAATTAGATAAAGTCTTTTAATGGTAAAACTAGGTTAAACGTGCCTTATGTGACAGCTCTGTTAATATATCATCGTGGAGCAAACATCAGGAGGAAAGGGAACTCTTTAAACTGAAGAACAGTACTGGTGTAACAACATGAGTGTAAAACCGGTCAGGCATAAATTACTCAGAAAATTGAAAGAAAGTTTTGAGCTGTCAGAACAGCAATGTTCTGAAACAGCCTTTCATAATGGGGAATGCTAGGGGCAAAAATCAGAACTTGTTTTTTTAAATGGAGCTTGCTAAATTAATTCAAAGGATTATAGAGAACCATAGTCTGTCATAGCGGAGTCCAGGACTGGGAGATCCCTTTTGTTGCTGTGTTGCAGAAACTGAGGGGAAGAGAAGTATTTTTATGCCAGTGGGACTATTCTTTGCTCTTTATTGACACAAATGTACCTCTTTCATCCCTGTGCTTTTTCCTATGTGAGGCAGTTACTGATATTCCTTTTAAGATCTGAAGGTCACATCTCTGTTTAAAATTGCATAATTGCACAGAGGTGAAGGAGAGAAATCCAAGTTTGGGAAGAGCTTCTTGAAAAAGGGATAGCAAATCCTCAGGTGCTGGGTGTCCTCTTGACCTTTCCAAGGCTGCAAACACTTTGTGTTGATTGGAGCAAGTGATTTGGGGTCATTGAGAGCAGCTGGGGGAACTGCCTCAGGGAATTGCTGAACCATTGCAGGCTGCTAAATGGAGCCCCCCTCCTGTCCCAGGTGGTCACAATTTGGCAGCTCTGGTGGGGTGAGGTGAGGTGTCAGAAAAAACCTGCTGCAAAAGCAACGAAATCTGCCAAACGTCGCTAATAGGACAGAACAGGCTCTGTGCCAGGAGAGGAACTTAATTTCTTTGCTGACAAATGAAACAAAGATGTGATTGGAAGTGCCACGCTTTGGAGGTATGAGCAATTTCCCTATAATCAATCATCTAAATCAAACTGTTTTCATATCTTTGCATTATTTAGCAGCCAGTCGATGGCAGACAATATGAGCTGGATTTTGGTTTTTCATCCGTTCCTTACATTGATGTGATTTGTGTGTTTTGGCAGTGGGATGCTGGGGTGAAGGAAGGTTGAATTGGACTTCTGTATTAAAAAAAAAAAACTTGGCAAAGACCATGTCTGCGATTATCAACTAATCATTCAGACATAGACGTTGTTTGTCTGCTCTTATTAGGTCTGTAAAGTATCTGGGTGTGCAAAGCTGACAGTAAAACACCTACAGGAGAGGGTGTCAGAAGAGGGAAGGAGTGAGGAGGTGATAAGGTAGAGTTGAGTTTGATAAGAGCCCCTGGCTCCTCCAGTAATTGGAAGAAAGGTGAGATTGATATTATTAGACCTACCAACTATCCTGGGTATTCCTAGTTACATGAAGCTATTGATGTGGTTAGAGACTGTGGAGGGAGGGTTAGGTAGAGCAGTTCCTATATCGTAGGCTGAACCTATTGAACATTTCCCTTTCTTTTCCTAGGGGTATGCATACCTCTGAGATCTTGATTGATCCATTTTACTTTCCTCTGGATAATGTGTGTGATGTGAGGGAGGAAGGAGGAGTTAGTAGGAAGCATATGTTAAAGTGACTCCAGTGGCTGTTTTCTAACATGGATTCTGCAGCTCAGACCTTTTTTCCAGCATTTGTTGGTACTGGGTCAGGCTGAGAGAGAACTGCTTGGTGCATATATAATAGAAGGAAAGCTGTGGGGAGATACAGCAAGCATAATGTCTACCAAGAGGGTGTTCTTTTCATCCATCCTAAGTCTGATGACTTTGGCTACATTTCAAGTCATGGCCAAAGAGCCTGTTTGCATCATGTAAGTCACCTAGAGCCTGGTTTACGGAAGAGCATCCTACAAGTGCCAAGTAACACCTCATGTCCTTGGATGAGACAGGAGGGGCTTTTCCTTCAGGCAGGCAGTACACTGAGCAGGAGATTCTCATGCACAAAATGCAAAGCTGTCCTTAAGCTGCTTTGTATATCTCCACAGGCAGCATCCTACTTGATAGCTAAGATGCAGATCTTGATGTGTGTGTATCATGGCAGGGGTGTGTGACCTGTGATGCAGCGAATGTCCTGAAACCTTCTGCTAATGGAGCCTGTCCCACTCTGTGGTGCTCCCCAAGGGATGCTTAGACTGGGATGGTGTGATCCTGTGGCAGGGAGCTGATCAGTGGCACTGCTGGAAGATCTCCATTCAGCACATCCCAGAGCTGACCAATTTTGTTGCCCATCAGGGCAGGATGCAAGAGCTGTCTTTCAAAGAGAGCTTTAGGACAGACAGAATTGGAGATCAATTTAAGGATTGATTTCTGCCCTGACTGAAGGTATTGAATATTTGTTTAAATATCACTGGTGTGTTTCAGGTTTCATTTAGCTGGCTTTCTAACAGTTACAGGAGGTGTGGCATTTGTGGGAGTCGGGGGGGTTGGGTTTGCTGCTTGTTGTTAAATCTGAACAAATACAAGGCTGGGAGCCTGTGCGGTTAACACTGGGAATCACAAAGGCATCAGGACCTCCTAGTATGTATAGGTAAACAAGAAAGGCATGTTGATTATATCACTGGCACAGCAGATTAGCTCTAAGTACACACTCACCTCTCTGTGGCTCAGCTTCTTCTACAAAAAAAACAGGGATGATGAATTTTTTTCCTCCTGCCTTTGTCTATCTTGCCTGTTCGGCTGGTTGCTCGTGGAACAAGGAGTATTTCATTACTGAGTATTTGTACAGTGTTCTGTACAACAGAGCCCTGGTGGCAGCAGGGAGCCCAGAGATGGCTGAACCCTGGCAAAGCAGCAGCCTGGGCAGCCCTAACGAAGGTGATGGATTAGGGATGTGCTTCTCAGACTGTAATGTAGTGGAATTTCACTGTAGCAATAGCTGCTTGTAACAAACCACCCTTTACGGACATCCCAACAGTAGGAAACGTTATTTTTTACATTGCTAATTCGTTCTTGGTAGGGCAAATTCTTACATGAAGTTGAATGGATATAAAGATCTTTTGTTTTCCTGCTTTTCCTGGTTTGCTGTCCTTACCCTTAAGGGTACATCTTCCCTTCTTCATGTCTTTATTTTCTTTTTAAAGTGCCATTTAAATGTTAAGCAGTGCAAAGGCTCAAAGTGTAGGGTATTTATGGACAATTTAAATTGAGTGTTTTTCCTCATTATTCTGAGGTGGTGAATTGCCCTCTCCTTTTATAGTGACTATCAGGATATAATGAAAATTTAGTGATCGTCTTGATGGCCACTTTGTGCAATACCAAAGGCCTTTATCTCTTCTTTCACTTCCTCCACCCTCTTTCTCTTGATCTTTAGAAAAGAATAAATCTGTCCCCTGATCATGATGGCTGATGTTTCTAAGTTCATTTTAATTAAGTGTGTTTTCCCTCCATTCTCCTCAACCCCAACTTACCTCTTGTCTCAGAGGCCAGATTTGACAGAAGCAGAAGCTACAAAATTCAGAATTTATTCAGGTGAGACCAGCAGTAGACAGCGGCTCTTCCGAAAACAGGTTGTTTGCTTGGTCAGGAATTGGAGGGCAGGAGGCAGAGCAAAAGTCCCTTAATTCAGCTAAAGTAGAAGAAAATTCAATCTTCAACAGGCAGACAGGGGATAAAACTAGCTAAATACTTAAATAATGTTATAGGCAAGACTACATGTTTGCCCACTGTTTAAACTCTGAGTATTACTCTATTTGAGATGTTAAATAAAATATAATGTTTTCTTTGAACATTGCCCTTCTCCTCAAACTGTCCTCAGCGTGTCATTACTTAATGGCTCCAACTGAGAATCTGCCTCAGTCCTTGCACTCAGAACCATGGCTGCCCTAGCGCTGAGGGACAATTTGGGGGAATACTTTGTAGTAATCACAAAAAGAACGTGTCCTATGTCTCTGAGCTATTGGTAAAGGCCAGCACCTGAATGGAGATAACAAACTGAAAACCAGCTCTTTTTACTTTCCTAGGCTAGTGGAACAAGCCATGCTGCTCATGCTTTTGCTACCAAACCTCGTGTAGGATTACACAGTCAACAGGTCGTTAGTGTCACTGGGTTGTGGAGAGATTTAATCTTTTATTTGGTTTAGATTTCACTGATGTCCTGTTCCCTCCGTTCAGAGTTTACCTTCTTTTACTGGGAAGCACATGTTAGGGATCAGGAATGGGGTTGGTTTTTGCTGTGTCCTGACACTACTAGTGGCACATACCAGCTGCTTCATGAGGGTTATTAACATCCAGAATGGAACTCTCTGTGCTGTAGCAACTGTTGAACCAGAAAAAGCAATGTGTTAGCAAAATACTCCCTATTGTCTTTTGTTCTTTCTGCTCTCACATTGTCCTCTGTGCTTGGCTGTTCTTTGCTGGCAAAAGTACAGCAATACTTAAAAACTGTATTCAGGTCATCCTGATGGCCTCTGGTATCGCTTGAATAGGGATAGACTGGCAAGCAGTGGAATCGCCACATGCTGTACATTTATCTGCATGTTCTTGCTTGCTCAGGGAAGCTTGGTGTGCTTGTGAGCAGACCGAAATTTACCAGCTTTGCTCTTTTCCATCTCCTCTCTTTTTCCATTGATCAAACCTTAGCAACCACCAGAGCCAACACACAAATACAGGTCCTTGAGATTCACCTTCCTTAGATGAAAGGGCAAAAAATTCCACCAGCTCCTGCTGGCAGAGTCATTAAAAGCTGCTTTGCCCAGCTTTCAGAAGCTAGAGAAACTTATCCTAAGATGTTCTGCGAGGAAAGTTCAAGTTACAATGGCTTCCACAGTCTGAGCAGCTTTACCTCCTGGTGTGAGCCTGTGATTACACAGCGGTGATGGAAGGCTTAGTCATAGCAGCAGGTCTCCTGGAAACCTTACGTGGGGGAATGCTGCCTTGCGGCAGCAGACAGCGTTATCAAATGCCTACCAGGGACATATGCAAAAAACAGGAGTTTAATTGCCAAATTTCCCCTTTATCTTAGTATAATTAACAAGCTAGTGTCTCTGCAGCTCTTGTTGAAGGGAGTAATCAGACATGTGTTATGGACGCGTTAAGGAACATGGGAGTTGTGTTACTGTGGCAGTTTTTAGGAAGTCCTAGTGGCTCTTCTCACAAAATCATCAGATATCTCAAGCGTTAATGAATGATCCTTTGTTATAAAACATGCCAATGTAATACAAGTCTCGCTATCAACCTTCATGGGCTACACTCCTCTCCAGGCCTTGGCATGCACCGTGCCTTAGCTGACCATGCACTGGCAGCAAGAAATAATCACTTTTCAGAGGAGAGGTGAACAAATATTCCTTTGTAGTTGAGGCTAGCAGATATTATATCTGTGAATGGTGACACACAGGCTAATTGGACACAGATTCACACAAGTAAATCCAGCAGACTGGTCACAGTGTGATGTACAACGCGATGACTCAACACTGCCGTCTTGCAGTGTTGCATGCAAACTACCCAGGAGGTGACACCTGGCAGTATCCAAAGGTGAAGACTTGAATTAAAATTTGCATTATGACTCAGCTTAGTGGCATGTAAAAACCCACTGGGTCTCACAACTTATGCCTTGCATCTGGCAATCACAAAAGACTGCTTGGTTTGTGACTAAAGAGACATTTTACTGTAAGAGCTGGGTTCTACCCCTTTCCTGTCCATACATCCATGCTTTGCAGACAAGATGGTGTATTTAGCCACAGCAACAAGAAGCAGAGCTCTGGAGTGTGAAAGTGAGCTTGGCTGAGCTTGGGTGCAAGTTAAGTTTGAGTGAGACTTATCTCGGGAAGGGATTGGCAATGTTTTTGAAGGTAATACACTCCCTGGACTTTTGAAGCCTTATCAGGGATCTGCCGGTTTTATCTATAATGGCTTTTCATAAGGGATGCAGAATGCTCCAGTATGTTACTCATGCATCAAGTATGCACAAATCATCCTGGTTCATAGAGCGATAGGTAGAATTGCAAAACTGCGCTTAATGACTGAGTGACAGCCATCTGCAGTACGTGCTTTCAATGTGATATTATGAAGGATAATTTTTCTCTTGCCTCTGAAGCTGAAAGAAACCCAGGGGAGAGGTTCTCTTGGGTTTATTTTCTTTGCTTTTAATTGATTTTGGAGATTAAAGCCTGAGTGAAAGTATTGACTTGAAAGCGCTGGGTACTGAGAGCTTCTGTTTTTGTCGGAGGATGTGCACGGGAAGCATCATTGTCAGCCTGTCTGGGCCCTGACCAGAGGCTGTCAGGGCAGTGTTGGTTAGTCCGAGTGATATTGTTATGGGGGATGTGACATGGTTTTTACAAGCTCAGTGGACTATAGAAGCTAGGTGCTTGAGCTGTAAAATACTGAAGACCAGAAAGACTTGGTAGGCTTTGAGTCTGTCCTTCACAGCCAGATGTAGACAGAACAGGACCCAGCTCTCCTGGACTTAGTTTAGCTTAGGCTGCAACCTGATCTCTGCTGTGTTAGAGAGAATCTGGTTTTGGGGGGAAGCAGAAACCATTCTTATGACAGGTGTACCCCTGGTGTGCCCGTCCCTTTAGTGTTCATCTTAAAAATCTGGCTAGTTATTTATACTCCCAACTTACCTGAGGTCTTGTGTCATAAATCCTGCCTCAGCTTACTGTGTATTTAATAAATAAATAATGCAGTTATCTTGCTAGAGAGCTGACTTCCTACACTGCCTGCCCTCTGCAAACACACATGTGTAATATGCTTTTTTCCTGCCCTGATGATTTTTTAAACAGGAGGCTGGACAACAAGGAAACTGAAGTGTGTGTCCTTTACAAATTGTTCCTGAAACTTCCCTCTTACTTGTCCTGATGCCATTCCTAATCTGCCTGTTTCTCTACCAGCTTCTTTGGGCACTTAAAAGTTATTGCCTCCAATTATAGCACCTTTGAAGGACTTTCTCATAATCTTTGAAGTGTTGCCTGGAACAGCATGAACAAAAACTTCCCAGTGAGGGGATGAATGGCTGTTGGGTTCTTTTCCTGGGCAAACTGGTCCCTATCTCTGCTTTCAGTTTAATGACATTTCTACTTGCTCATGAACCCCAAGTTTTTGTGCCTTCCTCCAACTGCAGATTGTGAAAGTGAATGTCTGCATCTGCACACCCTGAGCTCTGTTTAGGCACTCAGATAAAGTACCTTGAAGATCAGAGGGGCTGGGAATCCTTGTTTGACCAGTGTTTAGAGATGTCATGGTAATATCAAGCCGGAGGGCTATGAGTGAACCCATCTGTTGTAATAATAGGACAATTTCCCCAACAATGAGTGTTTTCTCTGTATTGTGCTATGGCCTGGAACTGGTCTGGAAAGCATTTGGGATCATAGCAGCAAGCAGGTGAGACTGGAGTCTGCTAAATCATGCATGCTGCTTAGACTTGCTTACAGTAAGATCAGGGTCTGGCACAGAGAATAGAGGGGAATCTTTTACTGGACTGATGATTAGTTGTAGGCTGTTTTGTGATTTGCTTCAAGCCTCATTAAAAAAAAAAAACAGTAGCCTGTTGCATTCAGGTCTTCATTCTGTGCTTTCCTGCCGAAGGAAGGTGAGGGTGTAGCTGCAGATCATGCCCTGCAAATGACTGTCAAACTCATGACCCGTATGAATGGGTAGCTCCTTGTGAGGATGTCAATTCAGGTCCTGCTCTTGCTCAGTTGTGCTTGGTGACCTCCTAAGACACACCAGTGCTTGATCCCAGTGAAAGTTTCAGTTTAGTATCCTGTGTGCTTCTACAAGGCTTTAAAAGCACAGGGGTTCCCTTCCCTGAGCTGCTGACAGGACAAGTATTCAATCTGACGGTTGTACCGTTAACTTGAGATGTCAAGGGACATGCAAGCACAATCCTTTCCTGATGCACAACAGTTCCAGCCTGTGTAGCTATCAGAGATTTTGATTGCACTAATTTATTTGGAAATGAAGAAAAATCTCTGGGTGTTTCTGTATTTTTCTGAAGGCCCTCTGGAAACCATTTGCATAATTAGCAAAAGTGCACATGTGGATGTAAACGGAAATCCTTTGCTTGCAGAACCATTGATTGCATGCTTGTAAGCAGACATGCTCACCAGTGCTCTAAATGCAATCTAGCAACATGTAGCCCTTTCCACATCGAATTTGTTCTCAATTGCTCCCATGTAATACATTTCTCTGCATATCTCTCAGCTGTGACACTGCTGCTGTTTTGGTGAATTGCTTCTTGTAATCTTTCTTCTTTTTTCAAATGGTAAACTCGTTCCTGATGTAATTACCGTGATACAGTTCTGTGGCATGACGGATCATCCTTAGCAGCACGGTTGCTCTTGACTTCAGATGAGAGGATATTTTATTTCAAACTTTTGTGGAAAGGGTGGTTAACAGGTTTGTTTTCCCCAGCATCATCTTTCTCTGTGTTATGTCTGGCAGCGAAGATGGTCCCTGTATCCATCTTCCAAGGGAACCTCAATGCTGTGGGACCCTCTGTAGTCCAATAATAATAGTACTAACAAAGTACTGAAAGGTGGACAGCATCTTCTGTAAGATATTGGAGTAGATGATCGTTGTAGGTCACCTCCAACTGGAAATATTCTATTCTATGAGTTAGGTGTCACCCAAGCATATGCCAGCCATGCTGACAACCATCTCTCCCATCAGTGGGTGTCAGTGTTTTTGTGTTGGATTCTGCAGGGCAACCTCCACCCACCCCTGAAAAGCAGTGACTCTGGGATGAAAGAGCTAATAACTGTTGTGAGGTTTTTTCCTTGCTATAAGCAGAGGACAACAAATTACAATCAAAACACACTTGCTGGTTAGAATGCAGGAGGAGAGTCTTGTGTGTACTGATTGCCTGATCCTGTTTGTTCAAGTGTGGAAAGGCCTAATAACTGCACGATTCAATGAATTTCTGATTAAGGGGGGGTGGTAGAGAAACAGGCCTGGGGCCAGTCTGGCAGCTTCTCTCTTTTTAAAATAACCTGTGACCTATCTTGTCTTTTGTTATTTAAAAAATTCCAGACAACTACTTACTCTCTGAAACTCATTTTTACTATTTGTTTTCAGTCTCACTTGACAACTAAAGTTGTAACGACTGCAGCTTTCCAGGCTCCATTGTACTGTGTGCTGTATGCCATGGTGCATCAGAACAATTCACAATAAATAGAGGGATCCATGGGAAAGAGGGCTAAAACCAGATGAATTGTCAGCATGATATAGGAACAGGGAGTTTGCTAGGTTTCTGAAGGAGCCTTACAGTGAATTCCCAAACAAAGGGGAAAGATGGGATAAGAAAACAGTAAATAGATACAACCTCGTGATGCATTAGGGATTCAACTACTTGAAGAAAGCATTTGGAGGACATCAGGTTGTTTGGGGAATTAGTGGGGTCTGCAGGGATTTCCCCAGTTTTCATTCGCATGCTGTGGTGTAAGAGGGGTTCGTGTGTGTGTGAGTATAGGACTGCACATCGTTTTGGGCTCAGGAGGAGAGCTTTTGGTGCCTTTCCCTCTGACTCTATGAGCTGCACAGAATTGCTTTTTTCTTTAATGCCAAATCCTTTCTTGACCTACAAATGGGTGCAGTCCCAGGCCCACATCTCTTCTGCTTGTTCAGCAAATGTGGCTACATGTTCTCCTCCACCACCTTGCAGGGCTGCTCATGCCACCCTGCTGTAGACATTTAGGAGCCTGGGCTGCTTGTGAAGCCCAGGAAGGCTTTGGGGGCCAATCTCCAATAAATTGGATTCTTTGTGATCCTAAGGACTGACCTTGATAACTCCTACAAACCCACCTGCAGCAGGAGTCGGGAGAGCCCTCTGGTTGTATTTCTTCAGTGATGTGGCTCTTCAGAGCTCAAGGACAGTAATTCAATGTAATGTCCGAACCAGTTTGCAAATCCCAGCGCTGCGAACAGGAACTTTCAGAAGAGCTGCTTCCCTTACCTTATCTCTCACAGACAGTTACTGTGTTCTTGATGTAATTATAGTGATAAAACAATGTGACATAACTGCTGGCTTCTATCATGGTATCACTGCTGTTGACTTAAATGGCAGGGTAATAATTTTATAAGAGATCTTTTATTTTTCTTTCCC
Organism: Patagioenas fasciata; assembly: GCF_037038585.1. Taxonomy (NCBI): domain Eukaryota; kingdom Metazoa; phylum Chordata; class Aves; order Columbiformes; family Columbidae; genus Patagioenas; species Patagioenas fasciata. The sequence continues at coordinate 20,711,235 of NC_092531.1, forward strand.
TGGCAGCCACTGGCAGTGTTTAAGCATAGGAGCCGATATCTCTGATAAAGCACATTATGCATGTTCCACAAGTCCTGAAACTTGTGGTTTTATTTATGCACTTCTCTTCCAGGTGGAATCTTCATTTCTTCCTGCAGCATCTAGGCAGTGGCTCTCCCCAGCTAGCACAGGGACTGGTGTCTGCATGGTTGGGTTGGAGCTGCAGTGGCAGCAGTCAGTCATGCTCGAAGTTTGGGAGAGGAGAGAGAGAAAAAAGCCCTTTTCTGCACAATTCCTTCACTTCTCAGTTGTTGGTGCATTGCAGACACGGCAGTCCCCCTGCTCAGCTGGAGGAGGTGTCCTTGAGATGGCTTCTATGAGAAAGCCTGGTTAAAAATGAGCCATATGAAGAGGATTAGAGTGGACTTAGACACCTCCCTTTTTTAATATATCAAAACCCTGACAGAGTATATATCTGTTGCTCCAACTTAGCTGGGAAGATACAGCCCAGAGGCAGATTGTGCAGGGAAACTTTCAGGCCAATGGGAATCTAATCGTATATATTTATGTCCCTGCATTCCCTTGTCTTGGCTGCACATTTATTGATGTAGTTTCACAGGAGTGCAGAGCCTTGCTGATCTATGCTGCTGTCTAGCGCTGTCAACCAAATCTCGGTGTGAAGAACAGGCCATTGAGAAAGGAGGGACATGTGGTACTTCTGGTCCATCTTGCAGCCATCCACACTGCCTAAAAATACTCATGAGTGCAAAGCATAGATCTTCACAGTGCCTCATGGCATATGGAAAAAGTGCTGTTCTTCTCTATAAATATTTCCAGGTGATATAAGAGGGCTGTACACAAAACTGGACCCATAGGCTCCTTCCAGGAGCCTTTGTGGGATCAGATTAACTGGTAGAACTTGCTGGATGTTGTTGATATTTCCTTACCCAGCCAGCCTGGATGTGAAGATCCCTATTGGGGATCCCTGCCACTATGCTGCACAGATATTACTTCCCTGTCTACTTTTGTTGGACAAGTCTAGGTGTGTAATGCTGAAAGCTGGAGGGGGAGATGCCCTTGTAAGCTCTCTTTCACTGTTTGCAAAACTGGTTGTGCAAAACAGTAAAAATACATTTTGTTTACCTGTACTGAGCTGTCTGGAAGGATGATGAACTCAGGCAGTTTAGTCATAGGTAGACTGAGTGCTCCTTTGCAGGATCTTGGATATTCAGCTTATTTTTCTGACTTCCTTACTTTTTCGTTCATTATAAGACATGAGAATGTCTGGAAGAACTGATGTTTGCATTTGGTGACAATCAAATAGAGGAAGGAACCATCCGAGAATATTAATGGGCAGTGAACCTAAAAGGGTTTATAGTTTGAGCTTGTCAAAGTGGCTCTGTAAGGAGTTTTGACAGTCTGCAGGTTTTGAACAAGAAGCATTTTTCATTGCTTTAAACCATCCCAGAGTGTTCATATGAGGAATATGGTTTTTTTTATTTCGATAGTTCAGAATTTTCTGGTGTTTGCCTCTCTATCCAAGTGGTAGAGGAGGAGGGAAAAAACCCCTCAAACTTAGTATAAAATAATTTTTCTGTCTTTGACTCCTCTTGGAAAACATTACCAGCAGTTTGGGGTGGGTGGACAGCTCTCTGGAGAGGCAGTATGGGCTTTAAAAAATTTCTACCAGCTTTAAAAGCCATAGTTGGAAGCAAGTCCATGGAAGGCGAGACCATCATGGTGTCTTTCCCAGCATGAACAACTGGCAACTGGTGCGTTTGCAGAACTGTGTGAGAAATCCGAAACCAAAATTACAATAATGCTCATCCCCTCTTGCAGTGGGAAACCACCTTCCCCTTGTTTTATCATCGACTTTAGGGAAAAAGGGAGGTCTCTGGCTGACACAGGGGTACCGGTCGCTCTGCCCCATTGCCCTGTGTTGCTATGGAGGATTTTCTCACCGGCAGCTGCCAGGGAGCTGCTCTCTGCCGGGGTTTATCTGGTCCGTGCTGCTCATTTGCACTACAGTCCCCTATGGTAGCCCCTAATGACAGCCTGAGAAATTGAAACAGGCACCAGGAGTAAAAGAAGGATGTAACTGCTCTTTTAATGCTTCTTTTGTAGTCTCTTTCCATCTGTATTGAAGGTGTCTGTTTAATACCAAGCAAAAACTGCCCTGACTGTCACTCTCTGGGAGATATTGTGTTTAGGTGCCCTCCTGAGCTTTTCAGGCAATCAAGTGGTGGCACACAGCCACAATAAACAAATGCCTTTAAAAATTCTCTGCGTTGCTATTGAAGTGCCGATCCTGCTGGACACGCGACCCGTCACACAGCGGAGAAGGGATGGCTTTTCACCCAGCACTGTCATTCTGGCAGCCAGCAGCTTTTGTGTGGCTCAGAGCTGTGGTAGAGCCCAAAACAATGGAGAAAGGGATGTTTTAATAATAATTCTTCCTGCGATCGACCTGCTGCTGATGAGAGATGCCAGGAAGGGCCTTTGGGCTTAGGGCTGGAAAAGGACCAGGTCTGTTCTGGATCTTGGTTGCACAGCAGGTGCTGATTGCTGGAAATGATGATTGGCTGGGGAATGAGAAAGAAAGGCAGATCTGGGCTTGGAATTAATTAATATTGATTGTGAGGGTGAGAGGGTACTGGACTTTTCTCCAGTTACCCAGATGGGCCAGCAAAGGAATGAGATCAGGCCCCTCCTTGTGCTGTTTAGCCATTGCTGTTGATGAGGAGGTGGTAGAATCATTCCCAAACCTTGGGCCTATTGATGAGCACTGGCTAAAGCTTCCTTTAGCTCAGAGTAGTGGCTCATGATGCCAAGATGTGGTGGGATAATTCATAGCTGAAAGTGGGATGTTATTTCTGAGTGCACTTGTCACAGCTGTTATTGCCATGTAGGAGAGCAGGGTAGCAGGAAGAAGACAGATGAGATTCATTTCTTATTATTAATATAATCATAAAAATAAAATAAATCATATAATATCTTACAAATAATATCATGTGTAGACATTTTCATAACTAGTGCTGAAACCTAAGAGAAACATGGCTTGTGCTGAGCAAGTAGGTGTTAGCACAGGGACACCTGGCTGGATGGAGACTCCAGGTCTGTTGTGCAAAGGATGCACATTAGGTGGGAACCAACTCAGGGAGATGTGGATTAGGATGCTGGACCACACCAAACACACGTGGGAAGGCTGCTGCTCAGAATTTCTTTATTCAGCACCTCACTCATTTTCTTCTCTTCATTTCCTCTCTCCTTCTCATTTCCTCCTCCTCAGATTAGTTATCACTGCAGCGCCCCAGCCTCTCCCCTCCCATGATGAAGATCTGTAGGAGAGAGACCTAGAGCCCTGCAGGGATTTCTGTGTTGTTTTCATCTTTATTAGACCTTTGGTTCCCCTAGAAGATGGGCTGTGGAAAGGACAGGTCTCCAGCAGTGTTTTCTTCTCCTGGCAGCAGTGAATCTGCTCTTGCTCCATTTCCCCTTCCCAACACACAGATCAGCTTCGGGGCCAAGTTGTCTATTGCTGTGTATGTGACAGTTTTTAGAGTAAAGCTCAACCACGTGAATGTGTTTCATGGCTTATTGCAGCACCTGAAAAGGAATCCAAAACCTTCCTCTTGTCTTCCCCTTCAAAAGTAACTCTGTTAGTACAGTCCTGCTGCTGGGAGGTGTATGGTTCTGAAGGGTGCTAGCCTGTGTATTAGTCGTATTATATATTGCAGGCACACCTATAAGGCTATGTAGCCTGCAGGTATTACATACTTCAAAAAAGCGGAATTAATTCTGTTTTCAAAATAATATTTTGTTAAAGTGGAAACAGAAAAGTTTTGCTGATTTCTTTTGAGGCAGCTTTCAGATTTTTGGAGGAAGGGAGGAGAGAGGAGGAAGTGATGGAGTCAATCCTTTGTTTCAGCTACTGCAAAGTAATATCTCATTCTTATAATTATTTCAGCAGTTCTCAGTCATTCTGAGAGCATTATGCTTTGGCCAGGTAGTCCAGATTTATAAGGGAATATCAATTCTTTTGCAGCCAGAGTCATCTGTATTATGTCACCTACTCAATCACAGGCACAGGAGAGCTGCAGGGCTCCAGCACCTTCTTCCCAGGGCAAGCACCAAGTCACTTATAAATCTTTCAAACTTCTTTCCCTTTCTCATGGGTTTGGGGATTAACTTCTCATCCGACAGCCCTTTGCTGTGCTGTGAGATCTCATTGTAGTTCCTGGTAAGTGAAGCTCATGATGCTGAAAGAAATGTGGTGTCTCTTCTCGTGCTTTTCATCAGTCTTCTTTTCAAAAATACGCTAAAATAAAAATCAGCCTCTCTGTAGAACCAGTTTTGGTAGGTAGATAACAGGCGGAGGAGCTCAGCTCCTCTGTCCTTGGGTAAGGTGGTGGTTTGTGGGAGCTGGGCACAGAGTCCTTTGGAGATGATGTGGTTGATGAGTTCTTGGAAGACTGGCATGTGTCCTACCAGAGAGAGCCCAAAACAAGGAGAACTGTGTTGGGAACTGACCCAGGTCTTCAAGTGAGTCTTCAGCGCTGTGGAACGTTGTCGCTTCAGTGTTCCTTGAGGACTAGGAGTAGAACTGGGACAACTGCTTAAAGCCATAAACATGAGAGCTAGTGCATGGTGAGGGGCATGTTCTCAGATGCAGATCTGCACGTTCAAAAGAGGCTGGACTGCTCTGTGCCTGTCCATGCATGAACACAAGAAATGACATTTGGTTCGGTAGAGGGTGTTTTGTTGGGTTTTTTTGGCTGGTGGATCAGCTGTTCCCAGTATCTCCAGGAAAAGGCAGGCAGGATGGAGTCATCCTACAGCAGAGACCTGTCTGCAGACCACCACCTGAGCTAGGCTGCTCTCTGAGGTATTGCAGGGCAATAAAATATAAATATAATAAATAAAGATATAATAAATAAAGATATAAATATATATTATAATATATAAATAGCATACAATAAATATTTCAATATATAATATAAGTAATTTTTAAAACCCCAGACAAACCTGTACTTTCTTTCTATTCCTCCTTATTGCAAATGTATGCTTAATTTCCCATTTGGGTTCATCTGGCTTTATCTTTCAGCTACTGTTGATTCTCACTATGCCTTTCCATGTGTGAGCGGAAACCTCTCAAATATTAGAGATCTATGCTGCTGGAAGTTGCTATCCCTCACAACTATCTTTCTTGATAAAGCGAATTGAGCTCCTCTCAGTCTCTCACAGCAAGGAGTTTTCCCCGCTGCATCTTGTGGTTATTGTAATTCTCTCCAGTACCATCTATAAGTACGTCTTAGCAACCTTTGAAAAACATATTTGGGAAAGCATCAGCTCACTAGCATCACTGTCCTGCAATCTGAAGTTATGAGCCACCTTCTCCATCCCTTTACATGCAACTAAAGACTGTATTAGACGCTACTGACTAAATCCTTCTCTGGAAGCTCAGTCAGTTAGTTCTTTATTAAGAAATAACTCCTCTTTTTGTGTGTGTGCATTGCTTTCTTGTTCACACTGCACAGAGACTCCCTCACTTCCCTGCAGCTTCCCACCCACAGCTGGTCGGTAGATTTGTCCTGCTTTATTTGTTCTCTGATGCGCACCTCTTTGTTTGCCTCTATTAAGGTGTTTAGTTTGTGCAGGTCCAGCATACCAGGAGGTCTGCAAAGCTCTGTGAGACCTCCTGCTGGATGCTGCTCTGACAGTTTTTGTGTTGCCCGAAAATCTTAGTGGCAGGGATTTTATGCTGCCTTCCTGAACAGTACTGGAAGAAAGGCTGACTGGCATTGGGTAATACTGGTCCTCCTAGAGCCCTACTGAAAATGACCTTTTTGGATGCTAGTTTCCTGGCGCTTCCATCTGTCCAGTTTTATGATTTAAACTCTCTGATTTATTCCCTCCTCCTTTCACAATTCAATATTGGTGCCTACTTTATAGCAATTGTGGAAAAAACAAGAAGTGGGGTGTGAAGGGCTGGGGAATGTGGGGGAATAAATGGGAAATGCGGAAAATGCTGGGTTTGCAGGTACCAGGCACAAATCTGTGTGTATGTGTACATATTACAATGCAGAGTAAAAAAGCCTGAAGTCTCCTTTAGCACAGCCTGTAATCCTATTAGAAGGATTACTCTGTTTTCCTAGGCTATCTGATCATGGTAAGAACTCATTTAGGTCAGCTGTTGAGGAAATTTACACACACAAGAAAAAAAATTAAATAAGCCTCTTGCTCTGTTTCATAGGGATCGACAAGCTCCTTTCAGACTTTCTCTGTGCTACTGATTACATCCCTGCTCTTGTAGTTTCTCTGCATCCCTCTTAAACCCTCATGTAAATGACTTGCTTTCAGGTTTTTACTTCTAACGGCAGATGTTGGATAGACTGCGTGGTAGCCAGACCCCAGGTATTTCCGGACCTTGAAAGGATTAGAATTTTAAACAGTAAAGCACTTTGGTTTTTGCCCCCCCTCTGTGTGTTTGTGCACATTATAACTTGGACAGCAAGGGTATGGGCAAGTCTGATTTGTGCGCAGAACTTAATGAAAGCTAAATCTGGTCTGGCAGGGCCCCAATCAGTTTAATCCCTGGTCTGCTGATTATCAGCAATGTTATAATTTAATTTGAAGCCTCTGTATTTAGAAGGTCAGTGAAGCACTCCCATGCTTTCGTTTATGGAGAGAGAAAGGCAGGGTGGCAGTCAACTCAAGTGCCTGTCTCCATTGGTGCTCTAGCAAAGCCATGTATTAGACAGAGAAGAGCTTCTAACAAGCAACCAAACAAAGCAGCTGGACACAGAAACATAACTATGCAGCCACGTAGGAGGCTCTTTGTGTTAAAAAAAGCATGGTGGGAGCCTTAACCTCCTGAACTGGAATAAACCATGGCTGTCCTGAGCTTTGAGTTGTGTTTTACAGCTCCCACCCAAATCCTTGCTGCAGAGTTGGGAGGGAGGTATGTATCAAAATCTCACCTTTTGCTGCCAAAGCACAGCCCACTCATGAGGGACTGAGTTGTTGGCAGGGCTGAGTCTACTACAAGCAGTTGAGCTGTTTCTTTCCATCTGGAAGGAAATGTTGTCAATGCACGTGCAAAGGTTTGAATCCCTGTTTTTGCACAGCATTTGGGGACATTAAGCTCTCCAGCATCAGAGGAATCTGCCTGCAGACTCACAGGGCTTGGAGGAGATCTGCCCTTTTGTGTCTGTCCAGGAGCTCCATGTGTCTGGCAGCCCAGTGTAGATTGTGTCTACCCAAGCTGCTGCTCAATGTAATCCCAACCATTTCTGCAGGAAGCAACCAGATCAACTGTGCAATATGTGCTTGTGAGGTGGGGACCCTTCCAGAAAGCATCTGTGCTACTGTAGACTGAACAGCTGGTCTGGTGTACATAGGCTTCATTTGTAGCAACCCCTCTCCTCCTCGAGCACCTTGCCTCTCTGTCCCTAAGTGCATGAATCTCACTGAGAGTCATCTGAGGCTTTGCCCAAAGCCTTCTCCTCTTCTTTTCCCATACTGGAATCTGAGCAGCATCCAGGTTGAGATCTTGTTAAGGTTGCTCTTCTCTTACACTGGCCTAGGGCTTTGGGTAGAAGAGTGCTTGGTAAGGTGGAGGAAGGTGAAATGCTTCTGTGAGCAATGGAAGTCAAGGGTGCTGATGTGCATCGGTAGGATTTCTTCATTAGGAGATGTCAGATTATGGTGGCGGGTATTTCTTATTTGTACTGACAAGCAGGGCCCTTCTGGAGGACCCTTAAGGCACGTTGGTTGCAGGATTTGCAGAGAAAAGGGTGGCCTCTTCCATCCAACCACCTGATTTCTTTGGCAGTTGTTACAGCTTGTGGATTACTGGATATCTGGGAGATTCTTATACCATCCATGATCTTTTCCCTCCAAGTTAGGATAACAATTTCCTTCCATCCTTTTCTTCACCTCCTCACCTGGGTCTCTTTTGCTGGATATATTCTGGTTCTAGAGTATGTTAGATGGTCCTTGTTAATTCATGCCCAGCCAACAGTTCTTCTTTTAGCTAACAACACTGCTTGCTTTAAGAGTGGAGGTTTTTACTGCCAGATACCTGCCCCCTCCTCTGTCTTTCCAGTGGAGTGCTGGTGACATCCAGTGTCTAGTTTGCCTTATCACTGGTATGGGTGTGTGTCCTGTGCTGGTATTATTCCCAGGGGATGCTATAGATCTAAAGACTTGTTTTCCCCCTCAGCTACTCTGCATTTGAATGAGGAATCATGCATCATGTCAGAGGTGTTTGTGACGTCTCTAATTCACACATGAAGAAAAAGGAACCTTCGAGACCAGAGCTCCTAGGAAAAGCCACCTTTAAAAGGAGAGCCAACTATGTACAAGGAGAAATGAGAACTGAGAAACAAATCACAGCTTCCATTGGAGATAATGAGAATCTCAGATAGTAACACAATGCGCAGCTTACTGAGGCCAGAGCGGTCCTGTCTCTCTGTTCCCCAGAGAGAGGCTTAACAGTTTGTAATACTCACAAGGTCACTTCTTCCTTTCCCTCTCTGAAAGCAACACTGGCCATGCAGGAAAAAAAGACTGGAAAAAGGTGCAGAAGAGAAGCCCAGGGCCAGCAGCACAGGCAGCTCTCCGCTTGCTGCTTTGTCACTGCCTGGGGTGCACAAAGAGGGATTCTGTTTTCCTGACCTGGCAGGGATGGAGACAAGACCCCATAGGACAGATGCTGAGCTCCCTGTTGGGACTCACGCTGACAAGCAGGACTTTGCTGAAGCACTGATGGTGGGAAGTCTTATATCAGGCTGCCCCAGGTACTCCACAGGCACAACACAGGCTAAAGGCATTATGTACCCTCATCCCTGCTTTTAGTTAACTGGGGCAAACAACTCCAAGATTTCCTCTTCTGGAGATTCATGAAGCTATAGAATCATTCCCTGATAGAGTAAATAGAAGCCCTGGTTGCTTGAGTCATTAAACACAGGACAAAGCGCAGGGGAACGATCTGTCACTGGTGGGTGAGGAGAGAGAGCAAATGGACCTTTCCATCCCTGAACACTGCAATTCTCTTCACTCCTCATTTCCTTCATGAGATCCAGGCACGAGCATTGCTGCTCCTGCTGTTGTGTGCCCAACTTTGGGGGCAGAACGTGCTGCTGCTCTGGTTCCCAGTATCCTTTCTCCCATTTCGCACATCTTATTAGAAAATAGTCCTTCCTCAGCAGGGCTTGAGACTCCTGGTTTGGTGTGGGTGCAAGAGAAGTCTCTGAAAGTCAGCTTTATACTTCAGAATTTTACATATATCTGAACTGCAAATGGTGGGACTAGGCTTTAAAGAAACAGAGCTTTCATGTTAATGAACTTAGAATGGACAGTGCGAGTTCTTGCTTAGAAGAGAACTTCAGATGAAGGCAAGTGTTTTGATCCCTGAGGGGGTGAAGAGGCCCTGTACTGAGCTGCCGAAGTCACTTACTGCAGGACCTATTCTGTAATTTCACCTCCCAAGTGGTCCTGTCCTCCCTTACCCCTTCTGCTGCAAGAAGTGCAGAAGAGTAATATGTCAGCCTGCCCAAGGCCAGAGGCAGCTGACTCCTAACAGGATGGTTTTCCCATCATCTAGCTCTGATGATCTCAGTTTATACTGTTTGTTTTCTTTAATTGAATATTTATAAATTAACATGACTTCTGCATAGTGTTTATCTTTCTTTCTGTGAGGCTTTATGGCCAAGATAGGCTGGAATAGGCTAATTAAAACACTGAACCATGACTGTGTCCCTAGTAGAGGAGTAGGAAGACCATATAATGCATGTGATGCTGATACAGATCTGGGAGCTGGTGAAGCAGAGCGCCAGAGGATCTGTCTGTGCCCATCAGTCTTACTTAAGAAGTCTTTTCTATTCATTGCTGTTGAGACCTGTCTCTTCTCTGCCTTAAGTGGATGCTAAGATTAGGAGCCTCTGGGTGAACATCATCCTTCCAGATACCAGTGCTGCCAACGGTACAGTCAGGTACTTCTGCAGATATTCGTGGAAAGCTCCCGGAATGCAGAGACAAAGCTGAGCACCGTGACTGCCTGGAAGGACTTTTCCTCTCTGCTCTATTGGTGAGCGCTGCCTTGGGAAGCAGCTGAAGTTATGTCCCTGTCCCTCAAGATGGGTAGCTCTAAATGGCATGTTCGTGCTTATCTCGCTAACCAGAGACAAAGCTGAACTGTAGCTTTTCTAACCCCAGGAACACTGAGGAACCAAGGAAAGAGCTGCTGCCCGGGGCTGGAGGCGTAGGAGTTAAGTCTCCTATGTTCAGCTCTGAGGCAGTCTTAAGGGGACTTTTCAGAAGGCTGCCTCCTTCCTTTACAGGCCTTTTTTCACTATTGTTCTTTCAAGATAAAGAACTTGGCTCTGTAAAGGAGTAAGCCAAGCACTGTTTTATTGCTACCAGCTGAATAGTAAAAAGCCAAGCATAACCCATTTGCTGTTGTGCAGTGGTTAAAATCCAGCTCTGTACTTTGCATTCCAAGACATTCTGCCTCATCCTTTTTCACAGATTCCCTAGCAAGCAGTAAAAATATCTTGCGAACGACTTATGCCCAACCACAAAAGCCCCCGTGTAAATATGCTGGTGCTCAATTACAGAGGGGAAACAATTTCACAACAGCAGCTATAGGAATCTTTGTTTAATTTAAATGAGGTAATCATTTTCCGCATCTGTAAAGACGCTCTAATGTTAACCTCAGACTGTAGGCTGGTTACCTGCACAAACAAATTCAGATTGTAGCTGAGCTGGTGCTAATGCCTTAGGTCTTAACTGAACAAAAGCCTCCTCTGGCCATGGTCTTTTAAAATGTTTGTTGTTACAGTCTGTGCTTATATATATATGTATATCTGCAAGTATATATATGCGTGTGCATATATGTAGATCCTCGACTGCATAACCAGACGCAGGATACAGAGTAGGTAGTTTTCAAAGCTTATTTGACAAATTAGTTCTCCTCCTTCCTATCTGTGGTCATCTTTACCTCTGTAACCCACGTTTCGCTGATGAACCTCCTCATTTTGGCAGCAAGTGCCTTCCTCTGTAGGACAGCAAGGCATGCGCTATATTAACGTTTGCACTGAGAAGATGGACAGACTGGGGGATCTGGACGCAGAAGCTCTGCAGGGAAGCAAGGAAATGCTGCTGGGACAGGTGTCCAGAGCCCAATTCCTGCAAAGCTTTAGGTTTAAAATGAGAGAGACCAACCAGAGCTGTGACAGATGAATGGTTCCCAATGAATTAGGGCAGTGGGAGCTGCTCTGTTTGAAATCAGTCCTTCCCCTCTGCAGTGTCCTTAAGGTCTCTCCTGATGATCCTTAACATAGATTGATGTGTACAAGTCCTTACTCTCTCTTCTCATTTGACTTAATTTCCAGTACAGATCTGGTTCCCCATTCCACTTTCCATTTACCAGGAGTGACTGTAAGTGAATCTCCTTGTAAGATTAGCAAATCCAGTCCACTTTCCTGCTTGTCCTTTCCCTTGGCCATTTCTCTATCATGGTTTGAGCTGAACTTTTATTACTTATGACAGATACGGTTGTGGTCTCTGCAGAATGGTTTCCCCAACCCCTGTAAACTCTGCCAAAATTAGATATTCTCAGATTTAACAACCTACAGTTCCAGACACAGATCTTCAGTATCAATGGACCAGCAATCATTCTTGCCATAACTCATCTTGTCAGCACCAAAACCAACCTAACACTCAACTTTTTGTCTCAATCTGATCTTACTCTCTACCTTTAAAAACCAACAAAGCAGTAACCTTCTAAGATGCCACCAGTGCTGCCACCCATGAGTGAGGCTAATGGGAGAACAGTAAGATCAGGGTGTCTCCATGGGGTGTATGGAGATGACAACTGCTGAACCCTTCAGACCCTATTCCACCCCAAGGTTTTGGCTGTAGCAAGCAAGGGTTAAACTGTTGGTGAGATCCCAGGCTCTTCGGTGTTTGCTGCCTTATGCAGATGGGGAAAGTTTTGGCAATCTTGCTGTGGTGCTGTCATTAGCATACATTCATTTCAAATTAATTAAAAGCGAAGATGAGATTCCCAAACTCATTTAACTTCCTAAGCTTTGTTCTCCAGGGACTGATAGTGGAAAAACAGCTGGGGACCCAACATGTCCTTTAGAAGGGGATGAAATGCAGTTAATCCTGGTTATATCAAAGGGAGCGGAAATGAAGAGAAAATTCCCATTTGAAAAGAGGTTTTTTTTTCCCCTGTGCATTTTCCCTACTCTGTTTTTCCATATAGGAACTTTCTTGTCCAGGAAAGTTGGAAGATATTTGTAGTCCTGATTGTTTAAATATTAATCTGTACTTTAAGATTCATTTGTGTGCATGAAAGAGAGAGAAAAGTGCAATCGAAATCTTACCAATGTACTTTCTATGCACTGGATAGAGCTGCTTCAGAGTGTGAAGTGATGTTACTCAAAGCCAGAGACGTTATATGCTTTGACAGGACTAGTCTATTACTGGTTTCAGAAGTTCTAACCTGCAGCAGCCTCACAATATTAGATGGGATATGTGGGGCCTGAGTTTGCCTAAAATCCATTCATTAATGTTCATAACCTGGGAAAATTCCCTTCCTGAGCGGAAAGTCTTTGCAGAAGTGATATCTGTGATATGTAAGGGATGGTGTTTCATCTCTCTGTAAAGAGAGGAAGCAGAGGTCAGGCTGAGAGGGTGGGCTCCTGAGGTGCTGGCTCTGAAGATAGAGATGTAGACACACTTTACTCTGCGAGTGAAGCGTGAGAGTTGAGAGTTATGTAAATATAGAATAAAACTCTGCTCTCTCCCTCTCCAAATAACCCTCCACATAGCTGGTTATTATTTTGAAGCAATTTTGCTCTCTGATGATTCAGTGAGGGAAGCTGCTGAAACAAAACTAAAGTGAATTGCAGAACAGTTAATATTGCAGAACAGCAGAGGAGGCACACATCAGCTTTAGTTTTTGGGTCTCAGCCCTCGCTCAAGGCAGTTAACCCCCATCCAGCCAAGAAAGATTCACAGTATCTGTGAACTAGCTCTTCACTCTGGCACTGAATATGTAGGACATGTATTAAGCTACTTGCAAACAAGCTCCAGCCCAGGAAAGTAAAAATTCATAAACAGGCTGGTGAAAACATTTGAATAATGAATAAATAGGAAAGAGAAGCAGGGTTTGTGTCAAGGAAGAACAGGTATATTTTTTCACTACACTTTTATTTGTCTCCTGTTAATTGGCGTTTTCCACTAAGGTGGTATGTGAGGCTCGAAAGCCAAAGACCATGGAACTGGGATTTGGCATGTCCTGGCGACAGTGGTTTTGGGGGCCGGCAGTTGAACTAAGTTCAGCAGAGAGAGAGGCTGTTGCATTGGGCTGGTGGCGTAGGGTGCGATGGAGCTGCTCTGGAGTGCTGTACAAGGAAGTTTTCATAACACTTGCCCACGGTCTGCTCAGCTGCATCCCACAGAAACCTCAGACTTTCACACGTAGTTCTTGCAGGTCTGCAGTTCTTCTAAGTAGACATGAATGATGGAGGGAATAAGCATTTCCTCAGAGAGCTGCGATTTAATTAATGGCTCCAAAGCACTGAGCTGATGTATTAGAAATCACTTCCAACCAGTGACTGAATGCCATATCCATGTGCCGTGGACCTTGCATATATGCACACAGTTTTCTCCATCTTCAGTGAACATGGTACATCCTTAGCTGAAATTGGAATTCAGACCTTTAAAATGCGTGGGCATAGAAACCACACTCCTGAAGTGTTTGAAATAAACCCTGCAGCTACGGCATGTCTGAGCTGTGCATCTAAATAGGTTCTGGTGAGGCCTCTAGGGCTTTGGAGGAGCCTTTCCAAATGGATATGAGTCATATACCACTTAATCATTTAGATACTGATGAAGATTGTTTGTTTGTGAGTTCTCCTCCTTTCTCTGCAAATTGTGTCTGGCTTTTTTTTGGGGAAAGGCAAGTGTTGGCTTTGCTGTGAAATGTAACTGGTCTGCAGCTGTTAGTTAAAGCCAAGCTGTTCTTCCTTGTATCTGTACCACTGAGAATCACTGGTGATCATTGCTTCCTGCAATGGAAGTGCCTTCCATTTTAGACAAGAAGTCATGAAGTATAGGGAGACTGAAACAGGAGAGGAAAGGGAAAAATAGAGAGGAAACATATCCTGATTTTGGCTGGTAAATGGATTTATCAGCTGTTTGAATGAGAGCATAAACTAGCCAATCAGACTCACTATTTAACTAGTTTAACTGCATCACCCTCCCGCTCAGCTGTTGTGTATTGCTGAGAGAGTTGAGGAGGTTTATAGGCATTACATCTCCTTTCAATATTTGTGTTTCATTCTGCCCCATTTATTATATTTTCCTTGGAAATAAAGTTACTTCCACTGTGTGGGCTTTGCTTTTGCCTTTTCTGTTTAACAAACATTAATTTTATACTCTTTTTGAATCCTGTGGAGAATGGCAGTCCACCTAAAATCTGAGGTGACTTGAAAATTGCATTAATGAGCAGTTGCTTTCCTTTTACCTACATAGCTAGAACTTCCAGACAATTTCTTGAGACCAAATATATCACGGTGCCTGATTCTGCTTAATCCAAATAAAAGTGGAGTCATTTTGGAAAGCTAAGGGAGGTTGGGAAATATTCCTGAAATGTAAGAAGAAATAGGTCAAGCTAAAATCTACATTTCTGGATGGGGAACATGCTGGAGAAGGGGAGGGCAAAGCAGCAGTGCCAAATGGCAGTGTGGTCAGCTCAAAAACCAGCAGCTGGTCTCCTTCCAGAGACTTCTCCAGAAGGAAGGACTTCAGTGCAATAAGAAATATGGTAGCTGCACTGCAATTAGAAGGAACCTTATGAACCTGCTTGAGGCTCTACTGGGTGACATGCATCACACATCTCTGTTTTCATCTCTTGTGACTAAGGTTTGCTATACTGAGGTTTTCATCTCTTGGGATGAAGCCGCCTGAACTTTTAGACCTTCAGGACCTTCTGTACCTTTTATCTTTGATTTGATTCCACCTCATCTTTCTATCAGCCTTTGATTTCCCAAGTGAATTAAAGTTCCAAATGTCACATATCTGAGAATTGGCATAAAACAAGGTTTAAAAGGACTTATTTTGGAGCAGCAGGAACCACATGCATCCAGCATTGAACAGCTCCCAGATGTTGTAGCTTCGTTTAATTGCTGAAATCAGAGATGTTGGAAATGGATTTCATCTAAAAGTCTGATCTCCTAAACTAAAAGGCATAGGACAACATTTGTTCATCCCCTGGAGATGCTGCCAGAAGTCTGTCTCTGATTAGCAATGTTAATGGAGTATTAACATAAGCCACGCCAGCAAGGGAAACTGTAGAACATATTATCATCAGGAGAGCCAGCTGTGTAAAGGCGTGTAAAGATGATGATAAATGTAGTTTGTGGCTTGGGGAGCCGGCTGCTGAACTGCTCCATCCCCTAATCTAGAAGGAGCAGAGCAGAGATGGACACGCCAACCTGCTGTTCTCCGTGCCATCGTACCAAAGAGGAATGGAGCAGGGAAAGAGTAGAACAGATGTTCCCTTCATAGGAACAGGGAGATGAAGGGGACTTCCCAGCTGAGTCAATAGACTTTTGCTGTCACGGGCTGAATACTTCTGGCTCAGCTCCGTCTTTCAGCTGTTTAGGGTCTTCCCTTTTGCAACCTCTGCGGAAGGTTGATCTGGGGTCTAAATATTGTGATGGCTCCAATTTCCACTCTAAACATCTCTAGGGATACTTTGTACTCTTTGTTCTTGTTTTGCAGGGTTTTCTTTTCCTCTTGACCCAAAGTCTGTGAATAGTCTGGTCCAAGAGTGAGGCTCTGAGATGTTGTAAAGCTACTGATTTCCTTTATTGCCTTGTATTCCTCATAGTCAAAATATTGGCCATACAAGTCCTATGAATCCTCATACACTTGTTCCACCACATCCCTTGTAGTGTCAATATTGCCAGCTGACCAAAATTCATTTATTTAAGTTTGTGCTTGAAATCCAGAGCCTTCAAATGAGCAAACTCAGTACATCAGCTCCTTCATTTGTAAGTTGTGTGGCTTTCTGCTCTGACATGTGAAGAAAGCAGTGAGCTCTAGATCAGTAATACACAGAGCAAAATGCTTGTGCTTCAATGTGACAGGACCAACAAGCACTTTGTAAGACAGTGCTAAATCCTACTGATGAGCTTGTTTGCATAGTTTCCTGATGGAGCTACACATTTCACCCACTGACCTTTTTGACATTTTCCTGGTTTCCCTCCTGCAGGAGCACTTCAGCAGTAAAGTGCCATACTCTGCTGAACAAACTTGGCATCTCGTCAAGCTGACTTATTTAGTATGTATTTACACTTGTAGACTTTAGTACTCTCCTGGCAATTGAGCTTCCTTCCTGCCTACATAAATATGATTTCATTATTAGCTTTGTTTAGCTGTTGTTCTGCATCTGCGTGCTTTCCTTTCCAAAGCTGCCAAAGATAATTGCAGGTGTCGATCTTGATTTGCACCCAAATCATCCTGAGCTCTCTACCTCACCCACCAACCCTGATAACGAGCAGCACTCTTGACCTCCTAGTTAAAACAAACCATAAAACCTCACCTCAGTAATTTTTTTTACATTGAGGAGCCCATAACTCCTGTTAGAGCTACAGCCTGCATTTTTGTTTGTTTGTACTTAGAAAAAGGTAGTCAGTTTCTCTCAAAGGTACTTTTCTGCCTTTTTCCTCTTGTACGTAGACCTGTGATGTTTACTCGACGCACAGTCAAAGCCAGAGAAGTTGCCTTTGCGTGAAGGGTCCCAAAGTGTGTGGGACTGAACTTGTCGAAGTTCTTGGGAAGTGCAGGAAAAGGTGCTATGAGCATGATCTGGACAGGAAATAAAGATCTTATTCCCACTGTAAATGCTCTTTATTTGAGCAGGTCAGATGAAAGATCTCATACAATTGCTCATAACACTGTATAGGCCCTCCAAGGGTGTTGGCAATCTCGACTCCCGTTCATAGTAGTGGATGGCCACATTGATCAGGCTTTGTGGGTGCAGATGACTTCCAAAATGTCCCCTAGGGTGACAGGCTGACTTCCACTTAGGGGAAAATGAAAAGCCGGTGGTTGAATCCCCAGGTTTTTTTGCACTCGAGGCGCTGCTTTGGCTGTATCTGGTCCAGGCGCTGCCAAGGGCTGACAGCAGCTGGCTTTGGCACTTCAACAAAGAGGCAGATGAGCTGCAAGCACACAACCTTCCATAGTTCTGGGTTAAATCAGCTGCTGGGCCTTTGGAAAGGAAGGCGGTAGTTTCTGCACAACTTCTGGAAAATTCCTGCTTGCTGGAAACTAACCATAGAACTCCTGTGAGTCCCTTTGTCCCTTTTTCATCCAGGAAACCTTTTTCTGCTTGGAAAGGACATATTTGTATGTACTGGGTTGATGATACACCGAAGATCTGCTAATGCCAATGGTCTGTACATGCATTATTTTCTTTGCAATCTCGTAGGCCATGTACAAGCTCTCTCCAGGGAATCTCGGAGTCAAAGGAGAGCTCTAGAGGGGGTGCCATTCACTGTGTATTCGGCCTTTCATGGACAAAAGTGCTGCAGATGATTGTCACTTTGATAGGCTATTTTAAATCTCCTTGCAAGCTTTTGCAATTTTACTGCAAAGGAAAAATTTTCCTGCACATTTCTTGGAATTAATTTCTACTTCGGGTCCTAGAACGGTATTTGAATCGAAGAATTTCTGATAGAAATAAAACCCATCTCACTTTCCTAGGCTGGGACCTGGCTCAGTAGTGGATAGGGAAGCTGCTGGAATAAGGGTAGATTTGGTTTTCTCCTGGGTGGGGAACGGACAGGAAAGGTTTCATGAGATGGAGGGAGAGGTGAAGAAAGAAAGTGAAACCAAGGAGTCAATTTGTTATCTGCAATCTTTGATCTGTGGCTGTCTGCAAACAGAATCGCAGCTCTGTGATTAGATGTACATGCTCATTATGTGTTGTGCTCTCTAAGCAGGCATTGTACATACAGCACAATGTATTCTGCTTCCTTCTGCCCAAATATCTTTTTTCATCTATATTGCATTAAGACCTCGAGGCCTATCATCGGGGAGAGAAAAAATACAATTTTCTTATTGTACAATGCATTTCATTCCCAACTGCTGTATTAAATTTATTCCTATTTGAAGTGGTGTCTGTGAGTATAAATCATTTAAGTTTATATGTTTTTGTTGCTGTGGCAACTGTTTGACTAATTGAATTCCAAAGTGTCTCTCTCTATTTCAGAGCAATGATAAAGGGCGCACATATTCTTAGCAGCAGGAGTCTGAAATAGGGCGGGGGGGGGACAAGCAGCACTGTCAAAATGACATGTCCTCAATCTCCTGCACACAGACAGTGCCAAGTTTGGCAATTGGTAGGGAGGAGGGTGAGCTACCTGTAAGTTCTCCCTGTGAGTAACTTACTCAGAAATGTTGTTCGTACCCTGGCAGGATGGAGAAAGCATGAAAATCCTGTGACTGAGGCACTGGGAAGATTATGTTTTACCTTTGTGTCTGTTTTCACCATTATTCATCAGTTCTCAGTGGACTCAAAGTGTTAGAGTACTTCTCATGGTTATAAACAAGCCTAAGTTACAATAAACCCCATCTTCTTTCCATGGGGACTTTGTATGAGCTCCTGGGGTTTGTCTGCTAGCTGGGATCATGCATGTGTTCCTAAGGGATTTCTTCCCCTGTCAGTTGGTAGCAGGAAAAGGATCCTCACAGCTATGGCAGAGGCTAGGGAATACTGGGGTGTCCTGAATCTCCCGTGGGGGACTTGAAGGGACAATTTCTGCCCTCCTCTGTACTCTTTTAGTGCGAGAGATGGTTATGTTCGGACTTCATGATCCTGAGGGTCTCTTCCAACCAAAATGATTCTTTCATTCTGTAATTTTTTTTTCCAGCTGCAAAGTAGAGGTAGATGTCCTCCTAGATTGAGCCAGGAGGACAGAAACATTAAAACTTAACTCTTTGCAAGGGAATTTGTCCCCAGGAGGATGGAAGGAGCAATTCCTTTGCAGGCAGAAATATCCAGGCAGGAACCAGCCTGACTGTGCTATTCCCAGCTTGTTCTGGCCACTTCTGTTAGCCTAGAGAGGGCTCCTTTTTGCGTTAATTATGTAGGTGTTTATTACGGCCACAAAATGTTAATAGACAGCCTAATGGAAATCATGCTGGCTAATGAGAAGCTCCTGAATACCTGCTGATTTTCTCTGGGAATAACAGAAGCCACAATTCAAGAGGAAATAATTTCCCCCACTCCCGCCTTGCACTTTTTACCTTGTGATTACATCGCACCGTTAACCTTTCGTCTGGCTCCCCCTGCAACCTGGGGGAAGGCCAGGACCTCTCCTTTCCCTCCACCTGGAGGGGATGCAGTGCTCTGTTCACCTTCCCTGCTTTCCAAAGGGTAATCTGTGAAGGGTTTTATGGAGCTTGAAAAGGTTACTGTGTGCGCCTCAGCCAATTCAGGGTGCCCATGGCAGGAGTGATGTACAGGGAGCCCTGAGTGGACCCAGTTTGTCCTTCTCCCACCTTCCTGCATGGTATGCTGTCCCACCCAGGGCATGTGCCTGTAGACTGACAACCCAGTTGTAGGCAGCCTCCACTGCTTTTTTTGGTGTGTTTTTATTCCCAGCCCATTAGATGCTCCAGCGGTCGCTGCATGCTCCTGTGATCACCATATATTGGATAGGCAAAGGAAAATTGCAACAGGTACTGGGAGGAGGCAGAACAAGGTGACTCCTAGGGAAATTGGTCAAATTGTGATGGCTTTTTTTTTTTTAATTCTTTATTTTATTTTTGATGAATTTCCAAAGGTCTCTATCACATAAATGCCTTAAATCAATAATAAAAGGTAATCCTGTCCCATCAGGCTGCCTAGTCAAAGCTAATGTGGCTAAAATGCAAATCATCAGCTTCTGGTTTATTATTCTGATGTAGAGAAAGGAAAGGGAGCTGTGTTTGATGAGGGCTGAGAGCACAGCCTGGTTTGGGGGCTCAGAAAGCAGGAGGAACGAAAGGCTAGTGCAGGATTTATGGGGAGAAGAGCAGGCTTGTGTTGAACAGGAGCAGGAATAGGTAGAAGAATGGTGGGATGGAACAGTGGGGTTTATGTGTGTGCTGGATTGGGGGTGGGATGTGTAGACTTTTGGGGGAAAGGGTAGGTTTGACTACAACCAAGAGCACCTAGGGAGGCCAGTATGCTTTTGTGTGCACCCATTGGAAGAGGGCACATGCCTCTGATTTCCATAGGGGAGCAAAGGTCTCCCTTGGGGGAAAAAAAATAAATAAAACAAACCAACAAAATAATAATAATAACTTTTAAAAGCCCAGACTTAGTAGACAGGATCCATTTGAGATATTGAAAAGTCGCATAGCTGAAGCTGTGAATAAGAGACTCTCTTCACTGGGCAATATGGGAACTCCCAGCTGGGAACAAGTTTCACAATTTTTCCCCTGTGGGCAGAAATTTTACGCTTCTGTCTTTGCCTGCCAAAAATAATAATTAAAAAAGAAAAAAAGTGGTCTTACTGTTGCAGAAAGAGCCAAATGTTTCCCTCGTGGGCTGTCTTAGTGAACAGTTGTGAAAACACGAGATTTCATTGTAAAGGTGGGATTTCTCAATGGCGAGGAGCTGCAAATGAGGCATGTTGCAGGGTCCATATGGAGTTGCTGGTAGGAACTCACCACCAGGCTCTTGGAGGTGTTTCAGAAGAGACTTTTGGGAAACAGCAGAAATGCAATTGAAAGGGTTGGTTCTCAGTAATACATAATACTGTAAAAATAGCTTCTGAGCATCTGCTGTTACCTGGGCACTGGTACCCAGATCCTGTCGAGTTATTTCTCTGGCATTTGTTCTCCCTGCTTTGACTTTAACAAGTTGTGCAGATTATTTTACGATCAATAAATATCCAGGCAGACACTGTGAAATTCCAATCAGAAAAATTTACAATGTTAAGGTAGATATTGTATAGCAGGATATAAATACATAGGAATTGTCAGTCAAATTTCCTGGCAACTAGAATCTGGTGTCAGTTGCAGTAAATTAAATGTTACTTCACAAATCACCTTTATGGTTTTTCCCAGTAAGTGTATCTGTGCAAAGGCTGTTTTGTTTTATTTTTTTCAACTTGCAATGGTAAATATCCTCTGGTCCCTGTGGTTTCAGCTTGAACCCAGTGTCAAGAGTCAAGGGGAAGTGGGTGACAGCAGTGGATTTTTCCATAATCTCGAGTTTTGTTCCCAGCCCCAAGATTTCCTCGAGGTAGTTGAATTTAGGTGCTGAGCAATCCAGGCAACAACAAACCCAACAACACGACAGCGAGGTGACTGGATCCTTTTAGGTCAGGGAGAGCTTTCTGCACTGCCGGAGAGTTGCTTGATGTAATGATGTGGAGACCCACTGATAGAGCAGCATGGAGTCCTGTCATCTCTGCCAGGATGAAGGGAACTATTGGTGGTGTGTGCTGTACCTGGGGGTAGGTGAGAAGAATGAATCAGGTCAATAGTGAGACCTTCATTTACTGTAGTTGGCACAACGTTTCACCTACAGATGATTATATTTCATTAACAACCATTATACTTGCTGGCATGACCAGCAATACGCAAGTCTTAAAGCATCATCTGGAGGTTCCTGCACTGTTGGGATAGCTGGGAACTGCATTAATTTTCTGTATAGACTTTTATGAATTAAAGCTGAATGTGCAGCATGGAACAAAAAGGAGAGGAGGACCTACTAGTGATAGTTTTGTACTTTATTTGAGAAGAGAGAGCTACATAAACTATGTTGGGAGGGTACAGGTCTACACACAGTTTCATCAATCAATAAATGGAGTTGTTAACGTAACACTGAAGATATGATACTTTGAATAAGACATAGACACATGACCAAGGAGTATTTACAGCTCTAACATACAATATATTTATATTTGAGAGAGAGAGATTCATGTGCATCTGTGCACACAGATACCACTGTGTACATGTGGTGCACGCACGTGCACATGTAAATAGGTATAAAAGGCTTTAAAAAAAACTTAATTCAAGAAATGAGTCTGCCTTTCATTTGCAGCAACTATTTTCAAGGCGGAAATGGTTCCAGTTTGTGGTGGTCTGGAGTGGAGGTTTCAGTTTGAAATCTCTGTTCTCCAATGGTCATTGACTGAACCTGAAGCAGGTTTCTGGTGTGTGGAACACTGTGGTGGGACGGTGACAGAGGGATGTGTGAGGTGAGTGAAAGGGAGGGTGGTGGAGTTACGGGGAAAAGGGGATGTACAGCCTCTGGGGCTGGGGCAGTAACATGGAGATGAAAAAAATGACCTTTGGTGATGCCATTAAATCATCTTTTATACTAAACATAAATTATCGACACAGTTTTAAAAAAATAATTTTCTGTTTCATTTCAAGGGGAGAGAGAAAGGGACGAAGCAGGGTGGGAAGGAAGGGAAGGTCTGGGGAGGGCAAATATCTCAGCACTTTAAAAGGTCCCTTGACCTCACTGCAAATCCCTATTTTAAAAAGTCGTCTTGTAAGTCTGACTAACACTGTTATCTGTCGTCTCCTTCTGGGCTAGTAACGTAATTGATACACATGATGTGGCAGGTAGGGGAGAAGCAGTGGCCCTATCTTGGCCAATATTCAGATCAAGGTCCCTCATCCTCCAAGCTGGAGCCAGTGGAGGTGGGACGGGCAGGCAGAGATCATGACCACCTTGCTCTCAACAGGTTCTCTCTTGAGGAGTAACCTGGGTGGTTCCCAGCAGGGGAAAATGGTGAGGTGTGATTTGGAGAAGGGGAGACTGCAGGATGGAAAAGGTCAAGAACTGACAATTCAGTTGCAAAATGGCAAATAGGAGTCAAAAAATGCAAAAGAAACCCTGAACTAAGCAAGCATGTGGATCAGTGCACAGGGTAAAAAAAAAAAAAAAAAAAGTGCCAAAATAAAATCAATTCAGCAAACATCACCAGAGGATTTGTTTTTTGCTCGTACAGACTTTCAGTGACATTAACTGAGATTAGAATAAGCTGGCTTAAATAATAATAACAACAAAAATGCCATCAAAATGTCTTTCCTCTGAGATGTAGGCCCATCCTCCTCTCAGTACCCGCTCGCATGCCAACGCGAGCTGGGGGCCAAGCCTGCCTGCATCATTGAAGGGCAGTTCAGCTGGGAGTAAGAGTGGTTCCCTGGAATTTAAGTTTACCTTCGCAGTTTTCTGGAAGGTGGGTTTTTCTCATTGTAGCAGGAGTGCCAGCATGGGAAACAATAGTGATTTCTCTGCCTAGGCCATCACACTGTCACTCAAGCCGTTGATGAACAATACTGCTTCAACACAGATGTCTTGCAGACATCACCGGAGGCAAGTGCACAATGCAGCCCCTAAACAGCACCCCAAACACAGACTGAAGGCCCCAAGACAGCTTTCACCCAAGAAGATTGTGTATCTTGAACCTTTACCTGGGGAAACCTTGCCTCCATGCCTGACCCAGAAGAGGCAGAGGGAGCTGTAACACTTGCTGAAAACTAAACAAATATCAAACATTTGCCTGCAGAAAGAGTCATTCATTTCTATTGAAATAACCTAAGTAAAATACCACTTCATTAAGATAAGGTGGGGGAGGTAATTTAGTGTATTTATTTATTTATTTTTGTTCACTTTAAGCCTATCTAAATGAAGCTCTCATGCAAGAAATTGCCTCCTAGTTTAGCCGAAAATTTAAAGGACAATTCTGAAAAAAAAAAAGAACAAAAAGAAGGCAATTCTCCTTCACACAGGGAATTGGCTGGGTGTGGGCACTGAGCGGGGGGAGCGAGGGGAACTAAAACAATCCAGCCTACTTGTGCTGAAACCAGAGCCATCAGAGAACCGAATAAATGCGATGAAAATTATGGTATTTGTAACAATTTGGAGCAGAAAAGGTGGGCCTGAGAGAAACCCAGCAAAGCTGAAGGTTTGGAGAAGGTTTGGAGAAACCTTCAGGACTCATTTAGCTGAGCACATCATTTTGTAGTGACTGCTTCCTCGCATCCATAGTTCTTCCCTGACCAGGGCTCTCTTCTGCCTTGCCACAGCTCACATTTGACTTTCACTACTCTTCCCTGGGAATTAAGTCCTTGCCCGTTCCCTTCTTCTCTCTGTGTCCCAGGAGGTTTCCTTGCACCCTTCCCTCAACATCATTTGCCCTCTGAGCTCCTCATTCAAAGATCTTCGCCATCCCCTGCAAGTTCATCCTTTCTGACTTCCAGAGGGCCTTAAGCATCGCAAATCTGGCCTCAATTCTTCATTTCCAGTATTGTCACTTGCAAGTTTTGGGGTCCTGTGTTTCAGGCACTTTCCAGTCCTCATTGTCTCTTAGTGCCAGTCCAAATGTCCAATAGTAGTAACTGCCGGTCACAGCTGGGGAGTTGGGATACAGAGGAAACTGCTTCTACGTAGCAGGTTGCAGGGCAGGGAAGTGAAATATCCCAAATTCTGACCCATTTTTTCCGTCTTTTCTTCCTCACTGCAAGTTTTTCAGGGATGTAATGAGCTTGCATGCTCTTGCCTGATAACTGCTCACTATGACTGAGATTCAGGAGATGTTCAGCTCTGATTTGAGGGTAGATCCTCCTCGGTGTGATCCAGAAAAACAAGTGGGATGAAATCTCACTCCAGCTGAGCAGGCTGGATACTGAAGAACCCACCCTCTTTGTATGTGAGATATGACTGCTTCTCCATGTGGAGCCTTGTCTGTTGATGCCTGCTTTTGCCTGCATGGCTCTTTGACTGATTCTTTTCTGACAAGATTTCATTACACAGTAATGTGGCTTTTTTTATGGATTGATGTCAAAATAACTTTCAGGGGCCACACTGTTGTTTATATGCCACTTACTTTGAATTTTCCAAGAGATTTGTCTGTTTACCCTTTACCAATACTAAATTTAGTTGATAAACCAAAGCACATGATGCAGCCAATAAAGTAAATACTCTTGTTTCTGAAGAGCTAGCAGTATAATATCTGCCTAGTTGTCAGGCTACCCCAATAGATGAGAAGATAGGAACATCTCACAGTCCAAGTTAGAGATGTAGCCTTCATAGGCGGAAGTGGGGCAGAGAGTTTAATTCTGGAGAAAAAATTATTCTTTCCCACATTGGATTTGAGTGTTTGCGTTTTAAACCACCCCGACTCCATCACTTGAAAACAAGATACCAGCTCATGATTTCACGCTATAAAAAAGGATGGGGGGAAAAGAATGAAGGACGAGACAGCCGTGCCCTGACTGGTGTGGGCATGACGTCCCCTGTTCCTCCAAAAATGGAGTTTTTCCCCCAGAAGCAGAGCTGCTTCAGCAGCGGAGCGGGGCCGTGGCGGGAGGAAGCGGCTCTGGGGCCGCCGCTGTCCGCGGTGCTGATCCGCGGGGACGCGGCTCCCGGCGTCCGTCGATCCGCTAAAATCTCCAACTTGAGGCTTTTAAAATTATTATTCTTGGGGACTGAACTGGTTTATCGTCATTGTGAGCATTCCTTGCACCAAATAGGGGTTGTATTTAAAAATAAATGAATAAAAAGGGGCCCACCAGACACTAGCCACTGAAAAGGTGCTGAGCTGCAAAGCTCACCCAGCAGGATGTGGTCTTCCTCTCTCAAATCTGCCTCTTACCTTATTTTCAGTTTTCACGAAAGCCATAACTCAGGATTTGCTCTATATTAGCAGAAGAAGGAGAAAAGGGAAATTAAAAGTTAGAGGAGGTTTGTAGGATAGAGAGTTGTTCCTGGCCTGATGGCCAATGTTCTTAGTCGCCAAGGGTGAATATTTTGAGTCTCATGTATGGCAGTGGATTTTCTTGCATTATAAACCAACTAATGTATTTTCTGATATATTTTTTCCTTTGTAGTATTTATCTTCTTTTCTCCTACCATTCAATCCCTAACATCATTGTGATCTTCAGTGCCTCTCAGTATCCACAGCCTTTACTGACTTAACCACGAAGTTGAGGGTGTTCAGCCCCATCATTGTTTAGCTTGGTGTTGCACAAGAAGGTTTAGTTACACAGGAACAACAATTCAGTCCCTTGCTGATTATTTCTATTGTCTCAATCTAGCTACATGAGACTGGACTTGAACAGATCACAGCCGGAATCAATCCCAACCATCTCTCCAGCAATCAGAACAACCTGCTGGGAGCTGAGTAACAGCTGAATTCTTGGTGAGAGAAATTACAGGCATAAAAACAAAATCAAATAGACTTCTTGTGCTCATTCAACATTTCAAGGCATATTTATAGGTACTGCTGCATGGCATCTTAAATATCTGGGTTTTAAAAGAAACTGGATCACTCCTGTCAGAGAAAATAATTTTCCTCTTCTGTCACTTTCACTGTCTTTACCCCTGATTTAAAAGGTGAAGAAAGACATCAGATTACACACCCATTCAGCCCCACGTCATCTTTTCTTTGGGCTGTTTGGATACCTCTAATGTGGATCAGTGAAGATAAGGTGATCTGAAGGTCATCTGAAGGCCATTCCTCAGAACTGGAGTAGAAACAAGAGAGCTGGGCAGGAAGCTACTCATGAAGGGCTCAGGGTTCCTTGCCGTATGAAGCTGGCAAGGGCCTAGTAGGTGAACAGGTGACCTGACAGTCTAGGTCATAGTTGAGTCCATTCCTTAGACTGCTCCACTGTATCCCACTCCCTCTGCTCCCAAGTCTTGCTGTCACTGGAAAGAAAAAACTGAAAAGAAATGTTACCACTGATAAAAATCCCTACATAAGGGTGATAATCCCATCTTATTTTTTCACTGTTACTTTCAAGAAGACAGAAGACCTGGGAGGAGATTTTTTTTTAAATGTTGAGAATTTAAGAGGGAAAATATTCTTCCAAAAGGTTCACAGGAAAATTGAACAATGGATCAGCATCCTTTATAGAGAGGTGAGGCAGAAAGCATATGACTTTCAAGGGCAGTGCTCTTTAATGGTCTAGGAGAAAAAACACCGAGCAGCTCATACTCTTTATCTTGGAACAGCAGTCAGTGAGCCTTGGGTGGAGAGGAGTGTAGGATCCAAGCTAAATCGGCAAACTCGCCATTGGTCCAGGACCAGAACAAGCTAAAAACTCCTCTATCGCATGCCTGAGAGTCAAGTGCTGTGTAATCTCTGTGGCATAGACATCTAGGAACCATTGTGGATAGCAGATGGCTGCTGAATGTTGAAAGCAGATGACAGATTCTGGGCAGTGCAAAACCAGAAGTCCTCAAATCCTGATCACAAAAGTCAGTTCTTGAGAAAAAATCAAACCAGCTACCTGAGCAGAAGGGAGTCACACAGCATCACACAAAGCCAATGTACTATCAGACATAGGAGGGCTCTTTAAAAAGCTCCTCCTCCCTTCCCTTCCCCAAGACACATAAAACACACAGCGCCACATACAGCAAAAAAATATCAAGGTTATGTGTTTCCTGTAATATGGTTGGCTGTATAAATACAGTTACAGAGAACTCTTTGTAAAGCAATAGCAGAATGAGTAACAGTCCATCACTACCATGGGAAATAAAAATAAAAGTAACCCAACTGTGATTCAGCCAGAATCATTCCAAACCCCAAAGGTTGGCCTCTTTTTTTTCTTTAATGTGTCTGACATTTTATGGCATCAATAATGCAAACAAAGAGGAAATCATATTTGCAGAACACTAATGCACGGATGTCTAAAGCGAAATACAATACTGATTACTTTTTAAATGAAGCCACCAGTTTTGATGTGCTGTGGTGGTTAAATTGTTCCATCAAATTCCTTCCAAAGCAAATTCCAGCCCAAAACAACAGCTTGACCTTCTCTATAACCTTGGGTAGCCTTTTCAGCTGTGTTCTGATTGGGGGCAGTAAATGTAAGTTTGAAGCAGTCTTCCCAATGGGCCTGACTACAGAAAAGCCAAGGACACAAAACTCTATCTGAAGATGAGGGGAAGCTACAGGTACTTTCCCTCTTCATAGGCTAGCCAAGGGCTTGGACAAATATAACAGTAACCCTGCCATGGAGAGCTGTGTGTGAGCACGAGTGGTCTCTGAAAGAGATTTCTAGGAGTGCTCGAGATTTTGCCCTGAGGGTTAGTGGCTAAGGTTTGGTATCTTATAGCTTGTCTCTCGTCTCCTGCAAATGACTGCAGAGCAATGTCCAAGTATGAAAACAACTGTATGAATAAGAAGGTGTGGAAAAACACACAAACGTAAAAAATCCTTCCCTTCATCTTCCATTGGTTTTGGATGCTAGTGGGTTTTCGTTACACAGAAGTGCATCTCAGAGATGCATCTTGACTCCAGACAAGATTGCTTCTAACTGCACAAGAGTGAAGAAGTTGTTGTGTTCCTGCCTGGGAACTCTCGCTGCTTGACCCACTCTTATAGCAAAAGACTAAAGGGCTTGGGGTCTGGTCTGTGCTTCCAACTTTAGAAAGGGAGCATTGTGTTCAGGAGTCAAGAGGCTTCTTTTACAGTGTTCTCTGCCTTGCACTGAGTGAACTGTGTGAACTTCTTTAATTCACGCAGTTTTGGTTTGGTAGACAGAGTTAATAGTATGCCTGTGGGTTGGTGGGTAGGATTGAATGCTCTCGTTTCATGTCAGCTGGGAGTTTGCCATTTAGTCCTGCATCGCGTCTGATCAGAGCATTGTGTGTGTGGATTGTATGTCTTGGAGTTAATCAGTGCAAGCAGCTAATTGCCACTGTTTAACTAGTGCCTTTTAATTAGGACTGTTGCTGGGCGGATACATGAAGGGAGCTGTTTGTCACTGGAAAAAAATGTCAGCCTTGTGATGTAAACCTCTTTTGGGAATTTAAAAAAAAGAAAAAAAAGGCAGGCTGGAGCTACTGTCACTTCAGTACGGTAGAAAATCAGTTTCAGCAGAACTGGCCTGGATGAGGTTAGAGTCATGCTTTGCTGGGGTCAAAAATGATAGCAGCTGCTCCCCAACCCTTTCTCCAGTGAAGAAGGGTGGGACACTGTGGGCTTCAGCTGGGATTTACAGGAGATACCCCACATGCATTACAATGAGCTTTGCTGTAAAATTCACTGCACAGAGGTTAATCTAGATGTCAACACTGCCTGACAGCAGTGAAATTACTCCGGGGCAGTGCTCCTTCTGAAGTCTTAATATAACAGTCAATTCCATCCTGCCTGCAGGAAATGAAAGTTTTCTGCTTTGTGTGCGGAATCATTCGGCGCCAATTTTCTCACTGTTTGAAGTCCAAACTGTTTGTGGTCTTGGGATTCACCTCACATTAAGATGTTCGGTTCATTTAAAACTCGGGTAGTCAAGTCCTGAGAACTGCAAGGACAGGAGCCGCGCAGGGAGAAAAAGAAGAGGGCAGGGGAGAGAAATCTTATCTCACCTACCACATTGAAATCAAACAGCTTCACCAACTCTCTGTGCTCTGAAAAGGCAGTGAAAGCAGAAACTCAGCTATCTAAGTATCAAGCAGTAAAGATTGGGGATGTTGGAAGCCAGCAGAGAGCGAGAGAATGCATGCAAGAAGACATTCAGACCTCCCAGAGCTCTGCTTTTACTTTAGAGGAATTTTAGTCCTTCCCTGCTGGGACCTTGTCCTAAGAAGCCAGTAGTTCAGCAGTTAAACATCCCCTCAGAACAACTGCTCAAGTTTTCAGCTGTAGGATCAGTTGCTTGTGCTGGGCAGGAGATCAGTTCATGTAGAGGACTCCTGAGGGTGTGAGGAAGCAATGGTTGATTTTCTGTGCCTCCTTTCCCCTTGAAGAGATGCTAAAATTGTGGGCCTAACAGAAGGGAGCAGTAACCAATGGTCATTCCTTTAGTCTGAAAAGACCTGTCTTATTGGGTCTATAAGAAACTCAAGCCATTGAGGTGAAACCAACCTATCTGCTCACTTAGCTCAGCCCTGAAAGAAAGCTGTACGATTGTGTCCTTCTCTCCCTTTGGTCTCTTATCTATTTCCTCAGTTCAGTTTTTCAAAGTTGCAAGCAATGGGACTCCTGTCACATCTCTCAGGGAGCTGTTTTGTGGCTCGGTAGTGTACTGGGAGGGAACAAGAGGTACAGGAGAGATGGAATGCTCCTGCATTCCTCTTGAAGCAGCAACTGACGTGTCTGCCTGTGTCATTTATGACATTGCCAGCCAGAATGGATGTTTTGAAAACACCTACTTTCTCCAGGCTTGTAACTCAATATCTCTGCTTGCAAGGAGAGCAGCAAAGGGAGAATATTTTTTTAGGACTTAGCAGTTACTTAAAGAAACATTAAATGCATACTGATTTAAGAGACACATTGGGATAAGGGTGGGGAAGGCACTTAGAGTTAGGCAAGTGTGTTTTCTCCTGCAAAGCAGTGCCAAGAGTGGAATTTGCTCTTTTTCTGTTTTCGGTACTCACTTGGAGACCAGTAGTGCTGTTATGCCAAGGCTCCTTGACCCTGCTATCCATTAGAAAGCCACTGTATCTGAATGGAGAATAAGCCTTTTGGGTTGTGTGAAAGCATGCTCGTGCCTGCTGAGTCTCATATCAGAGGAGCCCTGTTGATGCCCGTAACCTTCAAGGTAACAGAGGAGCCACTACAGCATGCTATGGCCACCAGAATCCCATTTATTCAGCTTGCTTATCCCTCACCATTGCCTTACGATCACAGAACCCACCTACAGATCTTATGAAAACGTGTGATACAAGCCATGGCTGTAGTGGTTCACTTGATTCCTGGCCAGATCAGGAAGCAAAAATGGAAATACGATGCACCAAAAATTCAGCTACTTGTATTGCCTTTTCATTAGCCATTGGGAGTCACAGTTGAGCAAAGGATGTAGACACTCCCTTTGGGAGGAAAAATGACTTAAGTCACTTCTTAAGATGACATTGCTGAATAAAATACTGTCTCTGTGCAGACTGGCATGTGAATGCCTGCTGACCAGCTGTTCAGAACTACTTCTGGTTTCATGGTTATGCGATGACCCAGGTCTACATTCTTCAACCCATACTCTGAGCTCATGGAAACTCATGCATTTGAGTTCTGGGAAGTAAGAGCCTTTCACAGGAAAGGAAACAGCTTGTGCAGTATTATACTTCCGTCTGTGGCCCTGAAAAAAACATAACTTTTCAGGCATTCTCTTAGTTGCATTTTCTTATAGAAAATAGTATCACAAAAGAGCACAAACCCTCATGATTTTGTTTTCTGCCTGGATAAATGATCCCTTGCTTTTATTGGTTTCTGTCTCTTTTTTAAACCAGTATTTGCCCAGTGTTTGAGGTGGCTTTTCCTGAAGCTCCAGTATGTTCCTATTTTCTTTTGGTTTTGCTTGTATCCACTGTGCTACTTAAAATTCTACACCACACTCCCAAAACCAATCTCGATTTCCTAATCCAAACTACTTGCCTTCTAAACCCAGCCTTTCCCTTTCCTTGACTTTTTTATTTCCCCACATATTTTCCCACCTTGTTCTACTCACTCCTGAGGGCAAGCAGACACCTCAAACCTGGTGATGTCTCTAAAGCAGCCTTTCTAAAGGCATTCCAGATTTTTCATATTTGTCTGTGAAGCACATGTTCCCAGAGCCACCCGTCTGCAATTCAACACCCTGTAGGCCCGAGGACAGGTCTCAAATGAGGCACCCCAGGCTCTTTTTTACACCCAAAATACATGCATTGAGGGATATTTGAAAAGACCAGATGGGCAAGCTTTGTGGGAGACAGGGTGGACTTTCAGTCTGGCAGATCATTGCATGTCTTCCTTTAGCTACGTTTCAGCTTTCATCTGGCAACCTGACAGAAGGAAAAGTGATGGCTGGAGAAGACAAGTCACTGGTGAGCTCCTAAGGCTGGAGTCACATTTACTGCACACAGTTTGCAGCCCTGGCGTATGGCAGACACCTGTACCATGCACCAAAATAACACGTTCACCTCCAAGAAAGCATCATTCCAGCGACAAGCTTGGATGACTGAGTTGGTGCTAACAATTTTAATTTTCAGGGAGCAGGATGCAGCTGGGACAGGGAAGACCCCATGGCCCCTTCCCAGCAATGCCTAGCCTGATGTTCCTCCCAGCTCCCTTTCATAACCCCCTTGAGAAAACTGTTGATGGAGAAGGCTGGGTGGTGGAAACATCTGCCTGGGCATGCTGGGAGTTAGGCCTGGCTTGGCCCAGAGCTGGGTGAGACCTGTTGGTGTTCCCAGGAAGCAAGGATAGCTCTTTCCTCTTAGTAGAGGCTGGGCAATGATAATTATCTCTCCTAGAAATGGAGAAGGAGCATGTACTCTTATCTGTTTGCCTCCAAACAGTCCCCATACTCAGGTTTATGGCACTCTGTGGGAGTTTCCCCCCAAACCTGCTCTTCTTCCTCCCCTCACATGCACTGGGGCCACACCAGAGCCCCTCTTCCTAGAGGGCAGAGCACGATCACCCGTGCTGATGGGCAGCTTCGCTTCTGGTCCAGGGAAGGTGCTTCTGGAAATCAGGTCTCAGGGTATTCACCAGGAACACAGCACAGCTGCTTTCATTCTTCTCATTCAAAATGGTTATGCCAAAAAGAGATGCAGCAGTTTCCATCATGTCTTCGAACACAAAACAACCTCTTCCTCCCCCCGCAACAAACTTCCATCCAGCACCAACAGGCCAAGGGGCATAAAGCAGCAGCTGCAGCCAAGGAGACGTCACGCCACAGAACTGCAGCTCATCCTGCTCTTCTGAGCAATTGTTCACAATTAACTTTGACAAAAGGACCTTTTTCTGAGGCAGTCACTGCACTTGGTGTGGTTAACAGTAAAGCAGTCAGACAGCCTGAACCTTGGTTGCAGCCCGTTCACATCTTCTGGGGACCCATCTCCTTTTTTCTCACAGACCACTTATTCCAAACCATGCAGCACCAAGGCCTGGTGTCATGCCCAGCTCCTGAGCTCACCTCGCTGTTGCGACCATACAAAGAAGGGGCAAAAGGAACATGGTGGTGGTGCTGGGGAAGGGAAGGAGAAAAGAAGGAAGGAAAGGAGGTTGTAGATGCTTGTGCAGAATGATGACAGGAGAATCACATTGACCATGGGAACACAGTGTCTGTAGGTGATTTGATAGTGTAGAGGCCTGTGACATTGTCCAAAAGAGAAATGAGAATGAGAGAGGGGGGTGGAAAAAGCTGTGGACTTGCACAATCCAGTGCTGTGCCTGGGAGCCACAGGAGTGAGAAACCATTTGAGGCAAGAGACAGGCAGTCCCAGGGAAGGGTTTTCTTTTGGAGACACTGAGTCATTAACAACCATCACTTGTTCTGCGCTTTACAGAATCTCCAGTGCTTTTAGCCAAAGCAGCCTGTGTACAGAAGGAGCCAGGCCAGGGCTAACAACTTTTCAACCAATCTTTTCCACTTCCAAAGGAGGACCTAAGTATGCTCATGAGGAAATCTAGATGTCCCCTCCCAAAGAAGCAAGATCCTGCTATTGAGGGGGTGCCAGTCCACACCCTTGTCCATGATCATGCCATCTTTGGTGTCCATGCTGCGAGCTGCTGGTGCCTGTTCAGCGGCTGTCCACCCAGTCTCCATTGGCACGAGTCTGTCCCACTAGCCCCGATCTCTCTAACATGCAGAGGAAGGTTACATTCTTACTTCCACAGGGTTACCACCACCCATCATCTCTCACCCCAAGCTCGCACTGCTCTTTACACAAGCACAAAATAAACCCACGGCCACTTCTGCCACCACAAACCTCCCTGTAGCAGTGTCCCCTGCCCTGTCTGAAACCATAAACCAGGTCATGCCAGAGCCATGGGTGGGAGGTAGAGATTATCAAGAGACAAGGGGCATGAGAAGAGGATGCAAAATCTTCTCTTCTCAGTAGCTGGCCGTAACTAGGTCTCAGTCAATCACTCATCTCCCCTTGCATGCTGACCATAGACACTACTCTGGCCACAGGGAAGGATACAAGATCCCTTCTCCATCTCCTCTTCCTCTCATCTGCATTCCCTTCCAGGCAATCGCCACATCTGAGCAGGCTATTTTTGCGCCGATTGTTGTTGCCTTCTCAAAATTGCCTTGACAATGCCTGTGGCACCTGCTCCCTGCCTCCTGAGAGCCGCTGCCATGCTGAAGTTCCCCCTCATCCTTGATTAGCCATAGGAAAAAAAACCAAAAGACTAGAAAGGTTTTGTGCTCTGAGCCTAGTCTGGACTGACAGAATTCAGTGTCTGACTCAGTCTTTCCCCAGGTCGGGATTATTTCCTGCTGGAGGGAGATGGGCTATAAGGAGGATGCTTCTGGCCCTCCTTTGCTGTCCCCACCACCCACTGCCGCTGCCTGTCAGGCCTTTATCCTCATTGAGATGCAAGGCTGGCCGCTGCGGCCATCCGCTGAGCCGTCTGCTCCTGAAGGCACCTTCCCCCCCTCCTCCCAGGGCTGCCTGTGGAGCTATTCTTCAGCCTCTGCATTTCACAACAGCTCAAAGGCAGATGCATCAATCCTTTCAGGGAATGGAGACGTGAGGAGAATGGCAAGGGGGGCTGTAGGCAGGTGCTGGTAGGTTCCCAGCCATCTCGGAGGCCTTGTCCCCTCCTTGTTCCCCCACTAGCTCATGACTGAGGCATGGGGCAGGGAAAGGGAAGGGAAGAGGATGGGGAGGAAGAGCGCTGCGATGTGCTGACCCCGTGGGCATGCCCGGCTGGCTGCAGCCTTCCCCCAGTGCAGGGAGCAGGGATCCAGCTCTGGCTGCTGAAGGTTTACACCAGGGACCAATGTGGCCAGGGTGCAGACAGCTGAGGGAGGGGGAGCAACCCCATGGCTGCTAGCAAGAGTGAAGGGTGGGAGGAAAAAAGAGGGATGAGGACAAGAAGGGTTGTTCCTCCCAAAGTCGCCACTTGTACTGGGCACCCCAGATGAGTGGCACACCTGTCTCACACATTTAAATGGGTTGAGGATGATTCAGGAATGGGTCTCCAGGACCCCCCTCGACTCCCTCGTGCAGCCGCTTCGGTCCCGCTGCTCTCCCAGCTGTGGCGCGGGGCAGGAGGGAGGTCTGGGTCCGGCCGGCTCGGGGTCTGCAGGAGGACAGCTGGTTCCCAGTGTGTGTTTTACCCGTAGGTGCCACAATCCTTTTGACTGTGTGTTTGAAAGCCTTGAGTCTATACGTTTAAGAATCAGCAAATTAGAAAAATTGTCCTGAAATGCCGGAGGAAGGAAAAAGGCAGGACGGCAGAGAGGGATGGGGGAGGACTGAGAGGGAGGGAAAGGGCTGGTAAAAGAGAGTTCATCCAGGGGCACTGCCCTGGCTTTGCGCCCATCACTTGTAGGTTTGGAAGGAGAGAGGGAAGCAAGGACAAAAAAGGAGGATTGATTTCACACATTCAGTGCATATCATACAACCAGGGCAAGGCTTTCCTCCCGGGGCTCCTACCCGGGATGGCATCGCTGCTGCAGCCAGTCTAGCGCCCTGCCCAGCAGCCCGAACCATTCTCACAGCAGGGTTACAATTCACTGCTTCATTGCTCGGGGAAAGATACCCTCTCCTTTCTTTTTTTTTTTTTTTTTCTTTTTTAATTATATATATCTTTTAAGTACTTTTTTCTCCCTCTTTTGTTTCTTTTTTGTTTAAAGTCTTACAATTTTCTGTAACAGCAGCTTCTTTTTGTATTGGTGTGGAAGTTATATATAGAGAGATATCTATAAATATATATAAGCCAAACTGCCTTACAGGTTGTTGTTTTGTAGGATTTTTGTTGGTTTCCTTTCTGTTTTGTTTTTTTTTTCAGTGTTGTATGTGTAGCAGGCACTTGAGTTTATATGAACATGTTTGCTTGGGAGCTGAGGGGCAAAGGACTTGGGAGGGGGAGAGGGAAGGAAGGACAGAAGGAAGGAGCAGGGACTTTAGACAAGTGGCCACTGCTAGCCAAGGATGTCCAGGTAGATTGGTGTGGCCTTGCCCAGAGCATGAAGGATCTTGTAGATCTCCTTGATGTTGAGCCTTTGCTGAGGTTCTCTCTGCCAGCAGCCCAACATGATGTCGTAAACCTCTTTGGGGCAGACTCTAGGCCTTTCCAAAACTCGACCTTGGGTAATGCACTCAATGACCTGAAAGAAAGAAAGAAAGAGAGGAGACATTGAACACCAGTCGGGTAGTTCCTGGAGACTGTCCTGTCCCAGCTACTTCTTGGCTGATGTGGTACCATTTAGTGAACGGGAGTTCTGAGAAGCCAAGAGGTCTGCAGATCCTCAGTGCTCACCTGTTTGTGTGCTATTAAAGATAATTTTACAGTGAAAATTTAGTCTTCATCCGCAGTCTTGCAGTTCCCAAAAACCTTCAGTATTTGACACCTACCTACCTCAATGCGCTCTCCAAACAGAAGGTCACAAATTAAATGAAGTTTTAATTTATGTCAGTTTTCCTACTAACTGAAGAAAGCAAAACTCCCCAAACTGAAGTAATATTTTACACAGCTGAAATAATATTTTTCTTCACTGAAAATCAAGAGTCCTTTCCATCACAAAGCCCAAGAGAATTCTACAAGGGAGAGTTCAGAGCATCTTTTTCTACTTCCATCTCCAAGGGCAGCTTTGCCTCATTTTTGACATAGAAAAGCAGCTGAAAGAATGAAATTTCATCTCAAATCACAACTGTGATGGAGGAAAAAAAAAATTGCAGTGCTAACACTGTTCTGGGTCAGGGTGGTGCTGCTAATGAGAGAAATACCTCTTGGACAGCATAAAAGTCTTCAGAGGGATGCCATTGGAAAGGCCTGCCCTAAGTGTCTGTGTTTTGTTCACCGGAGGAACGGATGCAAAGAGAAGGGGGGTTATGATTTGTCAGAGAGCTGCTATTACTGTCTGGCCTCCCTGGTTAGAGCTGATGAGCCCCAGCATTGCTGTGAGTGACCTGCCATGGTCTGCAGATAAACACAAATCCCAAGCAGTGTGGTGAGGGAAGCCACCCAGCAAGGGGTGTTTGGATTTTATCATTTATGAATAGTAACGGGCCTGCCACACAGCTCAATGGACACTTATCGCTTTGTTGTTTGCATATAAATACAGAGGGGAGAGATTAGGACCTGCCGAAAGCCTGGCAAGTTAGACACAGCATGCAGAGCAGCCTGCACACCATAAAGCTGCTGGCAGCCATGACTTGTGGGAAGACATGAGTTATGGTTTCTGACAGGACACCCTGGACATGCACAGGAGCAGGACAAAGAAATGGCATAGACTAAAGTTAATGGACTGGTTAAGGCTTTCAGATGAGCTGGTGCCCTGCCTCATCCCTCTGCTCAGGCCAGGCCTCTCTTCTAGCCTTGAACAAACCTGCTGAAAACGCTCTGGGGGTATGAGGCCACGTGGATGCCGCAGGAGGGAGCGAGCATCCAGCCTTGCTGATGCCCACACCCAACAATGGCAGTTCTTGGCCACCCTGGTGATGGCTCATGGTCCAGCGCTGGAGCCTGGCACAGACTCACTGATTCTGACTTTTCCCGGAGCTCTGCAGATGTGGCCAGGCTGCTGCTGAGACTTTCTCTGATGCCTCAGCATCCAGGAGATGCTGGAGGTGTCAGTCCCCTGCAACCACTCAGGTTCTGTCCATCACAACAAATGGTGAAAAATGAGCTCGATGAGAGATAATGTGGCTCCCTCCAACCAGGACAGTGCAGTTTAGGGTGGGAGTCCTCAGCTCTCAGGAAGAAGTAGTACAGCAGTAAGAAAGGGAAGGATGAGATTTTTCCATGAATGGTAGAAAAGCCAATACAGTCGTATCTCTGCAGATTTTAGCCAGCCCTCTTCCCTCAAGGTTAGGGGTGACTATTCACAGTCCTACTGCCCTGCAAAGGAAGCTGAGGCAGAAAGCACAGGGACAGCTGAGCTGTTGTATTCCAGCATGCCCATCACCCCTCTACAAGCTACATGTGCTCATTTGTGTGTGTTTGTATTTACCCTCCCAGGGAAATGCAAGAGCAGCTCATTAAGTAGTGTGACAAATAACTTCTGTCGCTGTCGATTCCATTGTTTGTGTCTCTAAAATGTTTGCGTGTGCTACTTTGGGATATACAGTCAGGCCCCATTGAGCACACGAATGGGCAAGTATTAGAGCTGCAAAGCAACACCTTGGATTTGCCATCTCTGCAACTTGCTTAATTAAGGGATCTGTATCCAGAAAGCAGAAAATGCACATTTCTCATTACAAAAGGTGAAATTTCTGAAATCCATTAGATACACAGTAGGATAAAAATGTGCAAGGTTCCCACACACTGCTATGTCAATGTCTTGTTCCTCTTCTATAATACCCCCTGCTATTCTGAGCAAAAATCTTCTAATGCATTTCTGCTGATGTGCCTCAAACCTCAGCTCTGACACTCTGCTAATCCCAGCCAGCCTTCCCTCAACATTTTTACAGTACAGCCCTATACTGATGGGCTCCAACTTTTTCTATTCAAAGAAATAGCAAAAACAAACCAGCTCTTTGGGTTCCACCCCCAATGAATTGGGGCAAACCATATAATAGATACCCCTAAAAAAAAAAGCCCCACACAACTGTGCCACATGCTGTATAACAGGCTTCAAATTCTCATAAATTGAAGGCTGTAGTAAGAACCTCAGCTATAAAGTGAGGAGAAAGAGAGCAGAAGAAATGCAGGGTATGACAATAACTTAGATCCCAGCAGTAATTTGGGTATCCCCAGTTCTGGCAGCACCCCAAGAAGTTATGAGTTGTAGCTGCCATGCAGGAACTAAGGGGGAGGGACTGAGGCTGAGCCAGTGCATGGTTTTGGCAGAGTCCTTTGGTTCCTGCATGTCTTAGCTTCCCCAGCTCTTAAATGAGATAATGACACTTCTCCCATGGTGAAGTAATGGGACTGCCCAGTGGGGGAACATCTATGTACAAACTGCAAGAAATCTGAAAAGGAGAGAAAGTAAAAAGTACGGTTTTCAGCTAAGGCATCTCAGCACTGTTGTACCTCTGTGTTTGAGAGCTGAAACCAGGGCTGCTTCCCGTACGTGAAGATCTCCCAGAGGATCACCCCGAAGCTCCAGACATCACTCTCTGTTGTGAACTTTCTGTACATGATGCTCTCGGGAGGCATCCAGCGGATAGGCAGCATGGTGTGTCCTCCAACCTGGTTGAGGGCAAAGGCACAAGGAATATGAGTGTTGAGACTGAGGAAAGGGTCAGCCCTGACATGATGTGGACAAACTCAGGGCTTCCCTATGAGATACATCAACACGGAGCTGTGCAAAAGAGCTGGGCTGGCTGCTGCCTCCCTGACCGCCCATGGGCTTACCCACCGATCCCACCTGGTTAACATGATGGATAGGGAATGAAATGCACCAAGATAAATGATGTCCTCTCCTCCCAAAATAGGATTGTAAAGAAATCAAATGATAAAACACTAAGAGCATATGCCAGCCCCAAGATCCGATGAACCAGGAGGCCAAGCAAGAAACACTGTTGAGTAAAAGTATGGAGTGTTACAGGGCCACAGCGCACTGAGGCACCCACCAGAACTCCAGCGTGAGGTTTGGCTCTCTCTGGTACAGTTTTCTAAAAGCCCTGCACAGGCATCTGTCCACCACCTAATTGCATGAAAGATTTTTGAGCTCATCAAACAAAGCTGCAGGCTTTTTTAAAGGTGTTTTGAATATGTAAATGACTGCAGGACTGCACTGCAAACAGACGGTCTGTGTGTAAAGAACAGGCTCTTACAGGCAAGGATATGCCCAGCATCTACTGGAGGCAGGAAAGCCAGCCCTTGGGAGAGTCTGGAAATGGAAGAGCTCATGGGAAAAGTCCCGTTGGAGTATGTCAAGCCAGGGAAAGGCACTTTCTCAATCAGTGTCTATTCTTCTCTAAGGCACATTAATCCAGCAGGTAGATACATGCAAACAGTTTGAAAGCGAGTGGATTTACCTTCAGCCCCACTAGAGATTTCTAAAGAAGTATCTCTAAGCAGACTAAATTTTTATCTGTTCTGTCCTTCTACAGAAGCAGCACCATCTGCAGGGAAATGGCTAATTGAGAAGGCTAGTCACTAGCCTGTGCTGGAAGCAGTGTGTCTGCAAGTCTTCAGCGCTTGTTTCTCCTGAAGGTGAAGTGTCCCAGGAATGCTTTTGTGGTGCTGCTTGGGAAACTGTGTTTGTCTCATTATGGACACCAAAAAAAGCAAGTGCTCATAGCTTTGTAGCACTGCAACTGAATCAAACAGGCAGAAATCTCTCTGGTCCTGTGGCAGACCAGGGGAGAAGGTATCTGGTATTTAGTTTTCCAGCAGATTACTTGTGCTCTCTTGGATGAAAACATTTCTGGTACAAATAAAAGCTCTCCTCCAAGCTGCCAGAGGTTTCTTTGCCTGATTAAAGCAGAACTGGTGTGGGGAAGGGTCAGTCCAGAGACAGCAGAGCTTGGCAGCCAGAGGGACAGTGCTGGGGAGGTGTCTTGGAACAGGGTGTGACATGGGTATGATGCTTAGCAGACTTTCTGCAAGGAGAGTGAGAGTCAGACTTATCTGGGGTTTGACAGAATTTGGAATTGGACCTGCACTTGCAATGAGGTATTCAAGAGGTCTGCAGACCAGCCCTTTTTCTAACTCTGAAACAGACTGTCCCTCAAAAAAAAAGAGGAGTTTTAGAAGTCTCAGGAACATATTTCCTAAGTGCAGAGGCACTCAGAACTTTGATGCACGAAGATAAAAAGCTCATTGCAGCTTTACACCTCCTATTTAGAGATGACTTGGCTGGTGTGTTCCCAGCTTGCTGCTCTGAACTCCCAGGAATGTTCTCCTGTGATGGAAATGGAAATATGCTTTTCTTTGTTCTTTTCGAAGCCCTGGCTGCAATTTTAGCTCTTTCCTGCATTTCCAGCTTTTACAAGTTGTTTTCTCTTCTTGCGAAGGGCTCCAAGGAAATGTTATTGACAGAACTGGACATATATCAAACTTGATTGTTACAAAAACTGTTTTGTGCTAATTCTTATTTTTTTTTCCTTTAAATAGCACAAACTCTTTTCCAGCAATCTCAAAATGATTACTTACTGCAAAGCTTTCTGCATCTGTAATATCCTGAATCTTGCAGGATCATTTGAGAATACAGGTAGTACAATGTATTGACAACACTTAATTCCCTTTTGCACGGGTCTTATGGCAGTTTAGAAACTATGAACCAGGTCCGCAGCTTACACAAACAGTACTACAGCAGCATTGCATGAATGGGAGGGCCCTGATTTACACCACTTGAGAACCTGGACCCGAAACTAGAGCAGAGAAGCCAGTAGTCCCATATCAGTTCTAAAACAAAGTCAAGGTCTTTGGTCTCCTCTAGAAACATCCTGGTAAAGAACTGTTAGTCAAGTGACATACACGGTCAACAGTTGTCCCAAGGATGTGATAATACAGTCTTGACTTAGCTCAAATGGTGGTGTCCGGGGACTGGCAAAACATTCATCTCATCCCTGTATGTCATGTGAGACATAGATTTTACTAAAAATTAATCCAGTAATAAATTAATCCAGTAATACTTTTTTTTTTAATTATTTTGGCAGGGGGACACACCATAAGCAATCCCCAGAAATATGTGGATCCCAAAATATGGCTCCATAGATAAGAAGGTATTCTTTTGCAGAGGTATTCTTTGCATCTCAAAGAGGGTACCACATTTTTGAAAGCAAATGTTAAGTCTTGTACTCACTAGCTAGCTATAAGCAGAACAGGCATCAATTAAACTGTACTATAAAACCACTATGATGTCTAGCCCAGCACGTAAGGCAGACTATTACATTTTAAAGCATCGTCTTTGACTATCCCTTACTGCTTCTGTTGCAAACTGATTAAGATTAAAATTCCCATTTCACAGATGAGAAAACAGACGCAGGAAGGCAGGGAAAGGCCCTGCTCTGAAGCTGTGTGGCAAGTGAACACTAAGCCAAGTCTTCCTGGTCTGCAGTCAGCTGTACCCTGCTATTTGCTGATGAAGCAAAATGATTTAGAGCTGAGCACTGAGGGATTGTGCTACTGATGCCATAGGATGCAGAGTGTGGCCAGGGTGACAGAAATCCTTCGCATAACACATAGTGGCTGTGATCTGTGTTACACCACTGCAGGCTTGTGTGTGATTCCCATGGCTCCATGCTACTTTTACAGGACCAGCCATTGCTTAAAGCATAAAAGCAAAATTGCGCTATTAAATTGGGCTAAAAAGAGAAAAAAAATTAAAAAAAAAGGATGCTATTTTTTTTTCTTTTGCAAAGCCAGTTTACATGACTTGTCTTTGGAATGAATTGTCATGTCTTTAGAGAGAAGCTGAAAGTTTGTTTCAGTCAAGCCTCTGTTTGCTCAGAGCTGGGCCTGACAAGTTTCAGAAATAAATGATGATGCATGGCTGATGCTTGCCAGGAGCATGCTATGTCTGGGGCTTTTCTAAAACAGTCATGTAATCTTCCCACCCCATCTTCCTCCATTCCTCTTGAGAGCTAGGGATGGGGGAGCCCAGCAGCCCAACCATCACACAGGTTCATCTTCTAAAGGCCCCTAAGGGTGAAATGTCCTCACATTCTGGAGACACTTCACAACCTGGAAGATGGATTTGCTTTCAAGGAAATAAGGCAAGTAAATCCTCTTCTGTTCCTCCCTTTAAATCCTATGATGCTGCCAAGCTCGTCCTTTCTGCTTGTTATTTTAATGCTTCGTAGACCTGCAGACTGGCCTCTTTATCCCATTGCCATGGCTGTCTAGCTTTGCTTGACATTTTTTAGCTCTCTAACTTTCTCTCCCTAGATCAACTCCCCATGCCCACACTGACATGTTATTCCCACTGCTTTGCTCTTTCAGTTTGCAGTACTATCCTGGTGATAAATAGAGCAATCAGTGCGTATCCTCTGAGCAGCCAAACTTTCCCCCTTCTGTCTCCATTTCAAGAACACAATATCACCTACTTGTTTCCATCCCTTCCTAATGGATACTCCCCAGTGCATGACCTGGTCTACAGCCACATGTTTCTGATACTCCAGGGCACCCGGCCTCTGCCCTGAAGCCTCATTACACATCCAAGCCCATAGACTTGTAAGATAACCAGCCACTCTCTTTGAGTGGCTTATTACCGTATTAGATACGAACCTTGGGGAGATGGGGGAGGTTTGGGAAAGGCCAGCATTAATGGCCATTAGGGAGAGAGATAATTACTTAATGCTAGTGCAGCACTTTGACGATGTAAAGCTATAGAAGTGGTATGTACAAGTGTTATTTTAAGGCTCGAGATTTGTCTACTACCAAGGAAAGCTGGTGTCTAGGGAAACAAATTCTCCTTGTCCCAGCTTTCTGAATGACATCCAGCTGATTAGGAAGGGAAAAATGACATGTTATCCCCAATGACTTTGACAGTACAGCAGCAGGTAGTGGAGCAGCAGTGTTCACCAAAGACTCTGCAATATATCCACAGTTTGAGCCACTAGCAGACATATCACGGAAATCAAAAGCAGAGTAGAGCTGAAAAACCCTCATGAGAACTTTGGACTGGTGGGAATACTAACGCATTAAAGGTAGTCTATGTGAGCAGCTCTGTTTTACCCCTCCCAGCTCGCATAACTAGCTGTAGGGTTGTAACCCAAAGCAACATTCAGAGTGGAGCAACTGAGCCACCCCCTCCATGCTAGCAGCTGAAGGTTGCATCATGGACCTCAGCTAAGAATGGAATTAGGTCTCAAGCATAATCTAAGGCTGTGTTTTATTTTCCTTTTTGTGCAGTGTCCTTCCCAATTTTGAAATAAAATAAATAAATAATTTGGTGGGTTTGGTTTTCTGAGTCATTTGGCACTTGCTTTCCAAGGTCCTTTGACAACTTTCTTCTTGTTCCTGGCACACTTCAGGGATGCTCTGCTCCTGCCTTGGGAAAGCCACAAGAACCATCATAGGTCTTTTCATATGGTGCAACATTATTTGAACTTCCATTTTGTACAAGAAGCTGAAACATTTGAGTTTATGCAGCAGCACTGGAGACCTTGGCACCATTTCTTTTCAGGAAAATCCACTCAATGCTCTATCGAGTTGACCTAGTGATAAGACATATATGCTCTGATTGCTGTCTCTGTTCCTGATGCTATAGGTAGTGATGACCTTGGATCTTCTTTAATTGCGGACCTGGCTGTTGTCCCAGGCTGGGCTGCAGCAGAATGCATCTCCTTTAGAGTTCAGCTCTAGGAGCTGGGTGATCCCTGGA
This sequence comes from Patagioenas fasciata, assembly GCF_037038585.1. NCBI lineage: Eukaryota > Metazoa > Chordata > Aves > Columbiformes > Columbidae > Patagioenas > Patagioenas fasciata. Next base: position 20,755,413 of record NC_092531.1, read on the forward strand.
AGATACTTGGCTCTGAACCTCCCCCCAGCAGCCAGATGTATGTCCCCATCAGGACACGTTAATTACTGCTGCGAGCAGGATGTGTTATTTGTCAGTTCTGGACAGCCTTGTATGAATAAGAGACACAGGTGGCTGGGTCACCTGAGAGGACACAAGGACAAAAAAAGAAAGCAATGCAAGAAGCAGGAAAAGCTTCTCTGCTTGGCCAAGTTGAGTTCTTGGAAAAAAAAAAAACAAACCAAAACAACAACAAAAAAACCCCAAACCATCAACAAACAGAACTGCTGTAGATCACACCTTTGTGAGTTGAATTTTGTCTCACCAGGTTGGGGCATGTGAAGGTGGCTTCTCAGGGATGAGGCAAAGGGCAGTATGTGCTTATGGCTGGGGACCCAGTAGAAGATACTCCTTCCTTGCCTTCAGCACTAGATCCATTTCTCCATCAGATGTTCCAGTGTTTTGCCTGTGAGAGTCCTGACAGATTCCTGGGCACATTTGCAAAGCAGACAGACTAACTCTGACATACCAGACAGAGCTGAGCTTTGCTGAACATTAGCTGTCCTACACTTCATAGTTTTAACTGTCACCTTACTAGGTTCTTGACTACCTAAGTTGTTTACATCAGAGGTAGCTGAATTTAAGTGCAAGTTGTGACTGGATGTGATTCCCAAGTACTTTAGCTGTAATTTCCTTTCATCTTATCCAGAAAGAAAGGTGCTAGCTATATCTGCGATTGCACCATTGTTGGAATTACTTTGGCCTCAAAAAAATCCCCAAGTTTTCTGACCGAAAGGCATCATGCGTTATGGCCATACCAGTCCCCAGGCTGAGCCTCTTCAAAGTAATTCAAATGCCATCACTGCAAACTCCCAGCATAGCACTATCCTTGCCTTCAGGTCTTGTGCCTTTGCTTTCCCTGATGCCACAGCCAGCGCTGAACTTAAGTTTAGAAACAGTCAACAAAAAGCTTCCACCTAACATTTTGACTCACTTGACTTTTTGTGCAGCACTCCCCATGTGTCTACTTCACCTTCCGGAACAGCAGATCTGATCCTCTCCTAATCCTGACTCTGTACCCAACCTTTTCCGCCGTTGCAGGTTTGGGCAGTGCCGCAGCACGGGGCTTGCTGCCGGCTCCCGGGCATGTCAGTGACTGAAGACATCCCACAGCAATTTGCAAGGGATCACAGGAGGGGGTTTTTGGAGATTCATAGAATGCACAAAGCAACCTGCAGCTGTTTCTCTTACTTGTATGCAGCTGTGCTGGGTGTCCCAGCCTTACCCGAAGCAGGGGAGATGCAGATCACCTGTTGCCAGAGGGGAGAAGGTTGGACTTGCCCAGGGAGAGCACGGGGAAAGAAACCAAATATCCCTGTCATGAGGCCATATAAGGAGCCAGATGGACTTGCTCAGGAGCAGGAAAGACTGATCAGGCAGGGTTAGTGTGAAATTGAGAAGGGGGTGAGACCTTCCTGCTGTCAGTAGGATTGTTTGGCAAGGGACTGTTTATTTCCCCCAGATGCACATACTGTGTTTAAACACGAGGCTAAAAATAAAGCCTGCCATTGACATTGTTTTTCCTTACTTCATTTAACAATCTAGTTGCTTTATGACCTGTAATTCTGAATCGCGTTGGATCAAGCAGTGTAATTTGCAAGGAGGGACAGTGGCCTTTCTCCCTCTTCCCCTGGTCTCTGCTCCACTGAGTGTGTTTTAATCCCACGGTTTTCAGCATTCCTAATGAGCCATTAACAAGCTGCCAATTACTTATGCAAATGAGAGGGGACAGACATGGAGGGGTGGCTGTAGCTAGAGGTAAATTCTGCTACCTCAAAACGGCCTGAGATAAATCACTGCTGCTCTAAGAGCCACCTGTACCCAAGAGTCCCCCTCAGTTATATTATCTGCCATCTAAAAATGCCAGAGGTAACGCAGAGGATGGTTGAGAAAAGGGAAACAGAGGAGTAATTGCACATATATTTTTAATTATGTTTGCCAATAACCTATTTGGTGCACTCCTTACTACAGTTCACCCTTCCCCTTTTCTTCTGAGTCCTCAAAGCAGCAGCACCCACTGCTAGGAAAAGGCTGCACAACCAACCTGCAGAGGAACAAAAGCCAGTTTCTCGTTTTCTTATTAGTAAATGCTCCAAAAGCCACCGTCTCCAACACTGGGACATAAAATATGAGGAACCCCAGGCATGCCTTATTCAGCTGGGTAGATGTGGGAGCAGAAGAACTGTAGCTTGCAAAGCACCTAGTAAAGAGGTCGGTGAGACCACAACCTCATTCTAGCAGGTTTTTTTAGGACCTGTCTGCTCAGAGACATGCAATACCCATGAAACAGCTCAGCTGACACCTGGTTCCAACTTCAAAGGAGATCTGTAGTCTGCAAAGACTGCAAGTACCAACAGAAATTGTCCATGACTGATCTGCATTATCATTTTGCAGTGAGCTGGTAATATTACAAGTGTTTGATAGCTCAAAAGCTAATCAGGTAAAGGCTAAGTTAAACCATCATGATGCAAGAAATGTGTCCTTCAGGATTCTGCTCTTTTGGTAACAGAGAGAATGAAAATCAGCTCAGTTTCTGGCTTTGGGAAGTAGGAAGAAGATTTGCCAAATAAATCTTAACCTGGTGATACAAAAGCAAAGTCTCACAATGGCCTGAGAAATGCAGCTTAGGAAATAGGACCAATAAAGCACTTGCATATGCAATCCCTCTATGCTAAAATGCTTTCAGAATGTTAGCTCATAATCTCCCTTTCCATCGTCCCTCTCTTGCTGTCCTGACAGTGACTCCCCTCTGGGCAACCGATAATGCTCCATCTTTGTCTGCAGCCAGAGCCATTCCTGACTGACGACTACACATGATTTAGATAAGGCTCCATTACTTAACTTCTGGATGTGGGATAATCAGTTCAACTGCCTTGACATTAATCATAATAATATTCAAAATTCATTAGGCTAGATTGTTTGAAAAACTATTTCTTGTTAATGTCAGATTCGCTGAGCATAGGCTTGGCAGCATACAGACAAATTTAATGCAACACAAGGCATGGGAACTCCCTATAGAAGCCATCCCTTTCTTTATGTGCAGCTGGACAATGATTTGGCAGCTCTTGCCTGGTTTGTCATTTGTGAGCGTTGTTAGGTAGCAGTGAAACATGGTGAGCATGCTGCCTGTTGGTTGTCCAAATATCATCTATAGAATTATATAACTGAGCACAGAGTTTTTAAGGGGGAAAGTTAGATGCTCAGATATGTGCATGCAAGTGTTAATAATATCTGTTATATCCCAAAACTGGGCAAAAAAACCCAGAGACTTTTATGTGCAGTCATGGTATGGAGTTGAAAAAAAGTACAAAAGTTGAAAGTTTTTTAAAAATAGAAACCTGCTCCTTGCTTTCCAGCAAACTTTAGTGTTTTACCAAGATTAAAAACTTTCGGCAGTAAACTAAGTGGATCACTCCTTCTAGCCTCTTTCCTGTAGGCCAATTGAGGACGGTTCCCAGTGGTGCATTTCCTAATGGTTTGTTTGGCCTGTTTAAGCATTTTGGGTGATGGTGCTTTCCTTCAGGTACGAGTTCTCACCCTCTAGTTGAACAGTGGTTTCTCAGCAGGAAAACATCACAGAAATATAGAACAACTTCAGAAGATGCATACGCTTTCTCTCCTAATGAAGGCAATCCAGGCACAGATGGCATCTCAGACAAACACATTGCGAGCCGTGTTAAAATAAAGAGCTCATCATCGGAGGCTGCGGTGTCACACCTACTAATGATGTGATTAAACTCATCAGTGCTGGCGGGAAAGCTGTGCCAGCTCTGGCACTGAAGAATGGTGAGCTGCATTTCACTGCAGAGGCAAACCCCAACAACTCCCCACGTGAGTGAGGGATTACATTATGCTAATGGATAAAATTCCCAAGACATCGAGTAGGAGAGGTTGTCCTGGACATAGCGTTCCCATGCCTGCCTGAACCATCCCTGTCAAAAGATGGTGTGGCACACAGAGGACAGGCTGCAGATGGTGGCAACAGCCAAAGAAGGACAGGAACAGAAGAGTGACTGCACCCATCTGAGCAGGGCTGTGATGGGGGGAGCAGCAGCAGCGGCCCTGGGAAGCGGCAGAACTAAAACCAGCAATAGCTGCAACAGTGGCACATGCAGAACATGAGGCGCAACTTCGACTGTGGGATTCTGCTGGAAAACAAGCTAAAATTGAAAAATTGAAGAAACCAAGCATTTCATCCTCTTCTACTTGAGCATTTTTTCACCTGAGAATTTCTGTGCACTGAAGTCTCCTCCATTCTTTATCAAGTTTTCCAGCTGCACTTGGTTAGGACAGAGTTGTCGGAGTCAGAGAATCACACAGAATCACAGAATGTTAGGGATTGGAAGGGACCTCGAAAGATCATCCAGTCCAATCCTTCTGCTGTGTTAAAATTCTTCCTCTTTGCTTTATTTAGCCAGGAGCATAAATAAATAAGCAAACCCATAAAACACAGGAACCTGGTTCCCAGATACCATTAGAGCCCTTGAGCACTAAGTGGCCATTGCAGATATTGCTGGTTGTCTTCTGCTCCCCTTCCTGCAGCCAGCCCAGTGAACCTCACTGGGACCATTTCACAAACCCAGTACACAATAGCACACATTTGACTATTTTCTGCCGTAATATAAGACTGCTTATAGATGGTCAGCTCTCTGAACTAGGTGAGTTTTCCTAGAGGAGTCTCTAGACACCAGCTCTCCATTAGGGTTAGCCACAAGAGGAAGAACGGAAGGAGAAAGTGAGTCTAAAGAAACCACTAATGTTCTGCAGTGTCTGAGAGGATGGATGACCCCTGCAGACATATGCTGAGCAGACAGGACAGTCCTCAATTATGTCATTGCTGGAGCATTTACTTCAAGGAGAAACGTGACTGCAAATGCTGGGCTTAAAGCCTTGGCTGGTTTTGCTGCATCTGGATAAGCCGCTCTAGTCCAAAAGCGTTAGGTATGTGTATGTAGCATGCACAGGCAATGACACAACTCTGCGTATGAAACAGCTTTACAGTCCAAAGAGTAGAGCTGAAAAAAACCCCTTGTTATATTTAATTTTGCCCTCATTCCTTTGTCAGTGAGGGCCCTAAAGGATTTGCTAAAGTATTGATGGGTGCCAATCCAAACATCCCAGTGGACAACCCACCGCCTCCCTCAGGAAATCACAAGCAAATCTTGCCTACACGATGGAAATTTCCTGCTTTCCCCAGCCTCACCCTCACCACATTAACCCTCTGCTAACGTCTATATACTAGTACTTCTCTCAAGGTCTTTTAACTTTCAGAATCACAACTTTGTAAATATTTGCCATCAGGTAGCACATCTCTCCACTCTGGTCATTCTTTAGACAAACTATTTACATATCTCTCTTTCCAGCCTCAGCAATCAGTTGCTTCACACTGTCTTTGTTTCTGCTGCACTGCTCCAGAAGCTGTTGACCTTATGGATACTCTTTATGGGGCTGAGTCAGGGACATGTGGGTGTGTAATAAAAAAGTACTTAAAGTAATGATGTGCTCTTTGACTTGGGTCATGGATGGTTTCACAAGAGCATTTGTTTCATTGGCACATGGAAAACCTCAAGCTTGCTGGGGAGCTGCTACCCCAAAAAGAACTGTGCGTGGTTCAAAGAGGACAGGGTTTATAAAGACAAAATGCAACATGGCCTGGGGCTGGTACAATCTCACTTTACAGCGATACTGCTGTATATTGATCAGAACTGACTTGGTGCTTTATCAGCCACCCAAGAGGTGCAATGAGCTGCTACTGGAATTTGTGCTTAATAATCAAAGGCATTTGTCATTCTTCAAAAACGCTGCATGAGTGGGCGTTTGATTCGGGTGCACATAAAAACGAAGGATGGCAATCTGGAGCAAGAGGCGGGGAGGCAGCAGGCATGGGTAGGGTGTCCTGCTGCCCACCCCTCATCCTGACCCCCAGGACATCCCCACTGGGACATCCCACATGGTCCCACAGACACCGTCCCACGGGGCAGGACCCAGTGGCTATGCAGCTCTGTGGCTCAGCAGATTCCTTCCCCACTGGCAAATCTCTCCCTGATGAAGCCTGAAAAGCAGCAGCCGTTGCTGCCGTTCAGCCCCAGCCCCCTGGCACACGTAGCTCCCTCAAAGCCCTCCTTTCTGTTTTGTCTTCCATGCATTTCCTAGACAAACTGCTTTTTGTTTTCTTCCCTCTCTCTCACTGGCAGGTATAGGTGGCCTTGCTGCCCTCTCACTGCACCTCCCCTAGCTTGAATTTTAAAGTATTTAATAGCTTTAAATGCACCTAATGAGGTTTCAGTCTGCACTTTGCTGCCATTCCTCTGCTTCTCTGACACCAGGAAGAAGAGTGGTTTGGAAACCTATTGCAGACTTCCCTGCGTTGGAGGTCTAATTACATGGTAACTGGTGACCTTGTAAGTACAGGGTAATCTGCTGTGTAACACCAGGGTAAATTATCCCAGTACTTCTGACTTTTCCGCTGCAGCCTTCTGCAGAGATGGCAATACATCTGGCTAAATGGTAATTAATCTTTGAACCACTTGACACTTGCCCAAGCCAGAGTGACCAGCAGGATCCCACTGGCTCTGTGCGGAGCAAGGGACCAGTACCAGGTGTCACCTGGCCAAAGCAGGGGCCACTTTGTCACCCAGCCTCTGCAGGTGCCAGCTGCCGGGGGCAGCAGGTATGTGCTGCTTTCTCAGCCCTGGATGTGGCTGCCTCCTGCCTGCCCTGTGTTAGGCATCACTTATTCAGAGGGACACATCCAGAGACATCCCCAGAGGACAAAGGCACCAGGGAGATGTGGATGCCCAAGGGGAACAGGCACCCATTCCATGTCAGCAGGATGGAGCCAGAGGTTCAGAGTGGCTCATCCGTGATGAGGGTGAGCTGTCTGGAGCGCTTCCTTACCCTCACCATGAGGGAGATACATGGGAACAGCACCCACGCTTTCCTCTGAAACCTTATGAACCAGCCAGGCACAGCCCCAGGCATTCACCCTGCAAAACTGCGGTGAGATTCGCTTTCTCCCTCCCTGCTGTGAGATGCACTTTGTTCCCTCCCACACTGGCAGTCTGTTGCCCTGGGGCTGGGGGCTGCCTCTCTGACCCCTCGCACCTTTATGGCAATGAAATATATTTGCATACATTTTAGACTTGATGACATTGTTCCCTCTGGAGACCTTCAGATTTTTATAGCAACCACAGTAATGATTTTCAGATTATAGACTAATAAAATATTTTAATTTGTTGATAACATTAACTTGGGCACTGTATGATTCTTATGACATTTAAATAGTGCTTAAAAAGAACGGAGGGGGGGGTTGTTGGCAGTTCTGAGTGCGTTTCTTTTCCAAACAGCACTGAAATAGAAAGCCAAAATCCCACATGCTGGTATGGAGATGAGCTCTGACACCTCCCCTCCATGCCTGTTTCACTTGAATACCTGCCAAGTTAAATAAGCAAACATGGGATTGTGGTGTCCTAGTTGCAAACCTGTTTCTATCAAGTGAGCCTTCCTCCCCTTAGTCACTCGATGATCATGCTGCACAGCAGCAACCGGATCTGAGCCTGTACAGCTCCGTGTGCCATTGCCCTCCAGGGGCTGGACCACAACTAATGGATGCTGCAGTGGATAACACAAGAGGTCTTGCACCTCTGCCTATACTCACCTATTTCTTTCCCCCCTCATTCATTGCACACTTGGATTAACTAACCAGACAAGACCATAAAGCAAGCAAGTCATGGGTCTAGAGCATCCCATCGTTTCCACGGCATGCAACATACACTGTGTGCCACAAGGCAGAGTCCTGCATCAGCCCCTTTCCTCTAGCTCGGCAGCAATTGCTTGGTTTGGGGTGGGTAAGACTGCACCAAATGAAGCAGAGGCATTTTGGAGGAGGAAAGTTGCCCTTGCAGATCTACAGGTTGATATGGCTGATAGGTCTGTGCTTTGTTTCCTAACCTGTAAAATGGGGCAGTGTAACTCACTGACTTCTCAAAGATGCTGTGCAGGTAATGGCTTGCACAGTAAAGCAATAAATGGCATGGAAATGCCTGCCAAGAAAGGGAAAAATAGTCAAATGTTTAGCTCAGGGTTAGTTATACTCGGCAAAAGAGACAGAAGGTTACAAAATGAATATTATTGAGAAGAATAGCAAAGAAGTTCCTTTGTCCTGTGAGTACTTTTGCTTGTACATCAACTGGATCATACAAGATTAACGGCAGGTGATCGTAAAAAGTCTGTACTACAAGGCAGAGGCAAGTGTGAGCTCGGCCCTCCCTGTTATCATTACACGACCTTGCACGTTCCCTTTTGCAACCTCAGCATTTTCAGTGGATAGGATTTCTGGGTGGTTATTTTAAGAAAACTGTGTTAAATTTCTTGTTTCTGTGCCAAGTACCTGCTGTTTAACAAACGGGCCATGACTAAGCAGAGACTGGAAATTAGAAGCAACTACGAGTTAAAGCAATGAGATTCTGGGACTGTCTTCCCTTAGGAGCACATTTAATAGTGGTGCTTGATTATGAAAAGGGTAAATCTGATGTGATTGATGCAACAGAGGATTGAATTTGATGATCCAGGGAATCCCTTCCAGTCCTCTCTAGCCCTAATGAATTTATTTTTTGAGGGGGAGGATGTAGTGCTCTGCTGATGCAAACAACGGTGGAGCATGTCGAGACCTGCTGATGGTCAGTGGGTCTGCATCCCTGGGTTTAACCACTTCCCATCACCAAGAAGGTGGAGCAGGTCTCTCCCCTGGTTCTGCCCATTCTGAACAAACAAAGCAGAGGTGGGTGCAAGGATCCTACCTGCTTCTCTCTTTGCATTTTCCAGCTACTGAGAACTTTCAAAATTCACTCTCCTTGAAGCAGTACCGCACTGCCTCAGCTCACAGATTCTGTGTGAATTTCTACAGTACTTACCTGTCTTCCAACACCATAATAACTCTGTCCCTTTGCAAACTTTTTTTCATGTAAATCTCCTTTGTGAAGATGAGCAGGGATCGCCTTTTAACAACAGGAAACAGAGGCACAGAAGAACTAACTCAATTTTCTGTGGTGACAGAGGACACGAGTAGCATGGAAGGGACCTGCAGGCCAGTCCAAGGCTGGGATCTCACTGCTGGACTCTCCTCCACACACCTAACTGGGCTCTCCCTTTCAGAACAAGAACAGCAGAGCAGAAAGCATTTTTCAGCCCAAGCATTCACTGCTCTGGGATTGCCATCCTCTGCCAAACCACGGGGGCTGAGCTTGGTTTTTCTGAGGGCTCAGCGCAAGGTTGTTTCAGAAGGGATGCACAGGGAAAGTGGCTATGTTCATTTTTCCCCTGAGTAGTTTTAATTCTTTAATTCTTACTTGCTAATAAGATAAAATGCTGTAATTTCTGCAGGATCAAATGGTGTAGGATAAGCTAAGAGAGCTTATTAATTACCATGCTTTCAGGGCTGGGAAAAAAAAAATAAAAAGAAACAACATGGTTGTAGATGATAGCTATAAATATGACCCAAGCATCACCTGCCATGACGTTTTAGCCAAGGGGATACTGTCATGTTAGCGCTGGGCATGGCACTCTGACAGCGAATAAAAGTAATAAATGAGAGGGCAAGGCATTTTCTCTCCAAAATGTGGCTATTCACAGACATGCACTACATTTCTCTAGGGCCTGATCTGGCAAATAATACCAGGTATAGCACTTCTGTGTATGAGTGCTCCTTTGGCTTCCCCAGGGATTGCTTGGAGCAGTGAGTGCTAAGCCCAGTGGTAAGTGGTTGCAGGATCAGATTCATAGCGTGCCAAGCATTTTGGATGAAAAGAGCTATAAAGAAGTCACATATTATTATGTCACATTGCAAAGGTCAGCTCCAGTATTTGTTCTGTCATAAGGGCATGATTGAAAGGCAAAAAAAATAGTGTCAGGGCACAAGGGAAAATAATTTTTCAAAAACTGCCTTCAGGGCTGAAGATACAAAATTACATCAGAGCTTAGAACTAAATTCCCATTCACACCCCACAATTCAATTTTGGCTCAGAAAGGCATAAACGTAACAAAATCGCCTTTTAGTGGCACATCTTATCCGCTGACATATCCCTTGTAAAATCAGCGATAGCTAAACCCACACTGCCTGTGATTCTCGGGACAGTCAGGACTTGCCAGAGCCCCTCTCTCTCACAGATCCCAGATCCCTGGGATGGCTCTGTGAGATCCACTCAGCTGCTTAACCCCGTGCAGGCATTCGCTTAATCCCCATCACTGCCGGCCAGGAGGAGGGAGGTGATGCTGGGAGGAGGCTGGGTGGTGGGACAGCTGGCCCTTCATCACCACCATACACCTCACCTAGCAATGTCACAGCAGGGGTTGGATATTTGGACCCTAGTATTTTGTCCCAGTCACAACTACTTCACAAATATTTGTGTCCATCTCTTGGGGCTTGCTAGCACAGGGAAGCTATTGAGAAATAAAGTGTGGAAGCCATCACTTTCCTGCCTTAAACTTGTGAAGAGTCATGACAGGTCTGCACATTGGGTGGGTTAGCTTGATCCACTTCTAAAACAGACTCAAAGACTCCCCGACTTTCTTGATCAAGCACTTCCTTGTGTGCCAGCAGCAAAACCACAGAGGACAATCAAGTTTGATGTTTGTCCCTCTCACAGGCTTCTTCAGCTGACCCCCAGTATCCTCACAGCTCACTGGCACTGGCTTCGGGGATGCTGTGACAGCTGGGAACCCACTGGGCTGAGCATCCCTTCACAGAGACTCCAGCATGCAGCGAGCACAGCAGGATGAGGGTTCCCCTCTGTGGCGGGGAGGACAGGAGGAACAGAGGTGTCACCAGCCCCTGGCGGCCTCACACGAGTCCCATCAGCCACCACCTTGGCAAAACCAAACTCCTTTGCACTGCCAGAACATCAAACCCACACCCACCTCTCACTGCTGCCCCACCGCACAAGGATGGAGGGAGCAGTGATGGTGGTTGACATCCACACAATCGCCGCTGCAAGCACCCAACTGGTCAGACACGGAGGTTGTGTCTAGACTAGCAAACAAAAGGCATCAGGGCCGACATGTGATGGTCCAGCTGTTCAAAAGATCTAGTTTTAGTCCACACCAATTTGACAGCATCCAAACAACTGTTGGGAGGACAATGCAAGTCAGGCACAGCTCCCGATGAACAGTGCAAATGCCACCCTGCTTGGAGGCATGGAGCGGTTTTAGCTGCACGGAGACAAACCATGCTGCCCTCGCTGCCATCAGAGCCAGAGGACAGCCCACAGCTGTCCACTAGTGCAGACACAGCCTGAACATCCACGGAGAAAGATTACACTGAGGACTTCTGCATTCATCCAGATCATCTCACTGTACAGACAAGCCCCAGAGAGATGCCATAGTAGAAACACGTGAAGTTCCCATCACACGAGAGCCCCTTTGCTGCCAAACACACTAGACCCGATCTACTCCCGAAGCTGCTCAACCCCACGTGTCAATTCATGCTCAAGCAGCACCAGTTTCCCCGCTTCCAGCTGCCCCAGGGGTCGAGATCCACTCACTGTTGCAGCTGCCGGCGGTGCCAGTCTCTGTCGCTGCCACGCTGCGCTGAACTGGCCCTTCGGACGCGGCCCTTCCTGACAGTGAATGGGTGAAAACAAGGGAAGGAGACAAACAAAAGAGAAGGGAAGGGTGAGAGAGGGAGGGAGGGATGGGGGGGATGAAGCGAGGGGACAAGAAGGGAAAGGGTATGTCTTTAACTGAACTGTATGTCTTTCACTGGCTGCAACATTCCAACACTTCACAACCCTTGCTAAGGGGGCATGGGGCAGGTGAGACCCCCTGGCCCTGGTCACCACCACCTTGCACCCCACACCATCACCTGCGCCAGGGCAGAGGGAGGGCGAGGAGCAAGCACTGGTGCTGGACAAGAGGCAAGGGGTGCTCTGGCCTCTCCTTGGCCTGAGAAAACACATCCCTTGGGGGACCCAGCGTCCTTCTCCGGACAGAAGTTTCAGGAGGCTGGAGTGGTTCCTCTATATCTGGTACTTAGGCATCCTACTCCCTGCCCATCACCAGTCCTCCTGGGCACGGTGCAGGGACCCATCTTCCTCTACCAGCAGAGCAAGACCCAGATCTGATATCTTTACTCAAGCAAGAGTTAAGGGCATCATTGGCCAAATGTCCGCGTGAAGAACCTGGTACCTTACCCTACTCTTCCGCAAAAGTCTTTGTCCCATCACTACTGTCACAAGTCAGAGGAGGAGGAAAAAAACTGACCCCACAGGTTCTGATCACCTGCAAGCCTGCCAGCACTTGCAAAACTGAACTTTAGGAATAGAAAAGGCAAGGGAAATGATGGAGCAGAAAACACAGCAGTACGTTCTCCAGTGTATCAAAGCAGGAAAGATGTGGGGAATGGGAGAGAGGAGACGGGACAGGGATCTCAATGTGCAAATTAGGAGCGAATGATGAGCCTAAGGTCCATTGACTTTCTAGTGGATGTTTATGTTCCCACCAAAGAAAAAAAAAAAAAAAAAGACAAAATCCCAAGATGAAAGGGTAGGTGGTGAACACGGTGGTTTGGCGGGAGAGTTCTGGCTGTGGTGGTATTTAAGAGCTCGGGCTGACAGCTGCTCGGGGAATACCAAAAATACAGCCTCAGGGTGTGTCAGGCTACTCATCACCCTGGGCACCTTCCCACCGCACCAGAGGTGAAAACTGAGCTGCTGAATGTAGCTGACAGCTCATTCTGCCTGGGGAATTGCCCCATGAATAACTGACTCAACCTCCCTTCCCAAAAAATTGAGGTAGGAAATGGGTGGGGGAAAGGCTCAGAAAATTGTTTCATGATGGTTGTTTAAATTGCCTCTGTATTACAATGTTACATTTAGGGAAAAAGAAGAGACCTATGCAGTAAAGCCTCATCCTATAGCCAGCTGTGGCAGAGGTACGGACATTACAAAGAAGCAGAGCAAATGAAGTCATCCAGTGGTGGAAAAAGCCATCAATATAATATAGTGCAGAACAAAGCAAATTCTACCTCAAACACAGAGCTGAAAGAGGAACATCTTCCTCCCTCAGATCTATTAGCATGCATTTATTCCAATAAAAAATAACTAACCCGAGAGTAACCCAAACCTGATTTATTCCTCCATCTAAGCAAATATGAAGAGGCAGCCGAATCTGACGGTAAAAAACACTGATCTCATATGTTTTCCTTGTATGCATTGGAAAAAATAGGAGTGGAGTTTCTGCCTTGCTGCCAGGGGATGCTGGCAAAGCATTTGAGCTATAGATATTGTATCTTGTCACTAATGACTGCAGGGAACTAAAAGGGATTTGGGTTTTTTAATGTTTCACATTAATTGATAATTTGGTCTCGGAATCCACAGTGGAACACAGGATTTGCTATATTGGATCAGTCTAGTGGCCCATAAAATCTGGCATCTTGCCTCAGTGATGCTCAGAAAAATTATCATCCAGTGTCTTTGCTTATAAGGTTGCTGGCCATTTCTGTAAGGCCACACAACTGAAACAGAAGAAAGGTCTTTCTGGTCTGCACAGCAAATCTCTTTAAAACCCTGCAATGTTGTTTTGGCAGGGCTGAATTACCTTTTTTTTTTAATGCAAGGAAGAAATGCTGTAACTACAAACATTTTCATCAGACATGTTGCTGTTTTTCCTCTAGGTCACCACAGCCCAAATAGCGAGAAGGTGAACTTGTGTTTTCAGAGGGCAAATGAGAACACAACTGGGGCCTGAGGCGGGGAGATGCCTTGTACTGAGCAGAACAATATTGATTAGGCAGTGTAAAGATTTCCCTCACTAATTCCTTTAGCAATCTTATCGTGTGTTGCCCGCATAATTGAATGGGGAAGAGAGAGGTGGAATCACTTAAGCGTTCAAAGCTCAACACGCACCAAGAAAGGATTCCTATTTGGTGTGTGTGTGCAATTTTGTGCATCGTTGCCCCTTGATTGTACATTGAACATGCTCTCTTTGACAGCCTAGCCCTAAACAGCCTGTTTATTAAAGACAGCTGCTTGCAAATAGGGCTTTTCTCTATCCAGCTGGCTTGGAGAAGGAACTCGCTGTGGCTGTGAGAGGCAGGACTACAAAATGGGGGGGGATCAGAAGGGGAAAGCCTGCGGAAACTCTGATCATGCAGGAAGCAGGAGGAAAAAAAGAAAGGCAATGGTTTCTTTCCATGCAAACATCTTAATTAAGGAGGACAATGGAAATATTTGCATCTTAATTTTTCTAGGGAGGTTTTCAGTTTGTCTTGAAGCAAGGCATAATTGATTCAGGCTCCCACTAAACTGGCTTATAACTTCTCCGCCTCTAGATCTTTTGCTGATCATACTGAGGTCTGGGGCTACTCCCCACCTTTCCTGACTGATGTATGATGATCTCATGGCTGTCCCCATGGTAAAGGAGAGCTGAGATCATGGTCCTGCAGGTGGAAAGGCAGGAGGAGACCACTGGCTGGTTGGGATGCAGTGCGGAAATGGGTCCAAAAACCTAGAGAAGGTGAGAGGGGAGGGTTTTACACATCCAAGCCTCCCTTGATTTTAAGGAGCAGTGCTCCTTGCAAAATATGAACAGTTTGTTTCCATGTGCTCAGGGGCACACACACTGTTTTTAGTACACCCAGGGCTAGAATAATGAAGCTTGCTGGCATATGGTTCTCTATCTTCTTCTGCTGTAGTTTTACTTTTAATCAGGCAAACTTGGTAAACCCTAGGACCCATCAGCTCCTTTAGCCTGCCCTGTACAAAATCGTTCTTTTCTTCTGGTGACACTATGTTTTGGCCAGATCTCCACCATGGGACAGTCTCTCTGGCTCAGAACCAGGCACTGTGCTCTTTTCAATGTATCTCACAGCTTTCAGGCTAATGGGAAGTTCAGAGTGGGAACAGTGGGAAGAAAGGAGCAGGTGTCTTCTAGGAGATGGCTGGGAACCACACTTGAACAATACAAATTAGAATGGGGAACAAAACAGTTTCACAGTCAAGGGGGGAAAAAAACCTACTCAAGGATGGGTGAGGATCACCCTTTCTGGATCTGTTGGTTGCACCCAGGAAACATGGAAAACAGAAAAGCATCCTGCCCTCCCTAGTTAAGTTTCATGGGAAGAGAATTGCTTTGAAGGAAAAGACTCCTGAAATCCCTGCAGGAAACTTGTTCTCCCAAGTTTTCACAGCAGGGGTGAGGAGGTTTGGGTAGTTTGGCTGTGTCAAGCAATAATCCCAGCTTTCTGAACTGAATCTCTGCCTTCCTGGGGACAAGTGTCACTACCCCTCCGCTGGGTCCAACATTTGACTGGCTACTCCCAGTACTCTCCCCAGCTCCCAGTAATGCAGAGATCAGCCTGGACAGCTTTTAAGAGAAACCAAAGTCCAGTCAGCTCAGAAATGTATAGGGCAGAGTATGAAAACAGAAGAGCCCACAGCGTATGTCCCACAATATCTTCCAGTCCTCAATAATCAATGGCACTGGGATTTCCTGAAACAGGAGAGGTATTTTGTGTTTGATAGCAGCTGATAGATTACTTTGTTTCTACAATTGTGTTCAACCCCTTTTTCCACCCATCTCAGCTCTTGGCACTTACCATCTCCTGAGACAAGGACTCCCATTGCTTTACTACCCCCTATAGCATCCCCGTTGGATCCAAACCTGCCATGAACTTCACCAGGTCTTTTAGGTCAGGAAATACTGAACGAGAACCAATTCCTTCCTATTTGCCTACATCTGTGATCTCTGCAAATGGAAGATCAGGAGTTAAAACCCATCAGAAAGCTAAACTGAAAAGGCTTTGAACCCTCAGCTCTCTGGAACTCAGTCCAGTGGTTGGGAGAAAGCAAAGACCTCAATTCTAACGGGAATGGGGCTGAGCTTTGACTGAAAGTGGGTTTGATTAACTCTCAGTAAGTGTGTGAGGGTTTGGAGGAACATAGAGGGGTTAAGCATGGAGGTCAGCATTTGGGTGAATATTGAGACTATATTAAACAAAAAATCTGAGCCAAATGACTTGCAATGCAGCAGCAACACATCCCAAGCAGGAGAAAAGGTGAGCGTGGAGGTCAAGTACCATAGCAGGGAGTTTTTATTTCCCAAAAACAAACTGCTCTTTTGTGCCTGTGCTTCAAAGAAGATGTCACCAGATTGTGAGAGCTCTTCACCTGCCACATCCCTCTCATTACTGAAATGAAATAAATGGCAACAGCATGAAAACAGCAACTGAAGCAGGAGAAAGACAGGTAGATAGCGAGGAAAGGGGAGGGGGGAAACAGGGTGCGGGTGAAGGTCTTGGCAGCGTGGAGAATTAGGGCAATTACCATTTCTGAGAAAATGCCAGAAATACAACACAACCTAATTTCCCCAATTAATTCTTCTGCACTTGAGCTGTTTTGTGTGAAGGGCTCTTAATGTTTCAAACAGGAGGAAGGTGGGGGAAAAAAAAAAAAAAAAGAGACTCAACATTTGTTTTTCCCTCAGTGTAGAAATCGGGGAGTGTTGAGAAAATATGTCTGGCTAAAACACAAGATGATGCTGTTATATCTTCCTTTCAGGAGATAAGAAACTGTGCTACAAATCCAATTTGCAGAGGTTTTTATAGGAGCCACAGAGATATCGAAGACCAGCACGTTCAATATCACACTGATTTTTCCTGCACGCAGAACACACCAGGACAGGCACAGAGACACTTAACCCACGGACCCACATCGAGCGGTTCCCTCACCTCCCCTGTTTCCAGCCCTGTTGCGAGTCAGGGGGGAAACTGGTTCTTTTGCCCCTAAACCACAGCCAAGGCAGTTGTGAGGCACCATGGCATGAGCCGTCCAACCTCATGAGGCATACAGGTGTCATCTAGGCAGAACAGTAACAATGAAAACAAGGAAAGAAATAACAAATCACAGGTTAGGGTGATGGGACATATGGGATAAACAGAGCCTGAGAAGGGCGTGTAATACTTTCAACAGGAGACACGGGCTCTTGCACATTGCAAGACAATGGCTCTGCCTGGCTGACCCATCTGTATCAGACTAGGAATCTCCAGGTCACAACTCCACATCACTATGAGATAGTTTTGCCCTTACTTACGTAGGTATGACAAAGCAAGACATATTCTCCAGGATCCCATTTACTACAGGAGAAAATTAAAGTACTTTCCACTTCTAAGGTCTGTTCTTAGTGGAACATGTATTTACAGATATGAAACCTTCCCAACACCCAAGGAGAAACAATGGAGAAAGAGTAGCACATTTTATTTTTCACCTCAGAGAAGAGGTAGAAGAGACAAAAGGTGATGCTCAGCTGCTTAGCATCTGCACGGCACTTAGGTGCTGATGTTGGAAGCTGAACATGGCACACACATTGTACCATCTATACAAGATCCCACACAACAGTCAGCATGGTCAGGGACTGAGCTTGCTTTCCCTCACCCATCGACATTGATAAATTTATTTACTGAAAGGATTGTCGGGTATTGAAACAGGTTGCCCAAGGAAGTGGTTGAATCACCATCTCTCCAGGTGTTTAAAAGACACATAGATGAGGTTCTTAGGGACACGGTTTAGTGACAGTGCTAGGTTAATGGCTGGACTCAATGATCTTAAAGGTCCTTTCCAACCAAAGTGATTCTATGATTCAACGATATTGAAGCAGAGCCTGAGAACTGCCTGGGTGCACAGAGCCTGGTTTGCTCTCTATCTGGAGCTGTCTAATCCTGCCAGCATACACCAGATCTACAATAAAACCTGAGAGTGGCAGCTTTTTTCCCTGTCCCCCCACAAATTGTGTCAGTACCATATCCCAGATAGAAATTCAGAGGTGTGATCATTTAGGGACCCTGTATTTAGGAGAACGTGGGTCAGACTAAATCTGCTTTCAATGTCTTGCCTATTAGGCTTATCTACCATGCTGAATGAGCCTCCAAAGGAGCACGACCCAGGCAGCTGCTAAACCTCGGTAATCTATTACTTGCTTGGAAACTTCATTGGAAAAATAACTGACTGTACCCAGGAGAAAGAACACAATTTTGAACTCCAGAGAAGAACCAAAGTAAGAGATGGTCTAGATGAGACATGGCCATCAGTAAGCACCCTGAAAATGGACACTGAAAATTATCAAGAATATGGGGTTTTTCCTGGGCATTTTAAAGAAAGAGAAGAAAGAAAATGTTTACACAGTAAAACTTCATGCTTCAGAGGAGGAGGCATCTGCCAGACGGATCCTAAACTTTTTAAAGAACACTGACCTAAGGCCAAAATCATAGCAGAAATGTTTTCGTTCTGATGGTCTAAGGATGTGAGAAGTAAGGTTCATAGGAGGAGATATTAATCTTTTATTAAACTAGCTGATACCACTAAAAGAAAAAAACTGCTCAGAGAGGGCTTGTGTGTCTAAAATTCATCTTTTTTCCCCATGCAACAATATCATATGTTCTGTTAAAAGATATTGCTTCTTCCTGCGAACCTTGTCTCCCAAATCCAAACAATGCTCCAGAATGGTGAGCACACAGAAACAGGGAGCAATATATGTTATTATGTTTAGTTCTGTGTGGCTAGAAATAGAAATACATTTTCAGAGCCCTTTGCAAATCCTGTATGTGTCTGTTTTTGACAAGCAGCTGTCCTCTGCATGATGATCTGTTACCAGAAGGATACTCAGGACAGACTTCTGGGAAAGGATGGAGCTAAATCCCCTAGAGGTTTCAAGCCCAGACCAGGATTTGGGGCAGGATGCCAGAAGAGTAAGACGCAGGAGACCTGCACAGAGGGATGTCTTAATGAAGTTTAATGTCTACATAAATCCTTCCTCTACTTGACACGAGTTTTCATTGCTGATGTCCCACCTATGTCAGGACATCACCTTGGAAATTATTGAAGACCTTTGACTATGATTTAAGACTGTGTTCTCTTCTAAAGATGAAGAAATAGTGTTCTTTCCCTGGGTAGCTGCCACATGATTTTGTTTTGGAATTGAATTACGCATTTTGGGGGACAAAAGGAAAATGATCCAGGGATTGTCCTGGAGCACAGGTGTGTTCAGAGCCACGGAAGGGCTCTGAGAGCAACCAAACCCTAGTCTGCTGGGGGTCCTAAGCCCAGCCCTAGTGATGTCCCCAGCTCTGGACAACCCCCCTCAGCCCCCGTCACAGCCTACATGTCCCCGGGCAGCTCTGGGCCTGACTTGCTGCAGTCTCCATGTCACGCTCAGCTTGGCTGAGGCACAACGTCCCTGGCCCGCAGCGTCCCACCACCTGTTGTCACAATCCTGAGTCATACCTAAAAAAATCGCCTAGTTACACGTTGGGTTTTTTTTAAGAACACAGCAAGGAAAATGAAATCCGCCCAAATCTTTTCTCTCCAATATGGATGTATTCCATCCTGCCTTCCCACAGAGACCCACACCAAAGATTGCACAGCACATTACACAACACATCACAGAAATGCTTCTTCAGCATCCCTGCTTTTACTCTTCACAGAGATGCTGAGCTATTTCTCCTCGTATCCCCAGTTCCTCCACTTTCCTCCGCTTTCTAATCAGATGCTGTTTCACCTCTCCTCACCACCTACACCTCCACAACCATCTTCTCTCCATCCTGTCTTGTTGAAAGAAGGTTTAAAGGCATCAGCTGATGGGATCCCTCTGTGTTGCACAAGGAAAAAGACACGTCTGTCTTCAGGCAGAGCATGGAGAGCCTTGTGGAGAGGGGAAACAAACCTCTTTGCTGCTTTTGTTAAGCAAATGTTTGTTTTCTGTATCCAAATGTGTAACAAGAAATTAAGCAGTTCACCTTTGTTAAAGCACTTTTGAATCCCACAAATGTAGGAGCCAGATGGTGTTCTTTCTTTGTTTTAAAAGATTAAAAATGGGAAAGAAAGGCAATGGCTAAGAGCTAATCCTCAGCCTGGAAGACAATCACATATCCACATGCCCAGTTATTTGTGCTCATGGGGCCTGAGCAGGAGTAAACACAGGGACCCGGCAGATTTAAGTGACTTTACTTGCACAGAGCTCCAGACCTGTCACTTTGAGTCAGCTTCGAGGTGGAATCCTTCACTGTGTTCCCAGAAAATGACAAATTACAGTATTCTCCCCAGGCTGCAGCTTGGACACACCAATAAATATTTTCTAGAAACCATCTGAAAGAGAACTTTGCTCAAGGTCCTACTGCGGGGAATGGCCAGCTGTTGAGAGGGGAGAGCTGCTGTGCACAAACACTGAGACTCAGATTCAGGAATTTTACCAGCTAGGTTATAGATGTGACCAGGGACAGCACCAAAGAGGTTCACATCTCCACCTTCCATAGGTGAGACCCAGGAGCATTTTGGTTTTCACACTTGGGCTCATTTGCTCTCTATCTGTATCCATTCACAAGCCCTCACTTGGGGTATCTTGGTGGATTTTGTGATGGGTCTGTCAACTAGAAAGGATTATCCCAGGAGCCTTAAAAGAGCCAGTTTTCATGCAAGGCATGTTAGCAACTGAAATTACGAGGAAGACAGGACACAAATGCACAACTGTTGTAAAGCTAATTTGTTTTTCTTACCTATGTTTGCAGAAGAAAGTGAATGCTGCTGCTTACCAGAGTTAAGTCAAGCCTAATACAGTCAGTTCACAGGAGCCCCATGTGGCTTCATTAGCGTCACAAGCTGGTTTCTGTTCAAAGGGTTGTCTACTCTTGTTCACAGGGAACTTAGAAGTGCAGGCTGCCACACAGAAACCAAACAGATTTCTCAGTCCAGAGACAGCTAGGCTTGTATCAGTTCCGGCAGAGAATGAACGCAGTGGTGCTGTGCAATGGCAGAGGGAGAGGACAGGTACAAGATAGTGGTGGATGCGGGAGGACAGAGACTGTCACTTAACCGTGAGCACACCAGAAAGGTGAATAATGAGATCAACTCCATGTGCTCTCCTGGTAAATACGTCCCCCAAAGTAGTGATTAGAGGAGGAGATGGAGAAATAAATGTATCTGGGTTCTTCTCATATGCTGGGAGGAGTGTGGTTGAGCTGTGGTTGAAGAAGGGATGAAGGACACTTGGGCCCTGGACTTCTGCTCTTTGTTGGGGGGAATATATGACCTGGATGGGCTTCCCAGCTCTGTGACTGAATCCTGTTTTGGCCTTGGGCAAGTCACATAAACCCTCTGTTCCTCATGCCACCAATGTAATTATAGGGCCTTTATTTGGACTGTAACAGAGAAAAGGTCTCCATGCATGCAGAGCATGGACTGACTGATCAAAGGTTTTAAAAGTACCAAAAGTCAGTGAAAGCAGAAAAAGGAAAATCAACTGAACACAAAAGGCTGTGCCGGTCTGAAGCCCAGCTGTTGCTCTTGTAAACAAGTGATAAGTAGTTATTGCTTTGGTCATGCACGGCAATTTGTGTTAGCAGAGAAAAGTCAACTAAAAGTCCTTACGACACTACATGAGACAGCACGGAGCAATCCTTGGCAAAGCATTTTGCACAGACACAATGAGGACACCACCACGGAGAAGACAAAAATTCCCCAAACAGTGAACTGGCCTATGGAGATCATTTCAGCTCTCACTTTTTGGGGTCCCTCCCAGCCTTCACACGCTAATAGCAGCAAATTCTCCCATTGCACAGAGTTCTCAGCACTGTAGGAACACAAACTCGGCTGGTGTGACACTGATGGAGGTCGGGGTAGGTCTAACACAGCTGAAGGAAAGGAGGTAGGTAAGAACGTGAGAAATCACATGGGTTGCTTCTCATCCTCCCCTGGGCTCTTCTCTTTCCTACTCACTCCTTCCTTAAGTTTCAGCAGTGATGGGACCGTAGCCACCTCTCTTCCCTCATCACTGCCCAGTAACTGCACTGAGACCTTTTCCCAACATAGGTTTTTGTGCTGCACAGTGAAGACTGGTTCCCTCACTGGTAATTAAACTTAGTGATAAGCCAATATCCTAGGCTAGAAGACATGATATGGCTCAGCAGAAATCTGATCACATTTTTCCTCCTTCCCAACACAGTAACTCCACTTGACAGCTGCCTATCACATAAAGAAAATCTTCCCAATCAGATCAAGACCATAAGTCAACTCTTTTTTTGGGTTACTGCTTGAAATCATCCTCAAAGTCAAACATCCATGTTGTAACCAGAAATAAACCAGCCTTAGTTCAAGCATCAAGCTAGAAACCACTGCTCAACAGCCTGAAAAGCTCTTCCCTGCTGGTGGGTGGCCCAGTGACAAACGCCTGCTCCAGTCTGCTTCCAACACTTTGCACATCACAGCTTCTCCTGCGGCTGAGGAAGGGTGAGGACCACGCTGTCCCCCCAGGGAGGCCACCATCCCAGACAGATCGGGCAGTGCGGACAGGTACAAAGGGAGTGTGCAAGACAACGGGACAGTGTGAACACAAATCACAGAGGAAATGCCTGGAAAGGAATTCCTGACTCGTTGAGTCTGTCCCCAGAGATGAGCGCAGGATTAGCCTCTGCATTAAACGCAGGCATTTTTATCTACTTGCTTCCTGAACTTCTTTAATGACAGGTCCTCAGCAACCTACCTCTGGCAAATTATTCCATTGCCTAAATTATGACCTTGCTGCAAAAAAAGTCTTTTAAAGTCGAACCTAAATCGCCCATTATTTCCTCTTCCATATTTTATGCACGTATCAGTCAGTCTTTTAGCTGCCTTTTCTCTAACTCCCTGTATTAAGTTTCTTTAATCTAACAACAGAGGTCACAGCCTGTAGTCTTTGTCATGTCTTTGGATTACCTTTATCAACATCTTCCAAAAAAAGGGAGAAAAAAAAAAGGAAAGAAGTAAGAATAGGATGACTCCAGAGCCATCCCAAAGCATGTGACTGTGGATTGGGGTATCACAGATTGCTCTGTGTGTAGGCATCTGCATGGATGTCTGAACTACAAGCATACCCAGGACTGAAAAAGAATGAGGACAGTGGTTCAGGAATGCCCGACTGACTTCTGTGCACATTTCAAAGAGGGAATAATCAAGCAACTGAGCCCAAGAGCTCCAAAACCTGAATTACTGTAACATTTCCTAGTCTCCCTTTGCTCTGAGCATCCGACTGCTGCTGGAGCTGCCTTACCCTGTAGTAATCAGTGCTGTAGACATCTCTTGACATCCCAAAGTCTCCAATCTTCACCAGCAGGTTGGCTCCGACCAAGCAGTTCCTGGTGGCCAGGTCTCTATGGACAAAGTGCTGGGAGGCAAGGTACACCATTCCAGAGGCGATCTGGCTAGCGATGTGGAGCATCTGGGATAGCCCTAGCTCCCCTTTGGCTTGTCGAGGCTGCCCATCCACGAGGATCATAGCATCTGGGCCATGTGCCCTATAGGGAGGAAGAAGCAAAAAGCATAGAGTTGGGTCTCAAAAGTGACCAGGAGAGGAGATTAGGGATCCCACACGGTCGCTGTTCCTGCTGGGGTGGGGACTAAACCTCACTGTGAGGATGTACACATAGCTCCAGTGGAAAGAGAAAAGGAAAAGCTTAAGAGAACATGAGGTTGAGGGAACATTTGGTGGGTGACATACATCCTTTTCCTACCCTTACTCCACTGCAAGAAAATTCTTATGGCCATAGAAGGAGACAGACTACCAGGACAGAGGAACCATTGGTTTGATGTAACATGGACATTCTTCTCTGCCAAGACATATGCAAAACAAATGAGCCTTCAGATATTTACGTTTGCTCCAGTTGATTCTTACACCTTGGCAACCTTCCCAGAGGTAGAGATATCACCCCCTTTTCTTCCACAGCCATCATATACTTGCTAACTTGTCTCCTTATTCATTCCAAAAAACCTCTATCTTCTCAAAACACGGTATCACCAAACAACCTCCCCCCAATCAACACCAATACAGCCAGAGATCACACGAAAGGCTTCAGAAGACCATCAGCAGCTTCAACCCTGGAAAATGCCTTTTATAGCTTAAGCTATTTTAGAGGTAACACAAGCAGAGGTGCAAACATTAGACCTGGATATTGGTAGATGCAGAGAACATCTTGGGCAGCAAAAGGAGAGATTTTGCTGAACCAAGTGCATTGTAAATGCAGGACTGAAGGTCAGTCTTGTTCCTGTCCTGTCCTCTTTTTAGTCCCCTCCCTCGCTGTGTACCAAGCCTGTCTTTGCTTTGCTCCCTCTGTGATGTCTCTTCCCCTGGCAGAGCTCACCCTGTGGTAGCCTGTGTGAAGGTTGAATAACAAAAACTCTCATATTTAGGAAAAAGCATGAGATTTTGCTGTGACCTTCCTCCTTGTGACTAAAATACAGTACAGCATTTCCTCCAAGGCTTTCATACGGTTCTCTTTGAAATGATTCTTGGCATTTCACCCCTGTCATCAGCAGTAACCCCACAGAGAGCCAGAAAATTGAAATTGCACATACAGAGCTTTCCCTCCTTCTTGACATGGGACTGAACAACCCACAACAAGATCCAAACTGTTTTCCTCCTTTGTCTCTGTTCCCTGATTGCCTGGGGGTGCACCAAGGCATTAGCATCCAGGTTTTGGGGTTCAAACGATAGTTTTTCAAATGTCCTTGTTTTCAGCTACCTCCTGCTGCACTACCACTATGACCGTGGCTCTGAAGGTTGCCTGCTGGTAGAAAGGACAGATGGAAGAGGAGAGGAACTCTGGAAATAAGTGCTGAGGACCCAGGAGTGCTTTTTGGGAGCCATGAGTGGGTGATGCTGCGGTGAAAGTGGGATGAGTTGGCAGGGCTGGGGGAATTTTGGGGGCTCATGGCCATGGTAGGGGCAGCAGAACACTGGAAGAACTGTAGAGGGCAAGGAGGAACTGCAGAAGAGTGTATGCAGAAATGACTGCTTGACGTCTTATTTAAATAGACCACAGATGGGTTTACCCCAGGAAATTACCGGGTGGTGACAACAGATGTCAACAGCAGGTGAAACAGGTTAGCTAAAAACAGCAAAGCAGGACAAACAACAGCTTCTAAAACTGTGCTGGACAGTTTGTACCCGTCATGCCTTGCAGTTACACCATATTTAGCTGCACCTGATGTCTGTTGTCATGAAAGGCAAACACTCCTATGTGAGAAATGAAGGATATATTACTATGTCATCACTGTCACCTTCTTAAAAATACAATAATGGCCTCCAAAGAAGCTTCTGTAAAGGAACAGGTAATGCTTAAAAAATGGTCAGCCAACACCTTTATTTGAGTGGCTCTTTGTACATCCCACTATATAGGACACTTCTCGGTATGTCCTATGTAATACATATACCTCCCTCTGTCCCACATGGTTGTAGTCCAGAAGTGGTCTTACATGCAGGGGCCCTGGGAGATGTGTAGAGCCATCCCAATACATGACACCAGCTGGTAGGCATTGATCCTCATACTTTCCCCATTGCCACACCAGCTAATTTTACAGACCAGTAAAATTCTCGCTTTCTTTTTTTTTTTCTTTTTTTTCTGGGAAGCCCACAAAGGTCTAACAATACTTCAGGGAATTTATTGACTGTGCTTTTCTCTAGGAAACTGGGTCTAAAGTGAGACTCTTCTATTTTACTGCTTTTCCAATTTCTGCAGTTAAACTGGGAAAAGTCTATTTGAGTGTCCCTTGCAAACTTCAGTGCCTGGGAACAACCATCTCCTGCTGTGCTCTGGGTGACTTGTGCCACAATAAAAACTGGTACTTGCTGAGGGATGCCAGGCGCTCCTGCACCACTGACCCTCTCTGATCCCCTTGCAGCCCTTGTCCCCTAGAGTTTCCCACCAGTAGACAGCTGAGCTAGCACAAAAAACCCAAGTTTCTCTTTCCATATGCTCCCTTAGGCATTCCGAGTTCCTGTTTGCTGGGTATAAGCTCCTTTGTCCCAAAACCCGTCTTTCTTTGGGGCACAAAGGGATTTCACTGCCTGTAACACACTAGCATGCAGAGAAGGGAGCTCGTCGCTGCTCACTCCATAGCTGCATGAGAAGGAAATGCTGGCAGCTAAATGCAGCTGGAAGATGCAAGGCTGCAATCCCAGGGACGACAAAACTGGAAAATTTATTTTCCTTCATAAAGGCCAAAGATAACATAACAATAAGCTTCTCCAGTGACACCAGTACAGGCCCTGGCCTCATGTTTCTCAGACATGTCCCAGAGCAGGGCTGGGACATGGGGGAGGAGGGGTGCATGGCTTCAACATGGTATCAGCCTTAGGACCATGCTGTTGTGTGAAGCAATTACACAAGGCATTGGCAGTGGGCATGAGACATCCCTCTGAGACAGCAGGAGAGCCTGGTTTGGACAATACTGTTTGGGAGGTCAATTAGAGCAGAGAGGGAGGCTGTACCTCAGCCATGGTGGCAACCTGCTCTAAAGAGAATAAGGCTGGTTGTTCTACCAGGAAAAAAAAAAAAAAAGGGTCAATTTTCTGCTCCTCCTTGTGAAGTATGTCAAAAATGTGGTCTCTCGTGCTCTTTTTTAGACTGTCTTCCTCCAGTCACAAGGCTGAGGCACTGTCCTTAACACTGCATCTTCAATCTGCACAAAAACACAGTTTCAGCCCAATGCAGGGTTTCACACCTGAAGGCAGAGTTCAGTCTGTTTCTGCTGGGAGGTTACTGGGCCCCTGCAAGACAGGGTACCACAAGAGAGGGGGTCCCAGGGTAACCAAGGCTGCTCGCCCTTGAACATGGGTCTGAGGAACCATTCAAACCCAGTGTAGCATCAGCCTTCACTTGTCCTACCTTGTTAAGTATGTCAGAGTCCAAGATAGGGACTGAGCTATAAAATCATATTCCATCTACCCACAACTGTGCCAAAATGAGGAAGCAGAAACCTTTGGGGTCCTTCCCCCTTCTGGTGTAGGTGATTGCCTAGAAATGAAAACCTCAGGGAAGGACCTGTGTTTACTGGTCAAAAACTGACTGTGATGGTGGAAAAATAATCACGCAGCGTATCTCGACCCCACACCTATACCTGCTGTGCTCAAGCTTCTTGTTCCTGCTGCAATCATGTTCACACTTAGCAGTCAAAACAGGAAAATATCAAGGGTCCAATTTTCTAAATACTGGGAAATAAAACTACTAATTATTTCAAGAGGTGAGTACCACTCCACTTGCATGCAGGTTTCAAAACGTAATTTCTGTATCGTGGGAGAACAGCACCACAAACATCCTCCCACAGTTGCTCCCTGCCCCTCACTGCTGGCGGATGCAAGGCACACAAATGGTCTGCCTCACGCTGATGAAATGGTTGAATGATCACTGGGAAGGGGTGGCTCCAGCAATTAGCATCTCTCTAGAGGCAGGGAAGGCAATTACGGCACTTCGACAGGCCTTGCCTAGCTTCTTGAGTAGCGTGATGCCCCAGGTTACGATATTTTGTACCTCAGTCAGCATTTCTGTCTGATGAGGCTTAGGTAACGAGGACCAGGGATGGACTCCACAGGCACTGCCTGAGGCCCCTCCGACATTTCTCAGCTCTTTTCTGATAATAGGAATGAGAACTAGAGATAAGGAAATACCCAGGATACCAATCACATAAAAGATTCCAGCAAGTTTCTCAAAGGAATATTTTGGTTCTGGTGCTATTGAAGCAGGAGCTGGATGACATGAAGACAGATAGCAAGTGGCTTTCCTGCTTCAGCAGGGCATGGCTTTGCTGGGTGGATGGGACTTGGAGCTGCTGACAGCAGCTTCACGTCTTTCTACCCTCACAGTGCATAGAGAAGTGGTAGCCACACTTCCTGCAGCTTCAAACTTGCTGGGGAGAAGAAATCATAGAATCATTGTTGTTGGAAGAGATTCTTGAGATCATCAAGTCCAACCATTAACCTAACTTTAGCACTAAGCCATATCCCTAAGAAACTCAGCTATGTATCTTTTAAACACCCCCAGGGACGGTGACTCAACCACTTCCCTGGGCAGCCTGTTCCAGTGACTGACAACCCTTTTTCCTAATGTCCAATCTAAACCTCCCCTGGTGCAACTTGAGGCCATTACCTCTCATCCTATCGCTTGCTACTTAGGAGAAGAGACCAACACCCTCCATGCCAGAACATCCATTCGGGTAGCTGTAGAGAGAGAAAAGGTCTCCCCTCAGTCTCCTTTTCTCCAGGCTAAACCCCACACAGGCTAAACCCCTAAACCTGCTCCTCATCAGACTTGTACTCCAGCCCCTCACCAGCTTTTTTTCCCTTCTCTGAACTCTCTCCAGCACCTCAATGTCCTTCTTGTCATTAGGGGCTCAAAACTGAACACTGTATTCAAGGTGTGGCTAATAAACTACCAAATCTGGCAAGGACCATCATCACCTACAAGCTGTTCTTAGAACAACCAGTTCTCGTTACCCAGCCCACCAGCATCCACATGGCAGTGGTGTCACTGGTGCACCTCAGATCTATAACCAGCCACACCGAGGCTGTGGAGCAGCTGGACAGCATCTCCCGTACCCTCTTTTGCACCTACCTCAGGAATTTGTTCAGGTCCCCATGCTTCATGTACTCGAAGACCATGATGAGCGGGTCACCATCACCACACACACCGTAAAACTTGACGATGTGCTCGTGCTGCAGGTTGGTGAGGAGCTCTGCCTCCCTCTGGAAATCCTTGCGGGCTGCCAAGGTGGGGTCTTTCAGTGCCTGAAAGAAGGGGCACAGATGCACACAGGGTGGGCTCAGGTGGGGACAAAGCCAGAACAAACGGGTCACAGCATCGCAGAGGAGCTGACGAGGAAGGGAGGGGAGAGGAACCGCTGCCACTGGTCTGGTTGTAGCGGGAGGGTGGTGGTAGGTGCTGGTGGCACCATCTCAGCATTTTGTTTGCATAGTTACTGGCCCAGCGGGTTCCCCAACTCATTTCCCAGGCAGCAGCAAACATGCTTCAGAGGGTAATAGCTTCCAATTATTCCCAGCTTGGGCAGGATTTGTACTGGTGACCTAGGGGTGAATGGCTTCATATCTCATTATTATTAAATTCCTGAGCCAGCCAGTCCTTGCTATCTGTCTTTTATTTTGAAATAGCTGACTACACTGCCTTTATTCAGAAGATGGATTTGCCTGGCTGTGCAGTTATTGTGTGGATTTTTCAAACTGCCTCTGAAGAAGGACACTGTCAAGTCTTTTCTCATAATTTTTAAAATCATGTTTTTATTCCCTGCTGTTTATAACACTCCCCTGGCAGACTGATGCTGAAATCGGTACCCTTTATGAGAATATCTCATCTTCCGCATTTGAGCAGACCACTTTGCTTGCAGGCTTCAGGCTGCGGGTACCAGGCTGATACTGCAGCGTGTTTGCTATGAAGACGTTGCTGTGGTTGCAGCTGGTGATCAGGGTGGGTTCCCCAGGGTTGGAGGCCACTCGTTCGTGCATTATTGTGCAGTTGCATTGGAAAGCTAGTTTGAAAGCAGCATGTTGTCATCTCAGGGTATCAAGGGAGGGCTCTTCCATGAGCACTGAGTAAAAAAGCTGAAGTCCAGAACATCTGACAAGATGGGATGGCCAGGAGAATCAGCATGGTCTTTGCAAACATTGAAGGAAATGAAGAGGCAATTCTGGTTTTGAGTTGCTGGGTCTCAGTTATGTTCTCCCATCCTCCATATGCCAGGTCTCTTTAATACCAGCTCTGGCTTTAAATGTGTGGCCTAATGGGAGTTGAAAAGGATCCAGGGAAACTTGTTACAATCACATTTCATGCATCTCTGGCTGGTCCATGGCACTGCTGGGTGCGACACTACACAGAGTGTAGTGAGTCCTCCCGAGTAGCTGCTGTTCCTCTGGGAGCAGATCTGCTGCAAGGTTTCTACCCAAACCGTAGGACACCGCCTCATCTCCTTCTTCTGCTCGCAAACTGCTAGTCATATGGCATAATTTTATTTTAATTCTATGTCTTCTGGGGTAGCTTGACTAGAGATATTTAGATGGATGTTAGTTACGCTGTGCAGATGGCAAAGCACCCATCCTCATCTCAGACACCCAATTACTTTTACACATTTAATATCTTCATAATGTTGATGCTACTCTACTTTTCCTCAGGAAAACAGTTGCCTCCCCCATCCCTCTTTTCTCCTCCTTTTTCGTGTGGTCGCATGTGATATCTCAAGCTGCAGTGAGTTTAAAGTTTCCTCTCCTTTGCACACAATCATTTCTACAAAGTGTTAGGACTCTAAGTTTGTAAATATCACACAAAAAACCCAAACAAACAAATAAAAAACCTCCACATTACTAAGGCTGCACAGCAAAGCATTTAGAAATGAGGGAAACAAGAGCTGGAAGTGGTAGAACCAGAACTGGAGAAAGAGAAGGGATCTCTCACCAAAACCACTGAAATGCCTCTCCTGGGAAGGTTTGGGGTGGATTGTGTTTGTGCCTTCATCACACAGTTCCTATGTGACATCCAGCAAGTCACTCAGCATCTGCAGGTTGCAGCCGTTGTCACAAATTGTCAGTTGATCCAATATTATCTGGGATATCCCCTCTCAGGTGGCAACAGGGCCAGCTCTGTGCAAGTGCTGTGTCTGTACTGCAGCAGTGGGGGTCCATGTGGATCTGGTACCTGCTGTCCGTGGGGCTGGAAAAGCAAGTCGGTAACTCCATCCTCCACCTAAGTGGATCCTTGTAGCTCTGTTTCTCTGCTTATCCATCTGCCCTCTGCAAAATGGGGATGACACAACCCTAGCACCTCGCTGGGAGGCTGAGAACAAGTATACTCACATCTAGGGAGCTCTCAGACACAGGAGCGATCATCACGATGAAGAAGTCCAAAGAGAAATGAAAAATATGTGTTCAGAGGACATGTCCTGAATACCAGCCCCTCCAGCATTTCTAGTACTTGACTTTGTAACCTCAACACTCTTCACTGAATATAGTTTTTGTGCATTTCTTGGGACGTTTTTAGAAGCAAGCTGAATAAAACAGGAAGCTTGTCCATACCATCACATCAAAGCTCAGTGTGTTTGCGGGGCTGCAACCTTTAGATCTGCTGAAAATCTCAGTCCATTTAACCAAGTGAGTAAGAGAGCCACTTTCTTTGGCCTTGGGAGGGGGTTCCTGAGAGCAGAGGCAGACTCTGGGCTGTGGACTCAGCTGTCCTGACCAGCGTATCCTGCTCCTGCCCAGGGAGGCAGCTCTCAGCCTCTGTCGGGACCGTGAGATCTTCAGAAAATGCAGTCAAATCTTAATGTAATATGTAAAGCCATTTTCTTTTCTTTACCTTCTATTTTTTTCTCCTAAGACTTATAATGTGGCCCAAATTA
The DNA here is from genome assembly GCF_037038585.1 of Patagioenas fasciata. NCBI lineage: Eukaryota > Metazoa > Chordata > Aves > Columbiformes > Columbidae > Patagioenas > Patagioenas fasciata. Next base: position 20,786,657 of record NC_092531.1, read on the forward strand.
GAGGAATTTTTTCCCTACCTCCCCCTCCCTGAGCTGGCAAGAAGCCAGATTTCAAGGCCCTGTTCCAAAGCTGGATCTGTATGATCTTGCAGGATGAAAGGCACTCTGGAGATGTAAGCTCATAGTAGCAATTAACAGAAACAAGTTCAGATGCTGTTTCTGCCTACATGCAAATGAAAATCAGTAGAGACTTGAGAGACAGGATCACATAAGGGATGGCTGACACTGACAGGCAGGTACCAGCCATATAATCAGGCAATTAATCGTATGAGTAACTGTGCTACCTCATCTTCAACCAGTCTCAGAGGTGAAAGGTACAATCTTGCAGTTCACAGCCAGAGCATAAAGGGACAAACGAGCTTAAAAAAGGCTTGAACTGCCAATGATTAGAACAACTCTCAAGTAACTGGATGCCTCCAACATCCTGGAGAGGAACCTTTTTCCCTGTAGAGCATTCATTCAAATGTACATCTTCTTCCAAGGAGTTAGGAGGCATCAATTAACTTCCAGGGATTAGCCTGTGTGTGTCTGCCAAGCGGTGCCACTCGAGAGCAGAGCACGTTCCTGTGCTGAGTGGTCTCCTCTGCCCAGAGCCACACCAGTGGGGCACAGCTCACGTGAGGACCCTCACAAGGATGCAAACAGCACAGCACAAGTCAAGCTGAACTGGTGTTTGCTCAAAATCACCAAAAACAGGAGCAATCTGTGGCTAAGAAAGAGGAGCTGAATGGAGCCAAGCTGTGTTGTTCTGCCCATCTTGCAGCAAATTGATCCTAGCAAATTGGTTTGTCGTGCTTAGCTTTTAAGTGCTCACTTTTGCCGAGGCCTTTTTTTTTTTTGTCCCTTTTCAGCTTCTGCATGTTGCACAAAGAGGTAAAATCCAGAAAGAGAAGGGCCCTGGTCCCTCGTGGAGGGAAGGTGGACACCACACTGCAGCTGCGTGGGAGCTTCCAGCTTTCTGACCAGTTTCTCCTCCCCATCTGTCTCCTGGCTGCATCGGCAGGAAGAGAAACTTTGGCATGGGTGAGAATAGACGACCTTGAAGCAAAACACTGAAACTTTGTGTGACTAAGTGGATTTACCACAATCTCCGGTATCAGATAAATGTCTGTCCCTGGCCCCCAGCCCTCCCCTGCTTCCCTTTCCCACGCAGGCTCATCCAGCCCCTGCCCTAATCTCTGCCATTCGCCCTTGGGATTTACCTTCACTGCCACCAGCATTTTGTCGTTGGTGGGGCTGAGGTTGTAACACTCGGCCAAGAACACCTTCCCAAAGGCACCTTCTCCCAGCTCCCTCTTCAAAACGATGTCTCTCCTCTTAATATGCTGGACATCTGTTGGAGGGAAGGGAGGGAGAGGGTTGAGGGAAGAATGAATCAGGGTTAATTCAGGGAATGGAAAACAACTAATCCAATTTTCTAGCAAGCTGCAAAGGATCTGAAATTGCTTTGCAAAAGTATCTACAGAGATCTTTTTACCCACCCACGGAACGTAGCCATCTCTGGGATGGAGCTAGTCTCACACAAAACATCTGCGAGGAAAGCACTTGGAAGTTTAGCACAGTTTTCACTACAAGCTCATAGCAAGATTGTCCTCAGGGAGAGGAACCTTTGGGGTAAAATCTGCTACAAAGTCCTGAATCTCTTTGGAATGTTCCTGGAAATAATTCATCCCCTGTGAGGCGTAGCAAAGGTCACATACTTCCAGTGACAGGCCAGGTGAGATTAGAAGGTCCTGTTGAGTTTTGCAGTTCAGTCAGGATCAGATTAAACCCAAGCTGGAGCAGATTTTTGAGGCTGAGCCTGGACAAGGCAAAGTGTACCTAAGGGGAAGGGGACCACTGACCCCCATGCACCTCAGGGTGGCAGCAGGAGCTGGGTGGAAGTGCGAAGTGCTGCCCTACGGCAAGACTCTGACCCTGCAGCCATCTCCTGTGTGACAGTTCCCTCAGAAACAAGGTCATCCCAGGATAAAGTCACTGGCGCAACAGACAAACTCAGCCCATTAGTTTCAATGATCCTTTCCACTGACATTTAGAATGGTGCGGACTGACAGAGAATAGCAACCGAGGTTTCAGGTAGAATCAAAAGAGCAATAGCTATTAATTTAACAAAGGTACAGAGGACTATGAAGATGGGTCTGCTCAGCTAACAGGGCCGTTCATAATGGCTAGATCTGCTGAGGGACTAAGGCATCTAGAAGGGCAGGTAAGTGACTGGTGGGATCTCCACAACTGCTGGGTCATGATTAAATGTCACTCGTTGCTAGAAGAGCTTGGGGGTCTCCACGCTGTCTTTTGAGGATGACACTAGGACAACAACTACTTTCTGCCAAAACCTTTCTGGCATCACAGTGCTCATACAGCTCCTCTGGCAATACAAAGAGGAGCATTGTCTGGAGGTACAGAACCCAGAACTTCATCTCCCTAAACTGCCATTCACTAGAGCTTACTGCCTCCCTTGAGAACTGCGGTAGTGCAGACCACCTCAAGCTTCAACCTGATGGTCATGGCAGGGCTGTGACAGCCACACAGCCTTCTCCAGTGCTTGGTGAGCAAAAGCTGGTGCATTAGAGGTCTCCTCAAGCAGAGGCATTAAATGGAACAGTGCTCTCTTTCCACTCCTACCCTGGGGTGTTCATAACTTGGCCCTGCACCTGTTTGCTCACAGACTCAACTGCTTTTGAGTCTTTTCCATCTCTTCCATGTTCCATGGGAGCTGTACAGGCATGTGCCCCTCAGCTCAGGTTTTCTGCAGGGCACTGCAGATGTAGAAGGTGGAGGTGATCAACACCGGGTTTCAAACTAGCTGCAGGGAAGCATCACAATCTGCCACCAGCTCCTACCACCCAGGTGCCTGAGTAGGCACCTCATTCAACCCAAGGTAGCATATGCCCCACAGCAACGTAGGTACCGTTTAATGCATCAAAAAGGCAATGGATTGGACGACTAACATCCAAAAGGCTTTCATACAATTAAACTTTTTAATTAGGAGCTCACAAGCAGATTTAAGGAGCTGCCATCTCCGGCTCTTCTCCTTGTTTGGGAAAATGGATGCTGCAAGATTGCATAAGCAATGGGCCTTGTAATGAATGATGCCTCTATAGAGAATTCCCATTGACCTTTCCATTAATTGTTCAATAGACTGAAAACTGTTAGTTACCAATATTAATAATATTAGTAACATTAAGGTGCAGGATGGTAGGCACATCCAAAATGACTTTGGTTTTAAATCTGCAGTGACAGTCAGGGAGAACAAATCACGTGTGGACTTTGCCTTCTCCACCTGGTTTAGTTGAGTGCTTAAGGAGTACCTTGAGAAATTTGAAATACTATGTGTTGAAATGTTAAGTGATACACTTGGGTGAGGAAAGTCCTAATCTAAGAAAAGCTCAAATGGCAACAATTTACTTAGTAGAGTAGAGGAAAAGGGGTATTTAGTTCTTTCTCTTGGCAAGCTTTTCTGCAGCACTCATCACTACCGTACCTAGGATTTGCTGTATTGACAAACTGTGTATTTGCATTCTTGGTCTCCTGAATAGCAGCAAAGAAAGCTGCAGGGAAATGATCTTGTATTAAGAAGAGCCCAAGGACACTTTAAAAAACTCAGAATCCCAACAGAAATGAAGCAATTGCAATACAATTGCCCCATTTCATGTGAGTTAAAAAGGAAACAGTCTCAGAATAACTAATGATGCTATTTGGCATTATTTACACTTCTGATGAGTAAGCGGTAGCATCATGAGAACCGAAGCAGACCTCTCTTTCTGAACTCCCCAGGGTCTTGTCCAAAATTTCCAGCTCCCAATTTTTCCTCCCAACAACATCTTAATAAATGATCAGCCGTTTCTGAGAGCCGACATCCAGACTGTGTAATTACATCTACATTATCAAAATAATATCCCATCTGTCTTCAAGACCAGATTTCACAGAAAGTTGTTTGGGTCACCTGAGAAGCTTCAGAGAAAATTTATATGAAGAATTTAAGGACATATTGTAGCAGATGGAGTTGAATTGAGAGAGGAGCAGTCCTTTAGAGGTAGCGAACTCAAGTATCACTGATGGATTGAAAGTAAACTTGGACGGTTATAAAGAAAGAAAAGCTCGTGAATTTAAGCAGTTTGACAGCAACTGGACAATCTTAATGAAAAGTCAGAAAAGCACTTGTACTTTTGCTGATCACAATTTTTTCTCAACCTCGAGTGGCCATAAATTTTGCTTCATGTTTCAGGCACAAATGGAATAATAAGCGAGTTATAATAAATTGCTTTTTCACATGCTATAGGCTTAAAATACTGTAAGTTTACAGCAAATTCTTCCATTCACAGTGAGATCAGCACCATGATTAATTCTACATTATTATTAAATATGGGCTTTAAACATAAAGCAATGACAAACAGCCCTGGCACTGTGTGGATGCTGTGTTATTGTACTAACCTTGCATCGCTCTGCTCGTCTGTCGTGGCTGTAACTCAAAAGCAAGGCCGAGTGGCCACGAAAGATGCTGCACTGCAAGGGCACCTGGGATGTTCATCTGCATAAATCTGCTTACCTCCTCCTGGAGAAAGCTGAGCCCTGCCTGATAAACAGCTGGTGTTTATTTGTTTTAGGCAGGCGGTCGTGTGCTAATCTGTCTCGGCTGTGTTGCCGACAAGGTGTGCACAAACAGTCTTCCCGTAAGTACCACTTCTTTTTTTTTCTCTCTCCCCTGTACCATTAACTTATAAAAACAAGCCAACAAGACAATTCAAAAGAAGAATCTTTGCAGGAGCCACAGCAAGACCCAACAGGAAAATAACCAGACTTGACAGCATGACAGGAACTCATTCAAGGCTGTGCTGTATCTGCAGGAAGGATGTGAGTGCACAACACTGAAGTAATTCCAGTTTTAAATGAAACATCTTGCTGTCCTTGTTTGGGGATTTCTATGTTGCTGCATGACACAGAAGGAGAGTCAGGTGTATCCCCCACCTTCCTTCTTGTCCATCAAGTTTTAACACATGGAGAATGTGTTTCAAGGTTTTGCCTTAATTGTTTTTCTGAATAGCACATGAACCAAATCAGAAAACACTTCACCTGCAGCTGCTTGGAGTTGCCCCAAGACTTCAGTTCAATGATGGTAGCATGCGGGTGAGCAAGAGCATTACCAAGAGGGTAAGTCTGGGACACTGCACTCACCTTTACAAATTGCCTCCAGAACAGAAACCTTTCCTTTTCTCTGGAAGAACCAAAGCAGAAGGGTTGTGGCTTTGGATCTGTGATGGAATCTTACCTAACCTCCTCTGAACCTTCTGCAGGAAGGCTGACTTGATCTGTGCTTAAAGTGCACTCAGTTAGAAAAGTGGCTGTCTAAAACCAGCAACTTCTTCCTCCTCATATTTGCTCCCATGTGTCCCTTAGTCATGTCTGCTGCTCTTCTCGACACAAACATACTCTAGTTTGCTAACCCTGCGAACCCAGCACAGCCATGGGAAATAGGGGAAGAAGAAGAGGGAACAAGATTAATTCTGCTTTTCTCATATATCAATATACCACGTCCTGATGGGTCACTTTTGCACTGGCCCCTGGGATAAAGCCTGGAAAAGACATAGCTTTTTCACGTAAATCACTGATTCAATGACTCTTCACCCATTTTTTATGCTCATATTGCAGAATCTCTCTTGCTTGTGACAAGGTCAAAGCAAAAAGACCCTGACAACCTCCAAATCCTGGGTAGAGCACATAGAACTAGTAAAAGACTGTGTGTGATGAGAACACCCTTTTTCTAATAACCACCACATTTCAATCACATGAGTAGAAATTGCGAAGTTGCATGGGTACATTTCATGAATCTAATTTTCCAGTTATTGTCTCATTCCCAAATCAGTCCTGGGGGTCTGATGAGGAAGAGATGGGTTCAATGCCACTGCAAATTCTGCATTTCACATTCCCATCACAGGCAGCATCCTTAAAACCACGGTTTGATAATACTCTTGAAACCTGGATGCACATGATAGTGTTTGGACACAGACGACTACAGCGGGAGGTAAATGGATAAATCAAACTCCAAACAGAGTAAACCACAAGCAGTGCCAGTACTGTAGTTACAGCAAAATGCAAAACTACTTATTAAGCTGGATCATTTACGCCAGGTCTGAAATTAAGTCCTTACATCTCCTTCTTTCAAAGTCCTGAACAGCAGTCTGTCTGGTTGCTGTATTTCTAGTGAGTTTCCTGTCCTTGGACTCTTACTTCATGAACAATATGTATGTAGCTCAATGAAGAAACAGAGCAAATCTATGGAAATTTCTCCTTTTATTTTTGCTACACTCTTAATCAGCAGCTTTCCTCTCTAGCCAATATTCATTTTCCATCATTTTCTTCTTCTTCTTCTCCACACATGTGGCCCTCTTTTCACTAGAGGTAGGTCCTTCTCCGCACCTCTCCATCACCAGCTCTTCCTTCCCTTACCTTTGACACTTTGTGGCATTTCTTCTCTCTTCTTCTCTATTTATTGCCCCTCTTGCTTCTCAATCCCTATTTTAAAACTGACTTCTTTTAGATTTGAGTCTGAACCTGGCTTCTTTGTGGTAATGGCCTTGATTTTTTATAAGCTTCTATAGCCTCATTTGCCTCAACAGCACTTTATAAGTGATAACAACAATGACACTTTTCAGTAGCAGCTGAGTCATTTGCTGCAACTAATTTACGCCAAAGAATTGTTTCTTTTTTCTTTATGCATATGTTGTCCACAAAAAGGTAGCAAAGTTCTCAGTCAACACGATTCATTCACTTCTTTCTTGACTCTGCAAAAATAATTCTTATGAATAAACCGTGCATAGCTTCGCTGCTCTATTACAATTAAAATAAAATATACAAAGCTTACAGTTCACACTGGAAATCTTGTCATTAAGACATGTAACTACCAAACTGAGTGCCTTTCATGTCAGGTAGTCAATAGCAACTTGGACGTCAACCAAACGTGTAGATGAGTTACCCAATGTACCTGATCAGAGCAAAGTGTGCAGATCGGGTAGGATCAGATCAAAAAGCCTGGCCACTGGAGGGCTGATGAGCCATGCTCTCACAGATTTGTCTCATAGTGAGAGAAGATAAGGCATAGGCTAGCTGCAGAGTCTTAGTCTCCCTCCTGACCTGGTGCAAATCCATCAAAGTCAATGAAGGATATTGATTTCAATGGCAGTCTGCTGTGAAGCACATGTAAACAAAGGGAGAATCAGTCCCACATCATTTAAAAAAATGAAGACAATACCAGACAGTTTCTTATCTCCATATGGACTCCGAGTAGGTACCCTCCACTTCTGGTGGCTTCTCTCCCGGCTCTGACATGAGCCACCTCTGGAAAAAGGCCTCGATACATGCTTCGGCAGCTCGGCGCCGTGCCCAGACGCTGGTTCTTTGCCAAGTTCCTTCATCAAGGCACCCTTCAAGGACTCAGCTTCAAAAGATTCATGATTATAAGCACCAAGCAGTTCTGACAGTCCTTTCAAAAAGCCCCCGAATCATGGTGGTTTATGTAAAGTATATGTGAATCTCTGGGAACTTGGTAGAGGCAGCACAGTCCTTGGCTGAGCCACCTGGGCTCCAATACATGGGTGCACCAAGGTCCTTTCCACCCCCTTCTTATGGCAGGCCCTGTGGACAAGACCACGTCACTCAGACATTTTTCTTCATTTTTGGGGGCAGTACTTCAATCTTACTAATTCTGCATGACATCTCTAATAGCCATTTGTGTTTGTCCACATGGCAAAAATAGAGAGAGACTTTCACATCTTCCATCCATCTCTCTTTTGGTCTTGACGGAAACAACCAGAAATGCAAAGGATGCTCTCCCTTTTACTGTGTTACCCCTCTTTACACCCCTTCTCAGGCTTTTTGATCTTCAGCAAACCAATATAAGTTATTTAATTTCACAGCCTCTCTTCAGACTGTTTTTCATCTCTTGTACCTTACCAAGATGCTGGCAACTTGCTCCCAGGCAACCCCTGCTGCCTAACTATGTATTACGTTATCAAACAGTTGTGATCATACTCCTTCATAAAGACCTTAAAAGAAAACTACTTTATGTTTCTGCAGTTCTTCGCATTTTCTTACCATTCCCTTCATTCCTTGGAAGCAGCCACAAGACACGAGTGCAGGTCCTGAATGAGAAGGAGGCGTTACTGCCCAGCTGACCCAGCAGATCTGGGGCTAATGTACTACATGCTGCTAAATGGTCCTTACTAACAAACAGTGAGCCTCGATGCATTTACCTGGACCATCTGGGCTAGAAAAAATTATCCAGGAATATCAATCTGCACTGGTAACTGGAATTCAGTGTAATCAAGCTCATGAAAACAGGAGAACAGGAGAGCAAACTCTACAAGTCAGATCTCTGATGCTTTGAAACTATCTTACATCCAGCATTTCCAAGCAAACCTCCAGCAATTAGGACATCATCAGTTGCGATAGCAAGTAGAGAGGAAGCTCAGACCCAAAGGGCTGCCTTTCACTCACAAGCTAACGCCAGCCAGCCATGATTCAAGGGAGAGCCACACTTCTGCAACACAGCCCTCAAGCTCCACAGAGTGATTTGATTAGCGGCGCGGAGCGGCTGGATTAGCACCTGCTGAGCTGCCGTAACTGGAGCTGCTGCATCTCCACTGCAGCACCAGCTCCGGTGTCAGCCACACAGCGATAGCATTGCACGTGTACAACACACTTGGAGCTAAAGGTGAGTGTAAAGTGAGTGTATGTGTGTGTGTGTAAAGGAGCTGACAGAAAGGCAAAGCGCAATCGTCCCTTAAACCAACAACTCAGCAGATGCAAGCCCAGAACCTGCCAGACTCCCTCACCACGTCATGCTGAAAACCATTTGGAAGCAGATGACATCACCTGGTGTGACATACTTGCAAAGTTTAAGCCCAAACCAAAGCAAATGCTCATTTTCTTCATGAAAAAAAATCTGAAAAATAATAGTGTTAGAACGTGCTTGGCATCACCCCATAAACACTTTTTAAGCATAAACTTCCATCACAGCTTAAACCTTCTATAAAAGCATCGTTTCAATCTTTCCTCATCCATCTCAGTCCCATAAATCTGAGTACAAACCACTTAGTAATTATTTCATAAAGAGAGCAATACAAAGAGAAATAGATGTCTACTGGGTGCTGAGCAGTCTCAGCTGGGATGCACAACACTGCAGAGTCCTGTGGAAGCACAGCTATCCTGGGGAGATCCCAAAGCAGAAGAGCTACAGCAAGAGCATCACCCCAGCAAATGTTTGCCAGTGACCAGAGCAACAAGGAAACAAAGCCTCCAGCATTTCTGGGCCTTGCACAGCAGCAGGCTCTTGCATTTAAGACAGCATCCTTTTTCTGCAGGTTTATGACTTAATGAAATTACTCAAGCGAGAGCTCATTGTACCAACAGGACCTTTCCTTGAACCAAAAAGGTAAATCCCTTCACCTATGCTGTTGTCAATGGTTAAAATGTCCTTTAGTATGGAGACCTGGAAGACTTCCCAAATGTCCCCCTCACTGCTATCACCCTTACAAAGCGCGGGTGCAAGTTCACCCTGTGCCCACCTATTCCTCTATACACACCAACTCCTCCTTAGCTGGCTCCCAGGGGAAGAGAAAACACTGCTGATGGAACCAAAACCTTATAAATGCTCCAGACAAAAGACTTAAATACGGAGCAATGATTCCCATCATCTCTCGCACCCTCTCAAATAATTTCTGTCTGACACAAGGCTGCAGAGCCAAACTGCCTCTCCAGCTTCAGCAGTCTGTCTCCTTAGGCATCCAGCAACAACTTCACACCCCAAGAGAACGCTTGGGCTCTGCCTTTCATATATGAAGGCTAACTACACAGCTGGGCTGTTCTGAGGAGGAGGACTAAGCCCAGCAGGAGACAGAGAAAGGAGGGACCGGAGTGGGCTGTAGACATCTTTGCATTGGGTGAAATGCCCAAGAGCCCCATGGCAACGTATCATAAAACCAACCTTACACAAAGCATCCTCCTCACCGACACACTGGTACACTTCAGCAGTTCTCAAAAACAGGGACTGGGATTCTTGGCAAGGTGGAAGGAAAAGGGAAAGAGAGGGAAAGGGAGTCTTTCTGGTGAACGTGTTTTCTTTCCACCAGCCAGGCCCCTGCAGGTCCCCTGCTGCCAAAGCACTCGGAATAAAACATTAATTCAATACCACACATTTAATTACACATTATTTGAAAGTGAATTTATTTAACGGAGGAAAATAGTCTTCAGAGAGCATCTGCCTCCCTCAGACTCGTGTGTCTGCAGGGAGGGGGCTTGGAGAGGAGACAGAAGGAATAATGGTTTGTTTTACATCAGCAGCTATTGCTGTTCAGTTCATCCCTTCGAAAGGGGAGATTTTAAAGAGATAGAGTTGTGTTTTGCAGGAACTTACCGGCTGATTTGATTTTCCAGCTAGTTTTCACTTGATTGGAAAGCACTGCTGCAGACAGATATCACTTGTCTTTCTTTTTTATTATTTTTCCGAGGGAAGGGAAGGATTACTGTTGGAGGGACGGACGATTGGCTGCCCCTTGAGGGACCACGCAGTAGTCAGATTCCAGGCTTAAGCCTTTAACAATGCAGTAATCAGACACTTAACAGCATCTTATTGCCGAGATGGATAATCACAAGAAAGCTGGAAGCGACCAGGGTCTCAGCAGCAGCCTTGCAGCTTTGAGACTGTCTCCCAGCAGGAACACAGAGGCTTACCTGCTGCTCCTGAGGGCTTGGAGGCTCTTTGCTATCGGCTCCCCAAGTCTGCAAGTTAATTTTGCCTCCTTCAGTGGGGCCAGAAGCCCAGTGGCGTCTGCTTTTCAGGCTTTGAGCCTCACATTTCCCTAGTCAAAGCTCCACTGCAGAGAAATGGGAACTGACTCCAGTACCTGGCACAGGCAGCCCCTCCTTGGCTGCGTGTGAATCATGCTGAGCTGCTGCAAGGCCAGGAAAGAGCTGCCAGGTCCTTTGTAGAAAGGAGTTTGCTCTCTGTAAACTCAGCCTGAGCTTTCGCCTTTGCTGTCCTCTGGGTTTTGGCACCCTTGAGATGTCCCAGCAGGAGGGTGTCACTCAGGGCTGGGTTAATTGGCTCATGCCACAACTTGAGCCTTTCTCCCAACCCTCATCCCTGAGCTAGGTCTTCCTCTCACTCCTTAATTTGGGACCAGCACCAAAAAAAATCCCTCATCTCTGCAACAGCCTTGATTAAACTGCAATCCCCACCCAGAGTGACAGGCAGACACAGAAGTGTCACGCATCACTGCTGTTAGCACCTAGTCTAACCTCCAGCAGGTAAGAGGAGAGCTCAGCCCTGCTAGTACTTACCCCCACAGTGGGGTATGTCTCTGACCGACAGACATCCCATGGTCAATCTATTGCCCTTTTTGGTCTCAGCAGCCAGGTCCTGTTGGTCCCGTCCCAGTCCCAGCAGGCAATCTCAGAGCCATGCTGCGGTTTGCATAACCAGGTATATACCACAGCACTGTGTTCAAGTCACAGGGTTAAGTTTTTCCTTGCACTTTTGAGGATTTAGGGGGTTTTGATGGGACTGTTTCAATGTGGTTCAGTTTCTGTTTGAGGCATCCAGCCACAGGCGCCTGCTGTTTCTGCCTAGTGAGACTCTGCTGTCATGGCCTTCCTAACAGCTTCTGGTCTTAATGTGCTCCCACCATAAATACCAAAAAAAATACAGATATACTGAGTATCTTATGGGGACTATGTGGCTGTTAGAAGGGTGGCATTAAAGAAAGAGGTATGGCTTGAAAGTGGTTTGAGCACCGATCCACAGCTGTGGTCCCTGGTACAGAACCCGTTCTGAACAGAGTAAGAACTGGCCCCAAAATCAGGTGCAAAATGAACAAGTATTTTTAGAAGAAGCGCCATTCCCTCCAGATGTGGAAGTGTGAAAATACTTTCAGAAAAATCTGTTGTGACAGAATTTCTGGACTGACTCAAAGCAGGAAATTTGGTAAGATGGCCTGGTCTTCTGCATTTTCCAGTTAGAGCTCCAGGCAGGTTGGACATACTTCTGACTGCTGCCAGCCTCACCATCACCACAAAGGAAAAGAACCATTTTGGACAAAAGATGGCATCTTCTGCTTTTGTTTTTTTCTGGGATCTCTGGGTACCTATGTCTTTTCTCACCCCACGCACAGTCATTCTCCCACCAACAACTTCCTTTGTTGGTCATTAAATGAGTGTCTAATGCAGCTTAACTCATGGAACAAGAAAATTCCAGAAGCGAGGCCATATGGAGTGGAAACATGAGGTGTTGAAAGACAGATCTCAGGCTCAAGTTATGATTTCATTAGAAGGCTTCTCTCCAATTTGCCCAATTTCCATCTCTCCCCTTCCTTCCCGCCTCCTCTGAGTCCCTTTCTCACAGGACCAACACAGGAGGTGTGCTTACGTCTACAGCTTGATGAGGTGTTCCCTCAGACTCATGTTTTCCTAACACCCCAAAACGGACCTTGCTCCATCTTTCTTTCTCCTTGAGGTTTCTTTGGCTTTCTCCCTACCTCTTCTGTCTGCACAGCCCCATCCCTTTTTTCACCTTGCCAACTTCTCCTGTGGAAGGAAACCCCTGAAGGAGAAGTAATGTGAGACAGCTCTGTCTGCTGAGCTCTAAAATTACTGTGGTTTGGGTGATTTCGGCAATTGTTATGAGGCAATAAACTACGCAGAGGGGAATAAAGAAAAGGCTGGATTGTACAAAGGAATTAGCTAATCTGATGGGGATAGCAGCTGGTCCTTGTTTAGTTATCCAGATCTGTGTTTAGTTGGGGCTTCCTGTACTCCTTTGGTCTACATCGGAGTCAGTCATGGGTCGGATGCAATGAATGTTGAACTAGTGCTCCTGTGATGCTTCACACAAAGACAAATCCACCTTTCCTCTCGGGTCCTCACCACTGCTGACGAACGAGCAGGGTAATGGCAGAGCGGCTCTAGCCAAGAGACAGGAGCCCTGGGCCCATCCTGCAGAAGAGGACATCTGAAAGGCAGCAGCTCAGCCATGCACTGACTCCGGAGCTGCTGCTTGGTGGTATCTGAGTCGTTCCACAGACACTGGCTGAGTGGAGGCTCCATCGTGCCAACACCACTTTCCTCTCCTTAGCAGAAACAGAGCACTTTGAGGAGCGAGAAGTGAACCAGGAAAAGTTCTCCTTGGACAAGGCTTTGGAAATGTCTCATCATCAGGATTTCAGGACTGTTTACAGAACCACATGTTCTTGTTAGGAAGCTGCCCTTCTCTCCCTGATGGTACTGCTTTATCGTATCCCCTCTGTGTCCTGCCTTTTTTATGCTTATAAATGAGAATCCATCTTGGTTTATTGTCTCTGACACTCCCACTACAGGGAGAACACAAGGTGATAAAACACCACATATTTGTCCATTTGTCTGTCATCTCTCAGTGATGTCTCCTGCCATTATGAGCCAGTCGGTTGGGGTGAATTTTCACACAAAAACATCACAAACTTCAACCTCATGCAAGAAGGAAAAAAAATATCCTACGGTTTTCTCCTGTGGCAAAACATCAGTGTCTGCACCAGGGGAAAAATACCCAGTTAATTCTTCCTAAGGGCCCTGGTGAGACTTGAGAAAACATTCCGCAGTGCTGGTAGCCTCAGAAGACATGATTAATTGCAGATGGTGAAAAGGTGCATGTTCAGCTTTAACTGAACTATGTGTGAGGACTGGATGATTGCTAAGTTGGTATTCAAGACACACGGGGAAGGCAACCTGCTAGGATCTTCAGCTACAAAAACAAGATTTTATATATATATATCATATATGGCTTAACAGTTTAAATTTAAATGTGTATGCTGGAGTTTTACAGCAAGAACATACTGGTAATGGAAAAGACCAAAATGAGCAAGACTGCTGAGAAAGAAAAGAAAGGGAAATAATGTTTTGCAGTTAGCTGAGGATGCAGAGGCATAAAAAGGACCTCCCAAAGCTGATACCAGCAATTTGCAGATGAATGCATGTGGGTGATGCTGCAGAGCATGGAGTGGGGTACAATGGTGGAAAAGATGTCTGATACGCCATTAGCTTTTTCTCCTCACTAGCCCTGGATGGGTCTCATTTAATTGGAAAATGTCTTGGACAAGAGTATATATGTTGCTTCCTTAAACTGTCTTGACTGGGGGGCCAGTATCAGATATTTGGATGGTAACATGGAAAAATCAGATGTCAGTTTCCACTAATCCAATCCATAAGTCTGCCTGCAAATCCTGTTTTGTTATTGCAATCTGAGCTTGGAAAGTGACCCCAAATTCAGCTTGTATTATAAAGGTCACCTTGATGTCTTTTCTGTATCAATCAGAGTTTAAATCAAGTCCCTTAACCTTTTTGCAGGGCAGAGATTTTTCAAGCATGTAATGGGCAAACCTACCCAGATCAATATTTGAGTGCAGATGAGCACCCAAAGTTCAAAACTTCACTCAGACTTCTCGCATTTACAAAGCCAGGCTGAAATTCTCCTGCAAACAGAGCTCACATCAAGTCATCCAAGGTCTCCAGACTAGAAAGCGGAATTGTAGAGAAAGCAGACAAAATTTTAAAATAATGAAGGAAAGAATAATTACCGAGCTGTTCAAAATCACATCTTCATTTCTGGAAGGAGTTCTATGAAGGAAAAGATTCCTGTGCTGTCCAGCTTGCTTCATTTCTCCTTTCTTCATATGTGTTTCCATTGCATAAATTGCTGTCTCCCAATGCCAAGTCTCCTCCAGTGTGGGTATGTTCCCTGTGCTGCTCACAGTATCGCAGGACGTTGAAAGAGGTCCTTTCTGTCTCTGGTTCTTTTCTCTCACTTGGGATTCCTTTCAAACATCTCCCAAATCAGGAGAGGCATTGGGCACATTTAGGACTTGGGCCACAATCAGCGCTGGTGAAAAATCCTTCACCTCCGTGGTGTTACAGCAGGAACTCTGGCTCCTGCTGCCAGTGTTTGCTTGTGGATCATTAGCAGACATTGTGAAAAACACAGATTATTAGGACTGACTGAGAACACATCAGTTTCAACCTCTTTCCAATTGGAAACACTTTAGCAATAGCTCCTTTCTGTCTCACGTTGCTAGGGCAGATTTCCATGCAGGCTCTTATTTTAAATCCTACACCAGTGCTTCTACCCTCAGTCCTTAATCTCTGATGCTGGCCCTTGATGAAAATTTCAGTGCACCGTATCCACTGAATTTCCCTTATACATAGTGGCAGTCAGCTCCTCAGGGAACACCAGCAGATTAGTTGAGTGTGACCTCCCACTACTTCAAGTGACATAAGTTTGGCCTTCACAGAGCATTACTTTTCCAGGTGTTCTCCCACAACATCCCTTAAAGTGAGTTCCAAGAATTTCCCAGAGTAAATATTTAAACTTACTGGTCTGTCTCTTGACCTGTTATGTCCACCACCTTCTAACTCTCATCCATCTCCCCCATTTTAGACAGGCAATTTAAAATGCCAGAGAAGAGCTTGACAAATTGTGTGCATGCCCACAGGTGTGTATGTTATGGGATGTGCTCTCCATCCATAGAGGATGCTCACCTTGTCCTGTGCCCTTGAAGAGTTAGCCACTGATATGGGGAGATCTTCCTCTCTTCATCCTCTGTAAATTTGGCCACAATTTTGCAGATGAAAATCATTTAATAATCCTTCTCTCCTCTTATCACTGATCTAAGCAGACTTTCATTCTCTGTCACCAGTCTAAGTCCTGCATATATCACTCTCAAGATAAGCACTTTCTCCTCTGTATCCTCCCCACCAGCTCCTTGTTTTCAAAACCCCAAACCCCTCCATGTTATGAGGCCAGTTTCATTGTTTCTCAGAGATACTTATGCACAAAGAACTTTGCTGACACACTCAGCATCCCGTATGGCTGCTGCTTTCCATCCCTTTGCTTTCTCCTGCTTTCTTCTTCCTCCTCTCTGCTTTCACTGTGATACATCAGCAGTGTCCTATCATGGTCTCTATCTCTTGCTTCGCCAGCCTGGTATATGTTGGTCCCTTGATCAATTTTTTAATTGTCTTTATTTTCACTAGACTGTTTAGGACAGCCTTCCCAACTGTATCTTAAAGACCTGCACTGAAGCCCAGACAGCTTTCTTCGGCTCATTTTGCATTCTCCGTAAGCCTGTTCTCTAAGAGGCCAGTGGTTTTGTACGGCTGCCCTTTTTGCAGACCCTCCTCAGCACTTCAGCTCTGCAGGGAATATAATCATTGCATCCTAGATGATCTTCAGTTTCGAGTGTATTTATTGCAGCTGCTCAATTTCCTTTAATCTGCCATTTCTCCTTCTCCTCCCCCATGATTGCCTTCTTTTCACTGAACTCTCAGTGCACTGAAGGAGGATTTTACCTCTGACCCTTGCTGCTCGTTCCAGCCCCATCCCTGCACTGACTCACACTGGTGCCTTGTGCACTGATTATCGCTCGTTACCCGTGTGGTTTAACAAATGCACTGGGCCCTTTGCAAACAAGTGCAAATGTCGCAGACAGCACACTCCTCACTGTGACCCCTCAGGACTAACTGAGGGAGAGAAGACAACAATTTCATGCAAAAATTGCCCGTATCATCAGCACCGAGACGGACATAAAGACTGAGAAACTCTCCCAGACCTGCCTGAGAGAAGGAAACCTTGATGACAAAGATTACCCGTGTCTGTCAGAGACTTGTAAAACAATGTACTTCTCGGTGGCGCTGAGCTACGTTTTTATGTAGACGATGCATGTCCCTTCAGCAAGAAGGTTGAGTATAAAACCACAAACATCCCTTCAGAGCTGGAGCTGAAACAGCCAGAGCAGCCCCAGATGATTATGAAAGACATCAACATGCCTTCCTCTATGTTAAGCTGTGTGAGCACGCACATACCCTGAGGTTTAATTGGTGTATTAATGTATTAAAGCACTGACACAAACAAACAGGGACCGCTTTCATAAGCTACGAAATCCTTGAGTACATTGTAATTAGCTGGGCTTGTTAAACCACTTAATAAGCAACAGATAGCATGTGTCTGATGCCCCCGTGCCTTGGCTCAGTGGGAAAGACAGATAAGTGCTTAAATATGAAATGAGTTCAGTTCTAGGTGAACCCTTAAGAAATATCACTTCATTCCCTGTCATAGGGAGTTTCTGCACACGGTAGACACAGATGAGACTGGTGTCAGAGTCCCAGGTTTCTCTGGGACACCCATAGTGTCCCTGGGGTCCTGTTCTCTGTCTGGCCATTCACTCCCATGTGCTTCTGCAGGAACTGCATCAGCCTGGGGAAGGCAACACAGCAGCCTCAGTTTTCCTTCCTGAAAACTGCCTCCAAACTACACCCTTAGCAAGTCTTATTGACTATTGATTGCAAAAGTGTTCTAAAAACCTTCTAATAGGACAGATACAGAAAAAGGGAAGCAACACAGCAGGACAAAAAATCAAACACCATGTAGACAGCATTTCTCATCAGATCCCAAAGCTATAGATGAACTGTAGATTCATAGCGGGGGGGAACATTTCCCTGTGCTTATCCAGGCTCTTGAGGAACCTGTGGGACTTGAGGCAGTCTGAAGCTCGCTGAGGATATGTCTGAGCTGGTTAGAGAAGAAAGAAGAGCTGCTGTGTGCCCCTCTCAGCAATCAGGCAGCTCCCAAACTGTGTCTGGTGGGTTCCAAGGAAAGGTGGGAAGGGCAGGAGCATGGGAGAGAAAGGTCTGTCTCAGACACAACAGGAGTTTACAGTTTCAAATGCTGGGCATCATTCCTTGCAGTCTTATCTTTGGGGTATTGTGGGCAGGAAATACCTAAAAACTGTTTCTCCAGTATGTTGATTCGGATGGGGTATGGCGAGGGGAATATATTCACATACAACACAGTGGTGGTACCTCGATTTTCACCAGCTCACAAAGTGGACCAAAGTAGCGAAAGCCAGGAAATCATCCAAAACACAACCCAAAAGCTTCCTGTCCAGCGAGGCGTTACCACAACGCATGTTGTAATCACCCTTTGCTCACTTGCTGAGGGCTCCCAGGAAAGGGGACAACTCAGCATGAACGCATTTGGCACAAGCGAGACATCTCTAGGGTGGCTCAGCACCCCTGTGTGCAGAACAGGCAGGCAATTCCTTAATTTTATCCCAAATTCCAGCTTACACTAACAACGATATCACCAATCCACACGCCCCTGTGCAGCCCAGCTGGGTGTCCAGCACCCAGCAGCTCTCCCCCAGCACATCACTATGCATAACAGCAGCTTGGAGAGAATGAGCAGAGAAACTCCCTTAAACATCACCTCCACCTGAGTCCACCATGGGCACTTGCAGCTCTGCAGCTTCTCCTAGATCCTAACTGGATTCTTCTTTTCATCTTTATTCTGCCTCCTCTTCTAGCGCTGATCCCCAGGCTTGCTGCCTTGGAGCTTCCTCCAAATGCTGCATTCATCCATTTTTAAAGGTGACCTTCCAACTTTAAAAGAACCTTGCAAGCTTCATTGTTTTCATTTGCCCTCTCCTTCTTTTGAACCTGCTCTTCATTATTAATTAAAAAGAGGCATGAAAGATTTCTCTATTAAAAAAATAAAATCTTTAGAAAGAGCACATGTTCCCAAATAATTTCTCTCCCAGTTTTTGCAGCAGCCTTCTTGGGGTTCATGGCGCTTGTTTACTGCAAACTATTGGCTGCCAGCTCTGACGGTGAAACCCGCTTGGGTGTTTGGCCTCCTCCTGCCCCCACATATCCCCATCATCTCCACCCCACCACTTGCCTCTCCCTCCCTTGTGCTGTCTTTGCTGTTTGGCAAAGCAGTGCCCTGAAATGTTCTGGGTAAAAAATAACCTTCGAGGGAGCAGGGGTAGAAGTGGGGTTATTTTTAACTTGGATCATATTAGACACTCAGGTTAGACTGTGGCCTCATAAGCTCTTATGTTGGCACAAATGAAGAGTAACAAATAAATGAAGTTCTCTTTATCTCACCTGACTGCCAAAGCTGCGTCTCACAAGCCCTGGGGCCATACAGCAATGGAAAGGGAAGGTGCCTCCAGCCCTTAGCAATAATAATATTACTCTTGCCAATGAATTGGTCACAGTAATTAAAAAGGCAGTAACAAAGCAACATGATAGTTTCCTGCTGTTGTGTTAAAACATTTTGCCATTTAATCAGGACAAGCATAAACTGAATTTTTACTGCAATACAACTGAAATAACAAAGCAAACTATAATCTCATAAAAAAAAGCTCAGCTTCCAGCCCTTCTCTTAGATTACAGAATCAAACTGTAAAACCACAAAGAAAAAGCAAGCAAGCAACCAACCAGTCTCCCTTTCACCCTTTTCACTTTTTTGGCTATGATTTCCAGTGCTATTCAGACAGGTTGTGTTGACTACTTCTTCTTGCCAAGAGGTCAGGACACCACAAACCAGAATCATGCAACAACACTCTCAATTTAGTAACGTGCATTTGCCTCCATCCAAGAAGCCATAGACATTCTCTGTTCTATGGACATCTGGCTGCCAGGAACAAGGTTGACACACACATAAGTTTTTTATGCTGACCACCAAATGACCATGAATGAACAGGAGACCTTATTCACAGCTGGCTTGTGCCACACCGAGCCTGGAAGTGCCTGTCTCAGTCAGAAACGAGCCAGAAGCTCTTTCCAAACCATTCAATCCCATTTTCCCCAGCTGCTGTTTGCCAGATCAAGTGTTAACCTTTCAACCCTTCTTGACCTCAGAGCATACTTAAGACTCTTCATTCTCCATCCAACCCAATGTGTCCATGCTTGTTCCAGTAGCCCAACTCCCACTAAGATGTACCTTTTACTCCTTTAAAGACCAAACACCAAGCTGCACAACAAGGGAAGCGGCTGATTAGGTTCTTGCTACAATTATCCATTGAAAGTAAGAGAGTACTGCAGATTAATTTATTTTTAGGAGAAAGGAGGGCTTCCTGAAGCAAAGGCAAGATCAAGCGAAGGTGCTACCAGGTCAAGATTTAGTACAATAAATAATAGAATGCTCCTCGCCTCACACCCTCAGCCTTTCCTTAGCTCTGATGCTTGGTTGGTTTCATCTTTGTGATATGAATGATTCATGGAGCCTTAAAATATATATATAATCTATATCTCTTAGAACAAAGAGTCTTTATTCAGGGTGCTGTGAGGGAGCAGGGAGCAGCATGTGCGATGCCTGCGCTTGGGCTGGGATGTCCCTTGGGTAAGGACCCTTGTGGCTTCCCACTTTTGCAGACCCAGAAGCTGTTCTGAACTGGAAGCTGAGCTCTGCGGGAGACCCCAGCTCAGTCTGCAGCACAGGGACGTGCTTGCTGCTGACAGCCATAAGAATTGCTTTTTTGAATCACACCCAGGACCAGCTCAGAGCCAGGCTCTTCTCATCCATCCCTGGCAGCTGGAGTGTACAAATACCATCAGTGCACTGTGGGGGACTTAAATCATTTATGCAGAATTACAGATGGGGAAGCTGCAGCAAAAACTTACCTCCATGTCACAGCGTAATCCACTGAGGACTTTACCATCTCAACTTCCAGTTCTCTGCCTTGGGCAGCAGATCACATTTAATGATTGTGTCTCTTCCCTTGGAAATCCAACACCATCTTTCCACCATCAATATTTGATTCCTACTGTGCATACAAACACAAACATACACACATCCCTGCACCATGATCAGCGAACATCTTACCTCTCTAGACAAGATCATCGTTTCAGACAATTCCAAGGGTGTTATGTCCAAGTAACCAAAGAGATGGTCATCCTCCGATTTCTTGTTGGGGAACCTAAGCATAGGCCTGGGTAAGATCTGGTGAAAGCTCAAAGCATGAGGATCCACCATTACTCAGAAGGGAGCACAGGCGAAAAATAGAGTTCTCAGACAGGACAGGCTGGGCAGCAAAGTTCTCCATGGCTTGTGCCCAGCAAGCTATGGGATGTCTCCCTCCCTGTGCTGGCAGACCAACAGCTCAGGTAACCAGAAAACCTCAGCTTCATAGTACCATAAACAAAGGGCACAGACTTGCCCCAGAAGGATGAACCATCCATTAAGGCACCATTCATATATTCTTATGTAGCCCATTTGTTTCCAGTGGTCCTTTAAGGATCAAAGAGCCAGGTTTCCATCTGTGCTGTATCTACAGCTCATGATCACCACATTTCCTTGCTCTTTGGATTCTTAGAGATGTCCTTCCTTAGAAGAGACATTGTCAATCCTTACTCATTTGTGTATACCTGACGATATCTTTTATGCTCAGGAGTCTTCTTTATTTCCTAAGGGGTACTCTAGTATTCTGGCGAGAGATGTTCTCCTTTCCTTGTAAGACTGCTTTTGTTATCAATCTGCCCATTTTCTTTGAGGCTCAGGCCAGCACCACTACGTCCAGGGAGGAATTTTTGGCACAAGATTAGATGTTTCACACATTACAGTCCTGCAGAGGAGCTTAAGGACCTACACAGAACAGTACCCAACTCCCAGGAGTCCCCTCTGAGGTTAACAGGATTAACCTGAACTTTCAGTCTAGTCACAGGACAGTATTTTCATCCAGGATGCACTGTCAGGGACTTTGCTGCCTTCTTCTGAAACTCTGGCTACAGATCTTCTGATGGAATCGAGTGCCAAGTGTTTCATGTGGCTGCAAAAGAGGCAATCCATCTGAAATGAACGCCCTGCTGGCACCAGACAGGAGGATTAAGGCACAGCAGAGCCTTTTTTCGCTTATTGCTGATGAAAATGAGAGACTAGCACTACCATGCAGTAGCCACCCTTGCAGTTCTGTGCTCCCGAGATTTCTAGAGGAGGGAAAGCCGTGCTGAACAACTCCCACAGCTCTGCCGTACCTGCTGGCACCCCGGCTGCATCCCCCAGCCCTGACCTGGGCTGTCAAGCAGAAGCGATGGCAGGGGTTAACTCCAAATCCAGCAGCAATTGGCTCTTCTTGGTTTTTTGGCTCTCACACAGTGCCACATCTGCAGAATTTCCAGCCAGAAGAGCCCCTGCTAGTTCCCAAGCAGGGACTGACAGTTTCTCACTGATAATGCCTAATGCAGTCCCTTATCCTTTATGCATTTAGAACAGATCCATCAAAATGATTCCTGCTAGAGGTCTGAATTCAGCATATTACATACAACAGCTCCCTGGAAGGAGAAAAATGACACTTACCTGTCTTTAAGCGAGTCCTTTCTCAGTTGCCTGCAATGTCTGTGCACTGGGAGGTGCGATGGCTCTGCGGGACGGGTACCTCTGGAGTTGTTCTAGCACCGCTGAGCACATGACTGGAGCTTAAACACTCTTAAACTTGCAACCCCTCTGGCACCATTCGATGAACAAACATGTCTCAGGAAACACAAAGCAAACCTGCCGCCACCTTCAGCACTCTGCAGAGGACTGGACCAGGCACTGCCAAGCAAGGAGTGACTGTGCACAGCTGCTCCTGTCATCCCCAAATATTGCTTGGCACTGATGTAGCAAAACCAAACTGTTCTGTTGATCCAAAATATCTCTAAAATTACCAGATAAAAAAAGGCCTTGTGAGGAAATCTGAGCAGAGGTACAACCTCTTTGGCCAGGCAAGACAAGTTCACGTTGGTGGTGTTTGATGATGCCACCTTACATCCCCTTTATTGACACCAGGGACTGAATCCCCGTGCAACCAGGCTATGGACACAAGCAGAACATCAATTTGCAAGACCATGAGCTCCTTCTCTCTTGTGTCAGATGTTGCAATACATTCTACCGCCTCACTGGTTTGGTTCACAGACTGCAAATATCCCTCCCTCTTCCAATTATCTTAATAAACAGCTTGGACACATCTCTGACTCACTTAAGATAATGATGACCTGGCCATGATTAGCTTATTCAGACATCCTGGCAGTTTACTGAGTCTAATGCGACTCCAGTCTGGCTCTTTCCGACTTCTTATGAATGACACTGACCTCCAGCAGTGGCTGCGCTGAGATCAGCGGCTGCAGACCCACATACAGATCAGATACAGGCTGCTCCCAAAACTCAAGCTGGAGCCATGAAGGATGCTTGCTCTGAAAACAATCTCTTAACTGCTCCAAAGGGCCTGGGGAACAGTGGCTTGTTTGGTATTTTTACCATCAGAGCTGGTAGGGTGGTACCAGTCCCAAGATATGAAATGGAAACACGGGGTTAGGGACAACCCCAAATATCAGATTACTGAAGAGCATCCCTGCATGTTACATTTCTGTCTGCCTGTCTGAAACATTCACTCAGCCAGCCTGAGAGCAAAAGCAGCACCAGTCAGCCAGTCACATAACATGAATATTTG
The DNA here is from genome assembly GCF_037038585.1 of Patagioenas fasciata. Taxonomy (NCBI): domain Eukaryota; kingdom Metazoa; phylum Chordata; class Aves; order Columbiformes; family Columbidae; genus Patagioenas; species Patagioenas fasciata. The sequence goes on from NC_092531.1 coordinate 20,809,945, forward strand.
AAGCAAACCCTCAGATGAAAAAAGCCAAATAGTCTGAAATCATAGGCAAACCCTTACAAAAAGTCAACTTATCTGCAGGAATTGGGCACAGGGTCACAAATGACTCACTAACAGGAGAGCAAATTATTTAACCAGCACTTGGAACGAATCCTTCAGCTTTGTAGAGAACAACTAAAATTTATTCCTGCTGATTAGTCAGCAGCTACACTCACAAGTTCAACATTAATAAAGTTCTAATATAATTTTCTTGTACTTGCACACTGCTTTACTGCTGGAGAGATTATAATCTTCACTTAGCAAAGGAATCATCCCACATTTCTTCACCGGGGCTGGGAGTGTGGGTTGGGATTTATTCTAGCTCTTGACAAACTCAAAGACTGAACTCCACCTCAAAGTGCTGTCTGGCAAAAGTTCAGTTAACACACTCTTGAATTTCCATATTGATTTCATTAAGACACCACTTCTTTGGAAACCAGTTACCAAATCCCATTAAGGAAGACAGAAACACAACCCCCAAAACTCCAATGGTGCACCCAAGGAGGTGAAATTCAAACTGAAGAATGATGTCAGGAGCTGACGCAACCAAACCGAGCTCCCAGCAGAAGCAAAGAGGTCTTGGATCTGCATCGCTGAGCCATCTGTGTCTTTCCCACATGTCAGTTTACAAGAAACACAAAGCCACGTTGAACAAATTAACTTATTTTTACCGCTGGATTTCCTATGCTGTTTTTTAGGAGTCCAGGCAGAGCAGTACCTATGTGATCCCCCACAGCCCGCAGTGCACCTCTGCAACACAACAAGCTCAGGTCACCGGAGATATGGAGCTGGTGGCTGATGCTCTCCAGCATCAGACCACGTGCTGGCACCACCAGGAGCCTGCTTGTCATGAAGAGTGTGTGGAGGGCACATCAGAGAAACCACAAAGATACAGACAAAGCAAAATGCACCACAGCAGCAGAGGAAGATGCGTCATTGCTTCACCAGATAAAGCACTTTTTCCGGCTCTTTGTGTGCTGGTTTCCCGTCACACTCTTTCCCCTTCAAACCAGCTGTATGCATTTTCCCACAGCCTGTTAAACTTTTCTGTCAATTGATCGGTTTCTGCAGGACCGGTAAATATACAACTAATAAGGCCTCTGACTCATTGCCTAAGCCACACCGGAAGCACTTCAAAACTTTAAGCAAAAATGAAGTCACCTGGCGTTGTTTCCTTGCATGCTCTCTTCCTGCTGCTCCTCCAAACCTCTGGTTTTCAGCTTTGTGACTGTGTCTAGGCCTCTTTATCCTCTGCTAATGCCAGGGCTTAACCCCAAGGATCTGCAGCTTGTTCTGGGTACAAATCAGAGCAGAGCAGTGATAGGCTGGCGCAGTTTGCTGAAACAGCAGAAGCATCTTCCTCTGAGTGCCCACAGCTCCCGGGACTTCTGCCCCACCACACTGAGCACAGACACACTGGAAAGCCGAAAGACCTGTGGCAGAGAAAACTACCACCTTCAAATAAGCTCCAGCCTCTTGAGAAAGAAGGGCTGACTCCTTGAAAGCGCAACTAAATAAACAAAAGAGCAGCAAAAATATAAAGACCCATCCTGCACAACTTGGATAAGCAGTGGCAGAGTCTCAATGTACACCAATCATGACCTACAGCATCACACACATCAAACACTTGCCTGTAGCAAATCCAGTCCTAAGGTCCCATCAGGCCACCCATGGCTTCCGTCATTCAGAGAGGTATCATGCCAGAATCAGACAGTGCGCATCGTACTTGCTCCAGGCATGAACTAAAAGAAACGTGACTCCATCTTTTTAGAGTCCAAACAGGCAGACCATACCAGCAGCATAAGTAATTGGCTAATCAGCCCCTTGTTTGCAAAGTTTCTGGGCTGTGAAACCTGATAACGGACCTTAGAGTATTGGGGAGGAGAAGGCAGAGCTTCGAACACCCATATTTGTTTCCCCCGTCTCAGAAAGGAGAGGGAAACAGGGATGAAATCTGATGCAGCTCAGCCGCTTGCAGACATCCCTGGAAAGGTAAATATCTCAGCCATCACCCAATCCTGTGAACTGCAGCACTCAGTCACTTCTAGAAGTACACTCATCAGAAGGGAACAGCATGCAGAAGTTCACCCATAGCATCATTTTATACATTTGCTCGAAAGTCATGCCCAGAAGTTACAGGAACAGAACGATGCCAGAAAACTTATTTCTATTTTGCTCATCAAATTCCCCACCAGGTTTTCTAAGAGGGTTCCAGCACCATTCACCAATATCAGCTCAAACACACCCCCAGCCTCATGCCCAGGCACCTGCAGGTTGGCACAGCAGCTTTAAATCACATACATGACATCTCCCAGTAGTGATTCTAAGACACAACCAATAAGACACATCCTCATGCCCAGCCCTGCACACTGTAGAGTGGCTCCTCTCTCCTCCTGGAGCAACCAACCATCCTCACACAAACTCCTGATGAGGAGCCTGAGTGCAACACTCACCTGTACCCCATCACCTCTATATCACACACATCCTCACTAGCTTAATAAGGAGGCTAATTGTCCCTGACAAAGAGAGAACAGTCCAACACCCAACAGGAGAGTAATTTGCACAGTCAAGCAGGGAGACCTGCAGCAACAGCATGTTATGATACAAGATTATGACAGCCACAACAACCCTCTAGTGTCAAGCTCTCTGAGAGATAACGTTCCTAATAAGATTCCTTCCACTAAGCGTAGAAACATGTCTTGGCAAATTGTGACACCATCTCCCAGCAGTACTGCCTTGTCCCTAAGAATATGACCATTCTAAGCTACAAAAAACAACAGGTGGTCAACTGAGACCATCATCAGCAAAACCTTCAAGCAAGGAAACATCTTTGTACCTAATGAGAATGACAGAAGCAAGAGCTACACCTGAGCAACATTCACATCACAACTGTAAATCCCACCCTCTGCATCCCCTGAACCAACCAGACTCCCCACACGTGGACCATCTCATGAAGAAGTAGACTATAGGACGTGTCATTCTGAACATTTATTTATTTTGCCTTCAAAGAAGAGACCTGATGCAGCTGTTTCGTTAGAAAATAAAGTGTTTATTAAGAAACTAGACATTGAACACCCCTATAGTCTCTGTGAAAAGGGACTGTCCCATTTCCCATTAGCACAGGATGATAGTTATGGCAAGATAAGAATGCTCAAAGATGGAGGAGTCTCATTGACAGAAAATGAGGTAATGATTTACAATAATTAAAAATAAAATAATTTTTTTTAAAAAAAAAAACATCCTTAGACTTGCTACTTAAAGCCACCAATTGCAAACGGCCATGACTGGCTTTTGTTTTCAGCAGTGAGGAACCAGAGACTTTAACTGGTGTTAAACAAATTGAGACATTGATCACAGTGGGGAGAACTGCTTTAAATTATGCTGTACGGTCCGGAGGATTTCTTCTAAGCAGAGATGGACCTGAGCTGCAAAATTCAACCCTTCCTCTGCTAGGGTGTTTGGATATAGGCTTCTGGTCCAGGCCCACAGATGTATCTCTAGTACTGATACACACAGCTGAGAGCAGAGTCCCCTGAACAGTGCTAGGGAGAGGAGACGGTTCAGACGGACAAGACATCCCCAGGTCGGGTGGGCGACTTCCAGGAGATGAGGAAATTCAGTCCGGACAAGCACCCAGTGATTCACACGCTTGGTGAAGCTCCTCCTCACTCCGTGAATCTGCAGAATTGAGGTGTCAAGAGCACATGGCCGCAGGTCCTCTCTGGTAGTGCACCTCTCGCAATTCCAGCTCCAATGCGGGCAGGAAACATTGTTGGGAGTTTTGGTCATGGTTTCTGAAGCCATCCAACCTGAGCCAGGCCTCCTCATCCTAATATATACACCTCCTAAGGCATGTCTGTTAACTTAAAGTAATCTGCTACCATTTCTCCTGTACTCTTCTATTGCACTTCACCTTTTTATGTGAGCGAATCAGGAGAAGCAGCAAGAGAATGGAATATTCCCAGGGACATGATAATAAAACCTCCTGGTAATTTCCAGGGTGGTTCATACAGGTCACCGTAAGGGCAGGATGAAGCAGAACATTCCATTCTGAGGCTTCTGCCCCATTCTGGCAGAGGGGGACTATGACTCTTTCCAGTTGCAGTGACCCTTTAGAGCTGGTGATTTAGAGACATCCCTGATGTGATAAGGTCGTCTCGGGCCACCAAGAAGGCAAGAAAATCTGAGTGGCTGGTGAGCAAGTTCCTGGTTCAATACTCCTCTCAGAAAAGGATCTGGCAACACTTGAAGCTTTGGGAAGGTTATTTTCCCTTAGAGAATATCTGCCTTACTTATAGGTTATCACTGATATGTGTGAGCAAAACTGTATTGCCCATACACGTGGCATCCAAAGAGTCCAAGGAAAGCTCTGTAAGTTGCCATGAGGGTAGCTGGCTTCTCTTGAGGACAGGATCAAAGGGTTTATTTTTCCATCTGAGAGGCTTTGGATGAAATAAGACAAAAGTGGGAAGGGAGAGGGAGAGAGAATATTGGCCAGAGAGCAGGATCCTGTTTATGCCAGAAAAGAAGCAAGAGAATACTTATTTTTCCTCCCCTTCAGTCAGTCAGCCTCACGCTGATGGTTCTGGGTACATGACTGGGTTACAACCAATCTCCAGTTGGGTGGGAACACAGGGAAGAGCTAAAGTGGGCTGGAAAAGGCCCAGCAACTGGGACCTGCGTGCGTCTGATATGCTTTTCCACTTTGCTTACTGCCCTAGTCCTGGCAAGGACACGGACCCTCCTGCGCTATGGATTCTCCATCCATGCGGGAAGTCCAGGCAACTCCTCAGATAAAGCTCATCATTCAAACAGCAGGGAGAGACCAGAGTACGACAATGATATAGTCAGATCCAACAAGCCGCTCTAGCGCACACAGACAGACAAACAAAAAAAAAAAATAGCCTCCTAGAATATGTGCACTTCAAAGATAACCACATTCTCTTCCTGTCAGAGAAGATTATTTTTTTCTTTCCATTATTATTCCTTCCAACATTATTTTCTGTGCAAGAACTGGGAGTGGGGCTGCCTTTGTTCTTACCAAAAGTCTTCGTTCTGCATTAGATTCTTCCAGGCTCCCGCCTCGGTTCGCTCTGGGAAACCTCCCATGGCGGTGCCACACAAGAGGTGATGGCAGCATTCACTGGGTGTTGCGAAGACACAAGCTTACAAGGAAAACTCCAAGCAGGGAGGACATGACTAAAGATGTCAGTTTGGTTGGCTTGGTTGGTTTTGTTTTGTGTTTTATTTTAAAGCAAAAAGTACAATTATTTACTGTGTTATTAGGATGACTCCTTTTCAACCGGGTTTTAATTCTCTTTATTTGCTCTCATTGCTGCTGTTGTGCCTTGCAGGAATATTTAACGTACACAGCGACCACTGGAGGAAAAGAACAACCCTGTTATCTGGTGACAGAGAACCACAGTTTCAGTTGGCTTTAACGTGTGTACAGGCAGGGCTGTAGAGTCCTATTAGGAGGAGACCTCAATCCATACAGACCACGCTTACTGCTTCCCACCATTTTGAGGGCACAGCCTATAAACTTGACATCAGAACAGGGACTTTTAAGGAGTTTTTAAAAGCCATGACGTCCTTTGCTGAAATAAACACTGACATCCTCAACATAAATGCCTTGGTTAAGAGGTTTGGAATGTCCAGGGAGGCTTATTGGATTCAACATAATTTCTCTGAAACCTAAAGGGGAAAAAAAAACAGAAAAAAGAAAAAAGCAAAATAAAGTAAACGAAAACAAAAAAGAGCAAAACTAGAAAAAAAGAGAGAGATATCGACACACATGTAATTATTAAAAAAGAACCAAATGAATAACCAGCAAACGACTGTAGTTAAATTAAAGCCAAAACGCCCTCTCTGGGCAGGGCTACCTCACTCTGTCTTTACATAACCAACAGGCAATTATTTCACGTGGTGCATGCAGGCACAAGTGCTCTGAGGACAAGGGGCATGCAAGCAGTCTGGATGGAGAACTGGGAACAACTCTTTTCTAGAGTTTCCCACTAATCAGGTGTGGAAAAGTCCTAATTCCTACCTAGTCCATCTTTCCCCTAGGCAAGGGGTGAGAAAAATGGAGAATCCTTCCTATGTCTACTTTCCTCTCATGATTTGTTTAGTCTGGCTTAACATTCCTGAAGCTGAAGAGTACCACTGTGAGGCTGGGGAGACCTGACTCTCGTAACCCCATAGACTTCCTTAGCCCTAGCTGTCCCATCTACACCCAAACCTGCACACTGGAGGCACCTTCTCCTTACACAACCCCACCTCTTTGAAAGTAATTTGAAAGTTTAGAATTTGCCAGAAATACTGGCAAGATGAAAAGTAAAAATAAGTGGAGCAGGCATTCTCTTTCCTTCAGCCCCAGTGAACATACTGCACAAATATAACATTTTCAAGGGCTGTATTATCCATCCCTTCATAATGCTCCTGCCTCGGGGTGCCCCAGCCAGGGAAAGCCACTACTAGCATGTTTGTAATATAGAAATGATTAGATGATAATTACTATTAAAGATGAGAATTATTCTCTGAAGCTAAATAAATGCAAATATTCAGGACTCATCAGAGAATAGCTCTCTGGACTGGAGGGAGCAATCCTGTTGTGGAGCACTGGAAGGGAGCTCCAGGAGGGAACCCTTCTGCTGGGACACCCAGTCCCACAGCCCTCTCCTCAAAGCCTGACTGAAGGAGGGCACGTTGCAGTTCACTGTTAGGACACATCCTGATGTTTACCTTACATTTCCCTTCTTCCTGACTTGAAACCCTGTTTGTTACCATCTTTTGTGCCCAGTTCCACAAGTTCTTGCAGAAAAGGCCCACATATTTGTCTTCAGGTGTCAGCTCATCATTTTTACTTTCTCAGACACCCATTTGTAGCAGTATTTCTACAACTGAGGTCATTCCAAAGGGCTGGAATGAGACATGGCAGGAATAGACATATGTCGTTAAAGATGGCTGCTAAAATTGCAGTGAAGTTGCTCTTAGCTCAGATCAAGTATGTAGACATAAAAGACTTCTATGCCAGCTTTCCAAAATCCCCAGTACAGATCCAATTGCCAGGATCAAGACACACATGGCAGGATCCTGAGGACTGCTCTAATCTGTCCCAACTTCTTACAGATCCAAAGGGGTTTTCCAAGAGAATTACTGGGATGCCTTGGCTATACAATTGCTCTAAGGTCTGGAAAGCACTCCTGCTTCTCACATGGTCACAGAATCCCCAACAAATCAAGTAAGTCAGCCCACGTCTGGCATCACTAGAGCAGTGTGGAGCAGCTCAGATGCCCTTGTGAACTGACCTCAATAGAAATGGTCCTTTCCATTAGCCTAGGCACAAAAGGTTTTTCAGACCAAATCTACACCAGCCAGAAGATTTTTTTTCCTATTTCTTCTATTTTTTTCTTTTATATCTATTTATATTTCTTTCCTGCACTATCTTACTGCATCTGCTCATCGAACATGTGCCTCTTTTGACAAACCTGAGAATGTAGACAAAAGCTATTTGTTTGTTTTGGAACATTTAAACTTGTTTGGGGGAAACTATCTGTTATTCTTAGTGGCCCTGAAGGGTTGAACCTCATGGGAGAGTAAAACAGGCTCAGCTTCAGTTCACGTGTCATAAACAAAATTCATAGGCAAATTCCAAGTGTTGAAATATCATTAGTAGTGAGAAAAAGCCTAGCTCAACTCTCAGAGCCAAAGCAGAGTTTAAAGTGCTGATGCTTGGAAAAGTGTATGTAAACTAAGTCCATTTCTTATCAGAGTCACTGGGAGACAAATAAACATGGCATCCCTGAACGTCACTATTTATCGTGTTATGGTTTTCATGATATAAATATATTTTATGGCCACCAAAGGATGGCTGGGAAAGACTATACTCAACAATACTAAGTATCTCCAAGGAGCATTCCTGTCTACTTTATTTTCTTTGCATTTCTTAGCTCTGCTAAATTAAGGCAATTCCACTTCTGCCGGACCACACTCAACAGACCTAAAAACCCACTGGGGACACACAGCCTCAATAAAGGGACATGCGAAAGATCAGCAAGACGAGGCTGGGGACGCCGAGGGCTTTTCTCTTTGTTATTGGTGCTATGCTCTGAATCCCAGATGCGGGGATCTCCAGTGACAGCAGGGACTGTGCCGAATGGGACTGCAGTAGGGATTACCCCATAAATGATGTGCAGTCGCTATTGAGAGACAATGAGGAACGTGGCAGGAGGACAACCTACATTTCTGAAGCTTAGGGGCTGAACACACATACCACTGACTTGGGAAAGCAATGCGGTATCAGTCATTTTGGCATCCTCTTCTGATTTCTCAAAGTCCCCAAAGAATCTTTAAAAAACATGCTTCTCTTCTGACTGATTTTCTCTCTTTCTTCCCTGCTGTCTCCTGTACTGCTACCTTCAACCCCATTCTCTTGTATGGAGCAGAAACCAAGAAGGCTCTTGCTAGGTTTATGTATTCTCTGTCAGATATGAGATGCATGATGTTCACTGAGATGGTCTGGGGTTAAAATGGGTGAATCTCAACAGGTTCAGAGTTTGGATGCTGCTATGACAAATGTCATATTTATACCATCAAAGCTATTAGCTCCTGAAAAGTTAGCTTGGAAATGTGTTAAAGAATGTGGGGGTTTTCTTTTACTTTTTTTTTTTTTTCCTTAAAATAAAAAGAGAAAGAAAAGTTTTCATTTTCTTAGAAGGAGTTGTGGAAATTCTAAAAACAATTACTTTTGTGGAGTTTCATGTTTGTCAGTGTTAGCTGGAAAAAGGGAGGAAAAATACTATCTTTGACACTGGTTGTAGATATGGGGGGAAACTCCAATATACAAGCCTGAAAATGGTAATGAGGTTAAAAACCCATCCTGTAGATTCAAATCAAAAGCATCTCCAAAGTCCTGCAAAATTGGGAAGGGTGTGATAGATTAAACTTGGTGGTTCTCCCAGTTCTAATGAGACCACTTTTTAAATTTAAACATGATACTGTCTCTACTAATAGCTATGGTATGGTAGTGAAATCAATGTATGGAGAGTGCTGGAGAACAGGGAAGAGGAATGAGCTCAGATTTGCTGTGCAGCTCTAACAGCTTGAGATGGAGGGAGCAGATGGGGCATTTCTCTAAGCAGGCTGGAAGGATGTGGCAATGAAAGGACAATAAAATTGAAGGCAACCAAACCATGCCATCGTTTTTTGTCCTCAAGCCTGGCCATCCACTTAGTCCTCCAGAGCTGTCTTGCGTTTCCCAACACCCTGGCTCGTGGGTCTCAGCCACTTTACCCCAAGCACATCACCCAACCCAGCCTAGAGCCAGTGCCTTGCAAGGAACACTCCCCATCTACTGACTGAGAACAAGACTAAGGAGATAAATTAGATAATTTCACCTCACCGTTCCCCTTCTGGTAAAACTGCAACCATTCAAATACACCATGCTCCTAAGGCTTTTGAGATGTGAGGCTGCTGCAGGTCACCAGAGAAGAACAGCAGGGAATGTGACACGGGAAGGTGAGAGAACGACGCAGAAAAAGATGCACAACTCCTCATGGCAGCCCCGTCTGCCACCGCAGGAGGGGTGCAGCCCAGATTTGAAACCCATGGATGGAAACTCCTTCTAAAACAGCAGCATAAATTGCTGTGGGAACAGATGAGAAAAGCAACAGGATGCCATGTAACGACTGGCAAAAATGGGTTAAATAAAAATACCAAATTAGGGGCAAGGAGCTGGCCAGACTTAACACTGCTATCCACACAGCCCACGTTAAGCAATGGAGCTTTCATGTCCCGTGTTACAGCAGAATTTATGATATAAAGGAAAAGCAACAGGAGACTCCAACAACAGTGTACATTTTATCTTTCTCTATGCACAGATATGAAGTATGAATAGCATCAAAAGGCGGCATGAAAACCATCAAGCCTGGCCTGCATCCAGAGCGAAGGAGCCATCCGTCTAGTCAAAGCCAGGACTGATACGTCTATATCTGAAGGCAAAGCAACACAGCAATCCAGGTTTCCTGTCACGGATGGGTTCATCTGCAGGGCTATGATACAAACCCCTCTTTTTTTCCTCCTCCACAACACACAGAAGGCCAAGATAAAACCCAGCCTGAGTCCTTGCTCACCACAACACAGCAGGTCACAGAAGCCCAGCAGAAGCGCACTATAAGGTTCTTCCTGACGCTCTCAGCCACGGATTAGCACATCATCTCCTCTACTGTCCAAGGTAAAGTTGAAGAGCCTAGACCTCCTCTCATCCACACCAGCCCCGCAGTGTTGACCACAACAGAGAATCGCAAGAAAATTCAGCCCACAGATTAATTTTACACCAACACGCAGACCTCAAGCAGATCCTCAAATAGAAAACGACTCTTCTAAGATCCACAGAAAGTCTCTGAGAGCTACAGAAACAGTTATGATTGTTCATTTGCATGGAGACAGGGTCCTTAGTCCCCTCCACAGTAGCTCACCTCGTATCTTTGTTCATTTTCCATGGTTTAACCTCAGGCATAAGAGTCTCCCACTTTAGTCAATGAGACTTGACATCACTGGAAACCTCTTGGGAATGTGCTAGGCGTAGCTCTAGCTACAGTTTGTGGCATCTTCATCTTCTCCACAACCCAAAAACTACGAGCAGAGGATCGCAGCACTGCATGTGTTTTTGAGGGCAGGAAAGGGAAGAGACAGCTGAGAGTAAGAGAAACAGCAGAAGCAAATGGGTCCAGAAGATCCCATTTCCACACAAATTTCTCTCATGCTTAACTAGAGCAGAGGAAGGGTTAGGAATATACCACAGGCACTCAACAGCTGAACAATGTTCCTTTAGAAAAGGACAGTGTCCACAGATTTCCACACAGTGAACACTTTAAGACTATGTGAGATTCATTAAACCTTTGGTCGGAGGAATTCCAGTATCCACCGCATTTCCACTGTTGTCGCTGTTAATGTGGGCCATATCCATATTAGCCAGGATCACAAGTTTGTTTTCTCTGGAACTCCTTCATGGATGGAGTAGTTCCAAGACGCTAAATGGTGTAGCCTGATAGCTCAGGAGGCAGAGCTCCAAGATTCCCCACCAATCCCCCTTAGGAAAAGCCCCAAAGTAGGAAAGAACTTACCAGGGTATAAAATTTTAATAAATAAATAAATAAATAAATCGAAAAAAAATATTTAAGACCAAGAACAAAACAAAAAGGCGATTTTCAGGTCTGAGATGCCCTGTGATTTCAGTTAAAGCTCCCCTCCCTGTCCAGAGGCACCACTGATGCTTTTCTCCAGACTGCCCAGAGGTGCAGCTATTTAAAGCCACTTGGAGGCCCAACTGCATGATGGAAAGCAGCCAGATCAGTTGGGCCTCTTCGGTTTTGTTTTCATTAGATTGAAGCCAGAGTATGTGAATGACTCGTAAGAGGACCAGGGAAGGGGGAAGGACTGGGTACACAGCAGTTTCACCCACAACATGCAGAGTTTAGTTTCTGTCTCAGTTAAATTGTACTGGGTCAGAGAGAAGGTCCCTGAGCAAAGAGAATGGCTCATTTTGTCCCTCATAACATCCACCACTATGCAAATGTGCATGGCAAAACTCTCGGCATTTATAGGTCAGCTGTGAGAACGAGCTCCAGGAAGGTGTTTCCAAAATGCCCAAGAGTCTGGTGGCCGCTGATATCCCAGGTGTTATCAGGCTATTGCCCTGTCTCTGTCCCTCTGTGTGCTCTCACTGCTAAGTCCAGAAGCCTTCTCCTCTGCAATTCTCACTGCCTGGAAGAACAACAACATCTCCTGCCTCCACGAGTCCCCATTTCTCCTGCTTCTGTGCTCCACAAAGCCTGTGGGACCTGGCATGAAAGATCCCATCCCAACAAGTAATAAGTAATACATCCTTTTCATCACTTTGGTTTTCAAATATATTCTTTTGTCAATTTTTAATACTTTTTTTTTCAAGTCAGCCCTCAGAGTGCTGCCAATTTAAGCACTGTGCACAGCGTTATAAGAGCTTCACATTTCCACTTTGCCCAACAGGTATTCTCGTCCCTCCGACACCGCCTCTGTTCCCCAGCTGCTTCAGACAGCAATAGTTACCCTAAGCATTTTACACAGAGTTATTGAAACCACTGACTAATCTGCCCAGAAATGAAAGAATCTGGTTGGGTTCGTGTTCCTTAATTGCTGATTAATTCCAATTATGGTACAGCTGATCCACCAGTACCACAGATCATCACATCAAAGAGCCAACCAGCAAAGGAAGCCTCTAAGTTAGAACAGCAACAGCCCTGTTGCAAACTTCTTTTCAGCCAGAAAGTGCTTCATAAACATTAATTTGTTACGCCTTGCTCATTCCCTGGGGAGGCAGGAGATGTTATATTCATTATGTAGATAGCAAAACAGTGACATAGAGCAGGACCAGAGTTTCTCCAAGGTCCCTGGAGGAACTCATACAGGCACGGGCACTCAACAGGGAACAGCCCCAGCTCCCAGACTCCTGTCCTTGCCAGGAGACCTGGGGTCTAGAAGGAGACAGAAGCACTCGGTAAAGCCACACTGCCAGGATATGAAAGCCAAAGGACACACACACGGTGCATAGGAAAGCACACAGCTGCTGCAGTCTGCACCTGGAACCTTCCTTGCCCAGGCAGTGTCAACGATGCTTTCCTGCTCAGGAGGAGGCTGGTGGAGGAGCTGATCAAGGCCCAGGATAAATTCTTGCTTGCTCAAGTCTCTTTACTTTGCCATCTGCTCCAACAATACCTTATGTCATCTAGAAAGGCCAGAGCTGCCCTCCAGGAAGCCCAGGAGCGGTACAAGCCCGAGAGCCTCAAGTGTCAGGAGAAGCATCCTGCGGGGAAATGTGATTTAGTGGAGTTCACAAGCTGAGGATGGAGCGTGGGAGATCTCGACAGGCGAGGAGGCACGGAGGACTACAGAGGAGTCATAAATGGGAACAGGAAGAGCTGAGGGCAAAAACACAGTGAGAGCAGCAGGGAGCCTCAAGGAATGAGGTTTTGTTGATTTTTTAGGCTGTTTGGATGCTGTGCTGTCTGGAATTATTGTCCTTTGTCTGTTTCTCCAGTGCTTCCACTTTGCTGCTTGTTTGGGAAATGAAGGCTGCCACCACAGCTCTTCTTCTCTTAATAATTGCCCCACTTGATGGTTCTCAAAACAAGTTGCCTTCTGAACCAAAATGTATCAGAGCACTGTCATTAATTTTCCCAGGGGAGAGCTCCCAGCTCCAGGCTTTGTTTCAAGACCACATTTTGGTGCCTGCCAGTATGAGGTAAGCTCTAAAACACACACCCCAGGGCACAGGGAGGGCTGTGCTTTCCCCAGGGGAAGGGGAGAGCAAACAGACAAACACAGGTTTGCACTGGGATCATGCTGCTCCCAGGGAACAATGTGGGTACTGCCCACCAAATGAGCGGCAGGTATTTGTGGTGGCTTTCCTTCTGCAGGAGGGGAGAAACGGCTTTTTTCCCCACAAAACGTACACGAAACACAGCATGTTTTTTACAAGAGAAGATACAAAATGCTGAGAAGAACTCTTGCAGCCAGCAAGGCAGAGATGAGGTGAGTGGGGAGCCCCCCAACCATGGATGGGTGCTGGGAAGGTAGCTGCTGCTGTGCAAGGGTACCCTCACCCCACCATGATTTGCAGGGCGAGGAAGGTCTGGCACATCACCGCAGGGCAGCAAACAAAGACCTAAGCCCAAAACACATGGCTGTTGTCTATTAGAAGTCTTCATTCAAAGGATGGAGGAAGGATCAGGATTTCTTTCCTAGAAGCTTTTTCCAGCAAGTGGTTTAGCTGTGAATTTTTACTCCAGCAGTCAGCTCCAAGCTTAATGAACTACATGACTGCCAGGCCCTTCTCTGACCCAGTTTCATTTTGGGTCTGAAAATATGTCTCCTCTCCCTCTCACGTCAAGTCACCTAAACACACAAGGCATTTAAAGCACTTCAGCCCAATCTTATTTCACACCATATAATTCTGTGCAAGCCTTTGTGTCTGCCCCACTTGTGTCATTGGCATGTGTTGATCAAATATCAGCAGAGATGAGGGACAGGGAAAGGGCTGAGCTCCCAGCTTCTGGATGGGGAGGCACTGCAACATGGAAACTACCAGGAACACGACTATCCAAAACCTGTTTTCACTCCACCAGAGGATTTCATGCTTGAGAAAAAGGGAAACAGCTTTACTTAGAAAACAAGTTATTTCCTCTTATCCGTCATCTATTATCAGAAGTCCTGCCTGGCACCACAGGCAAAACATGTCCTCCTCTATGTATGCTGCCCCTTGAAGCAAGCGCTGCCCACACCGGGGCAAAAGCATGCAAAACCATACACTTCTAATACGGTACTTCCACATTTGCACATGCAACTCAACGTACGAGATCACAGTCCACAGCCACAAATTCAACCTCAGTAAAAACCAGCCTACGTGCAGAGCAAACTGAGCTTGAGCAATACCAAAAATCACCAGCAGAAAGCAAGGGAGAGTGTGCACACAACCTGCTGCATGTGGGACACGTGGGATGGCCGGTGGGGAAGCGTGCGAGAGGAAGGCAGAGGGGGATGCTGCAGCACGGAGCACGTGGCCGGGAGCAGAGGAGAGGGCTGCAGAGAGCGTGAGCACACACGTGTGGGGCTGAGAGCACAACGCTGCCCAACGTTTACTCTCACTTTACATTACGGATTTAATGGCTTTTAACAGGAGACTTTGTAAGCGATCAGGAATTGGAACAAAAGGAGCTGGGGGAATAATTATTCTAACCAGGGGAGCTAAAGAACATGGCAAAATCGCGTGCTGAGCAATCATGCTAATTAAAGGCACCCAGAAGAATCAGGATAGAAACGCCAAATGGTTTTCACTCTGCTGCCCTCATCCACTAACCGCCTCATCACTCTGAGTCCCACCAGCTGTACGAAGGACAGCTCTGGGTGAGTTGGTTTGTAGCAATAAAGTGATGGAGCTAAACAAGCGACACAGGGGATGTTGGTCCCCTCTGCAGCGGGATGGAGTGATGCTTGGTCTGCCAGACTGAACAACAGCTGCTTTGCATCAGCAGCCTGGGGGAGAACAAATGCCCCCACAGCCGCTGGCTAAGCAACAATGGTCGAAATACATGTCCCAAAAAGCATAACAGCTTCTGGCAACTACCAGCACGAGGCTAAATGTAACCCACAGCCACAACCCTGGTCCTTTTGGGCTGGTCAGCCCTGCTGCATGACTGCCTCTCTGAAATTAGCGGTGGTATGTGGCTCAGCACGGTGGTCTGTCCTGGTTTAGGTCCAGGGATCATGTTTTCAGTGCCACACCAGAGCTCTGGCAGCACCGAACATACATTTTAGTCATCTGCACAGCTCTGGTCCTCACTGAGTTGGGTCCACTCAGGTTGGTGCAGGGGTTTTCCAGTGGGTAAAGACATCTTCTGCGCAGCAGGCATCATCCTGATCCTCTAGTGCTTAAAATGTCAGCTGGGGTTCATGCCATGCTAGCATCAGAAAAGCAAGAACTAACACTACAATGTGAGCAGTTTTTCACCCAGAAAATGTGGAGACTAGGAAAATACCCATGTTGTAGGGGAAGGAAATGAACACAGTATTGCTCCAACAGACTACAGGCTCTACAGACCCAAATAAAAACCTCCTATGCATGTAAAACCCAAGACAGACTCCTCAAGGAGCTGCTGGTCCTTGACCTGTTGGTGATGCCAGGGTGAGATCCTCCTTGGAAATTGCTGGAATCCAACAGGGCATGTAATGTCAATCCAGATGGGTGCAGAAAACACAATTAACAGGACAAATGACACACAGTGGCGAAATCACATGCTGAGTACAAAGAAGTCTTTCTGTCCTTTCCAACCTCCGGGAGAAGGTCCACCTCCGATAACTACTTGGGTGAGATGCAAGTACTTTTCTCTACAGCAGTGCAGATCTGGGTTTTGTTGTGCCAGAGCAGGCAGCTACTGCAGACAACTGTACATAGGGGAGGTGGGACAGCAGAAAAGCAAATGCTAACAATTGCCATCAAGCAACAGCTTTTTATTTAAAAAGCAACGGTTTGTTTGTTAATCAACAGGTCCATTAACATGGAGCAAATGCCTCTCTAATGGACCCAAAGGATCACAAGCTGAACTATTTGTGTGCAGCATCTTTTGATTGATTCATCCTAAAGATCATCAAGTAAATGAGAGAGGATGTAATATTTCTGCAGGAAGCGTTCCACAGTGGATACATTGATCGCGACACTCAGCCAGCTGCTGTGTGCCAGTCCCTTCTTAAAGAGACTTCATATTTGATTCTCTAATTAAATATTGTGAAACTGAGAACAAATCAGGGACATTGGCTCGACTGGGCCAGGCGCTTGGCCCATGGAGACCTGGTATCCTGCCAAGGAGGATCACACGAGTGGCCGATGTCCAACCCGCTCCCTCTACTCCTGCCCTCGAGCCTCACCATCCCATTCCCTTGGTCCTTGCCCGGCTGTACTGATCGCTGCCACTCCGCTGCCTGGCCTCCTCCTACTACCAACTAAATCGTTCACCCAAGCCAAGAGAACCTGCTTGGTGGCACACCAGGAACACTGATCTGCTGACTCATTTATTCAACTTCTACCTGCATCTAAAGCTGCAAAATCATGGTCTGTTTTGCCTGCCAATGATTCTCTGACAACTGCTTTGTCACCACAATGAACCCATTTTAATCCAGAGCACAGTGAACACCCAACAAGACAGGAGGATGCAGGGCTGAGAATGCAGAATATCCTGAGAGCAAAGGAAGAAAATCCAGGACCCAGAAGGAAAATAGCAATGAAAAACATCAGCTGAATAATTTGCCACACCATCAATCCCAGCTGGCAGAGATGGCCTGTGAGCCAGACCTAAGCCCTTGCTGCAGTCCTCAGTTTGCAAAAGTAGGTTATTTTTCCCACAGAGCAAACACAAGGCTGACATCTCCTTTAAGAGCTGTTGAAAAAACATCATCTTATGAACAAGCTCTACAAAAACACAGAGACACTTCCAGTTGATGTCCAAGCCCTGCCACCGCTCACCAAGCCACAGCTCTAGAGATGTCAGAGACCAGCAGGGCCGGGAGACCTGGGCTGCTGCCACCACTCCTGAAACCCACAGGCTTCTTACACATGCAAATGAGCCACACAAATTGAGACCAGATCCTCCTTTTCACCTCTGAGCTACCCATAAATAACAGTGGTATGAGGCAGGTTAAGGGTCTTTGAGGCACATGAAACACAGAGATACAAAGGACGGAGCATCTAGTTGGAGACAAAAGGAGAAAGCTAAACACTCACCCCCATCCCCTGGGAGACACAGCTAACCCTCCCCTCCAGAGATAAGCTCCATCAAGGGTCCAGCCTGCTGGAATAATGTCTCCTTGAGGCAAATCAGAGGTGCCAGCAGCTATAAATGAGTGCCTTGCTCTGCTGTAGCTTCCATCCTTTCTCCCCTTCAGTACCAGCAAGAAAAACAATAAAAAATAAAGAGCCTGCAGGTCCCATTCAGACTAAACTACATGTGCCATCGTGGCTTCACAACCAGGCAACAAGGTAAGAGCTGCAGGTGTAAGCTTGGCCGTGGCTGCTGAGCTCCTGCCCCCACTTCCTTTCTTTTCAAAGAAAAGAAAATTGAGTTTGTATCGACTACTGAGAAAACGAGACAA
This sequence comes from Patagioenas fasciata, assembly GCF_037038585.1. Lineage (NCBI taxonomy): Eukaryota > Metazoa > Chordata > Aves > Columbiformes > Columbidae > Patagioenas > Patagioenas fasciata. Next base: position 20,827,657 of record NC_092531.1, read on the forward strand.
CATTATACAGGACATGACCCCCCGCAATCAAATTAGGTCATTGCAACACCATAACCAGCATAGAATATGTAGCCCTGATAGTGTATAGGATCAAGGAGAATGATTTTATGCAGTAAACATTAAAAGACAATGGGAAAATGGATCATATCAGGACATCAGGCATAACTAGAGTGTAAGATAAGTTTGGAGCAGCAGAAACAAGCAGCACTCCTGTCTCAGGGCTTCCCTCCCATGCTGGCTTACCACTTCTCAGACCTGGTCATTAAAAACATGGCAAGTGCTGGGAAACATCTTTGCTAGTTCCTGCACAGTTTCCTCGCTTTCCTTCCGCAGTGCCCTGATGGTTCCAAAAAGGTAAAGCCATTATTTGCAGAGCAGGTTTCCAGCCATGGCCCTCACTGTGTCAGCAAAATGCCCAACAGCAACACACTTAAGGTGCTGATTTCAGGAGTGCTCAGATCTGTTCAGATACGGGACTTAATGTCCTACTTTTGCTGCAAGTCACCACTTCTGTGTCTGTATATACATTGCACACAGATCATCAGAAAATAAAAACCAAAAAAGCATAGTCCAGCTGTGCAGACCTTGGCCATCATGGTTTGGCACTCAGCTCTGCTCCCACCCCACATCTCTCAAACATCCCGTCTGTGCCCTGTGCCACAGTTTAACCCTGTCCCAGCTCTCTCATCCCCTCTCCTGAGCGATCAGTCTCCCATAGGAAAGTCCTCATCACTCAAGTGCTGAGCAATCGTGTCAGCAGAGACAACTCCACAAAGTTGCTTTGACCCAAACACCCACTACAAGAAGAGGGGAAGGATGTCTCTGGCGGACCAGGTAGACATGTTGGTGGGTATTTATGGTGATGTCAAGGCCACCACATGCCTCTGGGAAGGTGAGGGTGGGTCAGCACTAGGAATAGCATGGTGCTCTTCATCACTATACCAGGACTGTGAGGATCTAAATGTGGAACCAGGTCTCTGCATGAGCTGGGAGGTGAGTATTGGCTCCCCAGGCAGGTAAAAACCCAGTTCAGCACAACTCCCCCAGCACCTGTTTTACCCCATCAAGCAGAGGAATATGCACCAAATAAATTCATCCTACTACATGGAGGAAGGAGGACACAAACCTTCATAAACCCAGTGATTTACATAGCAGTCTGTGGCAGTGGTTTCCCCAACTGCATAATGAGTACATTAAGTTTCGCTAAGCTGATTCTCCAGAGATGAAGAGACAGAAAAGAATAATCGAAACAAACTGTGATAGAGTTTTTGATTAAGCAGCTGATGATCAATAAAAGTTATCTGCAGGGCAGAGAGTGTTAATGAGCTACCATTCCTGTAGCAAAGAAACACCTGAGCCCACACTCCCCGCTCAACACAGCCCACAGAGGTCAGCAAGACCTGCTCCTCCAAGACTGACAATGTGAGAACACAAGCTACTAAGTCCACAGGTCTTCCCTGCCTTTGTTCCTGTTAAAAGGCCAATGGTGGAAAAAGGAAAAGAAATAACCATAGAAGAGGAACACGGCTAGAAAGAGAGGAATAGAAAACATTCACAGCCTGATTCAAGGCTTGAGATGTTATGTTTGGGGGAAAAAAATAAATTGAAAAGGTATTCATAAACTTCTCAGACAACTCCATTAAATTAAAGAGGCCTTAGAGCTCTGCAGCTACAGCAGAGAGCAAGGACCAGCCAGCCGGGCTACCAGTCCTCTGCAAACATGATGCAAGGCACAAAACGACCCACTGCACATCCCATAAGTATCGTCCTGTTATCCCTTCCCCCACCGTGACACAACTGCAAAGTAGTATTAGGTGTTAAATCTCAATACTTATATCTTAAATTAACCCCTAAAGATTCTAAGGCATTAAAAGGTGGACTTTACAGAGAATTCCTCACAATAATGTAGCCACCTGTTTAAGAGCAAGGCTGCAGAAGGTTTTCAGAGAGCAAGTGGAAAGGAGGGCTTCAAATTAAAGCTACAGAGAAGAGACCAGACTCACATCAGCAGAGAGATAGAATATCATTACCTCTGCCTGAATTTAGCTATTTTACTGTAACTAATTATTTTAGTCTTCCAAAAATGTCCGGAGAACTGTTAGTGACCACAGGGAGCTGCGAAGATCTTTGTATTACATTTCCTCCCCAAGTTGTCTCCTCTGACAGCCCAGCCCAGCCCAGCCTGCCTACAAAAGGGATTTCTTTTCCCAAAACTCACTTAGCCTTCTCATCCTTGGAGGGTCTAGGGAAAGCTGAGAAAAAAAAATAAATCAGCAGACAGGATACTCTTTCTGGAGTGTCCCAAAAGGAACAGAGGGGATGAACAGCACATTAGAATTTCTCTCCCCATTTCTCAAATTCTCACGGAACTGGGGTTTGCAATTGCTCTCTGCAGAGACCACGTCAAGACAGATCATTAATACTACTTGACACTGAGGATCTCTTGTATTAAAAAAGCACTGCAATTACTTAGTTCAAATCTCTATATTATTTGTAAGATCTATATCTATCATGGATATAGTATTTACGCTGCTATGGGGAACTGTAATAAATAAGGCAATAAGCGCTTCCTTCCTCCAGGTCAATATGCAAGTCTACATCATGGAGAGCGGCGCTTTCCTTGGGCAGTAAGGCTCGTATCCCAGGATCCCCATTCAATTCCTTCAGCCAGGAAATAAAGCCAAGGTAAAAAATAACTGCTCTTCCTCTGAGCCCAGCACTTGGGCTCCAACCAACACCAACTCCAACCAAGTGGGCCAGGAGGCAATGCCGAGGTGGAATGAGGACGGCAGAGCTCCTAGGAGGCCTGCAAGGAAAAGTCTCTTCAGAATTAGTTGAAAGAGCAAAGCATAATCATGATAGAGTGTAGCATGGCCCCCATGAAGGTGGAAAGAGAGAATTTGATCTAACCTTTCTGACAAGGAGCAGGAAAAACTCAGAATTTCCGTTTTGTGGGATCATAATATACAGCTGACAGCTCCAAAACTTGTTTGCCCATCTAAACTCCTGACTCCAAAAGACTGGCTGGAAAAGGACTTCAGGTATTCGCTTGAATACACAACACGGTCCAGTGGGCTGAACATGGGCCAGAGTTTTATCTGTCACCAACAGGGTGTGACCTTGAGGAAACTGATGTCTTTCCAGCTACCTCTCCTCATACATAAAACGGAGATGAAGATGCTTAGCATTCCCTTGATGAGCTGTAAGGAGAAATGCCTCTTTCCAGGAATTAGAGAAGGTGCAAGATGCCAGGTTACTTCACCTCATTAAGAAGAGGACAAAAATATATCCCATCCCTCGAATACTCAGCTGCCTGCTGTGCTCTCAGTAAGGTTTTCCTGACATTTGGGCTCTGCTAGGATCTGGCATGAGAACAGGACAGTTCTACCCCACCCCATCTCTGGAATTTGCCCAGGACTTATTTTTAACACAACCCTCACTGTGAACATTTGTGGTGGGATTTGTACAACTTCATGTTGATCTCTGACTCTGAGCTAGGCTCTCCCTGTCTGTGTTGATAACCTGGACCATCGAGAGAACAGACAGCACTACCTCCCCCATCCTGAACAAGGCATCTAACGTGGGGCAGACCCAAAGCATCCTATCTCCTTCCGCATGCAGGAAGGAAGCCTTGGACAGACACCTCAGATGGAGCTTCACCTGCTGTCTGGTGGTAACTAACTTGTCCTAGAGCATAAGACACATCAAGCAGGACCCTAAGATAGGCTTTAAAATAAGCTTTCAAAATAATGGAGCCTTTTGCCAAGCTCTTTATTTCTTTTTGGTCTTGGATTGTGAGCAATAGGATAGAGCAAAAGCTGTAGCCCATCTAAGAGAAGATCTGAAGATTGGGCTGCAACTTTCTAGTGTATCAAGACTTCAGATATTGCTTGAAGCATGAGGTCCTTTGCTTTGGTATACACCTGATGGCCATCATCTCCATTTGCTCAATGCTCCACATCAATTACATTGCAGAGATGTAAAATGACTGATATTTTTAATACAAAGGGCCTGTCTTTTATTTATTAGCTGGCAACAGTCCCTGCAGTCCAGGATGGATGCATTATAAATCAACTGCATTTCTAACCATTAAAAATTCATCCAATTCATAATGTAGGACGCCTGTAATTTCCTTATTAGTGTTGAGTGTGAAGGATTTTTCTTTCTCCTCCCTTGGTTTTACTTCACTTCTTTGCTTTCCCAAAGATCTTGCTCATCTGAGGATTAGCTCAGCTTAATCCTGCAAGAGGGAGGTAGATGGGTAGGAAAGGCTGGGGGAAGGGAAACAAAGTCTGAAGTCATTTTGTTCCAGTGTTTTCTTCTAATTGAAGATTTGCCATATATACTTAGGAGACCTGACTGCTTTGTCTCCTAGTCATACTTATGGGAGACAGGGAAACTGCTTGTCCTGAATTTCAGAGATGCTTGCAGGGAAAAAATAATTAAATAGATCTCTTTTCCCTCACAAAGGGAAGAAAAGGAGGTATGGTGGCTGACAGTGAAGGATGATGTAAAGCCTCTTAAAATGTGTTAGCAATAAAACAACAGGTACCCAAACATTGTAAAATACTACATTTCAAGTAGATCAAACATATATATTTGATACATCTAAATATAGAAAAATAAGTAGGCACAGTAACCTTCAGACTCAGTGCTCCGATTCATAGAGGGGAAAAAAAAGGTTAGTAGGGCTGAAAGAAAGGTGTGACGTTTTTGCAGACCCACAACTGTGGTAGAGAGACACAGGTACTGCTACAACATCAGCAACAAATAGGAACGTGGAACTAACATTAGGAAAAGCTGAGTATACATGAATGTAAGTCATTGCTTAGTTTGAGTACTGCATCCTGTATTGACCACGCTCAGCTGCAGACAGCAGGACAGCCCGATCGTTGATGTGGTACATACAGAAATTTTCATGCCTTCACTGAGTCATTATTTGCTCCTGTCTTTTAAGTATATTTATCTAGGTAGGGCCAGGGAGAAGGGGCCCAAAAAACAGATTCAAGCAGGGTTCAGCATCAGGTAACTTGCAGTCTGTTTAGGAATGAGTGTGCAGGAATCTAAAAATGGATTATGCAATAAACCCTGCCTTAATGGGAGACAAGCCTGGGCATCGAGAGCAATCCTTACATGCTGTGAATCCAATGTGCTTTTCACCTTGAGACACTTGCATACAAATCTTACACCAGCTACGCGTGGAACTGGGTTTGCCGAATTCTCAGCCCGGTCTGTTCACTTCAGTAAATCACGCCGAGTTCAACAAGGTTAGTACTTTATGCTTAACAGCGGTGCAAGACAGCTGCTTCAGTCAAGGCTTCAGGACCACACCGGTAAACTGGCGCTTCCATTAGCAGCAGCATCTTCCTCCATCCCACCAACCCAACTGATGGTGAACCCCACTTGCCTGTTCACACCCACAACCAACGAGAGCAAGACAGCCAGAAGGATGCTGAGGCAGACTGGAAATGTTCAACAACTAAAAATCACAATTTCTGTCTTATTGTTATATTATACACGAAGCTGAGAGCTGTGCTGCCAGGAGGCACAAGTCATCCCTGCCTGCACTCAACACCTCGCAGAGCCAGCCACCACATTATGCTGGGAAATCAAAACCCACTTTGTCATGAGAAGCTCTTTCAGCAGAATATCTTTTAACAAGGTTCTTTCCCCAGTTTTCAGGACTGAAAGGGATATTTGGGGCTATCTAGCCTAAAAGCAGCACTCAATATAGTTGTTTTTTTTTAACCTTTACTGATGTACAGCTTCTCTGCTAGATCCCAGGCTGTACTTCTTGTCCCACAGTGCACTGCTACTGCTAATGTTCCTGCTGCATGTATAGTCATGCAAAACCACTCCAACTCCTAAACAATACCAGCTATCTTTAATTAGGAATCGTAATTTAACCAGACAATGAACAAACAATGAGAACCTGCGATCTTCTAACCAGACACACAGCTTCTGTCTGACCATGATGAATCCCCATACGCTTCTGAGAACAAGATTTTAAACCTGAAAACCATCCTAGTTAGATCAGAAAGTCACAATGCAACGTCTGTGCAGACTGTGAGCTCCTGGTGCCTTGAGGGGTACCCTGTGGGCAGACATCATGGGCACAGACCCCTTGTCCCACGAATGCAGAGCTACCCTAGCCCGCAGGTACATCCCAACAGCCAAGCATTATAAGCCACAGTAAACTCATTAAAAGGCACAACAAATATTTAACTGATGGCCAAAAGAAACCAGTACCACAACTCTAGCCACACACACATACAGATACCAACTATGGTTAAAGCAACCCACAGCAAAATTCACATAATCAAGGAGACCACTCTTGAACCCACATCATACCCTGGGCACCAGGGCTGCCTGACTTTGCAGTAGCCTCAGGTCATGCACCCTGTTGCTATCTCTTGTCTGGTAGGGATGAAGCCCTGGGAACAAGGAGCACTGGCTGATGAACAGAGCCCTCCTTCCTTTGGCATGGACACATCTTTCAGATTTAAGAGCACTGTGGGGTCAAGAGCACTACAACTGCAACTGTAGAGAGAGAAGCACCAATATCTGAATACATGGCCAATAATGTAGGGAATGAAAACACACTTTATCCTCATTCCATCCCACTCCTTTTCTCTCACTTTGTTACAACTAGTCTTGACTCATGCCAGACCACAGGTGAGAAACACTCTTGTGCTGCCAAGCCCTGAACACTCACTAGAAACTGGAAATGCAACTATCTTTGATGGCTTCAGGTAATCCCTGGCAGCAGAACTGCCCAGCCAGGAGCATCATGGCATCCCTGGCTTTGCCAAGGAAAGGTGGAGCTAGGAGGGTGCTCAGCAGAAGTCCACATGTGCTTCAGCAGCTTCAGTCATGAGGCAGAGATGATTGGGCGATCGGTGTCACCATGCAGGAAGCTGTGCCATGGGGAGTGATGGAGAACTGATTCAGCAAGGGTTTTATTATATGTCCAACCCGTGGTGCACAGATGAGTGAGTGGGGAACATGTACCCACGTATCCAGGGTGGTGTGGGTGTGGGGGCCAGGGGATGCTGCAAAAGCAATGAGAGGGTGCATGAACCCCTACATGAGTAGGGGGCTGGATGCAAGTCTGAGTATCAGGAGTGCACATACACATCCTCCATGAGATGGTGCATGTCTTGGGCAGTCCAGTCCAACCTATTTGACACGGGGACGAGGCTGCCAGGCAGCATGAGCAGTCTGCTGTGCTAGAGCCCCTCCAAATCCAGGAGGAAACCAGCTCAGGACCTTCCATCATCTGGCTTGTTAAGTGTTTGATAGTTCACACATCACAGGTTCCCTTCCTGAAATCACCCCAGGTGAGCCAATGCTGCTCGCTGCCTTCACAGACACTGGGAGTAAAGGGTCCATCCAGAGATGTTTTCGGGCCAGAGAAGGCAGAATTTTGCATGAGAAAACACCACCCTGTCCACTTGCTGTCTGTATCCAGGAGTATTTCCACCACCAGGACAGTCCCTGGAAGCAGGTCAATGTTATAGCCCAAAGCCATGTTCTCCTTGATTTAAAGGTTTCTCTTCCTAATGGATTCCAGTCTCCAGAAATGTCCCTGCTCGATGTGTCGTCACCCAGTACCAGCTGTGCTGCCAGCACCATTGCCCACACCAGGGCTGGAGTCTTCTCAGGCCACTTTGATCTTGGGTGTTGCTACAAATACTTTTGGTAAACACACACAAAAGTAGCAGAGATGAAATCTAAAGCCCAAGCAGCTGCAGCAGGTAAAGAGCCCATGTTCAAACCAAGTTGCTGTGCACATTGCACCCAGAGCATGGCATGGCTGAGCTGCTGGTCACAGCCAGAGCCACGTTTCCCACCTTCCCATGCTGCTTTTCTTTCCCTGGATACAGCCATACAGACACCACCTGCAGAGATGGCAGGGGGGCAAGGTATATGCGATAAACTGTGTCAGCCTTTCCAAGACAGCCTGAAAAACTCCCATTTCTGTAGCACCATCCTGGTAGGAAGCTCTGAAGATTGACTTGCTGAGCATGAGGTTGCAACTCAAAAGTACAGGTGGGATGCGCATTCGTCCTCTGCAAATGCAGGTTGGACTTCTGAGTTTCAGAAAATGAGGAGATTTCTTCCATTTGCTCTTTTGGAGCTGGATTAAATGCTGCAGAGCATAAAATAGCCACAGGTAAGAAAAACCAACTGAGAGGGCTGGGAAGAGCTGAGTAGGTTGGATCAAATCCCACTGGCCATGGGATCTCCTGTTAGTCAGATGTTGCAGCCTGAGCAAGGGGACAAGGCGGCGATGCCGGGCACAGGAGAAGTTCATTCCTGCCCCGGGGGGTGACAGAAGCAGTAACTGTTGTTGCTCCCACTTTTCTCCAGGTACCTGTAACATCTGCTCTGGAAGCAGCCAGCCAGAGCCTGGGGGGGGTTCTTCAACGTCCAAACTCTTTGCAGGACATTCATACCAGAGCTCAGAGCAGTTTCTATGAGAGGCAACCACAAACCAGAAGAAAGGGAAATTTGGAGGCAGAAGGTCATTGCAGGGATCTCCAATGCCTTCTACCTGCTAGCAGCTGAGCATTTAGATCAGGGCTTTTCCATAGACCCAAGCCAGAAACCCAAGCTTTGCTAGTACAAATAAGGAGACACAGAATAAAGTAGCAAAACACATGTCAATGAATATGCAGCTACTGATGGGTCGTCATTAAATCCTCAGAGTGTCTTATATGGGCTGACTGAGAAGGACAAGACCATAAGACAGTGAGGAGCCCCAGTGCAGAAGAGTCTCAACCCACAAATGCCTACTTTGGAGAATGGGCATTGAGTCCTGCTGGAGAAGAGCCTGGAGCTTTCATGTGAAAGGAGGGCAGAGGAAAAGAGAAGTCTGGAGGAATGGAAGGAGAAGCAAAGACTGGTGGGGGAGACTGAGATCTCTGCAGCTCAGCCCCAGGCTGGGCACTGGGCAGCAGTGTTGCTGTCACTTCACACTGTGTTCCACATTTATATTGCAAGAAAATAATAATTAAGAAATCCTCTTATCCCTGAGGATAGAAAAAAAGGGGGGGGGAAGTTTCTCTTTTCCATTACCAACAGGTTCAGTTTTCTTTTCTAGCAGCATTTATGGTTTTATTTTCATGTTGTTGTTTTGGCAAAAATGGGAACATGAACTGACCAAAAATAGAAATGCTGCATACTTTTTAGCTTCCCATGCCCAGGATGAACAAAACACTCTAGGCAAAGAAAAACAAAAAACAAATTACAGTGACAATGGTAAACATCCTTTCCATTTTTGTTTTCAAGCCCTATTAGAAGCAGGAATAAGGAAAACTATTTGTTTAAAAAATATGATTTTTGAAATGACCACAATGTTCCTTTTAAACTGCACAGCAATAGAAGATAAAGGCAGGGTGTTGAGTGAAAGAGTGCTGATGGCGCTTTTATTGTGCGATTTGCCTTGTTTTTTTTCCAAAGTACTTCTTTTTAGCCGATTACCATGTATTTACAGTTAGTGTAATTATATCTAATTACTTAATTAGCATGAATACATGTAATTACTAACTTCGACTATGTAATTATGTCAGGGCAGCCTGTAATAAATGAGGTTGAAAAAAACCCCTCATTAGGACTCTACGGAAGGATGGCTGCTCCACCCGTGTGGAGAACGCATCCCAGTCCTGGAAAACACAGCCAGCGCTGGTCGTGTCGGGCAACGACCTTCACCAAAAATCAAACCACTTGTCCCAGAACTCTGGCTTCACAGCACTGGTGGGACCCGAGCATCCACTGCTGGGAGGCAGACAGGGACCTGCAAAAGATCTGCCTCTGGGTGCATTTTCTCCATTGAGGTCTGGATCTTTTTCTCTGATTGTTGTAATTCTTGAGATCATTTTTTTGGTCGGACAAGAAATATGAGGAAACGGAACAACTGCAAAATTGTGCTGTGACATTTGAGTAAAGCTTGAGAGATTATATCCAGGAACTAATCTCCATCTGATGCATTGTGCTGATAATAAATTACTTCTATTAAAGTAAAACAATCTTCCAAAATGTTTCTTCTGAAACATTACCAGTCTTTCACCACAAAAAAACCTCCAGCTACTCATAATTACCCATTTTGCAAATTTGAATCCTGAACATCAGGAGATGGAGCTAAGGTTACAAGTTGATGTTACTGCCAAGAAGCATGGATATGAAAATCATGCTCTACCAGCAGCCTCATGAACTTATTTCAAGCTGATGCTCCTTGTTTTTCTACCCTCAGAAGTGATCTGTTGTAATGAGTTGACTTTTCCTGCCCAGAAGCATTGATAGCCATTTTCTGAACACAAACAAGGGTAGATCATGTTTTCTGTTACTAAAACCATAAGTGGAAGCTATGTGGTCCTACACCCTATCTCCTCTTCAAATATTCTGTCCGAAGTGCTTGTTCCACAAGTCCCATTCTTCTCCTCTCATCTGTTTATTTCCAAATATAGAGCACTGCAAACTCACCATAACCTGTCGCTCCTCCTGCTGATATCTACCAAGCAGATATGCCACTTGGTTTCTCTTCCATGTGAAAAAGATGGGGAGAAAAAGACTATTTTAGCTTATTCTTCTGAAATTAGTTTGTGGTTGGAGAGTCCCCATTGTCAAGGTCTTTGCTTGACCCTCCAGGAAGGGCTGAGGATGGCTGGAAGAAGGACTGGTTGCAAACCCCAGTGCTGCTCATTGTGCCATGGAGTTACAGCATAAAGACATGGGGAATGTCTTATCAAGACTCAGTGCTTCATCACGAGAAAACAAGACAGTGCAGTTTCTTCCATGGCTGTTTGAGTAGCCCTCAGCTGGGAAGGGGAAGAGGACCCTGAGCCAAACTTGTCCCTCCTGCTCCTCTAAATCAGGTCACAGCAGAAAGGAGCAAGAGACAATTGCACAAATCCCAGTGAATCAGAGCTGAGAGCTGGCTCCTGCACCCTTCATCCCAAAGGTGGGAGCACAGCACATCTCCAAGGAGGAACACATTTCTGTCTCATCGGGGACATATTACCGAGAAGAGCCCACAGGACAGCATTGCACAGTGCGAGCGAGAGGGGCTGCAGCTCTGCGGGCAGGGAGCTGCTCTCCATATTTTAGCTGCAATTCCATTATGCAGAGCTAAGTGGCTGGGAATAAACATCTGTCATCCCTGCGTGATAAGCGATGTTTGCTAGTATAGAGGGTGACAGAAATCTATATCACATCAATGTACTATTAATACTGCATTAAGCATATAGAGTTTGCTCTCCTCATTGCAGCACGGTAATGGGTATCGGCATGTCCTCAACCCGGACAACATCGAAGAGCACAGGGATGCTCGCAGGAGGGAGGAAGGAGAAAAGCTTCATCATAAAGAGACAAATTGCTTGCTGAAGATGTTGCTCTAGCAACATCTCAGTGCAAAGGAGAGATGCTGGTGCCAGGGAGCACCTTTGCTCACAGCAGGACAGCAGCTCGGTGGGAGGTGGGTGGCAGAAGGGAGGTGACAGCTGGCACCAGTACAGGCTCAACTGGGCATCAAGGCACTCCCCGGCCCAGAGAAGTTGTCCTCTCTACAAGTGACAGCAAATGAATAAGTGTTTGTGCCCAAGATCTGCACAGGGGGAAGGAAAAACCCTCTGGCATGACAGCCATGGGGAGAACAGGAACAACAAATATTCTCCAGATCAAACAGCAAAAGCTCCCCAAAGCATGGTTAATTTAAAAGGCGAATTATAAAACTTTCCAACCTCAAGCAAAGCCACCAGTGAAGTCAGAAGTTTTGTCCAAGTCTTGGGGACTAAAATACAAAACACATGACAAATCCAAACCCCCCTTGAGGTCTCGGAGCCTGGGTTTTGCTCTGTGAATGACAAGCAAATCTAAAAAGTACAAGGGCTTGCAGCCCACCAGCATCCAGCTGAGGTTTGCCTCTTGTTTGCACCCAAGTGCCTGTGGGGGGGGTTTGGTTTCAGCCCCTTCCAGCCTTGGGAAACCTGGAGCATCAAGGTGGCAATTTGCTGTGGATTTCCAAGCGTGGCAGTGATCACTAGAGCTGCATTTCTCCCCCATGGCACCTTCCATGGGAGAAGTGGCTCCAGATGCCACCCTCAAGAATCTCTATGAACTCTTCAGATCCTAGCCAAATAGTCCTGTGAAATTCTTGAGGCCAAGTCCTGATGTGAGCGACTTCTCCCCAGCTCTGACAAGCCCCACAGTGCAAACACTTTGGGCAAAATTTTGAGGTTTAAGCTCTGCTATTGCACAGCTGCAATGGCACCCGTGTATCGAAATGGTCGGCGCATGAAGAAATTACGGAAAGCACGGGAGGGAAAAGAAAAAGATAAAGCGGGGGAGCCCCCCCTCACAAGCCATCAGAGTTTGTAAATCATTTTGAGATGAGGTGCTATGCGAAAGGTAAAATATATAATTAACGGCACAGAAAAAACACGCTACATTCAGCTTCTCCACTCCTGCCTAATCACCACCCTCCTCCTCCCCTCTCTCTACAAACAGACCCAATTCAGCACATTAAAATGAAAATCAAAGGAAAGCTGTGTGGCATTCATTGAGTACACCCCATCTCTCCGGCAAGCGAAGCACAGCGACAGAGGGCTGCCCCAGGGACACCTCCACAGGAGCAGAGCCTGCAGCTCCCCATCCTGACAGGAGGAGCGGTGGCTGGGGACCAGCACTGCCCAGCACTTAGTGCTGAATGAGTTCCTGAAGGTTGGGAGATCCATCTCCTCCCTGTTTCCAGGGCTGAGTTATGTCTCCTGCTCTCAGGAGTTAGCAGTGGCCAAGGGGAGAGCAGAGGTGACTCCAGCGCGGCACTCCCTGCATCCTTTTACCCAATGCTTTTTTCTTTCATGCTCAGAATTTAGGAATGCAAAATGTAGAGGACCACTTGATCACCACCTGCTAGCCTAACAAGCACAGTTCACAACCAAGGTTTATACAGAGAAGCTGCAAAAACTTTACAGAAGCCAATGAAAACAAAGCAACCAGCATCTAAGCCTCCTGTTCTTCATCTCCACACATCTGTCCCATCTATGGCCACATGTCCTGAGCTTCTCCCTGGCCCAGCAGGGAGCCAAGGAGGCAGCTCTATGGCTGGGAAACTGCTGGAGGAGGAAGGGGAGGCAGGTCCTTTCCCCAGCCAGGCAGGGGTCACTTCCATCCCCACATTCCCAGGTGGCTCTTGCCCACACCCAGGACCTCATGCTCAGAGGTAGAGCCAGGCTTTGAATGGCACTTTCAGGCAAGCGAGGGAGGTGACTGGCGGGTGGCGGAGGGAGGGTGAAGGGAGGTGAAGGTGAGGGTGGAAAGTCTTCTCTGGAAGCACCTACATGTATGTTGTGATTTCTGAGACCTGAGATTCACTTTGGTTTCTGGACCATACCAAGACCCACTCTCCTCAAAAACCTCTTTCTCTTCTTCCTCATCCTCTTAACCTCTTCCTCCTCGCCCTCCTTCCCCCGTCCCCCCAGCCCATCCCCTGGTCCTCGCAGGGGGCTCCGCTCAGATCGGGCACTCACACGTGTCTGGCTTGTGGCAGTTGTGACCTTGTCTGAAGTACTGAGGGTTCTCGATGACAGGAATGCGGGTCATGCCGATCACCACCGTGTCCGGGCCAGCGTCCAGGGATGAGGGCGTCGTGATGCCGTGGTTGATGTGATGAAGGGGACTGGCTGAATCTTCCTCTCCACTGATCACGGCCACAGGACCTGCAAATACCATGTACATCCATAAGGCACAACAGGGAAAGAGGAACCCACAGGACCTGCTGACCAGGTGGGTATGGATTCCTGCAGTGGGTCACCACCAGCCCCTGCATGGGATGCCTGTCTTGGCACCCCTGGCAGTTGGCCCGTCCCCAGGGAAAACTCTCCTGGTTTTGGGGTACCAGGCTGACAATCCTGTAGGGGTTAAAGTAGCTACAGGTGACACCACAGCAGAGGTGAGTCCTGCACAAAGTCCTCTCCTAGGGCTGTCACTAGACAGATCAGTTGCTGTGGTGCCTGTATGCCATGGCATCATAAACTTGGCAGAATACATAACCAACTTAGACTGAAGAAACATCACTGCCAAAGTTCTATTTCACCTCAAAACCATTTCCCTTCCGAATACATGTCACCCATCTTGTCTCCCATTGTTCAGTTTCACCTGAGCACACACACAGTGCCCTTTGCTTGGGCTGATACCTGCAGAGACCTTCCTACTCCCCAAGCATCTCAGCATCCACCAGCACCCCACAGCTGGATACTGCCCTCCTGGGCCAGTCCACAAGTGTTCCCCAAGTCCCACAGCACCCACTTACACATCCTTGTCTACAGCCACAGAGCAGATCCCCAAAACACCACCATGACCAAAGGCACCAACACGAATCTCCCTCCTGCAGACGGCCAGTCGGCAACTGAGCTCCAGTTCCTTCAGCCTCCTGTCCCAGTCATGACTCCTTACATCCGAGTGTCTACACTCAAGGGCATCACTGCTCTAATCTTGCCCTAACCAATGACAAGCTTGTTCCCATAGGTAAAAATCAAATGAGGAAGGAAAGAGCATCCATACCTGAGAGCCAAGACCTGTTTCGCACAAGGAGCTATTTCACAAAGTTCATCTGTACCCTGGTTTTGGCTTATGCTTTATTTTATTTTTAGACCTTCAGCCTTTGCCATCAGCTGCTAAGGCTGGAAAACCTCAGGGGACATCAGGCCTTAATACATTATTCCCCACTTCCATCTGTTTTCATCCAACCTGCAAAGCAATGTCACAAACATCTCCGTCATGAGGTGAAACCCTCTAATCCATGCTGCAGCTTTTCATGGTGTGTAAACACAGGATGCTGAGGAGTTAGGCAATATGGGGACCGTGCTGCAACCTTTCACAAGGACCTCCCTTACCTATTCACACGGGCAGAAAAACCACACTCAATTAGAGATTCTCTCCTTTTTTCCTGTCTGAATGCTACCAGGGGCTACCAGAAGCTCAAGTAAAAATGAGCAGAGATGCTGCATTCAGGCTTCAACCCTATTCAGAGAAACCTGTCTTTTACCTACATTGCATAGAAAATGCCTCTCTCTATTTCTAATTGCACAATTACTTTATTATGTATCACTAGCAACAAAGAGGGAAGTCTTCAAGCCATTTTACTCTCCAGAGCTCCTGGGAGGACAGGGCAAACACTGGCTCTGTGCAGTCATCCTGCCTGCATTAATCTAGTCTAAAAGCTGTTCATTTTTTGGAGCTTCAAGTATTGTTTTGTCTTCCAAGCAGGATGTAATAAAGTTATTGTGTAATTAGCAGAGTCCTGGCAGCTGTGACAGGTGTTTTAGTCACAGGGAAAAAAGTCTCTCCTTTTATTGTGAATTCCTTCTGGCAGGTTCTTGCTTTTTATGTTACTCCCCGGGCCCACGTGACTTCCAGTTTTTGAGACATAAAGGCAAAATTCAGCTCTTGCTGCAAGATGCCTCTGTTGGGACTACACACGTTGTATTTCTCCAAACACAAAAAGCAAACAGGCAATTTTGGTTTGAATTACTTTTGTTCTTTCACATTGTCAAGTCTTTGCATGCAAACCAGAAGGGCTGGGTTTTGCACAGTGCACATGTCCCTTTGGTCGTAGCCTGAGCCACTGGCTGGTCTTGCCATGGTGTGAAGGGGAGAACTCTGCGTTTCAAGATGCAGTTCACAAAACAAGCCATAAAAATATCAGCTGGTATAGACTGGTATAAATAATTTGAGGAGAGACCATAAAAGTCTCACTTGCAGCGGTGTAGTGGGAGAGGCTATTGAGGGCTTATTGCTTTCCCCAACCAAACAAGGTGGTGCTTCAAAGGAAGGTATCTAATCAGACAGCGGGACATGAAAGGCCCCTCTAGTGAATGACATGAAGGAAGTTTTTGTTGTCCTTTCCTTTGAGAGCAGAAATCACACTTTTGTGATGAGGAGCAAAAAAAGATCTCTCCTACAACATTGGTGCTGGAGGAAGATGGTTGGTTTCATAACCAGCCATGGAACATGCACCAGGCTGGCACAGACCCTACTGGGGACATAGCTCTCAGGGGTCCACAAAGCCCTACCAGCAGGTAACCCTTGCTGTCTCTGCTGGCACAGCATCTCATTTTTAGGGAACAAAGACCACGACAGTGTCCCTCTGGCACAAACAGGTTAGGACAGGGCCAACTCTAAAAGAGTAGGGCACAATCAAAGAGATCAGGCACTTGTGAGACTAAGAACCACCAGCATCTAGTACCCCATGTTCTGATGGCAATTTCCTTGACAATATACAGATCCAGAGTCTGATCTTCTTAACACTCCACAGGTTTGTTCCTACAGCTCATTTCTTAGGAGGACTAGTTATCACTAATTTCATGCCCCAAACCTGTCCAAGATCTATGGGGTAGGAGGTAACTGCATCTCAGCCAATTCACAATTTCACTCCTCTTCTCCAGAAAACACTGGGTCCTGTAAATGCACTCAGTCTCTTAGTCATCCAGCTCAAGTCTATGCTTCCAGGTTTGGACATTTACAAGGTCTACTGAGCCTCAAAACCCTTAGAGCAGAACTCTGATGCTCCATCATCATCTCAATCCCTTTCCATTACTGTAAAAGTTGCAAAACCCAAGAACTGCCAAGGCAGCTGCAGCCCTGACACCACAGGGACAGTACACCACGCACAGTATATTCTACCCTTGCAATAACCCAGGGACAGTTTACTGCCTCTGACTGTATCTCCAGCTCTTGAAACAAAAAAAAAAAAAAAAAAAAAAAAAAAACCAAACAAACAAACCAAACCAAAATAAATTGTATTCTCAAGGCTCCTAAGGAACACACCAGATGGACGCAATGCACTAGCTTTCAAGCTTTCAGGAACGTTTCTGAGGATGATATGCACTGTGCTGGCATGAACTATAATATATTCAGCTGAGCCATCCCTATATCCTCAACAGGATATAACTGGATTAAAGACATAATTATTTACAATAAAGGACTTCTCCAAGTTTCCCCTTTTAAGTTGGTGGGGGAGAGGGGTAGATATCTGGACAGCATTAACTCCTGCAACACAGCCATGGCTCTTTATCACTTTCAGTCATTGATCCTTACAGGTCCCTTCCAACTTGAGACATTCCACGATTCTGTGAGTCCCATCTCTTCTGGCAGGTCACGGCTGAGATCCAGCTCCCTGATCCAAATCCATACGGCCACTCTTGCTGCCCCTCAGACTCAGACCAGCACTGAACTTGCTGCACAAGCCTGAGACAGACTTTAAAAACATCATTGATATCAAGCAGTCACCAATCACTTTTATGGGTTTGACTATTGCTCTGACACTCAAAACATATACTGCCATTAGTAACTCCTGGAAATAAAGCAGCTACCTAGACTTCAATATTTTTAATCTATTTGGCAATAATATATACTTTTTGCCACTAAGTAGGTAAAGAGGTTGAGCTACTGATGTATACTGCTGATGAATGGCTTTATTTGGAATAATAAATACAGATTTTAAGATTTAGGTTTACCTTGCACTTGACAGAGGAATGGGTAGAGGGACATAGGAATTAAGCCAATTTTGTAATGTAAAAATGTAGAACAACAGTCAGGGTTAGCCTGGGGTAACTCCTGATATACCATCCTTCAATTTAAAAACACAGTTATAAAATATTCTGGAGTTCCTCTGAAATTTCAAATCTAAACAGCAATGCAGTAGCTGTTTCTGTGAATAACTCAGCCTATGCTATGGACAAACATACTGTGGATATTAACTGTTAAAAGAGTTTATTCGTTAGCACTCTTAAGAAGCCTTTGTATGTTCTGAGCATCCAATATGCCACATCTATACTCTGAAAGGCTTTCAGTGATTCTCCTTCCATCCAAACAGATGTCTCACCAGTCAACAGCATCCACCCTGCCTGCAAGGACACGGTTTAGCTGTTCTCCATGCTAACCCAATTGTTTGGTGTTTTCCTTTATCTCCTTGTCTATCTGGAAGCTCTGTGAAATAGTATATACCTTTTAGTCTGTGTCTGTGAATCACCTAGTTCATTCAAAGGGTTATATGGACAACTTGTTACTTAAGAAAAATAAAGAAAAAAATAATAAATAGCTTAAGGAGCCCCTGTTTGCATGATCATAACATAATGGTAAATTATTTATCAAGGCTAAGAGCTATACTTTCTGATAAAACACAGGCTCAGGAATATAGGGTACTTTATAAATAAACAGAGATTAGAGAAGATAATGGTCACTTCATACACATCTGTAATGCAATGAATGCTCCAAGGCAGACAGGTGAAGAAACAACAAAACCTCCAGCTTGCTATCCCAGTAACCTCTCCAAAGCAACAAAAATGACCGAAGGTGTAGAAAACATGACCTCCAAGGGAAAACTGAAAGAATTATGCTTTGTGTTGAGAGAAGACGACTAAAGGGACACATGATAACAGCCTTCAAATACATAAAAGGTTGCAGCAAAGAGAAATATAATAGCTGTTCTCCACGTCCACTGGGGATAAAACTAGAAATAATAGGTTTAAATTGCACTGAGGGAGATTAGAGTTTGAATGTTTTCCATAATGCCTAGCGGTACGGATGGTTGAGCACCGGAACAGATAACCCGGGGATGCTGCAGGGGCTCAGCTGCTGTAGGGCTGGGAAGGGAAAGGTTAAAGAAACTTCTTTGAAGGACAGTTAGGACAGTTTAGCTACAGGGCCTGATGCTGCTCAGAGCCCTCCCAGGCTGCAGCACTTTTCACCTGCAACCAAACAGCCCTCAGCAAGGAGGTCTCTTCCCTTTTCAATGCTTCCAAAGAAACC
Organism: Patagioenas fasciata; assembly: GCF_037038585.1. Lineage (NCBI taxonomy): Eukaryota > Metazoa > Chordata > Aves > Columbiformes > Columbidae > Patagioenas > Patagioenas fasciata. The sequence continues at coordinate 20,846,467 of NC_092531.1, forward strand.
CCAACCATGGACCTCACCAGCACTACAGATCAGGTTTGGGCAGCTGCCGACACAGCCACGGGTACAGCATTGGACCAGGACAGGGCCATGGGGTGTCCAATGTGGATTCAGAGAGGACAACTCCATCCACATCCCAAGCCATGAGCTCAGGACAGAAACAGAGTTTGCTGAAGCAGAGAGCAAGCTGTCACTCAGAACATCATTTCTGATCAAAAATGATCGCTGCAAGAGATAATTGTGCCATCTACATTCGCCTGTGTAATATAAAGGAGTCATATAATTAACCTACTTAATTAGGAACTGTATATGACCCATAACTAGAAAAAAAAAAGTATTCTCCTAGTAAAGTGGGTCACTGTGCACTGTATAGCAAGTGCTGAAGCAGACTTCGTTAAACTCCAATATATATTATATATCAAACCCCCTCTTCTTCTGACTTCAAGCCTCTGTTGGCACTTCTGTATTTCTCTGATCGAAATCTTAAATGCTGTTCTTCAAAGGATTGCATCACTGGCTGGCAAGTAGATATTTTCAAGTCAGGATCTCTCAGCCCAGCTTTACAACTGAGAGCTATACATACACACTTGCACGTTTATTTTTAATGTAGATAGAAAACCAACCCCAAACTTCAGCTCATCAAGAAAACAAACAGAAAAATGTTTAAAGAAAATTCCAACCTTTTGCTGAAGCTGGAATCAAACCATCCCCCAGGGCTGATCTCTGCACCAGCAAGGAAAGGAACTGAAACTCATAAAACAATATGCGCGAGCACAACAAATACAATTAAAAATCTAGCTGTGCTCAGAGCAAGATTGCATTTACTGTCTCATAAAGAGTGTCTTGTCCTGTCAGGCAAACAAAAGGAAATCAATTTCTTAATTTTTATTGGCAGCTGTGGGCATGGGTCCAAGGCAGCGCTTGGTGCCTGTGGGGAACCTCTTGGAGCCAGACTGCCCTGGGCTCCAGCCCATCCCCTGCCCTCCTGCAATGGGAATCAGATCAGACACTTCTCCTCATCCCCAGGGTCTCCAATCCCAACCGCAGGATGGTCCATCACATCGTGCCACAGCAGATCCCTCAACTTGTACAGAACACTGAGGTTCAACCCAAGATTCAAAGGAATCTACTCCAAATCCTCAGCTCCCAGGCCCTCCGGCAGCAAAGGCAGGAGAAAATAGCCAAGCAGCAATTTGTTTTCCCCTCTCCTGAACAAGATGATGGGTTTGGAGCCCTGACCACCTCAAGGAGCTGACGATCCTATTGACCTTTGGTGTGAAAGGGAGCGAGGGACAGGCCAGGTGGCCCTGCACCCATCACCATTCGGGTTGGATATGTGGCTCTTCCCTCACCCTGCTGCCACCTTCCACCTCATAATAAATTGCAATTGCATTATGGTATAAAAAAAAAGGCTGTCAGATCCATTCTCAGTGGACAATCCTCAAAGCACTTCAGGATCTTTCCTGTTTAAACAGTCTGCCAAAAAACTGCTGTTTACAAAAGTCCCTTTCCCTCTTCGGATATCGGTATTTCTTTCTTTCTGATTTTTTCAGTATTTGCAGGGGAAGACAGCAGCCCTCACTGCAAAAGGCGTTGCATCAGGGCAGAGGGGCCACAGCAGCCCTGTGCATCCTCCCCTTACCTTTTCCAGCATCCAGCTGCCCTGGCAGTCCCAGTATGGAGCATCACTCCAACCCCACTGGGGGCAGAGAATCCCCAAACCTCTCCCACTCCTCCCATGTCCTTTCCTTCTTCCCCTTGCTCAGGTTTATTTATTGAGTTTAGACACAAATCCTATAAGCACTCACGCTCAGGAATGGAAACATTAAGATCAAATCCTATAAAATATAAAGTCAATGGATATGATGGCACAAATACATAAATTCGGTAGAACAAGCAACAGAAAATGCTTACAGTAAAAAATGACGAGACAATCTGATAATTAAAAAGGGAGTGATCTGACAAGCTGAGGCCATGCATGACAGCAAAGCCAACCAGCACCTGCAGGAAAGCCATGCAGGAATTTTTATATTTAGGCTTAAAGCTCTCAGCCCAGCAGTACCAAGCCTCTTCAACTCAAAAAGCATATAACCAGGAAAGGGACTGCAAACAGCGCATGGATGTACCCAGGAGAACATTCTGGATCCTGCAACGTGAGGATCTGATGACTTTTCAAGTATTGAATAAGCCAACATCTTCTCCCACATAACAGGGAATGGATATGGGTAGCTGCTTCATTTGCCAAAGGACAAGAATTTCACTGTTGAGGTGGAGTGAAGAAGATAGCAGCACAGGCAGCAGGAGAAGAAGAAAAGTAGGTATTATTTGATTGTCACTCCAAAGGGGGTGGAAGATATTTAATCTGGAGATACTAGAGCTGGCATTCACACCATCCCCAGTCAACTTCCACCATTACCCCACCTGCCTCCATTGTTTGCAGGTCATAATCCAATTTCTCCCACTGCTGGGCATGCATGCTACCCATGGCATGTGAGAAGCCAGCTGGGCTCCAACACATCCATCCTGCAAAATGGCACCTTGGCATGACAGAGCCAGCACCAGTAGCTCCCCCAGCAAAGAAACACACACCCCAATGAGATGGGAAGAATGACTGAGGCACCTGGGACGCAGTGTCTGTGCACGGCCAATCTCCCCACGTGGCCCCGCTGCAGACCTCCTGCCCCAGCCCCAAGGTCAAGGCTCAGAAAGGGCTGTCGGGGCAGGATAGGCAGCTGTCAGGTATGAGATGTGCAATAAGACAGCAAAATAACATCCCCACTGCCTTATCTCCCAGGTATAAGGCTACCATTTCCATCCATCTTTATGGGACCAGCTCTATTTGAAGCCAAAAACCTCTTTTTTTTTTTATTCCCCTGGATCTCCATCACACTCCAGAGCTGGGCACCATCCTGCTTGACCCAAATCCTCCTCTTACTGCGTTTTACTTTTTTTTTCCCCACTATTTTTCCTCTTGACTAGGTTTTTTTTCCAAACAAAGTCACCAAGCTGTCACCTCAGGGGCACCTTGAACTCCCGAGTGGTGAAGGCTTTACGAGGTGAGAGCTGGACAGTGGCTGGGTAAAGGCCTCCGCAGCACCTATTAATCTCTTGGCTCACTCATCCCTATCACAGAAACACCGTAAAAATGATATAAGCGTTTCATTCAAACGGCGCTGCAGAGGGATTGGGGAAGAGCATGAGGCCAATTGATTTCCAGTATGTCTGCTATTTACCTCCAGGTATAAATACAACAGCAAAATCAATCGGAATAACATCATATCAGCTTTCTAATCTCTTCTGTTTGCAAAATGCTCTTTATATACTGCAGCGTTTCCTACAGCTTGTCTACAGGAGGCCCTGGCACCTTCAAACCCGCTGGTGTGCAGCCACCTCCTCGCTCCCAGCCCCACCAGTGGAGATCTTTGGGATCTGCAGATCCAAACCACAGCTCTCCCCCTGCTCCATACAGGAGATGTGGAGATGTCTCCAAAAGCTACATACCTCATCCACGTAAGAGCAGCACTAACACACACTCACTGAGCCCTGGGTCACATTTGCACTTGATAAAGGAATCATAGAATAGCTTGGGTTGGAAGGGACCTTCAAAGCTCATCTAGTCCAACCCCCTACAATGAGCAGGAACATCTTCACCCAGATCAGGTTGCTCAGAGCCCCATCAAGCCTGGCCTTGAATGTCTCCAGGAATGGGGCATCCACCACCTCTCTAGACAACCTGTTCCAGTGTTTTACCACGCTCATTGTAAATAATTTCTTCCTCATGTCTAGCCTTGAAGATGCTCACTCACTCACACCCCTTCCCTAGTGGATGGTGGCTTGCTCAGTGCTGAAGGGCATCCAGGCATCCTCACATCTGCTGCTAAGCACACCAAGGGGGACAAGTCCCACTGACACAAAGACATCACAGAATCACAGAATGTCGGAGGTTGAGAGGGACCTCAAAAGATCATCCAATCCAATCCCCCCGCCAGAGCAGGAACACCCAGCTGAGGTTCCACAGGAAGGTGTCCAGGCGGGTTTGAATGTCTGCAGAGAAGGAGACTCCACAACCTCCCTGGGCAGCCTGACATAGGCAAGGCAGTAGCAGCGTATGCTTCCCCCACACCCTCAGCACCCCATGGCTATGTTCACACAGGGGCTTACATGTGGCCCTGATGGCATTTCACCTCTTCATGAGCATCCAGCACCTCAGGGGCGAGTGACCCCACGCAAACATCCAAGCCTGAAGCAGGGCTGCCTGCTCAGCACTAAGCAAATACGTTTCCTTTCTGCATTTCCAATTTATCATCAGCTCAAAGCTTTTATCCTCTCTCCTGGCCCCCAGCCACCATAGAATGAGACTGTGTCAAACTGATAAACATTTTTCCTGAGTCCTTGCTCAGGTAAATGTGCGAACGCAGTGTGAGGCTGGTGAGGCATCAAGGAGCCGTCTTCTGCAAGCTCCAGCTCAGCACCGAGGTGATGCTCCTCTCCACTCATCTCAAACCAGACCTTGGCTGAACAGCTGCAGGGTGGAGAGGAAAGCAGAGGTGGTTTAAGCTACATCTCAGATTTCTCTTCAATTTAGCCAGCAAAGAACATGCACACGATGTGCAGTAACACCACAGGAACTGCATCAACTTCAGCCCTGTGGCCAGCATTGGGTGAAAGCTTTGGGACACAGCATTTAACCTGCTCAGTGTGGAACTCCTTTAGTACAGGGGGAACCACTGATGTCTCAATGAGGGGCTCCATTGGCAGCTCCACCACCAGCATGCCCAGCCTGCTGCTGGATTGCTGACCTAAGCCAAGAGCACAATGCTGCAGGAACCTGTGTCTGTGCCAGTAAACACCCAAACCAGCAAGAACCACTGAAGGTCTCAGAGGAAACAGCTGGAACCACTACTGCCCATGGGTTTTCCTGACCTTTGCCAAGGCTGGTGCCCAACACTGCTTAATAAATACCATCTACAGAGAGAAAGCCCTGCCAGCAGCAGCTCTGCAGCACAATTCTGGGCAGCAGCATATGCATCCCACCGGTCAGGACCATCGCATGCTGAAGGCAAGTGTTGAGCACGTTTCTCATCAGCTTCTCGCCCAGGTCAACCAGCCATCTTGATCCCCCTCCTACACCCCAGCTGCTGCAAGATCAGTCTTGGGTTATCTTGATCTACTTGGAAAGCTTAGCCGCCATGAAAGCAAACCGCTTGTCCTCTGGCTCCAATCTCTTACTGAAATTAGTGCCAATGGAACTGTCACTATCAATTTCATAATGTTATTGGATGAACGTAAAACTGGGCCAAGTCCAATATTCCTGATGGGCCATCAAAGGGGTTTGGGATTATGGGTAAGGAGACAGGCAGCCCTGGCAGGAAAGGCAAAGGCTCCAGAACAATTAGCCTAACGAGGCTATCTTCCAGCCACATCACTTCGTGCTGACACCAGCACCTTCTCCCTGGAGCCCGGCCGCCCGAGCTGAGGTTTATTTTCTCCAGTGGTAACCGAAGCCTCTCTGAGCCCAGGGAGATGTGTGCCCCTCTCCAAATATTCCATTTATGAGACTCCTGAGACAGATGGATTTTGCTATCATTACAGGACATTAATTTTCAGGCCTCCTTATTTTGGTTTAATATTCTGTCAATCTAAAAAAAGAAAAAATCATACATTAAAAAAAAATGCCTCACTCTGCATTGCTCAGAGGTTTCAAATGGAAGGAGCGCTCAAAATGTAAAGTACCTGGCACAACACATGGTTTGTCTTTGCTCTGTGTTTTTCTTCTTTTTATTTTTTTTTTCACAAAACTAAACTGGTCAGTACCACCATCTGGTTCTCATACAGTAATTATTAGCACTTGTAATTTTTCAAACAAAACGAGTTCTCAGTTGTTGCTTTTTTGGTCAACATCTGACCTTTTTGTTTTAAATAGAATTTTTATGAAAACATCAAGCAGCCATTGAGGCTGCAGATGCCAATGGACTGGGTTCACTTCCAGGAGACACCCTGCGTGCCCAGCTCCTGCCAGCCAGAGAGCAGCTGCATTCACTCGGGGTGTGAATTTATAAACCCAACCTAAAATCAGACCCATGATGTTTAGTTTCAGGCCAACAGATAAATTCTTACATGGTCAACAAATAAAAAAATAATCCTTACAACCATAGTTTGGCTCAGTTCATGCATGAGGGCAATGAAAATTTAAAACTTCTACCTCTCAGACAAATCTCTTTTTTTCCTTCACAGCCCTCCTTGAGATGATCTCTGGCAATGATACCAGTCTCTCAGACTTATTCTATCCCAAGATAAATAGTGTGTTGCTTACAGAATCAAAACGTATTTAACTTGTATATTGGTCTAAATCCTGAATCTGCTCCTATGGTATTAAAAGACTCTTCTGGAATATGAAATCCATGTCAGTAATATCCACAAACAAATGAACAAAGCCTTCTTCCTTCATGCTGAGCAGTTTGGGAGAGGAAGCAACGCTGAGGTTTGGGCAGCCCCTGGTGCTGCCCTGACCATGATGCTCACATCAATAATGGTACTGGGGGTGTCAAGCTTTGCTGCAAGTCCAGGGATCAACATTTGCTAAAGGAAAAAAAATCGCTTAAAAAAAATAAACTATGTTTTGCAGGTTTTCAAGAACTTCTTGTAGACTCACAGGGTAAGGAGGAAGCCCTTGATATTCTTCAGGCAGAACTGATCAGAAAGGGACTGATGCTTTTTGGTTGAACTAATACCAACCGCGGTATCAGCACATCAGTGTTTTCCAGGATGTCACGGCTTACTCTAAAATTTACAGTATTTGGTTATAAAGGTAGTGGTTTTGCTTAAAAAAAAAAAAATCATAGAATTTGCCCCTAGAGAAAGGCTCTGAAATGGCAGCTTTCTGGGAGCCGATGGTGCATTTGCAAAGGGTATCACTGGACTGGAGTTTCCATCTGCCTTGCTGGGACCTTCATCAAATTTGAGAGGGGCCCTATGGGCAGGAAGCTAAAATAAGCAGGGGATAAAAGGCCGAGAGATGCAGAGGGGGACAGAAAACAGCTCTCCGCTTGGAGAACTTGCAGCATTGCTGATCCACCAGCCCAAACAACCCCTTTAATAAATTAGAGAGCTATTCATTGAAATGGCTTCCTCTGTCCCCACGCTGCCAGTTAATCTGTAATTCAGATAGATCAGTCAGAAGGCAAGAGTCCAGCATATAAAACGATTAATTCCTCCAAGGCCCGGGGAAATTTCTCTTTCTAAACCAGCACAGCACACTCGCCTCCTCGCCGGCGAGCTCCAGGCAGGGATGCGGCTGCCATCAGAGGTCAGCAAGGAACGCCGCTTGCATTTCAATGCAGGAGCTCTGGCAAACACATCGCCTGTCACCCATTGTCACTGGGTTAAGAGTCCCAGGGGTGGGGGTTCTGCCATAACCCTTACAAGGACCTTGCCTCACACCTCCCAGCACCTTCCTGCTCGGCAAGCCCTCCAGTACCCGGCTAGAAATGCTCAGACACTTGCCACCTTGCCAGCCTGACACCAAAGCTTTTTAAGATGAGAGCTTTTATGCAGCAAGAGCGAAAATCGTCAATTAAAGCAGGTTGTTCTGCAGAAATGCATCACCTCCTGATTCCAGTCGAGAAACAAGCGGCTGGTGCCCAATGCAATCATGGAGGTTGGGGCAGAGCACATCTCACCTCATCTCCTACCTCCCCCGAGGGGAACCAGCCCCAGTTCCACTTCTATCCTTTACAATGTCAGGAGCTAACCAAGGCACTGTCCTCTAGCTGGAAGACACCAGGGAAACAGAGCAGTTTCAGAAAATAAATGAGGAGTGGGAGTTAACCACATGGACATGCTGCAGCGTGTGGTCGGTGAATAAGGACAAGTCATATGAAGCTCCACGTGAGACCAGAGGCACCTGAACATGGCGCCAGCAGAATCAAAACAAACATCTTTCTATACCCAGGAGAGAAAACCCTACTAAAAATGACTCAAGAGACTGGGCATCACAACAGTCACCCTGTATAAGAAATGGTTTGGCAATATGAAGGGACATTACAGCAAGATCTCCAGAGTCTGTTTTTGACTTTGCTGGTTCTTGCAGCCTCAGTCACCAGCATTTACAGCATGAGAGCCATCACCAGCCAAATCCCTGTCTCCCTACATATATTCCACACCCTACCCCCAAGCCACTTCATCAGCACCCTGAAGGCAGGTGGGAGGGAAGCTGCCTTGCATTAGCCTGCGAGCCACGAAAGCAGAGAAAGATGGGGCATTCAACATTTACCTCCATGACTAAGCGTTGTCTCCCTGTCCCATATGGCCCCAAAACACATCCCTGACTTGATAGCTTCTAACTCACAACAGGAGACATGACAACACATCCATGCAGGGAAGCCAGACCTGAAGACGTGCAGAGGTCAAGTGACTTCTCCATCTGCACCATCAAGGGAGCAGGAAGGAGGGAGAGGGATAAACAGCATCCTCACCCACAGCATGGTGATGAGGGAGGAAAAACAAAACCACAAACGAGCTTGCATAAGGTTGGTGGCTTTCTAGTTGGGAGTAGCATGTGTCTGCTGAGCATCAGGCCAAGTACTCCTTGCACTTTAGGCTGCCATTACATCCTGCAGCAGATCCTGCCAAACCCACTCCCAAATTCACCTGTCTACAGGCACCCACCAATCTGGTAGCACTCTACAGACCACAGCTCAAGGGTACAGAGACCACAAAAGCATGAGATCAGAAAACTGCACAGGGCAGGGAGAGCTGCGGTGGTCAAGGCACCTGAACCACAACCAAGCTGCTTTCTAGAAGCAGCTAGCAAGTCTCTGCAGAAGTAGTGGAATGGAGACACCTTTTGTCCTGCCTCTCGGGGAAATCATCACTGCTGTTACGCAGACACAATGATGTCTCCAGAGCCTTTTAACTGCAGCTCTTTAGGGTTGAGTGGATTAATAGAAATCTATTCACAGGACTGACATCACTTGGTTGGGTAAGGACACTGCCACCGACTCAGTGGCTGGGGAGGGATCACAAAACAAAACTGCTGATGGGGGAAATCCTGGGCAATGCCAAGGCAGTATCTCCTGGGGGAACCTGTCCCTGTTCCCCTGACAGTATATCACAAAGGCCAGGCCAATTTCTCTCATTATTCTAGAACTTCCTTTTAAAAAAAAAACAACAAACAAACAAACCAAACAAACAAAAAAACCCCACCAAAAGCAAAAACAAAATAATAATACATGGCAGCTGCCTGTTTTCCTTTGATTCTGTGCTCTCCCCCTAGAGAGGGCCACCACTCAGAGATGGATGGTTGCACATGCATGACAGCCACAGCAGAGCCTGCAGAGCAACATAAGGCTGTCTCGTCCCCAGGTAGCCTGAAGCAACGCCAGGATCTGAGCACCACACAAATGAGAGCACAGGAACACAGCTTGGCCATCGGTCTCTTGGAGACCTTGCCAAATCCATGTCCAGAGCAGAGGGATGCAGGAAGCTCTTACTGCGGAACTCTTGAACTGCATCGCAGAGTGCTCTCTGAGCTTGGCAGAGCTGGCCGGGGGCTGCTTTATCATATCTGCCATCTGCTTGTTTGCTTTGCAATCCTCTGCTCCTCCTGGCTACGCTCAAAGACTCCTACCTGTTCTCCAAAAGCTTTGCTGGGTCTTGGTAAACAAACTCCGGGCAGGGATGGAAGTGGGGAGGGAGAAGGCAAGGGAAGGGGGCAGAAAGAGGAGAGAGAACCAAAATTTAATTAAAGACACTTTTGCTTCAGGGCCTCTGAAAATTACAAACTCATAAATCTCTTAATAAATGCCCTGAGCAGTTGCTATGCCAGGCCGCCCACCAGGAGGGCCATAAGGCACGAGCACACAGCTCACCAGGTTCCTTCCTTCACCCTGCAACATCAAGCAACCCTAAGCAGCCCGTCAAGCCCCCAACAAGGGTTTCTGCAACCAGGAGCTATCAATCTACAGCCCCATTAGTGGTACAGTGCAGGGAACTGCTCACTTCATCAGATGTGGCACAATCAGAAGTAGGAGAAGGGTGGGTTGTGGGGAGAAGATAAGTCATGGCAAGATTGGACCAAAGACCTTCCGAACATACTGCTAAAAGCAACAAGTTCTTCAAGAGTATATTTTCCAATGAGAATGGCCAAAGAACAGGTATAAACCGACACATGGATCCAGAGGGACTTCTGATGGCCAGTGCCCATATGAGGGCACTATAGAAAAAAAAACAAACTGTCTTTTGATAATTCCCCAATAAATCAGCCCAGTGTTTTCTTCCATGGCTGAGATGAATCTTCACCTAGGGATGCACATGTGCTGTCCTGCCCAAATCTACTTCTCACAAGGACGACACAGGAAGATAGTGAGGATCTTCCACCCAGTAGCAGCAAGAACAAGCTGTTTCACCACGCTCCTCATTCGGCACACGACAAGGAACAGACTGAACGTCCAGCACACAAGGGCGTCACATGGCTCTGCTATATTTAACAGAGCTTTCAGTACAGTCTCTGGTAACACTACGAAACAACATGTTTTTGCCAGTAACCTGTCACAGGAAGGCTTGGAAGGGGGAAATCTGGGGTATTTTTCACTATTTCCTCACAACCAGTCACAACTTTGAAGGTCAGAGTCTGTTCTCAGTAGCATGGCCCAGTCTTGGACCTTCTCTGCTAACAAGCAGGTAGTTGGAAAAGTGGTAATGAAATCTCACTGGCTTTCCTTTAAAATGGGTGAGAATAGAAGGTTTCTTGCACAATAAGAGACTGGTACTTAGTAAAATCATTTGTTGAGCTACATCACTGGCCAAATTGCAACCAGAATAAAGAGGTTAAGAGGAGCTTTCAGAATCACTTGACCCACCATGGGCTACACTTTAAACCGTATCAGCTATTGACCCATCCAGTGACACCTATTTCTCAAGAGATTGAGTTCAAGTGAGATGGACCAATGTTGGTCATCCCAGGAAGTCAGAGCAGAGAAAGTAACAAGTTTTCTTCCAGAAAGAAGACGACAAAACTGCCCTCAAAAAGCATTGCCCACATCAATGTTTGCCATTTCTGGAGCCAAGCTGAATGTCCAAGTCTTTTGAGGATATCACAAAAATTTCATATCTCTTTGTGTAAGCAATTACTATGCTTCTGCTGCAGATCATGAGTAGAAGCATGAGAGCTGAAAACTGAAGGAGGAATATTTGTAACAGGAAAGCTTTGGGAGACAGCCAGTTCTAGACCTTCCCAGCCAAATTCTCCAAAGCATCGTTTGAAACACCCAAGACAAATATAGACTACTTGAATCAAATTCTGAACTGCCTACAAAGGAAGGATGTCAACAGTCCAGTCTGAGACTTTGTTTTGCATTTCTAGACCATCTGCTAAAGGATGAAACCCCGCTAGGCAGAGGAGGCAGCACAACAGATGCCATCGCTTCCAGCGGGTACCCGAGCACTGGAGGGGCGCAGGCAGCCGCCGAGGCTGGTTTCCCCACAGCTCAGCTCTCTTCGTCCTGCTGGATCAGGAACTCACAGGAGCAGAACTGGAACCAGGTCTAAGATGGGTTGTTTTCATAAATGGATTTTCCTAGCTTTATTAAGCTCTCTCTTCCAAGGCTGCTCTCCAAATTAGAGATGCAATGCTTGGAAAGCTACAGAGTTGGAGATGAGAAATCGAACCTTCCCAAGAAAAAGCAGCAGCTCACCAAGCAAATGACTGCTCTGGCAGAGGAGCATCAGTGAAGGGGACAAAACAATTCACAGGAGGAACAGAGAAATAGAACTAGTATGCATCTTTCCCATAAGAGCATCCTCGTATCATCCATGTCTATGGAATAGCTGTGCACTCATCTGTCTACATAATTATTTACAGTATTTAAGTATTTATCCACAGCACTTACTTATCTCAGCAGTGTGTCTCCTTGCTCTATTTATCTTTCTATAAAGCTATAGCATTTGCCTCTATTTTAAGACAATGCTGCTTCCTTTCTCCCTAAAAATTCTCTAAGTAGGGCAGTTCCCAAGGGAGAAGGCTCCTTCCTCTTGTGTCCTCACTGCAATCCCAGGAGGATCACATGGAGGTGGCGGCGTGGGATGAAGGTGGGACGTGTGCCCACAGAGCAGCAGTGGCTGGGGGCAGGTGGACAGGCAGAAGGACACAACCCTGCCTGCGTGGGGTGACATGACAGCAGGCATGCAGGCAGGGCTCCAGCTGAGAAGTGTGGAATATGCTGCCATAGGGTGTTTCTTTTTCAGCGTAAGCTGGACTGGCAGCTGACCCAGCTTTCTCCTTCTACCTGCCGAGTTGAATCTCCCTCTTCCCACAGCGCTTCGAACATACAGAAATGCACAGAGCAGGCAACGCTCTGCTCTCGCTCACACTCAGATAACTTTACTAGGGATGACCATGCCTGATACCTCTCAAGGCTGAGCTGTTATTTTTTCCTAAAGACGTGTTCACAGCTTGTACCCTCACTCCTTGAGCAGGCAGCAAGGGCAGACCCTTAAGGACACACCAGCAAAGCCAAGCCCCATCACTGACACAAGCAGTGAGCACCTTTGGACCCCATAGCGAAGGGAGGTGGGTGGTCAGCTCTGCATCCCTCAGGCTCCTTTACCTGTAGCATTGCCTTCTGCTTTATTTTTTTTTTCCTCTCCTTGAAGAGTGAAAAAGGCAAACAAGAGCTTATAAATTATCAATTCTTGATTGATTTTGCTGAGAAAAGCACATAAAACAATCACACAACAGAAGAGAAGAATAATTTAGCATTTCAAGTGGGGAACGGTGATGCTGCTGAGACAGGTCTATGTAGGCAGAGCACCCCTGAGCCACCCAGCAGGATGTCCTCACTCCAGCCTCTTCCTCCTGTCCTTTGAAAACACAGTAGCAAAACCATAACCTTTCCTAGCAGTTGCCCTAAAACACAGAAACCTGTATTCCCACAGGACAATACCCTTCCAACCCAGTTATCTGATGGCACACACGCTTCCACCAAGCAGGTCCCATGGCATGATGGTCTAGGGCTGACCCACAGCCTGGCAGTTTACCTGCAGCAGAGCAAGACTTCTGCATAAAAGACTACAATTTCCACCCCAAAAGCTGCACCACAAGCTAAGCGAGGCTGTTAAGAGCAGACCTGTCAAGCCAGGTTGTATCAACAACTTGCTGCTGTGGATGGTTCATGCAACTGTGGTCCTCCCATTCACAGATAGCTGCGTACTAGCAGATAGTTTGGAGCTCTTTTCCATCTGCAGTCTCCTAAAAAAAAGAGCTCTGCCAAACATTCACAGCTCTAGAGTTTCTTCAGCATCACATGCAAACTTTTTTTTTTCTGAGTCTATGCAGAAAATTACAATCTTTCCCCAAAAACTATAGACAGAGGTATTGCACTGTCTGCTACCAGGCTACACATATCATGGTTCAACTGTTTCACCAAGATACTACATAATATTCCTTAGCCATGCATGCAGCTTTTAGCTTTGTTTTTGGATTTAGTATGATACTGTAAGTTAAAATGCTTTCCAAGGTAGCTGATGAAGCCACCCAGGGACTACCTGGAAGGTCAAAGGTTGGAGAGAACAAAACAAACCATCCAGCTCCCTCAAAGAGCTGGTATCTGGTGCCTGAGACTCCCTGGTGCCAGCATGTCTCTATCAGGGGACACTTAAAAGAAGTTAACCTTGTGTGGAAATAATGATTTAAAGACAAAGAACAGGAGCCCCTAATACACCTACCAAAGCCTTTAGTCTTCAGCAGAAGCAAAGGAGCCCTACAAGAGCTAGAGGTTCCTGTCACATCATCCGTTCATAAGCCACCACCTTTCCCTGAGTCCCTCTTAAGTATTTCAGCAACACCCAGAGCACTGCAGACCACCAGCTGAAACCCAGCACTAGACCAGATGCTAAATGTGCAATACAGAAAGCAAAGCTATTACCCATGTCTTCAGCCAGCCGCCACATGCTGTTACAGCAGCAACGGTGTTGGGTTTTTATATGTTTTGGGGATTTTTTTTTTTTAAGATACATTCACTTCTTCCCATCCCTACTGTTCTGTAGCCTTTGGCCACAAGAGCCCACTGTGCTAAACAGACATATAAATCCAGTAGCTGGATTCTGGATGTAGAGGAGTATTATTTGGTTGGCAGAAAAGGCATTTGTGCATGTGTCTGTCTCAGCATTGGATTTCAAACCGTCTGGGGTCTTTGCTTAGGTTTAATTCTGAAGAAAAGAACATTTTCCACGCTGTCTGAACCTGGCTTACTTCCCCTCCTGCCTTTTACACAAAGTGGTTTCATTTTTGATCATACAGGAAAGAAAAAAATACTTAGAAATAAATAAAGATGACGCTGAAAGAGGTGGTGGCTCATGGATGGGAAATTATATTCCTTCACTGCTGCAGTAATGATCTGATTAGGATCCAATCCTACCACATCCTTCATGTGCTAAGTCATCTTTACAGAGCTGAAGTTGCCTGAGGGCAAAGGATGGAGGGAGCTGGTGCGCGGGAGGTACAAGGCGGTACCAAAAGGATTGTGCATTCACCCTCTGGTCACTTTACAAAATGAGAAATTCCCTTGGGCACTGAAGCACCTTTTCCGGGGACTTTGGAAGCAACGTCTTTTAAAAACTAGCTTCAACCCTCTAAAATAATTTATGTGCATATTTGTATCCTCTGCATGAGCTGGGAACTCATTCATCCTTTTCAGTCTATTATTTCCTCCCTCTTCCCCAGACTTACCACCTTCCTTGCAAATCTGCCTTTCATCTCTCTCTTTCTCTCTCACTCCCATTTCCAAGCTGCGTAGGAAACCAAAAGTGTGCCAGCGCTATTCCACCAAGCCCTATTCTGGCTGCTTCTGGCTAGATTTTCAGGATATAGTCAGAATATGCATACTCATAATTTTTCCCCTTTTTAGAAGTTAATTTTCTGTAGTCCGGATGACAGTCTCAGCCCAGACAAAGTGTGTGGAATTCTCCCTGTTCTCCTCCAGGCTGGGATTTAGGACAGGATCCCTCTAAAACAGCCTGAAACCCACCTAAGGTCCTCACACAGTAACACCCACACACATGTGCCAAGCCCAGAACAAGTCACAGGACAATATCCAAAGGTGTGACATCTGAGCTACTCCATCACCCTCCAGGAATGACAGACAGAGCACTGATCCCCTGTCAGCCTGGGGGAACCAGCCCTGTCCTGGGAGGCTTTAACCAGGAGAGATGTGTTACACCCTCAAAGGGCTCAGTGACCTGATTTGGATTAAGAACGTGACCCATCGTGTCTGCTGGGGTTATGCCAAGGTGCCAAATGGGAACTCAGAAGAGGCTGCACAGGTTTTCAACAGCGTCATGTCCACAGGAACACCCTACAATTCTATATTGACCTGTAGCCATACAGTTGCCCCACAAATATCTACGCTTCCAGTCTGACACACAGCAGATACCACCGTCATCAGTCCTCACTCCTGCAACAGGGATCATCTCATTCACAGCCATGGTGCTCAACTTTTTGATGCAATCCTGCTATTGCTGCTGGTATACACGTTCCCTTTACACTACAAAAAATAAATCCTGTTTGTTGTTGTTGGTTTGGTTTTGTTTTTTTTCCCTGCCTTCTTACTTTCATATTGACTCTTTTTGTGGCTAAGGAAACATAGCCCTAAAGACAATGCAAGGACAGGGGAGGTAGAACAAAGGAGATCAAAGATTTCAATTTACTCTTGCCTATTCCTTGTAGGAATTGGAGGTCGGTCGGCATTAAAGCTTCAACAGTAGAGATTAAAAGGTAAACATAAAGGGATTATTTTTCCTAATGAAAGATGTGATTAACCTACAAAAGTCACACACACAGGACCCTGCCTTGCTGACAGCCAAGAGGAGGTTTCTGCAGATCTTGGATGCAAGAACAAATCCTTGCCCATGCCATGGCAGCACCTCCCATGCCCAGAAACCAGGGAGCTTTGCAGGGGCTATAGGTAGCCTTTGCTTCCACTACGGACAGGTGACAGGAAGGTTTGAAGCCTGGGCCAGCCAGGGGCACAGATCAGGTCCCCTGATCACCCACCACCCACATTTGCTTGGACATGGACTTCCCTGGCCAGGAACCTCAGCCATGCACAGCTCTACTGTTGCCAACTCCCATGGTTGTAGACTATCAGGAGGACTCCATCTCTTCCTCAACTTCCCCTGGCAGGGCAGAAATATCATCACACAAGTTCAGAAATAGCTGAAATAGACCATTAATCTGTTCCTGCGACTCAGGAGGTGAGATATAGGACCAAAAGAAACTCCAGGCTTGTCCAAGCTAATGTGACAGAACACAGCTCCAACTTGTCATGCACTGCTTAGAACACAGCTCACACCACCAGAAAGGAATATTTTCTTATAGGCAGTGACATGAGAGAAAAACAAACTCAGGCTCAAGTGACTTCATGGCCAAAGGTTACCAGCTGCAGCCCGCCCTAGTCTGTGTGCCGTATCTTGGTAATTTTGGAGGGTTGTACTTAACAGCATGTATATGAGAACAGCATAGTCTCCATGTGCAGTTCAGTCTCCTTTATCAGAGTCATTTGCTCCAGCAGATCTAAAGACAGATGCAAATATCACGACCGTAGTGTTACACCGGGGAGCGCAGTGCTGCACCAGGTCCTCACATCAAAGGCCACAGGCTGGGAACAGTATCGGTTCCAAAAACCTCCCAAGAGCTGCTTGTGTTGTCTGTCAACACAGAAATAAATCATTGCCTATGCCTCTATCCACACACCATCGTTCTTATTTTCTTCCACTCGGCAGTTCAAACTCAGCCAAATTCATTAGTTTAGGTCACATTTATGGATGACACATGCTGTACAGCCATGAAACAAAAAATAAGCTTGGCTCCTGGGGACAAAATATTCTTGCTGTGTCCATTGCAGCTGAGGTCACAAGAAAAACAAATTCACTAGGACTTAGCTGGTGCATACTACAGCTTTGTTTCCAACCACAAAACATTCCTCAAAAACAATGGCCAAGAAAAGGCTGTTGCTCTTTAAATGTTACGTTTCCCAGGAGTACGCATTGGGTTATTAAGCGTAGGGAAGATATGGGGAAAGCTTTCGTTCCTGTTTAGGGATTCATTTGGCTGCTTTTCTTTTCTCATCATAAGTTATGTTTTTACTTATATTTTATTAAAGCTTCTAGAGGCCTTTGGGAATGGATGCCCAGGAATTAAAAAAAAAAAATCAAAATGAAATTTAAAAAGCCCAGCAGGATCAGGATTGCTGCCTTCTGCATGCAGATTTTGTCCAGACTCAAGAGAAGGCTCAGCCTGAACACCTCACCTACTCCAACCCCATTTCCTTCACCCAAACTACCACCAGCCACCTACAAACTGGTGTTCCTACTCACCCGCTACCCCTCTCCTTGGAGCTGGTGGCTCCTGCCACCTCCAAGCTTCTCAGCCCTGCTCCACAACACCAGTTTCAGCACTGAGACAGCACAAGCCCCCATGCCTGGCTCAACCGGCCACACCAGCAGCACCTTGTGCTGGTGTGCGCATCAAAAGCTGCTTTATGAGTTCAGACACTCACTGTAACAATGCAATGAGAAAAAACCTCCCCTCATGCTGCTGAACACAGCTCTCTCCTCCTGCCCCCTTTGCAAATCTCGGGGATACTGTCACTAATTATCAGGCTCAACAAGTGGAATTGTGCAATTTGCTACAGACACACTGGAGAACCGATGCAAAAAGTGGGGCTCGGTGCAAGGACAGGGGAGCATGAAGGAGCCCTTGGGGCAGGGTGCTGTGGGGCAGCCCCACAGGTGCTGGGTCCCAGCACGGGAGGGGGTCCCACCGGCAGCATTGCCGTGTTTGTGTTTCAGAGTGTTTGCTTTTTTCCTTTTTGCCTGATGTTTACTTCAAGCATCGCACTCTGAGGGCTTATAAAGAGGATTAAGTGGTGAGGAGGTCTCACAGAGTTAGGAAGAATTAATCAAGCGGTAATCAGAAAGGAAATTAATCTGAAGAGTTAATTAATCAGCTAAGGCAGGGAGATGGCAGCCAGTAGTCCCTATCACGCTTTCCAGGTTGCTATTTCATGCACAGACACAGCAGCAGGGAAGGGAGAAGGCGGTCCAGGGTGGGGAAGGATGTTTAGACATCCCTCTGCACTTTCTAAGGAGAAAGCAGAAGCACAACAAGGCCAGGACATTTTCAGACTCCTATCCTACCACACAAGGACCTCAGGGAGGACATCTCCACCCAGGTGACACAGGGCAAGCACTCATCGTCTGCCGCTCTCACAGCTCAAAAGTTTCCAAAGACAGAGACATCCATTTCGGAGACTCTTCCATGCTCCTCTTACCTCTTCCCTTTGGAAAAGGGATCTAGATATGCAGCCCATGGGTTTCTGATTGCTTAATTGATTCTATACACCCTATGTTCTCCTTCCAGCATCCTAAATAGTCTTTTTACTTCTCCATTGTTCAACTCTTCTAAATATGCACCACTGGGGATCACTTCCCCTTCACTTTGGTCTAGCTGCATTTTATATATTTAGTTTTTTCTTTTTCTTAATCTTTCCTTACAATACATTCCCTGCAGAACTTTAATCATTTTAGTTGCTCTTCTCTGAATTCCTTCCAAAAGGCATCAGGCAGAATGTTTTGCAAATTTGCTCTCATCCTTCCCAGACTGCATTTTGACTAATGCTTGTTTCCTTTGGGATCAGACATACACCGTGCAGGCTGCCTGATTGGGAATGCTCAACCTTCATTACAGCCTGAAGCACCTGAGGGAAGAAAACTCCCCAATTCACAGGGGCTGCAACACAGTGCATCTTTGAGCTTACAAAACCTTGGCCAGTTTGCAAAGACATCTGAAATCTCATTAACTTTGCTATTATTATTATTATTAGACTCTTTTTATGCACAAAGTAGATGTTTTAATTGCCTGGATGTGGAGAGCAGATTCTATTGTGTGTTTTATAGACCGCAAGCAAAGATTCATTTCTACATGCTGCCTACAACCTGCCTCCATGGAGGTGCAGCCAGTCTGAAGCCAATCCCAGGGTGCAAGGGGTTATCCAGCACCCCAAAACAGCTCCTTCAAAGCCCCTTCTTCAGACAGTAGCAGGGTTCATCCCTCCAAGGGTCACGCCACGATCACCGAGAGGTGCTTATTAGGGCTGCTGCCTTTTGTGAGTTGACAGCTCAAAGCCAAGCTCAGCTCAGGCAGGTGGCATCGTCCCACAAAGCCACAGTGTCTTTCCCAGCATCAGCAATCCAGGCACACGCCACAGTGACTAGGGAAGTGGTAGACAGAACAAAGTTCATCTCACTGAACCAGAGTCACCTCTGTGGTTAAGGGGTAGGAAGACATTTCCATCTGCCACATCTGGGCAGGACAGACAAAATGACCTGCCTGGTGCAGGTGGTACAGTTGCCAGAGGACTCAGGGCATGACAGAAGCATGCACTGCAGTAGACCATCAGTATTAAACATCATATAGATGCACAACCTTCTCCCACCCAAACTATATCAAAATAAAAGGAAAACAAAACTAATCTGTGTTTCACAAGAAAGGAGTTGTGGAGCTGAGAGCTGGTCACGGTATGCAGAGGTGATGAACACCTGGAGAGAAACCAACTACCATGAGGATGCTGGGTGGGGGCTACCTGCCCACTCCCAAGCTACGTTCTCCATCAGCAGAAGGCCCCATAAAGTAGCTACAGCAGCCTCAAAAGAAACCACATTCACTCCGCAGCTTCAATAGCCATATAAGCCATTAAAGCATTCATTCTTCTTGTCATGCCATTCCCTTCACATCATTTTTACTTCCAAGGAAGACTGGGAAGAGCTGCCTGCTCTCCTTGAGCAAATGCCACCCTTGCACAGAAAGCTCCCACATCACCCAAGGTTGTCCCTCCCCCTAAATGATGAACTTGTCTCTTTTCCTTTTCGATACATAAATGCTGTTTTCACAGATCCTCCAGTAAAAAAGTGGCCTTAAAAAAAAAAAAACACAGTAGAAAAGGCAAAAACCTAGTGCTGTTTCCTAAAAAAAGGTAAGCTCTGCAGAGTCCAGAGTGAATGGTGAGCCCCACACACACACGCACATTTCTGGATATTCTGACCCAAAGAAACAGCTCCCCATGGATGCTTTTGTACAGTGAAAAACCTGCTTTTCTCCCACCCCCCCTACACTGCCCATCTGTAAACCATTTGATCCATTTCATTATAACTCATTTCTACTGTGACTGCCTATTATAAAAAATTGATTTTAATAATTTATAGCCTGCCCAGCACCACAGCATTCTGACCACCAACAGGCATCCAAAATGCTGGTTCTAATCTGGAAATCTCTCCATTCAGAGCCAGGGCCTTGGGTACCTCAGCAATCGATGCCTCTCGGTGTGGTACCCCAATAGCCGAGATAAAAGAGATGCTGCTGCTCTTCTCCACACTAATAATGCCACAAAGAGGATGAATTAGCAGATAGCAGCTCCTTCCTTTGAAATCTCCCTTCCCTCCTGGCTCCAGCTGAGACTAAGGAGTAAAGATCTAGTCCCTGGGGGGATTGCCACTGTATTCTGACTTTCAGGGGTGCAATGCTTTTGATTCAGGCTTTTCAGGTGGCAGTTCAAAGGAGAAGGCATTAACCCCTTGTAGAGCATCTGAATCCACTGCAGGAGGATCCCACAGCATCACCCGCAACACATCCCTGGGTCACACAGAGCTAGAGATGAACAGATAAAACTAAACAAATAAACACCATGCACATACGCAAAAATATGTAAGCTTGGATGTAAATACGTGCAGATAAACTCACACCCTCTCAGATGATGCTATCAGAAACATTACTCCTCAAATCCCTGCAGAGCAGCAGACCATCTCCAAGGTCATATTAGTGTGGAAGTAATGTAATCTCATTACCCAGACTCCTTCTCCCTCTCTTAGTTTCTATGTTGATGTTTGCGCTCTTAATTTTAAACACCAGCCGTTTATCTTGTGGCCCAGCCTGGGACCGCTTTGCTCAAGTGGTTGTAAACACATGGCTTAATTCACTCACTCTCTAGGAATAAAATAAATAAATAAAAAAAGCTTTTCCTGCATGAACTACACATGTTTGCCAGCCGAATGATAGACACAGGGTGCGCTAAAAGCTGCCGTAACTAACTCGGGCTCAGGGAACAGCCAGCGCACGCAGGGCGGTAAGCGGAAAATCCGTATATAGTGCTCTTGTTAGGAGAAAAATCTCCAAGTGGCATATAACTCAGCTGCAAACAACCCACTGCATGAGCCTCTCCGGTACCAAGGATGCTTGTGCTGAAGGGTATTTGCTAATTCCCCAGGGGATGGACAGGGTGAGTAAGAGGAAAGCTGCAGTAAGTGCTTAACAGCAGGGGGAAGCCAGCAAAGCAAGCTCCCAAGAGAGGATCGAGGGCAGCAGGGGCCACCATGGCCAGTAATGCCAGTCTACACAAGCCCTCTGCCCACTTCTCCAGGGAGTTCATCCTTCAGAACAGATAAATCTTTACATAGTTGTGCCTTTGGGGTCACCTTTTGCAAATCCAGCTCTGCTTCCCCAGTCCAAGCCCTGAATGCCCCCATGCTGGACACCATCCTCCTCCACTCTCAACATTTTCCTAACCACTCATCAAGTCTTCCTGAAGTTCAAGCCATTGCTCTTTGTCTATTCACCTTCTGAAAACATCTCTAATCTCCGTTTTTTTCCTTTTGCTGCCTGTAGAAGGCTGTGATAGCGTATCCTCCTTCACACCTCATCTCTTCTAGCTGACACAATAACAAGAAAGTTTAATAATAATAATCTTCAACAAAGAGCACAGTGAAAGAGCATGGGAAGCACTTCTCATCAGTACATGCCTGAGAGACCTGCCAGGAACATGCATCTCAAAAGACACTGAGCATATGCTTAAACTTTTCCCAAAATGCACAAGCCACTTTGGGGCAAGCCCATGCTGACCAAGGGTCACGATGGTAGTCGGTGCATACACCTGTTCCTCGAGGAAGATGCTCAGGACAGCGTTTCAGGATGCTTCTATTCTAAGTATGTTTTCATCTTCAGGTGTCCCAGCCTCCAACCAGATTTGATGGATGTCCCCAAGGCTCACTCCGCAATCAGTGGTGAGAGACCCAGCTCCAAACGCTTCTGCATCTGCCTAATGAGGAACCCACCCCTCCTGGACAGCTATGGGGGGATGTCTGCGGTGATTAGTCTCATTAAGCCTCTGTGAAAGCTACTCCAACATCAAACTGATGAACTATTCAAGGCAGACTTGTTAGCAGAGGGTAAATGAAAATCCAGCCTTGGTAATTTAACAGTCTACAGGACATCATTTCTACTTGGATGGTCCTTAACTCTTGCACAGTCTGGATGGCTCATTTGGTGCCAGTCACGACAGGGAGCTTGTCTCTGTCCTGGTCTTCTCAGCAAGGCCGTACAAACTTACCCACACTGAGTTACTGCGAGTAAAGCCCTTTTTCTCTAGTTAATGAAACATTTTATTAAGCACCGTCCCCTGCTCCCATCATACATACCTCCGCATTTGTTAGATATTAAACCCAGGATTGGCAAAGGATGTTAGAGGAATTTCAGGAGGATTTGTCTATTAATTCCATTTGCTACTTTTTAAACTCACAATGCTTAGAAAAATGCTTGCAAGCATGTCCTTCCCAACAGGTAGCTACTAATGAAATTATCCGCCTTATTCAGTAAATCTCAGCTGATCTGGAAGGAGCAACCCCTGAAAAAAGTACCACTGAGATGGTGGGGCTTGGAGCAGCTGTCACAGCTGACGACGGCTGGAGCAGAGGTGCATCACCAGGTCCTCACTCCTCCAGAAGCACACACAGCATCCCCCTGCCTCCCAGCCACATTTCCCACATCTGTAGCACACAGAAAGGCACAACTGCAGCAAAACCCTGATCTGTGCATTTGTGATATGCCCCAGAAACAGGGATAAACTACCTCAAACAGATGAGGATTGCTCATTTCTTTATCCTCTAGGAGCCGATATTTACTAGAAACATTTTCCTCAGCCTGTGACTTCTAGAAGATGTCTTGATATCCCAAAGACTTCATTTGGTACCACGACACATTTGACCCCCTGCACCTCAACAGCTGCAGCACAAGGCACGAATGCAGAAAACACTGCCTACAGTGCTCCTGCTCACTCAAAACACACACAGGAGGGTACACACCTATTCCCAGGCTTGGGGCTGATGAGTTAAAATTCAAATCTTCAGTTCCACACTAAAATTCAGGCAGGTGCTGAGATAATTTGGTTGAACCTGATCTGAGCGCAATGGAGATGTGAGCAGTTCCCCCTGCTCTGCACCAGCATGGAATGGCCTTTGGCTCCAGAGGGATGGGTTTGTGTATTTTTCTCTGGTTATGTTGCTACCCGATAGAGACGGTTGTATGTACACTTTCAATAATTTAAACTTACAGAGCTGTGCTGGACTCAGTTTCAACCCAACCTCTTCGTTAAGGCACCATCCTTCAGTAAAAAGTCTAAAGGACTGCAGAATGCTCAGTGGAGCCACGTCCATGAGTCATGCATCTCCCATAGCTACTGTCCTTACCAGACAAATTAAGAGAAATCAAGATTCAGCCACCAACTTCCAATCTCCCACACTGCTAACCGAAACGGGAAACGCTCGCTGCTCCCTCCTCCCTCCAGCCTCCTCCTGCCTTCCCCATTCACACCCCGAAAAAAGACGCAAGCACGGCCTTCCCTCCCTCTCCACCGCTCAAGATACGCCAGCACACTTAGGAAATCATTAGCACAAATTCCAGGCAAGATTATTTATCCTTAAAGAGCACGCCCGACAGCAAATCTCTCTCCAGCCACTCTTGGGCTCTGCAGCTCAGTGCAGATGAATAGGCACTTACTGCCAGCTACCAACAGCTTCATAAAGCATCTTCCTACCTTTATTCCCTCGTGATACCTGTGCACACACATGTGAACACACACACACTTGTGGTCTCCATGCACCAAGCACTCAGAGGAGCTTCCTTCTTCTCTACCTGCTTTGGTAAGGGTGACACGAAACATTAATCTGTCAAGTGCATGCCTGGGCTGCTGCATTGCCTCTCCCTTATCCTTCCACATCTTAATTCCTCCTCATCTTCCACCTACAAACTTCACACCACCTTTGCACATTGTAAAGCAGCACACAGTCCAAAATGTGCTGCAGATGGTGATGGTGCAGGGGCCATAAATGTATATTTATGTTATTAGTGATGGTGTGGGGGTCATGGTTTTAAACTACAGGAGAGGAGCTTCAGACTAGAAATAAGAAATTATTTTTCTTACAGCGAGGGTGGTGAAACTCAGGAACAGGTTGTTCAGAGAGGAGGTAGATGCCACATCCCTGGAGACATTCAAGGTTGGACAGGACTCTGAGCAACCTGATCTGGGTGAAGATGCCCCTACTCATTGCAGGGGGTTGGACTAGATGACTTTTAAAGGTCCCTTCCAACCCAAACTATTCTATGATGAAGTTCTCAGAAGACATGTGTGCCATAAAAGAGAGCTCGTAACTCCCGAAGCACGCGGAGACATCTACGTGCCAGCTTAGCAATGATATCTAAAATACTTAGAAATGGCTCCTGCGAAAAGCTCTCAAGGGCTGGGTTCAAGACTCTGCTAAAAATGCTGTTAAAGAACCTGTAAGTTATCACAGATTTGCACAAAACCTGACAGCATTGAGAACCACATATGCTTAAAAAAAAAAAAGTAAAGCCTGATCCAGGGAAAATGTATAGATTTTTCCCACTGGTTGGAAATGAGGATTTAACCTCAAAAGCACAGTTTCAGGCAGCACACTGCCCTCCCTGCCTGCATCCCGGAGGGTTTTGAAAGGCCGATATCAAAGCAGGTTGTTTCACCATGGGTCACAGCAGGGCAACCAGGAATTTCAACTAAGGTACTTTTTGCAAAAAAGAGGGCTTACACAGCTCCTCTTTTAACAAAGAGCAGAACGCCATTCCTTTTTGGCAGGTTAACAAAAAGCCTGCCCAACCAGCTGGTCCCAAAACCACCAGCTGAAATCCCAGCAATGCCCTGGCAGGAGCACACCCAAGAGAGACGTCCTTTGTTGAGGTATCTCTAAATCCAATATAGATTCTGCCTTCTCTGTTGGTATGCACGTGAGAAGGAGCAACTCTTTTTGCTGTGACCTGATCACAGCAAGTTCAGCAGAACTTAAATCAGTGCTTTTACCCATACATAACAAAAGGTAGGAAGGCGCCCTGCTGTACTTTTACCACTTCAGTTTTAATATGCCAGGGCGGAACACACGTGCTCTGCTGATGAGGGCTTTTGGCACACGCCGACATCCCATTAACTCCCATATCATGTTAACAGACAGTAGCAGCCAAGGAGCACTACTTGAAATCTTTAAGCAGAGAGAATAAACCCAAATCACTCCTAAATACACCAGTAGCATAATAAACTTAGAACAGAAACATAGCAAAGACCATATGTTTTGTTATGAAGACCTAAATAACAATGTAAAAAAGGGGAGGAAAATCTAAAATCCAGCTGTTCCGCATCAGCAGAGTGGAAGGGGATTTCTGCAGACACCCAGAAGTGAGATCAGGCTGTATCTAATTTCAGTTTCTACCATGACACTTCAGATGAAGGGAGATTGAGAGCAAACAGCAGATAGAAGAATTAATACTCTTTAAAAAAATAAATGGAGTGAAAGAAAAAAAATGAAATAATGATCCAAACAGCTAAGTAAAGTCCTACTGGAAAATTCAGCAATATCTCCCCTCTTGATCCCAACACGCCAAAGGGGGAGACCTGCAGCAGTCGACAGCACGATACTTAGCAAAAGCACTCAACAGCTCAAGAGGGATGAAGGCTCATTACCAGATGCTGCTACCAATTCAATTTTGAGCAGAGAAACTTGTCAAGAAGGCAGACGTACTGTAAATCTGTAAAGACTTCTCCCTTTATATGCATGTATATGCACACATATGCAGACAACTTGTATTTGTTCTCCCAGCTGACGTGCAGAAAAAAAATAATAAGCCTAACTTTAAATTTATAGTAAAAAAAATCAAAGGAAATATTAAGAAAAAAATACTTAAGAGCCTAAATGATAGGTGAATCGAGAGGAGGAAGCAGTTGGTCTATAAAAACAAATCAAGCTGAACTACCCTCAATGCCTTATTTTTTCCTGACTGAATTACAAAATTAGTCAATGAAGGCTGTAATATATTCGGGTTTCGTAAAATATTTGATAGCATCTCAGAAAAAAACTTCCTTGAAAAATTAATTCAAACTGGCTTGGATATGAGCACTGTCATACAACAGAATTAATAATAACGGTAAATTTGATTTACGTGGCTCTTCCCTGCTAGTGCTGGTTTGGGTGGCACAAATATGGCAAAGTGTTAAGCCTGAGAGGCTCACCATGGGGACTGGTGCTAAGGTTGGGTTTATCTAGCATCTTAATTATTTGGAAACAAAACAAGCCCACTGAATTGGCTGCATGTCTGTTTAGGGGACAGGGTGGGACTGTAATAATTTCTGAAAGCCATCACTGATATGGTGGCTCAATGACTGAGAAGAGCTGGCTCCTCCTCACCTGCTCTGTGACCTTCTCGTAAGTTGAGTGACACCAAAGGCATAGATTACGCAGATACCACATCCCTCAACCAGCAAACACAGGCAGAAGAAAACCAAGATGAAAAAACTAAAGAAAAACAAGTTTTGGAGATAAATCATCAGTTCAGTGGAAACCTGGAAAAGAGTCAATGTCCAAACGGGTTGGTGGTGACTTGAGGCTGTGAACGGGTGATGAGCTTGTGAGGGAGCAGGACCATGTCCTATACAGGGACCTATCCCCATCGAGTGCTGGGGGACCCTGCACGTCACACATCCTCCAGACAGCTTTCGGCGGCCAGTTCCGCAGTGTGGCACCCCAGCAGGGGAAGGGGTGCCTGCCCTGCCGTGCTGCGCCAGAGCCCCTGCCCGGCCACTCGGCCCTGCCGCAGCATCCCGCTGCTGTGTGCACACAGAACTTACCGAAAACACAGCCAGAATGAAACAAAGTCAGAGAAATCAATTACAGAATCGATAACAATAAATATTGATCTTAGACCACTATTACCTCAAAATGATGGGGTTTTTCTTTCATTTTCATAACACCAGACCTCTCTCTTTCATTTAAAAAAAAAAAATCATAGCTTAATAGGTGACACCACACTAATTATTACCCCCACATCAATCAGAAAAAGAGCACATTGTTGCTACAAGCACTTTGGATAAAGAAATGTTTTGCTTGTCCACATACACCATGCATCTGCTGATTGAGGGAAAACTCCAGCTCTGTTTTCCTCTTCCCAAAGTGGGGCTGAAGCCAGAGCCCAGTGGAAGCACCGCAGCTCCTGGGCTGGATCCATGAGAATCCCTGGATGCCACGAGTAGGTGCTGAGGGGCTCCTGAGCAAGAGGTGGGCAGACCCAGCTGGCAACTCCCGCAAAGCCCCGCAGATGGGAGGAGAAGAGGCAGAAATCAGCTCGTCAGGATGTGGATGTGCATCCATGATCCAGATCTCTGCACTGCACGGTGAGAAACGCGTCTTAGCCCAAGGGCAGCAGCGGCTTTACCTTCCTCCCCGAGTGCCGGCTACACTTAGCGTAATGATTATTAAGCCCTGTCAGCAGATATGAAACCAATGGATACAGCTCCACAGGCAAATGCTTCAAAAGCCGCCGAGACGTCCCTGCTCACAGGTTTTCGTTATCCATCTGGAAAATTGTGGATGTCACAAGAGCTTTTAGAGCATCAAGATGAAATCGTCTTGTCAGCAACGAAAGGGCCAGTTCTTCCCTGCCCTAATCCCAGCAGCTGTCTCAGTGCCACAGGCTTCTGCACGGGAGGCTGGTGTTGTATCAGGACACCGATGCCGGTGGTGACGGGGAGCCTCGCCAGCACGCTGCCCACCCCGGAGCTACCGCGGCACCGGCAACTCAGCCCATGTGTAAATCTTACTCTGAAGGAAAACAATGTTTTTCCCTTCACACTAATTCACAGCATCTCATCTGACTTTTGACTGCTGTAGGCTGGGAGGAACTTGGAGCCTTTTGGGGAGGATGAAGCATGCCCTGGGACAGAGAAAAGACAAAGATGCAGGTTCTCTGGCACTAGCTCATGCCATAGCTGGTTCAAGTGGAATGAGAAGCAAGCCACAGTTTTAGCCCAAAATTCAGGCAGAGCCATCCATTTCCTCTGCCATATTTGTACGGTTCTTCACGCTCTGAGGTTTTTGAAGCTGCGTCACCACTTCGGCTTGGGTGGCAAAGGCAGATATGGAAAAACCACCGTGCCAGAGGTCATGTTCCTCAACAGAGCTCTGATCAAAAATGGCTCTTTCTTTTTCTGTGGAGAAAATCCCTCGCTGGCAACAAAGTGAGGTCTTTCGGCAAGATCAGAGGGTATCCAACAGAACCACAAAACCACCTCAGCACCAGGACATGTAGCAGGCTGGGCTGTAGTATAAGGATCCTGATGTGAAACAGTCCCTTCCAGAAGAGGCTGGTAACTCCTGCAGATGTTGGTCTGTGGTGAAATAAAACAACAAAGAAAAGCTTTTCTGCAGCTAGCAGGTTCTGGCAGATACAGGGAGCAAAGAGGCTGTGAGACAGAGGATGACCACAAGCACCAGCTCCACATTCTTCTCACCACAAGTCTGCGAGCAGATGAGAAATCCAGCCATACAGCCTTGTGTGCGGAGCAGAGAACACTGAAGGTTGATAACTGGGCTGGGGTGAGTTTTCATGCACTGAACATCATTCCCAGCATGGACCTGGTCCACTTTGTGCCCCTCTGTGCACCCTGACGGCAGCAGTATCTCCATACACAGAGCCCAAAGGGAGACATGTGGCCAGTTTATGTGGTCGTGGTCAATGAGATCTCCTAGGTCCTTTTCCTGAGCTACAAGCCCAGTTCACAGCAACAGAGCACTCTATCCTGTTCTCTTTCACCAGTCAGAGCCATGGCACCAACTGAAGACCACTGTCCCAAACGGAAACTGGTTTATAACCCTGTCCCTCAGACACAAAATACATGAATCCAAACGTGATTTACTCCTACTGTGCAGAAAATACTACCCAGCTGCCTTGTGTACAGGCATTATCTTCTGGTCCATTGACTTCTAATAGCATAGTTGTAGATTGAAATGAGATGCCTGAGCATCACATGGGGTTCTGCATCGCTTCCACCTTCATCAACAGACGCTAAACGCTGGTGCTGATGATAGAGTTTTTGAGGGCTGTCCAGGACACAGGCAGGCTTGTTATTGCACCACAAGAAATAGAAGTTGGAGATGGAATAAGCCCATTAGATGATCAGATGCTCCAGTGCTCTTTACAATTGGCTTCCTCAGTGCTTCCACCAGTCAAAGTTTGAGCAGCCCAACTGACATTCCCTTATTCCACTGTCTCCAAGTTTCTAGGCACTCCTTCAAGCACATTCATCCCAGGTCGAAAACCAAGCAGCACCATTCTCTTCCTTTTCTACATTTGCTGTCACAGCTCCCAAACACTTCTCTTGTCAGTCCCGTTGTTTAAATCACAGTTACCTGTGCCTTGACCAAAAGCAAAGCTCTCCTGCTCCAGGGTTTGAGGACAGTGTCAGATCTCAGGCTGACTGGTTAAACACTGCATGAACGAATGACAATCCTACCGCAAGTCACAGGGAGGAAGAGGTGGTGGCCTCACCAAGGACATCCTCCCAGAGGACCATTTATCAGCATTAACGGTAGCAAAATCTTTTTCAAAGGATAATTGGACAACTGCGGTACAGACAAACTACAATTAAAATAATAATTGAGGGCTTTTGCTTCTTCCCACACTGCCCTGCACCTTATTAAAGCCACATCAAAGCTGACAGTTGTGTGGTTGTTGGCCGCTTTCAGAGAGGCGCAGGAGAGAGTGCACGGGATGTAAAGCTTGTGGAGATGATCTCGCTTCATCAGATTAATCACACTGGTTTAAAAAAATAGCTTGTCCTGCTGCTGTTATGTGGTACCTGTTCTGGGGATACACAGAATTATTCTGGCTCTGTGCTGTCAATACAGTAGATTTCACTAAAGCAAAGTCATGTGAAGACAGACAGACACCATCAGATCAAACAGTAGACAGAGGTTGGAGCTGCAGAGGCAAGGAGTTCACATCACACCGAAACACAGGTAAGCTGAGCACCACTGAGGCAGCTTTCGACACCACAGTGTAAGAACCACTTGTGAAAGTTCATGATGAGACACCTGCAAACACAACTGCCCCCGGCAAACGCTGACCGTGCCAAAGGGCTCATTTGGATCAAGCGCAGCACCCAGGGGTCCAGCACCTGGCTGCTGACCGGAGCAAAGAAGTGCACCTGTGAGCAAGGGAGGTCACAAGTGGGGAGTAAGACCCTGCAGGAACATGGTTTGAAGGAGGTTCAAGGCTTCTCAGGTCACCTGAAAACTACTGATCTTTTTTTTTTTTTAAAACTGCTTTTAGTAGTTGCCTAAAATAGACACCTTGGTTTTGTAAAAGCAACTGAAATAGATAATGGCCGGTCAGCGCACTTCACATTGCCTTTATAAATAACCTATTAATACTTCTGGGAATGGGAAAATGTTTTATTTCTAGATATAAATAAATCCTGATGTCTTGCTAACCATTTATCCTGCAGGGTCATCGGATGCATCTCTCCAGCCAAGGGTGACTCCTTGCTCCTTCAGGCAGCACCAAGCAAGGTACCACTCCATCTTTCAAAGCTTTCACTGAACTAACACCACACCTGGGACCAAAGGACAAGTGCTGTCAGCATTAACTGACAGTGTGAGAGATGATCAGCCTTCAGAGAGAGGAAAGGCAGAAGCAGGTGCCTTGTCACAGCACCCCAGGGGAAAGGTGGCATCTCTCAAGGTTCACCAAGAAGCCCAGGGCTGCAGAGCAGCTTTCCCTTGTTGCCACCATACCGGTTACAGACTGCATGGCTTAGCAGAGGATGAGGCACTTATCAGTTCCAAGAGCTTTATGCTTTATCACCTTGAAGGAGCTAAATAAATAAATAAATATCACAGCTTGCACTTCAGCAGCATATAAACAGACATTTATAGAAAGAAGCCCCGATGAAACCACATGCCTTTTCAATCCACTTCCTAGGCAAATAAAACCAAGTAAGATCAAGCACAAGTAGTATATCAAGGGGCTTTTCAAACAAACAGAAGGATACCAACAAGGAAAAGCCCCGACCTCCAACCATCCCACATGGTCTCTCTGCCCACGTGTTTCAGGCGGTTAGGCCCCCGGCACTGCTGGGCTCTGCTCATCACACACCTGGGCTTAAAGAAAGCAATGGGCTTCCATTTCCAGTCCATTAACATGGTTCTCCATACATCCCTGAGATGCTGTCATTACCCATGATTTTTAATGTATGGTTGTTTCTCCCCATAGCCATGCCACGCCGGTCAATATCACTTTGGTCACTCCTTCCTGCTCCTGCTACATGGCAGGGTCCCCAGAAGATGAAACGAAAGGGCCCTTCACACATTTCTCCTGAGCAACTCACCCTTAAGGTGTAGACTCTCCAAGCTGCAGAGGGTTCTTTCCTATACAGCCACAAACTAATAATCAGAGAAAAACAACTCATGCGTGATTATAGCCAGACTTGGCTAAGGCAGCATGGGTCAGAATTAAGCCTCATCTGAAAGGCAGGTCATAGCTTTTGTATATATTTTTTCCTTTAAAGCTGCAGTGATAATTACTTGATGAAGAAAAAGAAAAAAAAAGAAACAAAAACCACAAATCTACAAAAGCAAAATCCAGGCACCCAAGATATCTTTGCAGGAGCTGGTCCTCTTGAATCAGAACCCTGGAACTGTTCTGCAATTGCCTCAGTGGACAGTTACCATCTGTTTATGGAAAAAAAATGTTAATAACCCCCAATCATAATCAAATAGGCAACCACTTTACTTTAAGTACCTATTAACTAATGTTAAATTACAATGGAACAGCTCTGCAAGTACTTCTGACATCCACATGCACATCAGCACTGCCAGCACTTTGATCTGGGCTATTAGAACAAATACCAAATGAACTGATAGTGATGCGATTCCTCAAACATTACAGAAAGCGTGGGCTGTATTTATTTACCGTTCTTTCATTTTTCCCCCACCTCCTTGTTGTTTCTGACTATTCAGAAAGAAAATATGTATATGCCTGTGTACAGATGTATGCAACACCCACCACAACAGACCCTACGAAAGCCTGGTCCCCTGTATTTTGTTTTCCTCTTTGAGGATGAGCTTTCATATGGATTCTCTAATGCCCAGAAAGGCTCAAGGCTTTTCCCTCAGTGGGGCATCACCCAAGCTGTCAATCTCTATTTAGCCCCTGCTATTTCCAGGATGCCTAAAGGGCGTCTCTAAGTCCTTCCTCCCTCTCCTCTGGGTGGAACCAGCCAGCAGATACAAAAGCTGCAGCAGAGAAAGGCAAAAACCAGGCGGGCAGAGCTGGACACACATGCTTGCACGCACGCAGAGAGGCAGCATGACCACATGCCTTATTTCTTTAGGAAATCAGATTAAAAAGCAATCGACTCTTTGCCAACTATAACCAAGTCTGAACCATTAGCTGGCACAGTGTCTACTCGAAGAAGAAAACCTCATTTGGAGAACGCAAGTAGTTTTTAATCTCAGAGCCTGGAAAATAGTTCATCTCAGCAAAACAACAACTGCTCTTGTTTCTGGATTTTCTCTAGCATCTTTCTTTCTGTATATCTGCAAATTCAATTTTATGGGTTTTTTTTTTTGTAATTGTGCAGCACCACAATGAATAAATCACACAAATGTGCATAAGCACACATCCTTCATCCCAAGGCACTTCCAAATGTTATAGAAAACAAGCAGAAGGAGCATATCAACTCCATCAACTTCAGTATTTACATGGCCTCCATCACCGTGCCATCCAAACATTTTGTTAGTCTCAGGACTTCATGTCATTATTATTGCTTCATAAAATTTCATTTTTGTTAGTCCCAGGACTTGTGTGTGGCTTTTTTGTTATATTGTGAAATTTCATTTCCTGTCATCTGCTGGGAAGACTCAGGTTTATGAGGCTTGCAGTGACAAGTCTGACCCCAGAAGGTGAGCTGTAAACCCCTCCACCTCCACTGGGCAGTCGGAGAACAAGGGACACCAGAGCAAGCGACAACTGAGCATGGGATGCCAGATTCCCTGCTCCCATGTGGTCTATACCACCTGTAAATCTCACTCCCCTGGGACACAGCAATACACCCTGACTCCCAATTCCTTGCTCTATTAGATCCTGTTCTTCCCACAAGGCTTTAAAAAGCATCTCAGCTCCCCCTGGATGCCTCACCCTTCAGCAAACAGTTGCCGCCCATGCTTGCGCCTTCAATGCTTCTCAGTTTTCACATTCACTTTTCCCAGTGGTTCCCCCTCCGCTGCCTCTGTGTTGCCCGTGTAATGCCACATTTCACAAAAAGGCACTTTGTTTGCCATTTTCCTGCTCCCTCCAACACCCCGCTCCAGTCAACCCCCAGCCACTTCAGCCCACTCTTCTCTCCCCCCAACTACAGGAGCCAAAGTCGACAGGCGGCCAGAAAGGGGATCTGACCTTCTCCATCCCCTGTTAATGAATGTTCTCTCCAGAGGGAGCAGGGAAAGGCGAAGGGGATGGCACGGAGCCAGGCTCCACAAGCTCAGCCGAGGGACGCCAAGGAGCCGGGAGCGCAGCACGTCACAGCCCCTTTCACAAGGAGCTTTTGTTGATGCCACCGCTCCAGCCTGCCGACAGAGCGCTTGGCAGCGCAGGCTTTTCCACTGCTTGGCTGCTGGCTGGATCAGTAACCGGGTCATAACCAGAGCGGCAGCTCTGCCAGGACTCTCATGCAATGCTCCAGTGCTACCAGCCAGGAGAGGACAAATGTGGACACACCATCCTCTCCTAGTTCTCCCCCAGCACATGTGCCCTGAGACGCAGTGACTTTATTTTCAGCAAAAGCTGGACACTTGGCAGCCCATTAATCTGCTTTTAAGCCTGGTGGGTAACCCAAGGGGACTTTCCAGCCCAACGTGTCATCCAACTTTGTCATTCCAAGTCCACCTCTCTACAAGATAAACCATCTGCTTAGAGCTAGGAGCCACAGAAGGAAAAAGATGTGCTCAGAGAGACTCACGAGGTGCTTTGGGTAACGTGTCCAACATGAGCACACAATGTTCTGCGTCCATGACAAAAACAACAGGAAAAACCTGCTCCTGAAGGCCTGCCAAGACGGGATTTCAACAACAAGTGGCAACATATCAGCTGGCGACAAACAACTCCTGATTCAGGGAGTGATGCACTTCCCCAAAAAGACTCAGGGTTTGGATTTTTATTCTTAATAAATGATAACATGATGAATGCTGCACAGGATGGCTCCTACCCAAGAATTAACTGATAATGAGGGACCCAGAGGAACATGCCAGCTAAAGGAGATTTGGAGGTTGTTGCCAGCTCCACTGTCCTGTATCAGGTGTCAGAATAAGGTAGGACTTGTTTGTGAACCCCTGGAAGAGCAGCTCAGGACCACTTAGTTGAAGTGACTTGACAATTTGGACAAAGGCATCACCTCACGAGCAGAAAATGTCCAGGGAAGGGGAAAGGAACAGCAGCCTGAAAGACACATCAAGCACAAATACAAGCTTCAAGGTATCTTTGCCAGTTTGGGACCAATCGCAACAGCACAGATGGGACCCTAAAGCAACCAAGGGAGAGAATAAAGCTCTGGACTCATGGACCTGCAGAGCAGCAAGAAAGGAAAGCTCAGAAATTGAATTTTGTAAAGCTTGCAGGGAACTGTGACATTTCTTGAGGAGGTGAGAAATACATTAGCTACAGCTGCCAGGGTAGGCCATAGCCAGGGTCCCACCAAGCATCCCAGCCACTGCGGGTGAATGGAAGAGTTGCCTTTGTGTTGTGGATGAAAGTGGTGAGGTGCAGGTAGAATGCCTGATGCAAAGAAAGGAGATCCAGGTTAAAGACGCTAAGTTTGGTGGTGTAACAGTGATGCCATAGCTAAAGAAAAAAGTGCAGGCAGAGACACCAGGGAAAAGCAGGAGGCTCAGAGCACGTAAGGCCATGTCCTAGGGAGACTGTCCACAGGGGAGGAGGATCTGCAGCCTCCAACACGGAGCAGAGCTTAGGCAGAATGAGTAGGTGCCCATGCCGGTGCTTATGACACCTATGACTTACTAAAGAGATATCTCCCTTGTTCTAATTGTGTATTTAACTTCTGTCAACTCCATCTCTCCAAGGCATGTAATCAAAAAAACTTTTAGAAACTCTACAGGGTTGTGGTTTCATATCAGAGTTGGAAGAAATACAGCATGGTGAGGACAGCAGGTTCTTCTGGCTAAACATTTTAGCCTTCCAAAAACTGCAGACACAAAGGCCAATCAACAGCACCCCTCTGGTTTCCAGAAATTCAGAATATCCACTAACATACTTATCCAAACGCCTCTGAATATGTACACACATCTGTTCACCAAGACTGGTTACTCACAAAGTTCACTCCTCCTTGATTCTTCCATTAGGGTCAGAAGTTTCTTTTCCTTTTCATATTTGTATCTCTAGGCCCCATCAGTGGCAAAGGCCCAAGCACTTCCAAAGTGTTCTGACATATCCCTCCAGAAGGCACGTAACATCATCCCAGTTTTACAGATGGGGAAATTAAAGCAGAGACAGAGGTTAAGACAGCTAATCGCCGACGGACACTAAGTGAGTCAGTGGAAGAGCTGGGAATTTATCCCAGGAACCGTGTTTTCTATTTCTCTACTCCACCCACCAGTCAGTATACCCTAACAGATGGTTCTTATCATTGGACATACGGACTAAATATTGCTAAGTTGGTGTAGAAGATTTGCTATTTAATTAAATGTCCTGTCTTCCATCTCCATAGGATGCATAGGGGAAACTCCAGCCAGAATCCCATCTGGACCCACTCAGGAAACATCTTTGTAAAGCAAACAAAGCCCTAGAAATGTTCCCAAACCCATCAACCTGCCCTGTAATGCAGAACCCAGCAAGGTCAGGAAATAGCCTGCAACTCAGGAGCCTTGGAAGAAGCCCATGTTTGTCAAAGTCTGGCTTCAAATGGTGTATGTATGAGCCACCAGTTAGGCTGGGAACTACTTTGTCATGTGAAGGCTCTTCCTCCAGCCTCCACTGGGCACCACCAACGCTGCCCAACTGGAGATATCAGCAGTCACAAAAAGCAGATGGCACAGAGTCATCCTACTTTCTCCTGGCATTGGCTCTGTCACATCACAGTGCTGGTGAGACAGAGACACCAGTTCTGCCTGGCAAACATCAGATGCCTTCCTGCTTTCTGTAACTACCAAGGACATTTGAAATAGCTTCTAAAGTGGTTATTCACAACAGAGGAGGAAACCTTCCAGCACAGAGGCAGCAGAAAAAGACCTTCCACATCACTGAAAGACAGGTCAGCAATTGGTTTCCCAGCATAGACATTACGAAGTTACAGCAGTGTCTCTGTCCCCACTCACAGACAGGCACAGAAATGAGTGCACCTGCCTTTCCAACAGAACCCAAACCAATTTCCCATCCTCCTGTTCCCCCCTCACACCCTGTGCTATACACCCAGTGTGACACAAGGGGAAGCCCATGTGCCACCAGGTCTGCAAATAAAGATCTCATCCAAGAACACACTGTCCTAAGTACAATTCCCTCAATACATGGCTGGAGGGAATAGGCTCAAAGCTCTTCTGGGCAACCTGCAGATGCAGGTATGTACTGATAAGTAAAACCCACAAGTTTCTGCCCAGCAGGAGCACATACAGGCGAGAACCATCAGTTTGTACCATCTCCATTACTCTCTCAACAAACAGAAGCGAGATGGACAATGTTCTCTTCAGAAGGCTTTGCCCCAATACTGATAATATAGGAATAAACCACAACACCTTTCCACGTGTGCTATAAGAGCTGGGAAATCCTGGAAGGTGCCTCCTGCTAGAGGAAAGCAACTGCACGTACCTTTCATCCCAAACTTGGACCGTCGGCCATACTTGTTGATCATAATAAAGAGGACGACCAAGAGGACACAAGCAAAAGCTGCCAGCCCAACCGCTATGGAAACCTGAAAGGAAAAAGCCATAGAGTCAAGACAGAGGAAATTAGTAGTCTAGATTGGAACTACACCACCTCATTGCCCAGTTAACCTTTCTTCAGGCTCATACCATCTGCTGCAGCCCTGTGTATATCAGCTGTAGAGGAAAATAACAGTGAAAGCAAAGGGCTCTGGCAGAGCTTGGAAGCATCACCAGCTGTTTGCAGGACTGGGAGGTTTGGGATCTCCCTGTCAGCACCAGTTGTCCCCAGCCTCTCCCTCCACACATCTGCAGGGCAGGAGAACCTCTGCTCCAATGTCTGGGCTGTCCCTCCGCTGCACCACATCGTGAGCCTCCATTTGTGACATCACCACTGCGCCGTGACCTCACAACAACAAAGCTGCACCAACCAGAGCTGGGAACACACAGGAGCAGCAGAAAATTATTCAGAATGACCAACTCTGTCTCCAACCAAACATCCCTCAGGACAAAGGAGGAGGGAAAATAACACACCACAAAAAGAAAACAGAAGGAATTAAGTAGAATTGTGGTTTTTTTTTCCAAAACCATTTGGTTTTTCTAAAGCTTCTAACAGTTCCCTGTTTATTATAACTAGTAAACATTTATACCATAACACTACCCGTAGTCCTTCAATGGAACTGTAGTTCTACTGTATCAGTGTATATGCAGAGGAAAGAAAACCTCCTTGCCCTAAAGGGCTTACAATCTCAGGCTTATATTAATATTTATGAATATTTATGCCTTCAAGGCTTTGCTCAAGATATTTTTATTGCATTGATGTAAACAACAATTTCTTTGGCA
Organism: Patagioenas fasciata; assembly: GCF_037038585.1. NCBI lineage: Eukaryota > Metazoa > Chordata > Aves > Columbiformes > Columbidae > Patagioenas > Patagioenas fasciata. The sequence continues at coordinate 20,884,408 of NC_092531.1, forward strand.
TTTGTCCAATTGTTCTCCTGTACTGGGTCTTGTGATGCATTTTGACTTCATTTCCTTTTACAAAACTGTATTCTGCTATAATAGAAAATACATCATTTAACCAAGAAAATGTAATTTCATTTTTCAGTCCTTTTCCCTGCCCTTGATACATTAGCTACAATATTTTAATTTTTTTATTTTACCACACTCTATTTTCATCCTCTTGCTTGTTTTCTGTGCTTTATATTTAATAATCAGTGCACATTATTACTCCAGTCTCACTGTTCGAAGCTTTCACTTCAGTTATAGAACATTTTCAATTGCATGAGATCTGAAACCAAGGTGAATTGAGGTTTTTTTTTTTTCATTCTGTTAACACCTGGTGGATTTCAAGATCTTAAAACTTTCACAGAATTAGAGCAATTGTGTAACATGTTATTTATTTCCCCCCCAATACTTATACAGAATGTTTTTCACTTTTTCTACCTGGAATCTGTAGGAGAAAGACAATGTTGAGATCGGATAAGCCATAGGCTTTGTTTCTTTTTCGTTTTTGGCATGCCCTGCAGAGCAGGAGAGAGGGCAAACTGGCACTGACAAAACCGAACCAAGCTAAATCCAAGTCCCTTCACAGGGCTAAACATAACAGCTCAATAACAGCACGAAACACATGATTGCCTGTTTGTTTGTTCTCTGGGTGCTGCCTTTTTAGAGTGAGAATTTCTGACCCTGCCAGCAGCAACTTCACAGGATGCCTTATTTTCAAAGAGCTGCCTGGTTCCACCATGCAGACTCAAGAGGATCAGATGGTTCATGTCAGTATTTTACTTGCCTGACACAAGCCACAAAATCCTTCTGATTGTTGTCTTGAGTCATAAAGGGAGAGATTTTTCCTTGCAAAAATCTCAAAACAGCACAGGAGCATAAATACTGAGTCACCAATAAAAAGAAATGCACGTAAAACAGTTCTGTAGTGAAGAAGACAGGACTCACCCCAAAAGTGTCCTCCTCTGGTTTGTGGGTCACAGTGATCGGTGGGGTGGGACTCACTTCATAATCACCAACTGAAACCAAAACACCAAAGACAGAAGATTCAACGTGGTTGCCATGGGACTCCCAAGGCACCAGCACATCCCCAACGACAGCGCCTGACTAAGGAGATCCAGGTCACCCCTAACAAAGACTGCAACTTCCACTTTCAGAAGGCACCAAAATCAGCCATCAGGGAGTTCCCTGTGCACATGAGCAGAGAAAACACAGACCAGGACAACACTGATGTCCCTCCAGCCTTAAAAATGCGAAACATTTGGGTGTCTGATGTCCTTGGGTGGGTGGCCTCCACCACTGAGCCATCTCCTAGAGTTTTCAGAAATCTACTGGGCTAAGTAGGGTTAAAAAAGACTGACTCCAGCAGAACTTGATCCAAAGAATCAATTACTTGGATGCTTGGGTGGTTTGTTTGGGTTGTTTTTTGGTGGGGCGATGTGAGGGAAGAAATTATCTATGGAGGAAACCCTACAAAAGTTGAGTCTTGCTTCTCATCCCAATTCACACCAGGGAACATGTTGTAAATTGGCCGTGACACCCAAATGCTTTGGGGACTGGCCAGCCTGCATCTAGTTAAGACCCCTTCTCCTATACCACAACCCAACTGGTTAGAGTTTTGGTAATATTTGTCTCCAGCCCTGCCATTTAAGACCACAAAGACTGTCATTTTCACTATAGGACCTTCTTCATAGTATTGCTAAAGGGAAATGAGCATCTCCTGAGCTTTAGAGACTGTGCAGCTCATCAGAAGCTCCCCAGTCATCTTGCTCATGCATGGGAACACAAGGGCTTTGTGCAGCCTCTATCAGTTTCCTTTTGGGTTCCTGATTTTTCCTCCAGGAGCACTTAAGTCACAGCGGGGCAGGGGAAACCACAACACACAACACCCAAAGGGAAAGGAGACACTTACTTGAGACAAAGTTGTCCGTACTTTCTGTGGAAAGGACAAAGAGAGAAGCAAGACAGTTAGCAGCATAGCAAAGGTAGAGCGGTCTCATTCCCAGCCTGACTCAGACACACTCCACCAGCCAAAGAGCCCAGGAAACCAGAAGATTTTGTATTTTCTCCGGCATGGGCAACTGTAACTGGAAATTGCTGCAGGTGTGCCAGCAGGACGTGCTGGAGAGCACATGGGTAACTGTCAGTAGCTGAAACAGGAGAGGAGGGATGCTACTGCCAAAACAGAGAACAATTAGCAGTACCCCATACAGGAGACTTTTGAATGGTCATGAAACAACCTTGCTTACAGCAGGTGACCAAAGGTCAACCAAAGCAGATTTTGCCCAGGGGGAAAGTCCTACAGGGACATGGATGAGCTCCCAGGAAGGAGAGTCTACCTTGGAGCAGAAGGTTAGAGACCTCCTCCAGGCTCCCTCCATAGCCTGCTGAACCACTCATGAAAGCTGATGGCATCTGAACCAGACATGGAGGCTGTAGCTGTCCTAGAGCTGCCTCTCTCCCCAGCTGTCAGCCCCTCCACTGCTCCAGTCTATTCAGTAAAGCTCCAAAGGCAGCCAAGGCCTCAGATGATGAGGTCTAAAGCTCTTGGTGACACTCAGTTTACATAGCATGAGAGCAACGTCAGCTTTCAATTCACTCGCCCATGTAAGAAGTTGAGCCCGATATTAACTGGAGTTTACACAGCTTTGCTGGCAGAGGGTTCCTGGAAGGATGCTGAAACATTCATGTTGAAGTACGGGTGAGGTTTGGAAGGGAAGCACAAAACAATCCCCAGGTGACAAACACAGCTTTCCAAACCCAGGGAAAAAAACCTGAAAAAATATTTTTGTTTCAAGTCAAGCAGAAGAGTAACTTTCCTTGGCTTTCTCTAGCAAGACGAAAGAAAAAAATAAAAAAGGAAGAAATATTTCATTTGGAGACTTTTTTCCCTATTACAGCAGACAGAATCTAATCGTAAAACTCTTCTGCTTCTACATATTCCCCTTTCCATTTTTCTCTGCTGGACTAAGCAAATTCAACAGAAACCCACATAAAGTTTTTCCCACTAAACCCTATTTTTCAAAGCATAAAACACAGCCAAGAAATTTCAGCCAACTTGAGTTCTGTGAGAAGCTCCCAAAGAACTGAACGCTCATCGAGGGGAGGCAGTAGGTACATTAACTCATGCGAATTGAATTGTAGAGACACTGGTGACAACATGCAGTGAGATTTTTATCAGGAGATTTACACAAATGTGTCCTGGGAGCCTCTGTCCTGGCTCCTAAAGCCACAACATCGCAGAGAAGTGGGATATGGAATAGGGTGCATCTCCCAGCTCCTGTACAGGTTCCAACAGTACCTTCTCCCTCCCCAACCTGGGAAGCACAATCTGGCACCAAGACGACCAGGTTTTCTAAAAACACATGGTCACAGGTCCTTTTCTATGCTGATAGGAAGTTTTCCAGGAATTACACTTGCATTAATTAATTAAGACTAATTAATCTCATCCTGGGTAGTGGCAGCAAAAACCTTGCACATGCAAATAGCCATAGGCAATAAGCTTCTTGAATGAACCACATTGGGGAAACCTTCCATTTGTGGCATTTTCTAGGGGAATCTACCTTCAAATGGGAAATTATAAGTGTCAGCTGCGTTGAGTGTTAATGTCAGCTGTGGCAGTGGACGAAACAACAAACTTCAAGGAAAGTAAATTATATCCTGCATTGGGCTGACAGGGTCTGCCAGGGTGAGGAACGGCTTGGGACTTCAGATCAGAGGAAATAAAAGAAATGGGTCAGTTCTTGCTGAGAGATGGTTTGGGGTCTGTAAATACTCCACACCAACAACACATACAAGGTGTGGGTGAAGATGCACTCTCAAGGGCAATACTTTACATACATTTCACACAAATGGGTTCTCCCAGAGCCTTTGACAAAAGTGGCTCTTCAAACATCAACGTGCCTTCCCACATCACAGAAGAGTTCAGATCCATTTCCAAAATCAGCTCTCCGAAACAGCAGATCTGCCCCCTTTTCTGGAGGTCCAGCACCTACTTAAGAGCTGTCCCCATTTCACAGATGGGGAAATGGAGTCACAAAGGTGGGACCTGACAGAGCTGAGACTGCAAACCTGTACCTCTCTGCACCCACCTACATTTGATAAGCTGCTCTTCTGCCTTGACAGCAGGAAACATAAATAGGTCAGATAGCCAAACAGGGCATCATTCTCGAAGCCTGAATATAAATTTTCCCATCCATGTCAGCTCATTTGTTCGATTCTCAGATGTTCAAGGCAGAGATCTGGGGTTGCACTTATGATATTTGACCTGAAGGAAAACTCTGTGTACATATATGGTGTGATATAAATAATAAATGAGAGTTCCATTGGTATTTTTCTATATTTAGCAAATGTCCTATTTTACTGGATTTTCTTGGGCTGTAGGGGCCAATTTAGAACTGCCACTTTCTCATGGCATCATTCCTGAAGGCAGCAGCACGCACAGATCTTAACTCCATGATGGCCAGCATGGTGTCGCAATGACAGAGAGCAGACCAAGACCCTCCATGCTCCTATAGAGCTGACAAGTCACCACAGAAGTCTCTGAAGTCTCTACTGCACTCCTCAGAGCTGAATCTTCACATCCTCAAATCTTCTGGTTGGTTGGTTTTGTTTTTTGTTGGGTTGGATTTTTTTTTTCAGTTAAGCCCTGAATCACTAGGGAGTACATCAGGGAATCCTAAACAATCAGTTAAGAAATCCCAAACTGAGGCAAAGCGACTAATTGAGCCGTCGCATCTTTTGTAGACCTGTCATCTTGGAATTGCACATGTCATATTTAGAAAGAAAACAATCCTGACGCTGCTGCATCCAGCTATAATCATTTCAAACACAAGCTAAAAGAAAAAAGGGAAGAGCTGCATCACTTTAAAGGGCTTTCCTTTCTTTAGTTTATAACTAGCAATCACATAGAAGAATACTTTCTCTGAAAAAAAAAAAAAATGGGTAACCTCTATGGTGCACCCCAGAGGAGATTAAAAATAATTGACCAAACTTGCATTCTATTCACACTGAAATCCCTAAAGATCTTAAAAAAAATAAAACCCCAAACAATAACAAAAAACCACGCACTGCAGAACGTATTACACAACCAAAATACACAACCAGTTAGTCTCTCTCTCTCTGCATTAAAGAGCTGTTATGACACCAAAGCACACTTGAGTAGGAAAATCACATTGGTCAGAATAAGCCTCCAGAGGTCATATCTTACAACCTGCTGCTCAGACAAAGCCCAACTTGAGTTGTCAAGGCCTCGTCTAGATGCAATGATTACTGGTAGGACCATAGTATGACCTTTGGACTTCAAGCAACCCTAATGAGATAAACTGAACATCCTACCTGGAAAGGGCTTTTCAAGGAAATGTCCTTTGATGGTTTGGTTGGCTGAGCCCAGCTGGTTGGTGGCCACAATCGTGTAGTTGCCATTGTTGTAGTGAGTGGGTTTGTTGAAGAGCAGACAACCCTCAGACACTTCCCCTTGTTGGTAAAACTCCATGTGGATGATCTCTGTCTCCCGGAGGACCTGGCCATTGTGCAGCCAGTGAAGGGTGGGAGCTGGGTTCCCATGCACGGCAAATGCAATGCAGTGCTCCAGGTGTAGCACCGGCTCCTCCAGAGTTAGGATGCGAGGGGGATCTAGCAGAGAGAAACACGGCAGGCTCACAGCATACCTCCACCCACATCACATCTCTGTGCACCATGGAAATTAAGATTATTGAAAACACAACCTCCAAAATCCCTGTTTCTTCTACTCTTCCCATGGATGTCTGCGAAGAAGCAGCGCTAAGCCACAGGAACCATTCCACGCTCCCCAGAAGGAGGATCTGAACCATAGCCAGCTCTCTTGGGCTTCTGAACATGGGGTACAAATTAATGACAGGGATGGTCCTTTTGCCAGCCCAGAAAACAATTAAGCTTGGAGTTGCCCTGTCTACACACTTACTGCTGCTCTCCTTCCCTCAAGGGATGACGGGGAGGCTGCCTGTCCCCATTAAGGAGGACACTGTGATGATGTAGCACCCTTACATTACACATGTGCAAGGTGCCCCTTGGGGGCTCTCCAGTCACACTGAGCAATTTGAGATTGCGTGGCTGTGGAAGCAAACATCCCTCAGCAACTGCCTGTCCTTGGGGGTTTTGACTGCCTAAATATCCCAAAGGAGTTCCTACCCGCCAAACACCCTCCAGGGGTGTTTTAATTAAAGGGAGTAGAGTGGGAGAGGGAAAAGAAAAGCAGAGATTCCACCTGCAATTTATTACATATGCATTGTCTTCCCCCCAGGACTCCCAAGAATTTAAATGTTGCCCTGCCATCACTTCTGAAACCCCATTTACAACGCCTACGTTTAAGGTCCCAAACCTCAAGGCTGGCAAGGTCTGAACTAGAAAAACAGACCTTTGTGCCAATACAAAGGACAAAAAAAAAGATGTAGGTCTTGCCTAAAACTCTCTTTTTCCTGGTAGCATCCAGCTGCAGAGACAGTCATGAGGCATTCACAGGGAACAAACACAATGCTCCAATTTTGACCCATCTTTTGGGAAAAAGAATGAATTTTCAGGCAGTGGAGGTGGTAGAAAAAGGTGCAGAGCTGGTTGGAACTGAGCAAAATTCTCCCACCAGCACCCACCTACCCTGAACCACAAAGCCAGGTCCCAGCCACCCTGTTTCATTCGCAAGCCCAGATCTGCATGTGGCTTGTTCGCATCTTCCTGGCAAGGGGGATTCAAAACAGGCAGCCACCTACATGTGCACAAAGCCGGATCTTTTCAGCATGAAACCACAGCTTGAGTGATGTGTCTGGGCAACAAGAGCAGAGGTAGCAGAAACTGTCAGCAGCTTAGAGGATTACACCAGTGAAAAAAAGACATTGGCATGGTGTTTTATAAGGTGTGGAGGAAAAGATGTTAAAAAACACAGTGTAAAAAAAATGCCTGCTGACTAATCACCTCTGAGCTGATGTGAACTTTAATTATGTCCATTCTTCAATCCATCAATAGTACTTATTGGGAGGAAGATTAAAGTAGTAAAGCATCTGCTCTCCTCTTCCCAGTCCCCTGTGACCCCTTGTCTTTACAGTGGCTCCCACATTGGACATGCAACTCATGTGGGTTCACCAAGACCAGCCAGAATCCTGCATGGGTCTCCACTCTACCTGGCAGGGTTGAGGGCAGGGGACAGATTTTCATACTACAGAGTAAAAGCAAATATTACAGACGCAGCAACACATAGTAAATCTCATCCGCTTGAGAGCACAAAGCTGTGTAAACTTCCTCTTAAGGTCAGCTTTGTGTGAAGTTATATTACAAAGCATAGAGAAAGTTTAGCTACTTGCAGCTAAAAGTGAACAGTTGAAATTTGACATGTGCATGTTTATATGGCATTTGCTGATTAACTTTGTAGGAACAGACCAGGGAGGAAGGAGGATGAACTAGCATCTCTGAATTCAGAGGCAAGTTTTACATTGGCTTTAGCAAGAGTGACATTTAACCACTCACACGGCATCAGGGTGAGCAACTCATGTGTTTGTAATCGGAGTTTTAGCCCCTCTACAGCTTTTCTCACTCTGCTGGATCTTCCAAGAGATAGGTGGAGAGATGTCCACCACCAGTGTGGCACTGCTGCTCCTTCCCTTGCTCTAGTTGCTCATTTCTGCATTAATGGAAGCATCAGGAAAGCAAAAATAGACACTTAAGAGAGAGATGTGCAGGGATTCTCTTCCTCCTGACTGTGCTCAGCTCCTCACCCTCACCCACAAAACCAGAGCGTCACAGGTAGCAAGTGGACGTGCATTCACACAGTTCCCAGGGCAGCCCTCCAGTCTCTATACGGTCAAGGTCTCTCTGCTGCTACTTACAGTAGACAGTGAGCAGCACACTGGCATTGCTCATCCCCACCACGTTCTCAGCAATGCAGGTAAGCAGAAACCCGTTGTCCTCACTGGTGACATTCACCAAGGTCAAATTGATGGCATGAACATTGGTCCAGTTGAGGTTGGTCTAAAAATCCCAGAGAGAAATACAGACAGAAATCAGTGTCTGAATCAGAAGCTGAGAATCCCAGTTTCCACATAAGATGCAAAAAGGTCTCAAAAATAAAAGGACAACTAGGATCTGGGTGAGGGGAGATTTGATTAAGTACACTGTGTCCTACTGGGAGGGGGAGACCCACGGTGTTGTAGCACTAATAAACATGGTTTATCTGTACAAAAGCTTGCTTAGTTGCTTATTTCAGCTACAGTTATTGCAGACACCTCTGTAAACAGGTATTTTCATTAGAGGAAACAAGAGTTAATTCAATTAGGGAGCACTGACATATGAAGCTATCTCATCTTTCCAGTCATACAGAGGGAAGGTCCTGTCGCCTTCAAGCAGTTGCCAGGTCCTCATGTGGATTCAGTATGCCCTTTCACATTTCTCACAGCAGTCTCCAGCATCTACCTGACCTTCTGCCCTTCATGCACAGACCTGAGGAACCCGAGGCAACTGCCTTGCCCACGCCATATGGGGCACAGGCAGCACTGAGGTCCCACAGCCCTTACCTGGTGCGTGTTGATGGAGTGGAGATCAGCCACCGTCCAGTCGACGTCAGGCAGCGGTGAGCCCGAGCCATTGCAGGTGATGACAGCGTTCTCCCCTTCCCGCACCGTCAGGTTCACATGGCTCACGCTGATCTCGGGGAGGTCTAGGAGAGCCAGACACCGAGGTGCTCAGGTATGGAGCAGCATTTGCTACAACCAGCTACAGGGGGCACACATGCAGACCCAGATCCTGCCAAGCTGTATCCCAAAAATCAGCCTCCAGCGCCCTGGGATAAGTAGCAGGAGGCAACAGCCTTGCCCTACTGAGAGAGGGATGAGGCATGGAGACAAGGGAAAGTATATACACTGGAGATGTGCCAACTGAACAAACCCTCCCATCATACTTGAATTGGTGTTCAGTGCTTCCCTTCCCAAAAAACCCCTTCTCCACCTCTTCTTCTCGCACAGAAGCGGCTCTCAAGGCCAGTCACCTGGGACAGGAAAGCTGCAGGTGTTGGGAGAGGATCCAAAGAGTTCCACCTCCAGGGACAAGGCAGAAAGTGCCCAGCACTTCAGGCGAGAAGAGTGTCCCTCTAATTTATAACAATCAAAAAATTATGACCAAGGCTGTGTCCTCACATCAACTGCAGCTCTCCTAATAAAACGTGTCCTTGTTCTTCCTTAGTGGTGGCAGAGAGATCCACTGATTTATGGTGGCCCTGATTTACACCACTTACTTACTTGCCACAGGCGCCAAATATCCTTGCAACATAAAACAAGATTGTGCCGGTTGCAAGAAAAAGGGCAAACAGACTTCTTTCATGAGGAGGACTTTCTGGGCTCATCGTAAAGGCAAATTGGGTGGGCAGGGGGGAACAGACCATTGTAGGGCATCAGCATCCATCACACTGACCCAAACTCATGAATGGGGATACACATCCTTTCAATGCCATCATAGGGTGGCATCAGGAGGGAAGCAACATTGCATGGATCTGGGGGATGCCAGAAAAGAAAGCAGCAGTCAATGTCTGGAAAAGTTGCATAGGTGGCAGGAATCAGCAGAGAGGAAGGTGGGAGAGACACAGATGGTCTCAGCAGGTTGAGCTGGTGTCAAATGTGGCCATACCAACTCATGCCAGCCCTCAACACCAAAGGAAAAAGACAAATGAGGTGTTGTTACAACACCCCATGAGTCATCTTAATGCTTGAACAGATTCTCCTCTGGAGGAAAGCAGATCAGTGAGGTTCCCTTCCAGGAGACTGCAAGGTCAGAATTGGTGCTCACACTGCACACCAACACGTTTGTGTTCCAAATCAGCACCCTGCTGTCCCATCAAATCTAATACCACAACTGATTAAGTCACTTCCTCCTGCCATCCCTGATCCCTAAGGATTGTTTTTTTCCCCTTTAATCCTTGGAGATTATTTTTCCCATTGGGGGAGGAAATTACAACGGTCTCTCAAATCTTTTTAGCTCATCCACATGCAGGTACACTTTGGCCAGTTTTCAGAGCTTAATAAAGGGACACAGTGAACTTGGAAAAAAAGAAAAGAAGAAAAATAATGCAAATCCAAATGTGCATGCTCTATGTCCAGTATCACTACAAGAGATAAAGCCAAATTCCTAGAACAGAGGACAACCATCAGAAAAATAAAACCTCTAGTTTTTGGGGGGCTTTGTGAGTTTGAGAGCTGCTTGTGTATAGACAGTTTAATTGTGCTGTTGAAAGCACATCTTCCCCTTCCTCTGCAAGGGATGCTTTCCAGTAATGGCAATAACAGAGCAAAAAACTGACACCAAGTAGGCAGCTGATGTGTGAACAAGGTGAAGGAAAAAGGAATAACTATTGAATATGCCTCATGTTGCTCCTGGGGCCATTGGACTCTTTTAAACATCAGCAGGAAACAGAGAGATATAAAGTCACTCCTGCCTCTTCCCTACAGATATGGGCTTTCAATTGAAAAACAAAAGAAAATGAATAGAGACATGTATTTCCTAAGAGTAATTACAAAAGACACAGTGCCAGCATCTTTTAACAATATGCTGTTTCTAGGATCTGATAGAGAAAGAGCAAGATGAAACATATCCCTTTTCAAGACACCACGTAGACTCATCACAGACACTTCGTCAAGCAGCAGCATTACAGCGAAGGAAATGCCTCAAACCACTCGATACCTTTGCACATACAGAAACAGCAGCCCCACATTTACCTACATACTCTATTTTTAATCCACAAACTACCCCCAATCAGCTTCAATCATCTTATTCTTGACTCATGTGGTGGGATTCTACAGCACCAGGCTCCCCAAGAAAATGGTTGAACCAGAGGTGCCGGATAATGCAGGGGTCCCTCCTGGCATCCCAATGGCCTCAGGAGTTCTTACCACACTGGGTGATGTTCATGTCCTGCAAAGGGATGATAGCAGCATCCAAGTTCATGCAGGAGAGGTCCTGGTACTGCAGGTTTGCTTCACCCTTCTCCTGCCAGAGCTGGATCCAGCGGATGTCACAGCTGCAGTTAAAGAGGTTCCTCTCTAGTCTCCTACGGGCAGAGAGAGCATGAGAAAGGATGGTGGGGTGGGGAAGGACAAGCAGGGCCATTGCCTGGCCCCAGGATCCCTGAGCAGGACAGCCACCACGCAAGGGGGTCTTTTGAGCTAGTGGAGAATCTCCTCCACGTTATTTTCCTAGGGTCTTCTGGCACACGCTGTTCCTACAACTCCAGAGAGACAGAGCTTACGCACCCACGCAGTCTCCTTCACGCACATACACACGAGGTTTTACATCTCCCAGGGCAGCACGTGGATACAGTCAGCATCTTTCACAACAGGATCTGCACCATCTGCAGCCTGGGCCCATCCAGACACCCAAAACATTCCTCCTTCAGCCAAGAAGCAGCAGCACCCCACTGCCCCAAAATATTGGTTCACATCTTCAAAACCCCTTCAGTGGGGGTCCAAGACCCAAAGCCAACCTCCAGCTCCACAAGTGCTCAGTGAAGCTGGCAGCTCTTCTCCCAAGTACCCTGTTTGAACACAGGCTCCTGGTGACCCAGGACATGAGCTAATGGGCAGGGTATCACACATTTTAATCAAATCAAACAACACTGCACAGAGACCCTGCTGACCTGGCCAGGAGAAATGGAAAAGTACTGCCTTTAATGTACTTCATTTAAAACACAGTTACACGCTGTTTATATACCAGGAATGTTTATTATAATTGATTTTCCAACCTATTAACCATTTCATTTACATTTTTAAAGCCCTGCAGCTCTCTGTGGAGATGTGAGGAGGGCAGGTCCCAGAAGGGAGGAGAGCCCAGTGCTCAGCCAGGACAGACTGAGTTACCAACATAGGTTGCAGGACATACAGCCTAAAAAAAAAGAACAATAAAAGCTCCCCACATAACCATGAAACAAAAGAAAGCAAGAAGAAGCAGAGGAGTCAACGCTGCAAAAGGTGAGCTCAGTCACCCCAAAGCAGAAGAGCATCTCCAAAGCTCAAACCATTGCTTCACACAACATCTAGATTCCCCTGTCATACAGGGGTAAGCTGCTTTTCAGGTCTATTCCATGTGTTACTGCAAAATTCATGCTTGCTTTTACAAAATTAATTCCACCAACTAACAGGATTTGAAAACAACCTTCCAAATACGTGCAGCTACTGTTTCATCCATGCAGTACTGCAAAAGGAGGGGAAAGGATCTTCTGGTCTCACCCAGGGTTGTTAAACCTGAACCCCAATGATGCCACTTTGAATCTCCTCATAGAACAAGATGGCATCTGACCTTTTTGGGTTGGTTTGGTTTTTTTTAGAACAAACGCCAAGTTCAACTTCACTCTATAGCTTTTCATTAGTTCATTCCTTTCCCATCAAAAGCACCTAAACCTTTGCATGACAGGCACAGGGCTCAGACAAGCAACCCAAAGGCCAAAGCACTAAATTTAACAGATCAGAGCAGATTAGTGCAGTGATTTTGTGGGACTCGAATGATTAGACATTCCCTGCATGCTCTAAGTACTGCCAGCACCCCACACAGGCTTTGCATCCTCTCCATCACAGTCATGAAGCCACGTGCTCCACGGGATTCTCCCAAGGTCATGCCCACCAGCAGGACACAGGATGGCAGGTGGGTAAGAGCTGTGGGCTCAGCAGGTCACGTAACCTGAGATGTACCCTGGGACCCTTCAGGGAGCCAGGGGAGCTCAGAGGCAACAGGGGAGAAATTCTGCTCCATTGCAAATATCCTTGTGAAATGAGGCTGCTGGGGAGAGCCGCTGTCCCAGCACTTAAGGGCAGCTCCGTAAGCAATAGACAGCAGCTTTCCCAGCCATTGCTAATTCATGAAGTCCCATGAATAATACAAGAGCAGCGAGCTTCAGGGCAGAATTACCCACGACCTGCCCCAACATCAGCGATGTAACTCGCTCTAATCGAGACCCCCAGAGGGGCTTTTACACAAATTAACTCCCATCACCAGCAGCTGGTGGGTGGAAGGGGCACAGATGTGCGCACCCCTTTTCCCTAACACACATCACAAAAGCATCCTTGACACATGGGAGATGCCCTCTCTTGTCGCCTGGTGCCTGCCTTGCCAGCCAGCTTTCCAGAGGTGTACGGGGATTTCCATGCTCACACTGTCCTGCACCTGCCCAAAAACCTGAACCTCCAGCTCTCTCCTCAGACCCTATCAGTGCCCCAGGCTTGCAGGGATCATTAGGAGCTGCAGCTCCTTCTAACCCTTCCTACCATGACTTCTGCAATATGCCCCCTCCACCTACAGCCTTCTGCTTGCTGAAATGAACACACCTGCCCTTTTCTGCAAGGAGAAGCACCTCAGGGAATAGAAGACATGCTTTGGCCAAAACTCTCCATCAGGCCAGAAAGCATCACCATGTGCTGTGGAGATGTCTCCGATCACAGTGGGAACGACAAAAAATGGTGTTGAAAGGCACAACGGGGCAGGTAAGAGGCCTTCATGGCTGTTCTGCTTAATGGGTGCAGCAGTGAGAAGACAAGGGGCTCCTTCTCATGAGACATATCCAGCACGGGTTACTCCCAGAGAGGACGAGTAAACCCAAAGGGCATTTTTTGCATGCAGCCTTAGCCTGGAACCGTTGCCAAATCATTGCTTGGTGATAGGTATTCAAGAGCTGTGCACTCCCACACCTTCTGAAGACCTCGTTAAAACTGAAAGTGCCTGTGAGAAATAGCAAGTGTCACAGCCACAAGCAAGCTGGGGTCTCGGCACACGCTGAGTTGCTGCTTTCTGCACCAAGGAGTTGACACAGAAAGGGACTGAAACTGCATACAAGCCAGAGCCACCCACAAGCCTTGGGAAGCACAGGCTTGCAGCAAAAGTTGTACTCATCACCTCCCAAAACTGCCTGGACAACCTATACCAGGGTGAGCCGGGGCAGGAGAGGGATACCATCAGCATGCCAGTATATACTGGGACAGGCAGGACACAAGGTTTTATTCAGGTTAGGCAGTTAGAGACACATCTCCCCGCTCATCAGCTAAAACAAAGTCGTCTCCAGCTAAAGCCTCCCAGAGAGCAGCAGAGATCCTTGCCACACTTCTGTCTGTTTTGCTTCACATAAAACCACTGCTGAGGTTTCATACACTTGCAATTAAAACACTCTTCAACCTCAGGACTGAGACCACTTCCCTAAGCTTGAGAACTAAAAAGCACCCAGCAGAGAGAGAACAAAACCTATTTTTGTTTTTCATTTCTATTTATTTCCCAGAACCAAGGCTTCTCTTGGCGGTCCAGCCAGAAATGATGTTTCCTAACCCCTGCCAAAAAGGGATGGGATAGAAAAGAAAAAACTCAGGGATCGATGCATGGCATGTGACACTGGATTAGCTAAGGCAGAAAGCAGGCAAGTACCCACTGTCTGGCTACAACTCTATCAGTGTGACTGTTGGCAGCAATACATTTTTAAGCTAGAGACACAGGCAATAATAAGTTGGACTTATAATATTAACAGAGATGCTGCTGTGCCCCATCCCAACCAAAACCTCTCGCTGTAGCATTGCAGAAATCTACTGCAGGGCAAGTTGGCAAGAACTGCTGGTATTAGAAATGCTGATGGGCCAGGCAGAGCAGCAAGATGTTCAGGACTACAGGGTTTTGTACAACCGAAGATGTAATTGGATCCAGAGTCTTAGGTCTTTCTGGGAAGGAATTGCTTGAAATGTCAGCCCTAAGCTCTCCGAGGACATGACAAAGGAAGCCAAGGACATGACAGAGGAAACCAGCTGTGACTTCTGGATAAGAAAGGCTCTAAGTCCAAGGTTTATGAGCTGTTGCATGTGTCAGATGCTTTCCTGTACACAGTCAGCTTCAGACTTAGGAGAGCTGTGCACACATTAGCTCAAGCCCTGCCGGTCAAGGTCAGCCTGTGCTGTGGGAATTCGGGCTGGAGTTACTGGAAACCATTCCAAGCCTTGCTTCTGGCCAGGAAGAGAAAGAGATAATATTCTTTGGAAGTGTGCCTCATTTTTGCCATCCTTTCTTCAGTGAGTCAGCAGGGTAAAAGCTCAGTTCTGTTCAACAAGAAAATGAACTCTGCTTTAAAGCAATACCATCATCCCAAGCTTGAGATGCCTTGAACACAGCCAGGCAGCTGTTTGAAGTCCCAAGTTCCCATCCACCTGCCTGCTCGCATAGTGTGACATGATCTTCACATTAGCCTTCTGCTCTTTCCTCCTCCGTGTTCACCGTGAACAGTTTTGTCAGGTCTCATGTTCCCTGGCAGTCTCCATGTCATATCAGCTGCAGTTCCTCTCCTCCCAACACTCTCCCAGAGACGATTCTCCCATCACTTCCCTTCCCACATGCTCCAAGCTACGTCACAATTTTGCCTTCAATGATTATTGTAGAATCATAGAATCGCTTTGGTTGGAAAAGACCTTTAAGATCACTGAGTCCAACCATTAACCTAGCATGGTCAAGTCCACCTCTAAACCATGTTCCTAAGAACCTCATCTACATCCTCCCTCCAGATCCACGATTGCCTGGTAGTGCTGGGGCACTGGTATTCAATAAAGTCCCTCTGGTGAATCACCACAGACCCGCAACTGCTTGTCCCACCAACCTTCCCCATAGACCTAACCCTCCCGAGAAGAGCAGACTCTTGTCAGCATCTCCCTGTCCCTGGGGACTTCTTGCCTTCCTCAAGTTTCCTGCCTCTGCATCAGTCTGCTCACCATCTTCTGCCTTTCCAGGGAGTTTTGGCTCAACTTCAAGTCTTTGGCTGATTTCAGGCTGCAGCTCCCTTTCTAGCTTTCACCAGTGCTTCACACTCACTTTACGTGGGCCATGTATTCTGTCTCCCTCCCAGATTCTGGAAGCCTCCTTGGAGCTCAGCATGCCAAAATCTGTCTTTTACTCACCCATCCTCTGCATTTCTAAAAGAAAAAACACAGTATTTCCCACTTTTGCACATCCATTACTCACTTCTCCCCATCTTGAGGATTTGCTTTTCCTCATCAACAGGTCTCATCCTTCTAGCACTCCAGACCATGACCACCCCACAGTAGATATCATATGCCTTTAACTTAATTCCCAACATCTTTAGGTGAATAATTATTCAGAGCCCATAGCTCAGAGTGCACCTCAGTGTTGTGTTCTTTCAAACAAATCCAAATATCAGCAGGACAGTATCACAGTCTCAGGCACATGCCCCTGCCCCATTAACACTGACATGCCAGTGGGTATCAGCTAAAATATCCCTCTTCTGCCACATTTTGGGGAACAGCATCATAATATTGTTCTGGTACTGACTATCCTACCTGTGCTCATGTGGATGGAGGGTCCTTAGTGACAATGGAAAACTTGTCAGGAAGCACCAGTGACAAAGTAATTCTGAATTTAAAAAAAATAAACTTGACCAGGCTCTTACTTCAGCCCAGCCAGTGGCAAACCAGTCCCTGGAGGCATGGACATTTGTAGGTCCAGGTTGATCGCTGGAGCTGGTTCCAAGGGGTGGTTTGCCAAGACCTTTCCATAACACAACGTCAGGAGAGGCCCAGCTGAAGCTCCAGCCCCATGCAGTGCCAAGCCTTCCCCTGGGACATCATGGATACCACATCACTGCTGTGTTCCCACCACATCACCTCTCCCTACCAGCCAGCCCCACCACCTCCCACATTTCCATCTGCAGTACTTCTTCCACCAACCAGGGCTTGTTATCTCGCAGGAAACTGCTCTGAGCACAGTTCCAACAGAAGCCAAGTAATTCAGATCCTTCCCATTTGCTAGACTGCAGAGCACTGACCAAAGCCACCCCAAGCACACCAGCTTCCCTGTCAGGGTCACCGTATCAGGACACCACAGATATATTCTTCATCAGGTAGGGATAAGTACGATTTGCTGCCCAAATAACAGCATCTCACTTCCCTTTGTGGTCGCTATTGGTCTTTTGAGCCTGACTTGGGCTGGTAGACAAGCCTGAAGAAACAAAATATGACCAAATGAAGCAAAGCCACATAAAAATGAGCCCTGTTGGAAGTATCCTCATTAATCTGCAGGCTCACCATTACCCCAGGCCCTGCCAGTGCCTCCAGCTCAGGACTGCAGCCCCATTTGCTCCTCCACTCTTGGGTCTCTCTTGGGTAACAACCATCAATCTGAGTTTTGCCAGACAGTGCAATGACAATAAGTAAAGGTCTAAGAATACAAATGACTCATGCTATTAAACTTGAAAACTGAGCCAGGCTTGAAAAATATTTAGAGCTGTAATCAGTGAGGAGACAAATTCCAAATTCAGCATTTTAACTCTGCAAGCCAGATTCTCCATCAGAGGGGCGTTTCTGGATTTTCTAATATCACTATTAGTATTTTTCATTTAACAATTTGACAGAAATAAAATACACTGCAGTAACACCAGTGATAACACACTTACTCCCACTTGAAAGACTGTCTTTATTCTTTCATAAGTCACTTCTAGCTTACAGCTCTATTGATCATCAGTGAGGATGAATGGAGCTTCCCAGGATCCTCTGGGATAAATCCTACATATATATATTTTTTTATACCCACCAAACAACTATTTCTAAAAATTCAACAAAACAGGTCATCAGGGCAACGCTCCATTGATTTCGTGTCCACTTATTTTTCAAGCCCAGCTCTGAATGCTCTATCAATAATTCAGCAGGCTGAAGGCCACTGGTGCCCCAGGAGAGACACTGTCTCATCGCCCACAACAGGGCTGGGAGGTGCCTCGATTGCTAGAGAGGAAGGGAGTCATCCGCCTAATAAGCAGAGGTGTCTTATAATTCATGCCCATCAACTGAAGAAAAACAGTTAGCCCTACCCTGCACCAGATGAGGATCAAGTATTTGAGAAGATTCACTCAATATCTGGCCTAGTAAGTATTTCTAATGTGTTCCCAGAGTTAGTCACTGTTTATTAGCCCAAGCATGACTTGTTCATCATCCTCGATGTTAATTAGCCAGCTGCTGCGAAGTTAAAAGAGAAGGAGTTCTGCTCGGTGCTCCCATACCCAGGAAACCCTCCCAAGGACGAGTGCTGACCACTGGAGTTTTAGGTAATTATTCACAGGTTTCAAAACAGCTCTATTTTGAAATTGTTCCTCCTCTCAGCCTCCCCTCTTCTCCCAGGAGATACCTCCAGGGTGGGACTTACAGTTCAAAGAGTCGCAGGGTCTGGAAGAGTTGCCATGAGAGAGTGGTGAGCCGGTTCCCAGAGAGGTCTCTGAAAATTAACAAGAAAAAGAAGAAGTCACAGTAAATAATTCCTCCTGCACGTGGCCCTACTGCCTCTGCAGAGCTCATCATCCTCCTCCACGGAGAGGCTGCCAAGCAGTTTAGGACCCACGTTTAGATTTTATAATGAGATATTTTAATGAGAATGAACCCAAATGGAAGTTTCTCATTATGTTTTCTTTTTTTCCAAGGGGGAAAATGGTTTCTATCCTGCTGTAACGATAAGAAAAAAAAAATTCAAACAGAGCAAGATGTGTCTGATTCTCACCCATGAATCTGGAGCTTGACCGACCATAAACAGAAAGAACAAGTCTTATTAAATAACTTGAAAAAAACAAAAAAGAAGTACAAACCTTATGTTAAAAATAGCAACAACCAAGTTTAAATTACAGCATGAAGATTACCCAAGGTGTTATCGCACGATCTGCAGTAGCTGTGCGCTCCAAGTGTCCCGGTATGGCTGTATTGTCTGCACCCACGGGTATCGCTGCTACAGCGGCCAACAGCTCCCCATCCCTCTCTCCATCTGCCCAAACTTGCAAAAACACTAATCGCGTCTACCTGGGAGAGCTTTTCAACACAGCAGACGTTGCTTCTTCAGCAGAAAGCCAAAGAGGATAAGAGAGTGTAAAACTAACCGAAGTACTAAAAACAAGAGGAAGAAATGTGTTTGGGGCAGCACAAGCAGAAAGAGAAAAGTCACGGGTTTTTTAACAGAGTGAGAAAATGGTAATCAAACGCTTTCTGTAGGAGGCAACATTCCTGGGGACATCCGGCCAGCCTGAGAGCCACCAACCAAAGGAGCAGCCCATGGGGTGATCAGAGGGACAGGTGGTCACAAGCTCTGGCAGAAAACCAAATCTTCCCATTCCTGTGCTGGTCTTCAGGAAACACAGGAGGTGCGATGAAGAGCCAGAGGTGTGAACCATCTGGAGATTCATTGAAGTATTGGCTGGCCAGAGAGGAGGTATGGGACAAGGGGGCCCAGAGATGACAGCGAGGGCTCAACCCACAACCCCTGTTTGATTTGCAGAACCATTCTAAAAATCAAGAGAGCAAATCCTGGAATGGCTCCTGATGGATGAGGATTTGGGATGAGAAATGCATTTGTCACCTTACCCCGGGCTGTAGTAAGGGCAATGCAGTGAGGCAAATGCAGAGAGGGCACAGCCCAAGCACCAACAATGGGAAAAAAGTCACCTCTGTTGCTGTCCTACTTGTTATCAAGTGACACTGTGAATCCCCAAACCACGCAAAGAGGAGTGGGGAAGCTGCAGCTCACACAGCAAACTACCATCCCAAAAGCTCTCCGCGAGCCTGGCAGAAGAATAAGCCTGAACACCGCGATGGCACAGTGCTGCATCATTAAATTCTGGCGCTGCTTCGGATCAGACTATCCCGCTGTGGAAACCACGGCAAACCACAGGTACCTCATTTCACATGACTAAGATCCCACCATTCCTACGGCTGTAGACAAACTGCTTCCAGCCTCCAATAAAGTTTATAAAAGCAGCAAAAATAGCAGGTGAAGCTAAGCAGAGGGGGGAAAAAATAAATATTGCAAAACTCCCTCTTTTATCCACCCTGGAGCACTGAGCACCTGGAAACTTTGCAAAGACAGATGAAAAGTAGGAGGGGAAGGAGCAGCTCGCTGCTACTGAAAAGTGAGGCAGAAAACTCCCTCCCCCAACGCAGGGAGAAGAAGGAAGCGTAAAGAAGGATGCATGAGAGACAGCAAGATGTGGGAGAGAGGCAGAGATGCAGAGGAGGGAGTGAATCTTGCTGGAATGTCCTTTCTCAAAGGTCATGTTTTGCTACATTAGGCAGAAATGTCAAGAGAAAATTGGATTCTGAAAGAGAAGAGAAAAAAACAACAGGCTTTCCACGCAAATAAGGGAATCAAAAATAGCATGATCGTGTTATTACAATTTAGGACACAGAGAGATGGAGAAAGGAAACATCCTCACTAATGCAAGGAGCTTTGCCAGGCAGATGTGCTCTGCTTCTCACCTCCTACAACCCCTGGAAACCAACTCCTGCCACTTCCTCCCTCCCCCCGACAACAAACCACAACAAGTATTGGGTAAGGAGAAGATGGGTCAGATAAGTCTTCACTTATACACATCTGGAAGGAGATTCCGTTCTCTAAGGGCAAAGCTAGTGTCTGATCCAACCTGACCATCAACTCCTGCAGGGCTGGTCAAAGGGACACACACCAACGGCTCTGTACAGATCAGCCAGGACATACACGGGGAGGAACGTGTTTGTCATTGGAAACAAGACACCTTGGACACCTTAAAATGTCAGAAAGGTCCTTGCAATAGACCCTTGCAAAGGTCCCTGATCTCAGCATAGAGACAGACAGAGGCTGCCTACAAACACATATTAAAACCACACCGTTTCAGTCACAAAAACTCCAAAGGTCAGAGATGCCAGGGTTGGGCTTCCACGTGCAAAGGGTACATCTGCTGACTTCTGCAAGAGATAAGCAGCTCCTACAGAGAAACTTCACTGCACAACACTGATTTCTCCCCAGAATAGATCCATACTGCACACTGGATGGGCCAGGTTTCCCAGGAAAGATAGCATGTGATTGTGTAATTAGAGACAGTATCGCAGTACATGCACATGAGGAGATTAAACTCTGGCTCCACAGGTGAAAGTCTGAGCTCCAGAGCTTTGTAATGCCCATTTGGTGCCCACAAGATCCCCCTGTGCTCAAACCTTGGCTGCATGCACTGATTTTCCCATTATTTTGTAAAGCATAAATGTGGAGGACTGGGGGGAAATCAAGGCCTTCCCAGCCAGGACTAGTCCTCTCCTAGCTCCAGCTGCCTGTTCGGCCTTTCCATCACTGTTTCTGAGGCTGAAAGTCTGTTGCACCTCCAAATCCCCATCATTTTCAGTGATAAGAACCTCCATCCTCCTGCACCCAGGCAGCACCAAGTCTCTTCTCCCCAGTCCATTTCCTATCTCCTCCAGCCAGCTGCATCACAGCATCCATTTCTCTCCAGCCATTCCCAAATACTTCTCAGCCCCAATTTCTTACAGTCTTCCTCACTTTTATATCTTCCCAACCCAACTCCAGTGCCCAAGAAGAGCTGCCACTCCCCATCTCCCCTATCCACTCCCAAACATCCTTTGCTAAACTCCCCTCCCTCTAGCTGGACTAAGAGCCATTCTGACAATGTAAGAAGTCCCAGAGCAAAATTAAGCAAAATCTGCCAACAGATTGCAGGCGCTCTGTAACAGAAGGATCACCAGTATTTTCTAGCTTGAGCAAAAGAGCCCATTTCCTCCCTTTCTACCACCTCAAACATTTGAGAAGGGTTTTTTTAATTATTTCTTTTGTTTTTTGTTTAGTTTCAAATAAATAAATTAATTCAGCAAGGAGCAGACACCCAATGCAGAAAACTTCAGCCTGAGCAATTAAAATTTGGCAGAGTTATAGGAAAGTGGAAGCAGTCCTGTAGCAGAGCACGCCAGACAACCTTCATAACAGCCTGTACATCTGTTCCACCTGTAATAAAATACAGCACATCACGCATCCAGGAAAAACAAGAGAAGGGAAGCAAAACGTGCATTTCACAGCAGCAAACAGGAGGTTGTCTCTGTCAGGACAGACCTGCCACCAACCCTCATATAACATATTCGAACTCCTTCTTCGCCACGGAACATTTTCTCTATCACTCACAAGATGCTATTTTACAAAGACAATGCTCAGAAATAGCTGTTAGGGTCTTTTTTTGCCTCCAGAGCAGGTTTCTAAGGAGTTGGGTAGGAACAGGGGGTTGGATGGAGCTCACCTGGACCAGGTCTGGGGCAGCAGACACCCAACCCACTCATGACTGAGACTCAACACCACTCTGTTCTCCTCCTACTTTGCAGGTGTCTTGTCACACCATATCTCCACCAGCAACTCCACACACACCTCAAAAGCAAAGTCCCAGTTCTTGCTCTCTTCCTCCATCCATCCTCCTCCTGCTTTTCAGGAAAGGACACACTGTGTTCTGCAGGCTCTCCCACAGACACTACAGAGACTCTGCTGGGGACCATCAGAGACGTGACCGTTGCTATGGATGGATAGCAGGTTGGATCATGTAGGTACATCTGTTGGACAAGCTCTTGCGTTTAAAAAGGGATGAGTGGGCACAGGACAAAAATAGGAGTCTGGATCCATGCAGCCCAGAACAGGTGGATGTCAGTGCAAGAGACACATGTTTTCTTTTTCCTCAATTACCCAGCAGCAAAAAGTGTTTCCACTATTAAAGCCATTTTTATTCTGCTAAATTAAGCCAGTTGCTTCATTAATGACACCAAGAAGCAGGAGCCCCTGTAATTAAACTGTAAGCTATATCATGCAGTTCAGTCCAAGACAATGGTGGAAACACTGCTGCTGGGGAGGGACCCTCCATGTCTGTCTCTCCTCCACACATCTCCCTCCTCCACTCGCCCTTGTTTCCAACCTGACACATTTACTTCTGCATGGGAGAAGTATTTCACACATTTTAATAACACAGTGCCACTCCGAAAATCCTGATCGGAAAGGGATTAACTGTGCAGAGCAGCTGGGGCTGAGGGAGCACGGGACTGGCAGAAATGAGAAGCGAGATGCACATCTCAGCCGTGGTCCCCAGTGCTTGATCTGCTGGTAGTACCATGTGGGACTCCCTTGATATCCCCGTGCTCTGGGCACAACGGGTGCTCCCCATCATCTCACAGCAACCTTGGCTGGGTGCTGGTGGCCACAGGGGAGGAAATGTCAGCAGCTTCACATGCTGCCAGAGGAGTAGGGGTAGTTCCATCCAAGTTTCATCTCTGCAGCACGTAAGCTGTTAAAGCTTCGGGTTTGAACCAGAGAAATGCTGTAAAGTCATTCTGGGGCTTGCTTGTTCCTGACAGATAACTCAAATGACCTTTAAAAGTGACGTTACACTCCCCATTGCCTGCCCTGCCCTTCCTCCTCTCTCCTTTTCCTGTTTAGTAAGCAACTTTGCTCATTAAGGGAAAAAAATGTACTGTCCTCCCTTAATGAATGTGCTAAAATTACCCCAGCAAGTCCCAGAAGCTGTGGCAGCACAGGCTTCCCCACAAATCAGGCTCTGAAATATTGGACTCAACCGAAGTCTCCAATAGCTCAGCACAAAGTTCCAGCAGGATGCGCTGCAAAAGCACCAGGCAATGCCAAGAGCCTGCAAACCTTGCACGTCCAGAATTAGAGTTAGCAGAATAGGATATGGTGTTAAACTGGTCATTCTGAGGTTTCATAGCTTCCAGAAGTTCTTCCCTTTGTGCTCCCCGTCTGTGCTCAGCACCAGGACACAGGTATTGGTGCAACAGAAGAGTAAGAAAGCCTACAGAGGTCCTCCAGCTATGGTCCGGTATTACCTACAGTTCAGTTCTGCTTCTCAAGCAACTCTTCAACATTCAGGTCTTTACTGACTCCAAACACAGTAGAATAAAGAAAGTCTGAGGTTCAGCGTTCCTCTGGGAGTTTGAACAGAGTAACTCTTTTCTCATGTCCACAGGTACCATCACACAGCATGTCCCATCACATTATCATCTCATTTTCCCCAAAATTACTACTTGTTCTAGGGCTATAGATAGAATTTGCAACAATTTCCCAAACTCTAAGCATCATGCACTAGATGAGAAGCAACCATAATTGGTGGCACAAGTGAGGAGACCCTGCCACGTCAATGCCCACCCACGAGCCCTGGAGATGTGATGCTGGAAAAGGAACAACCACCCCCCTGTATTTCCCATTTGCACAGTCTTGATTTGTAAAGTCCCAGCTGTCACTGAAAGTGGGCTGGAGGAGGTGGAAGGGGCTGCTCTCCTGCATTGTTCTTTGAACAACAGCATTACAAAACAGAAGTTGCAGAGCAAGTGGGAAGGCACGAGGCACCACGCCTCCATCACAGGGCTCCCACCACCAGCGCCAGTGGAACATCTGCCCCACGCCTCCCCTCCCACTGCCTTTGCCAACACAGCAAGCCATCTCCTGCTGCTGCCTCCATCCCAGCCCATCCCAAAACAGTTTAAAGGCCATCTCCAACCCCATGATGCTTCCACACCCTTTAAGTCATCTCTTCTGAGGCATCTCCCCGCTGCATGAAGCTTTGTTCGGAGACAAATCACCCCTCAGAGCTTATTGTTGCTCACAAGTTTGGTTCAGCACATGATACAGATAGGAAACTATCACCAGATGTGGGTAATATTGTCCCTTATGCTTCGAGGTGGATCAGATGCAGGGATCTGGTCCTCTGGACTACACTCGTCTCTGCCTTGTTGTGTGCAGTTTCCACTGCTCTTCTCCAAAAACATCTGAGTTCTCAGAGAACTCGAGGAAAGGTTAAAAGCTGGGTCAGCCTTGCAGTTGCTTTGTCTTTGCCTGCCAGCTTCCCTGTAGGGCAGAGTCCAGCAGCATCCACAGAACATGCCAGTCTTCTGCTCAAAGAAGAGAAAAATCAACCTGCAACAGGCAAGATCCCTTCCCCACAGCTGCTCTCCTGCAGCTGAGACATCCTCAGGGCTGTTCTGCCCCTGCCCCATCTCTTCTCTCCCAAACTATAATAATTTTACATCCATTAGGTCTGGAATATAACTTGTACTTTGGGCTTTTCTCCTGCTTCAGTATGCAGAAATAGCATTGGAGAAGTGTTCCGCTTGATAATAAGGGTTGCCAGCTATCAGCTCCAGTGAGAGGTTGGGTTGATCCTGCCTGTTTTCTTCAAATTACATGTCTCTTCAAGCTAGAAATAGAGAACACCCGGGGAATGCCTCCCATTTACAGGTTTCCAGCAGACCCAGAGCAAACCTAACTGCTGTGTGAGAGAAGAGACCTCTGTCCCACAGTGAGAGACAGCACAAGGAGATGGCATGGGAAGGAAAGCTGTGCCCAAGGGTATTTCCCAGTAACTGGTGACACCAGACCCCAAATACATGTCCTCCGAGGCTCCTGCATGTCTCCCACCACCTCCCCCTTGAAAACACTAAAGTTCAGGCATTCAGGAGGTACCACCCCAACGGGGACATTACCCCTAAATGCACCAGTAAGCACTGGGAGACCTGGACAAGGTCCTCAAGAGCCTCAGCTTCAACACAGATCTGGTCCTCCCACTCCCTCCTGAACTAGGGCTGTGCCCTCAGCTGCTAAAGGGCTCTTATATCAAATTTATACTGAAAGAAAAAAAAAGTTCACCTACTTGGATGCCCAGAAATAAATGAACCCTGGATAATCTCAAACCCTGCTCTTGCAGGGTGTTAGTAAAGGGAAAAGTAACACTTGGGCCTAAGAGATGCCAGAATGAGCTCAGATGGTATCGAGGGCTCTGCAGAGCCTCTGAAAAAAGAAAGGGGCACAAATATGAAAAAATATACACACACACACACACACACATATATCTATATCTCCCAGCAATAGCAAAACAACAGGGCATAAGGCAGGCTAAGCTCTCGGCAGACACTGCTAAATGGTTTCCAATTAATTAACTGATTACATGATAGAACAGAAGGGGATTCAAGTGAGTGCTGTTGACCTTTAAGAATAATTAATATCATCAGGATCGCAAAACTCGTCCAAGAAAAATAATTAGGAAGATTCTAATATTGCCTCCAAAGCCACATCAGAGGGGGAGAGGAAGGTTCTGGTTAATGCAGAGGCACAGTTCCCAAGTATTTGTGAGCAAACCCACTTCTCCCTTACACTTGCTTCCCCCTGTAGAGCTCCCACACACACATGCTTCTTCCCTATTCCTGTCAACCCTCCCTTCTCCTCTCCAGATCCATTTTCCCCATCATCTTTTCTACACCCCATCCCCTGCTGTTCCATTTCAACTTTCTTTCCTAATGACTCCTTGCTTCAATTCTTTCTTGCAACCCTATCTCTCTCCAAACTGGTGCCTGTCCCTCATACATCCACATTCCATTCCCTGCTCATCTTTGACCAGCCTCAAGTTCCATTCTCTGCATTCCTGGACATCAGGAAGGAGCCCTGGTCTTTCTATATGACATGGATCCACTTTTTATCTTCAGCCACCGCTGGCAGCTGCACAGGCTGACAGAAGGCAAGCGCTACATGTAATCCCAGAAAAGCCCTGCTTTTCCTCAGCAGTCAAATCCATCACAGAGGCTGCTCTGGGAAGCAGATGTAAGTGATGCACAGCAACAGGAGAAAGTGAAAGACAGGGAACTCATGACTCTCCTTTCCCCCATTACACCTCACCACGCACACAAATACTCCCACCTCACTATATTTTCCTTGCTTCTCCTTTGCCAGTTCGCTTGGCCCACAGGTCCTGCGTGGGAGCAGGGCTGGAAAGCCACCGAGCCAAGCAGGAACTGCAGTGGTGAGCTTCACGGGAAGGTCGCTTGAACACACTGGAAGGGAGGTTGCATGAGCAGCCAACATTTCTTGCAAAGGAAGCGTAAAATAAAACCCCACAGCCCTGGAATGAAACCCACCTTTGCAGCAAATAAATAAATGTCGTCTGCTGCTTATTATCGTTAGAACTTCTGCAGCTTGACACTTCACTAAATTATAGATAAAAGGAAAAAACGGTTCTTCCTGGGCTCAGAAAAGCAGGCTGCTGCCAAAGAGCTGTGTTTACACCAGCTAATGAAAAGCAAGCCTGCCATTAGCCTGCAGCACTCAACCCACCTCGGTGGGGAGCAGAGCTACCTGTACCCACAGCACAGAGAGCCTGGGAGCAGTGGCCGGACGCCACGAGGGACCAGAGCTGGGGGGCAGGCAGGGGCAGCTGCCTGGCATGGCGAGGTGCAAGCATGGGGAACGGGGGACCAAAGGGACCCCGCCGTCAGCCAGCAGAGATGGCAGCTGCCACCTCCCGCACTGCGTGGAGGCTCCTGGCCACAGCGGGAGGCGAGGCTGATGTGCTCCAGCTACGCTTCATCAAACGGCAAGAAAAGCATCAGCCTGGGAGACAGACAGCATTGAGCAGGGGCTGCCTCACACCAGGCTGCTGCTTCCCTTCAGGGGCCTGTGAGGTAGGGATGGGGAACAGGGAGGTAGCAGGTGCCTTTTGGGCCAAATCACTCCTGTTTGCAGGGACTGAGCACACAAGGAGGAGTAATGCTCTGAGCAGAGACCTGCCTGCAGGTATACAGGAACTGCGGTGTGATGTGCCTCAGCACGGCCCCAGGCACGCTTGGCTGGGGGGGGGCAGGGAACTGTTGGTGACTTAATATAGTCGGAGTCCAGAGTCTACACTCCTCACTTATAGCCACCTCAAAAGCAGGAACATATTTTGTCTTTGACAATTAGTTCTGTCAAAAAAAAACACACACACACACACACAAAAAAGCATGAGAATGTTCGGACACAGCAGTTACATTCTCCCTGTTCTTCTCAATACGTGATGTACTTGAAAAGGAAAAGAATCTTTCACCCATCCTTTATCTTCAAATATTGGACATTGTGAGGAAAATTTTCAAATGAAAAGACTAATCACCATGAAGCACCAAGTGCCTCAGACTGCAGCAGGCATTCCTTCATTATTCTGAGACAGCAAATTACCCACAATTATCAACACGCACAACTGGATACAACAAACATTTAGCCAAAGCCCATGGGTTGCGGTTGCAGTGAGCTTGGATGGCAGTACTCCTGGAGAACTACTCATGTGAGAAACCCACAGACAGCAGCCGGGTGGCGATGCTGCAAGACAACTCCATTCACATTGCAGAACAAAACCAGTGCCAGGAGCCACTGCAGTTCAGAAAGTTCAATATTGCCTCTCTCAAATAGGCATCTCGGCAGTGTGGCTTCATTGTGGGAAAGCTGGAAGAATAAAGGTGGGGCTGGCAGTAAAACCAGGCTGGTCACCCCTCAGGTAGGCTCACACCTGATGGCTTGATCCAGCACCTGCAGGCAGGTGTGCACAGCCTCTGCTCCACTCACTGCCCTGGGGTGCTTGGCTGGGGCTGGAAGGGGAATGAGGTTGTTCCAAGAGAAGGGCAAAGGCGGCAGGAGGTGCAGGCAGGGAAGCCAAGCTGCAGGTTGGGGCTGAGCAAGAGGCAGGGAAGCTGGAGGGCTTCATGCAGGCAGGGAAGCTGGATCAGAGTTGGGTTGCAAGCAAAGCGGACCAAGAGGCCTAGACAAGGCTACAGGACAGGGCCCATGGTCCAGGCAGGGTGGCTGGTTCTAGGCTACAGGCAGAGAGATCAGAGCTGATTTGGCAGCAGGGAGCCCCCAGCTGCAGGCAGAGAAGACAGGAGGCTGGAGAACTGGCTTGGAGGCAGGGAAGCCTGGAAACTTGGAGGGTGGGAGGCAGAGAGACCCAGCCACAGGCAGGAAGGTCAGGTTTGGGTTGGAGGCTGGGAAGGAAGGAAGGCTCAGCTGCAGGCAGGAAGATCAACAGCTGGGTTGGAAGCCGAGAGGCCAGGGCTGCAGGCGGGGAGGACAAAGGCCAGAGGTGCAGGCAGGGGGGTGCAGAGGCCAGGGCTGCTGGCCCTGTCCATGGTGCTGAAGCGTGGCACCACGGGGAGCCCAGTGCTGGCCACTGCCTCACCCCACAGGACACCCATGGGCACCAGTTGTCCTGGAAAAGGCCACACATGACCTCAGGGCATGCTGGAAATCAGCTAACGTCAAACAGTCATCCTCAGTTAAGTCTACAGACAGAGTTACTCACAGCTCCTGAGGAGGACAAACCTCTGGCTGCTACTGGCAGACTTGTAAATATCCCAGTGTCTCTTGCATCCCTTCACAGATAACAGTGAGTGGAGGGGGTTGGTGGGAAACTCCCTCCCCTCAGCCAGTTTTCTAATAAAATTTTATAATTCCAATAAAACACATAACTGCCCAACTTATGACATTTAAATTTTTGCCTAGTCACACACCATCGTGAATTAATGTCCCATCATTCGTGCCCTGTCGTATCTTATTGCTCAAATAACATATGATTTTAATGTTTCTATTTTTCTGCCCTGGTGCCTATTGCCTGTATATCAAAAAGGGAAAAAATCAGCCCTGCAATCATACCATTAGTAAACCTGTATCACAGAAGAAAAGTCCCAGGTGCAATAACTGGTGCAGTCACTTAATTTGCACTCATCCTGCCATGATTGTTCCCTCTCTCCCCACAGTAGATTTCAAGGAAGTTTCCATGTCCTTAGGTGCCTCTTGGGGAAGGGTCCTCCTCCCTCTGCAGCACCTCTTACACTAGCACAGACAGGTAAGATGCTTTGCAACACATCTAATCAACTCAGCCACAGTGTTTGGGAGGCAAGCAAAAGGAACAGCCAGAGACTGCTTCTAGAGTACCTCCATGCTGCAGTGACCTCAGTAGGTGAGGAACAAGGTCTGGTCCTTGTCATGCCCAAATCTCCAGAAATCAGCTCATTCTGTGCTGACTATGATCTCTGAGATATGGTGAGGTTTAACATAACTACAACTCAGCTTCAGGATCACATCCAAGTGGAATGTTTGACGTCTCCTTGAAAGGAAGCTCAGAAGACATCCATCAGGTCATTGTCACACAGCAATAACTATGTCACAGAGGATGAGCCCCTCAAAATCCCCCAACTTGTCTAAAGTTCCCATTTTACCCTAGCCCTTAAACAAGGCTTGTAAAAAGACAGAAGCACGCACCCAAGTACTCACCCAGCCTCATTCAAAACATTCTCAGCATTGCCTGAAGCCTGTTTTTTTTTTTTTTTAAGGAGGGGATGGAAAAAAATAGGACCTTTGCAAAATCACAGTTGTCCTTCACATCTGCCACAAGAAAATTGATCAAACTTCAGGAAGGGAAATAAGTCTCATGGCCACAGGATGTAGCTCAAAAGAACATCAACATTTCAAAGGAAGGAAGGAGAGACAAAGCCACAGCAAAATCCTGAGAGCCCCAGCGCCAGAGTGATAGGCACAACATAAGAAACTGAGCAGGCAACAAATATTTGTGACAGCATTATTATAAATCATCTTCCATTGCAACAACATCCCACAATTCAAGGCCAGGTTTCACTAGAAATGATAGAGAGCATTAATGCTGCAAATATATCAAATACAAGCAGAGAAAACAAATACCGGTATTCCAGGTTTTCAGGTAGAAAACTGATGCAGGACAAATGTAGTTGCAAGGTGCGCAGTGCTTGAGTTGGAAACTTTCTTTCTCAGGTCCCACTAGAGTACACCAGTCACAAACTCACTGCTCTGCTTCTTATCACAATCCAATAAACCATCTCCACAGCTGAGCAAAGCAGCCTGCAGTCAGGAATTAGTTACCCAGCCTTCTGAATGCAGGTCAAACGATTTCAACCCAGCCTGAAGGAAAGTCACAGTCCTGTAGGGAATGTGTCTCCTCTGGTCTCATGCACAATGGCCAGTAAAACACAGGATCTACCTCTGCTGCATAAAAAGCAATAGCTGCTGTTAACGACTTATCAGTCACCTGTAGTAATGACTAGAAATAAACATGCCACCAAATCACTGCTGCTGATGAGCATATCAGTGAGTACTACACTGGCATCCAGGGGACAAAGCAGATGGGGGGCAGAACAGAAAAGTTTATGGAAGCAGAGATGTTTCTGCAGTTCATTTTAATGACTGTGCTATAAGCACACCCAGCATTTTACAGAAATAGAGACACATGGAGGGAAATGCTTCCCTGAGTAAATCACACCACAGAGGTTTGCTCCTAGAAGGAGCTGGAGCAGGAACATCCTTAGAGTGCAAATGGGAATCAAAGGGCACCCAAGCTGCCTGCCTGATTAGGGATAGTAAAGGAACATTCACTTAACAGAAATTAAGGGCTGTTTAAATCTTTCTCATACTTATTCATGGAGAAAATCAGTTCCTATTTTGTCCTTTCTAAATGCAAAATAGAGTGAATTGATCTATCAAGAAGGCGGTTTAGGTAAATGCATTTTCCTTCATCCTCCCAGTGAGTTCAGAGCTCACATGCAGTCATTTGCTGATACACAGGGACTTGTTAGGCTGCACTGACTTGAGAGTATGGATGGGAAATCAAGGGCAATTAACACATGACAGTTTGGCTTAGGAGGAGACTGCCAGGATGGGTATGACAGCAGTGCAGTGATGAAAGGAGAAAGCTCAGAGAAATAATTCGGAAGGGGGAGGAAGGCTAATAGGACATGCAGAATCAAGCAGAGGGTTACAGGCAGTCACAGGCCTGGAGCTGGTTACAGGAAGAGAGTAAAAGAGAGTTTCACCCTGCTTCATATACAGGAATGGCTCTTCCAGAGCAATGCAATAGATCTTTAACCACAAAGCAAGGGAAATGACCCTCAAGTCATGACCAAGAAGAAACAGTGCTACGCTTGCAATAATTCAGAGTTAATATTTTGCTTATTTCTTTATTTAGTGCAAGATCTCCATCAAGCTCCCAGACACACAGAGCAAAGAAGGTGAAGCTTGCCAGTCTTACAAGACTGTTGTCTACAGCCCTCTGAAAACACACAGGCCTCAGTTCCTGAAGGGTCCTAAAACAGCACTGAAGAGAGCAGAGAGCAACTCACCAACCTTTGGCTGCCTCAGCCGCTGCAATTTTCAGGGTATGGATCCCATTTTCTTTCTTGTGAAAGCCTAAAACCATAACACATCTCTGGGAACTCCCACGTAAAGGTTACAAACTGTATCCAATACCAGGGTACCAGTTCATGTAACGCTGCACACCCAATACCAGGGTACCAGTTCATGTAACGCTGCACATCCAATACCAGGGTACCAGTTCATGTAACGCTGCACAGTTGCCACAAACAGGACACCAAACCCAACTCCCCATCCTCATAAAATAACACAACCTACAGAGGAAATTCTGGGAGCCACCAAACTGATCACAGCACAGGTTTGCCTACACAAACAAGCTCACAGATGAATCAGCTCAGTCCTTCACCAGGCAAAGCAGATCATGGCACACTCCTGCCAGCATCTTCCCGATCTTCCTGAATCCCCATTATTGGGAGAAAAAGACTGACAGGATCACATAGATTAAAATACCTGTGGAGCAAAAGGTGACTGAACCATACTGTACTCAAAAAACAGTTACACCGTACACAAAGCAATCCAAGGTCTCTGTCTTTAAGACCCTTGGGTGAAGACTGGAAGAGAAAGCTTTATCCTCAGTCCCACCCTTGCTCTGGCAGACAGCACTGAGAGAGCGCTCTTTGACAGGAGCTGCATCTTGGCCAGCCCGCAAACCAATTTAGAGCATGTCTAAACCTCCAGAAGGCTGTGCAAGAAGAGCCCCTGAAACGCAGGCACAAATGGCAATTATTAATTTTCTAAATAGAAATCTGACTACTTAAGCCTCATTTAAAAGTGCGCCTGTCTCTATAATTACACAGTCTTAATTTGTTTTCTTTACTACACAATAAATAAGGTGTGCACAATTACCCTCTGCAAACACAAGGCAGTGCCTCCTGACTGGCTGAGTACGCAGCAGGCCAGGAAAGCATTTAGAGGGAATCGGTTTCTTAAGTACTTGCTTCCCAATAAAGGGGGACCTAGGCACTGCAAATGTCAACTTGTCTTGCTCTAGGCACAACCCACTCCTACAGGAGTAGCTCTACTGTTCCACAGCCAAAAGCTGGATGCCTTGGCCAGTCGCAAACAGGTCCTATCCTCTCCTGTGCACTGATTTCTGGTGCACTGTGCAGCTGAGCTCTCCTGTGGACCTCTCAGGGCCCAATGAGGATTGTGATAAAGTTACATTCTTCCCCACAAAAAATTACAACCACTTCTCTTTACTAGTCCTCTGTCTATTTTCAAGACACACGTAGGAACTTGATATCCTCATGGCTTGTAATCCTCTATCAAAGTTCAAATTAATTGGCTAAATCGTTCCAGTGTTATTAGGAGAAGGGTAGGGAAAGCGAGAGCACGCAAGACTTTTTCCTCAATAAGCTGTGCTAAACACAGTGTCACAAATGTGTATTTGGGCGGTTTATATGTCTCAAATATAGGAACCATATACCCTAAAGCTTTCTCATACAGCACCGAGCCAAAGACTGAGGTTTTCTGTCAACACCAAGCATCTCCTACATAAACCTGCATCGCCTGCCAACAGTAACTTCCACAGATCTGGACTACGAGTGTTCAGTTTTCCACAGCCTAGATCTGCTGATCTTCACATGCAGAGCATGGTCTTCTCCAGGACCATTCCTATAGCAGCCAAAGAGCCATCAAATCTTCACAGAAATGGGACCAGGAACCCACCAACACAACTTTGCCCAGGAAGAAGACCTCTGTGGAGGGGACAAAAAAAAACCCCACTGGATGACATCCAGTTTATATCAGACCCACATGCACCCTCATTCAACATCCAGCCAGCACTTGTTCTGGAAGGAGTCAACTGCCTCAGCCCAGTCGCCAGCAGAAGAGTTAGAAATACATTGCAGAACCCAGCGTTACATTTCGCATTAATTCCCTCTGTAGCAGTTGTAGACTTCGCAGCACCAGCAATCACACAAGCCACGAAGCCCAAACTCTCCTAATTCAAGGAGAGCAGAGAGGCATCCAAAGCTATTTCTAGATTCACGCCTCTGGCTCCCAGTCACCCACTGCTCCTCCACTGATTAGGTGGGCCTGGAACCCCTTACACTTATAAAGCTAATTTCAAACTTGATAGGATGAGCATGGCCCTACCAGGCTGCACTTTGATGTCTACCATGCAGGCAGTTGAATGAGGAAAAACCCCTTCATGGGTTTCTCTCCCCTTTCCTCCCTGACTCTGTGGTGGGGAAGGGGAAAAAAAGCCAAGCCAAACCTCATCCAGAACCATTATCTTAAACAAACCCCCACAAATCCAAGCTCCTGCAATTAGAGCTGGGTTAAGTGATCTGCTTGTGATTGTACAGCTGGGGTCTAAAGACAAGTGTATGCACTGAGGAAGGGCCAGAAACAGAAGTTGGTGGGAGAAGGCAGTTATCTGGCCCATCTGAGAGGAAGAAACCTTGATGAAAGGCACTGGGAAAAAAAAAAAAATCTCGCTTCAGCAGCAAGTTGGGATTTAACCCTGGATAGGGAGAGAGGAGGGGGGAAAAACACAACATTTGAGTCCTCACAATTTGTACACGAGCTTCATGTGGAAAAAGAGCCTGCTGCTGCTCACACCCCGCTTGTAGCGCCCTGCAAAGGTCCAGAGTCCCCACCACCTTGTGCCAGCCCTCCGTGGCAGTGAAGCCTCTCTGTCATTTATTAGACACATTTGCTGTCTTATTGACTCTAACTGCAATCATCCAAACACCCAACAAAGGAGCATCGACACCAGGGCAGCAGCAATAAAACGCAGCAGTAACTCTCCAAGCCTTAATGCTGTCCTGTGGTCCCCAACCAAGGGATTGGGACACCATCCCTCGCTTTTGTCATCTACTGTACCTGGCGGCGTCAGCCCAAGGCTTACAGCAGAGTGACATTTCCATTAATCCTTTTATCCCTGGCTCCTACATGCAGCGGCTGTGGAAAATGTCAGACCCTCGGCGAGCTGAGCTCCCCAGGAGGCAGCAGCTGTGGAGCAGCCAAGGAGGCACCTCTCGACATGTTTGCATGGTGCCATGGCAGGAGCCCTTGGTGGCACCAGGCGCCTGCCAGGATGTGCAAAGCCTCAGACTCACCGTGTTCCCTCCATCAGGACAAGGGAGCCCCAGAAACGGCAGCCTGGCTGTGAGGGAGCAGCAGCTCCATGACCCAAGAGCCTCTGGGGAGCAAGAGGGAACCACCACCCCTGCAAGAACCAGGTCTCCATCACCAGGTACCCAGCATCACCATAGGGAAAATCCACCTTGCAAAAATGCACACTGCTGGGTCCCAGGAACAGCATCAAAACCCACCAGCAAACATTAACCAAGTAATATACTTACTTGCCTCGGGCTTCAAAAGGCAAGGAAAGAAAGATGTTAAGAACATGATCAATCTTACATAGCCCAAGCAGTAAACAAACACATATTTCATCACCACATACCAACCTTAACTCTTGACACAAGATGGATGTGGTGGGTTTTGGTTTGGTTTTGTGGTTTTTTTTTTTTTTCATTTCAAAAGTAATCTCAAAAGACAAAAACAAACACTTCTGCAAAAAGCAGCTTCAATTGTATGTGTACACATTAATAACACATTCAGCCTCAAAATGATCCTACGTGGCCTTCTAAACTCCTACAATATCCAAACTAATTTTACCAGGAATCTGATGTTATTCGTTTTATCTGCTAGAAATGTAAACAGCAAATGCACAATTGACAAACAACACCCCCCTCAAAAAGAAACATCAATTGACAGAGGTATTCCTATAGAACACTTCCCAGTAACAACTACGGAAGACACAAAACAAACACTACAAATCAAAATAAAGCCCAGAAGTCAGGAAAACCCCAATGGTCAGCATTAAGGAGGGTTTATGATGATAAAATAAGCACTTCTTTAAACTCAAAAAGGCTCCATGCTTGTTCACAGTGCCCTTAACTATTCATGCCCTTTAGTACTGCAGATCTCCTATTTAGCAAGTGCTTTACTGTCACTTAGCAACTGTAACTGGTTTTCCAAAAAGGAAGCTTTGGGGGTTTTTCAGTTCACATCATCTCCAAGCAGACATCAAAAGACAAATCTATCCTGCTCTGCAGGTCACATCTACCTCCCTCAGCCAGGGACTTGCCCATATGGATGGCCACATGCCTCTTCAGACTCAAATGGATGTGAGTTACTGTTGTTTTTCATGGAAGAAGCCATTAGTATTGGGTTCCAAAAAGCAGGGATACACTCTCCATCCAGCCCACCAGCTTGTGCCCAAGGTTAGTGGCATCTCACCAACCTCTTTTCACCTTTTAGATCTGTACCAGAGCTGAGAGGGGTTTGATCTTGGACACAATCACTTTGACAAGCTATTTCAAAACCCATGGAGCACCTTGCACACTGGCCTGAAATTCAGCCTTTCCTTTATCACTTTAGGAAAACTAAGTACATCTCTAGGAAAAATAAGTGCCCTTGGCCTCAAGGATGTGAAAATTCCCTGGGACACCATTCCTGCTGGATAATGATGCCCCAGCAGGCGGACACTTGTGCAATGTCCCATGATAACAGGACTCCAGCTTCTCTGGTGCAAGACATCCCTACCCCACGCCCGCTGCAGACACCATTTTAAGAAGTCAATAACTGGGAACAGAGCTGGCAGCCCCACGCCTCAGGATTTGTGACAGAAAAGGGCTCTTTGGTTAAAATCTAAGCAGCTGAACAGGTTCGGAGTGCTGAGGCATGTAGCCACCCCCTGAACTCTTCAGAAAGGGTGCAGGGGCCACTGCAAGACTGCTAACGACACAAGCGCTCATTAGAGCGGCAATCAAAAGCCAGGGCAGTTATTAAAAACCAAAGCCCATCAGCTGCCCAGCAGGAGCTCCCCTCATCCTGCATCACAGCCCATTGCACTTCCCTGCACCTTCACTTTTCCTTCTCCTGACCTTTGCCACTTCTCCCTCTGTTTCCCCAGCAGCATCCCCCTTCCACCACTGACAGGCACTTTGGGGATCCTCTTTGGGAATCTCCTTTCCACAGGGAGCAGAAGGAAAAGGCGGCAGGAGCAGCCGGCACTCACATGTAGCGCAGGTGAGGGTTCTTGGCAAAGGCGCGTGGCTGGATATTTCGTAGTCCTGAGTTCCTGATTGTCCTGCAAAGAGATGCAGAAGGGCAGCAATGGAATCAAGGCTGATGACTGCTCTAAAACCCTGCACTCAGCACCTGAGGTGCACTGGGAGCCCTGTGGTGCCCCCCCAAAAGGCACATCTCTCCCCAGACAGCCTCTCTGAGTTACAAGCAAGGAGGAAATTGGGCCTTTCATCTTCATCTGATATCAGGACAGAACAGGCTTAGTACAGAGCAGCTGCTGAGTGAGATTCTCCCTCCACATCCACCAAGGCTGGCTGGAGTGGCCCGGAGCATCTCCTGTCTCTCTCTTCTCCCTCCATCTTCATGAGCAGCACCGCCTGGCCCCACAGCAAACCTAATCTGCAGCACCACCACCTTCCCTCCCTCAAAAGGACAAAACCCTTCTGCTTGCAGCTCTGATAAGGAAGAGCAAGTACTTTGCATAGGGAGTGATGGACATCAAAGGGAGAATCCTTTTCCCACCCTGTTTTGAAGAAGCTGTATCAGCACTATGACCAGTGTTTATTAACATCTGCTGCAGACAAAAGTATGCCTGACGCCCTTGCTGCTTTCTTAGGTGTGATGAGAGCAGCAGCCAGCCTGCTTACAAGGTGTGTGTTAAAAATATTACTTGCTGGGGTTTAGTTATTGAGTGCTCAATGTTCACCTCTCCTCCAGCCTGCAGGCAAGTTGTACCTAATGTAAAGCTCCCAGTGAAACGCATTAGCAGAGTCTCCGATTAACCCTGAACAACACTCTGCATCTCACATAAGCAGCACCCAGGGTGCTCCCAGCTCCAGGAAGGGGAATGAGATTGAGTGATATCCTCACTTGGCCAGGCTTCCCAAGTGTCTAGTAAGTCCCTTCAACCTCGTGGACCTCAGTTTCCTTTCCATGATGCATAAAGTCAGCCTTCCCTGGTACTCGAAGGGTTGTGCAGGGAGATGAGATTCCCTTATTGTGCAGCACCACCGTGATGACAACTGCCTTAAATGAGGACCAGCAGCCCAGCAATGGAGAATTGGTGGAGACAGCTGGAATTTCACATTGTGGGGCTGAAATGACTCAGAACAACACACAAGCCCACAACCAGCACAGCAGGGGAGAAGAGAGGTCAGGGCTGACGTGTGCTGACAGAGCTGTCAGAAGCTAGCAATCTTCCTTCTCTCAAACCCAGCAAAGACCAAAAAAGCACTTCCTCTCCATTTTGCAGAGTCTCATAGCAAAATACAGCAGAGCCAGTAGCTTAAACAGGCTCCAAACATGGTGGCATGCAGACTGTGGAGGGAGGGACGCTGCAGCTCTTGGCTGGAAGGAACGGGCTCCCCAGTGCTGTTCTCCTCCCCAACATGCAGGACATACTCACAGCCTCTGGAGTCCCGTGTACAGCTCCATGTCAACAGCATTCAGTGTCTGCAAGTTCTTCCAGTTCTCTATGTGTCTGTCAAGAAGAAGGAAAGGCTCAGCTGCGGCATCATCACCAGATGGTCACTCTGTCCATGCAAGGGACAGCACACAGCGGGAGAGTGTCATGCCCAGCCACCCAGCCCCACACCTCTTCCCACCTGCCTTCAGCCAAAACCTTCTTGCAACAGGTCTGGGGACTGGAGCTGCTCAGGTTTCAGCATCCACACCCTCAGATACACACAGTACATATCATGCTGCCAAAATGGGTAGTTTCCCATGCTACCTTTTATTCTGTTTTTCCCGTGCTTTGGGAAAGACAAATAACATGATTTTACCAGCAGTTTTGAGTGTGTAACGTGCAACTGATCCATTAAACACCCTTGACAAAGTCATTGCCCCTCTCTGCTCACATCGACAAAACAAAACCACAATTCACACAAATAAATGCAAATAAAACCTCTCAACAGAAAACAAAAAAATTAAGAAAATGAGGGGAAAAAAAGGTCATATATTTATCCAGTCTCTTATGGGAGTGAACAAACAGGGTCCTAGTTTTTGCTGGCTGGAAGTGCTTCTGGCAGGAGAACACCAAACTTAGTTTTCAAACTGTGCCTTTATTATAAATTCCTCAGTCGCCTGGGGCGCTCTGGAAGGTATGTTATACAGAACAAAAACAGAAATAGATCTGTCACCACGGGATCATTATTCAGTAAATATTAGAGCCAGGGGAAGTTGACAGATCAACAGCCCCAGAGAACGGGGTCCCCCGTTATCGGCAGCACAGGAGCGATGCTGGCAGCAGCGTGGCTGGGTGGCTGCAGCTACGGGCTTCGGTTAAACAAGCTGCAATGCCATGTAGTGAGGAAGGAGTTCAGTCCTCATCCTTCTCCCAGATTAAACTTGGGCACCCTCCCACCAGAAAGCACAATTTCAAGAGGGTCTTTGCTGGGGAGCAAGCAGAGGTGGTTCTCTCTCAAAGTGAACCGAGAGAGGGAAAAATCATCTGGCTGGTCCTCTTAGACAATATGAGAAAGAAGCGCAACTTCAAAGGTTATGAACACACACACATACCCCCCCACAAAGTTCAGATCTGCCTTGATGTAATAGTTGGTTTTGGATTTCGCCCTAGAGAGGGGAAACATTTCCAGGTGATGCAGGGTTGGGCCGATGAGCCAACACCGAGAACCGTCCCATGATTTTATGATTCTAGGCAAGAAGGCTGCAGGACCCCACATGGTGGTCCAGAAGGTAAGCAGAATAGCCACCTTTGAGCAGTCACAGGGGCCACATGTTCCTCCTCCAGCACTTGCTACACCTTGTGCTTGCACAAAACCAGATGAATCAGCATGACAGAAGTATACAGATTTATTATTTAAGACATATCCCAAACAACATCCAGCTCAAGAAAGTAAAATGCAAAGCCTGGACTAAACCTAAACATATTTCTCTACTCTCACCACGCAGATCCAAGAAAAGCAGAGACCCGCAAGAGTCACCTCTGCTTTCCACATGCTCCATACTTGTCTGCATACTCAGAGGAGTTAGCATAAGGACGCAGCATTGCTCCCAACTGCATGACAGCATAAGTTATGGTTCATCCTCAATGACCTGCTCATTGGCTTGGATCGCCTGTGTCCCAGACAGAATGAGAAACAGGACAATGATTACAGCCATTTTGTATTCCCTGCCAGCATCTGAGGCCCCTGCGAGCACTTGCAGAACAAAACGCAGACTGGGAGGAGTCAGTCAAGAGACCCGACAGCTCACTGAAACCCTTCTGAGACATGGCAGGACTGCAAGTTCAGGTCCTGGACCATGAGACTGCAGAACTGAGCAAGGTTAGAAACATAAGTTGAAAGCATTTCCTATCTGCAACTCCTATGCATCAAAAGAGAGAGTCATCTAAGAGAAAAAAATAAAGAAGCAGGGAGAGAAGTAGGAGTGGGATGCTGAAGCAGGAGTGGGCATGCTGAAGCTACAGCATCCAAGCAATGACCTTCATGGAGGGATGGAGCAGCCCTGAGCCAGGAGTTATGGAGCAACCACAGCTGGGAAGGAGGCGGCGGCCAGATTGACTCTTGTTTTATTGATTGTGTTTGCTAAAAAAAGTCACAGTTATTTTTGACCTGACACTCAAAGCCATGTGGACAGCATTCTAGAAGAGGCAGAGGAAGACCTGAACTTGTTCCCAGCGACATGCATGGGCATGACTTTCTGATGACTCGGTACAGAGGACTTGGGGGCTCCCCACAGCCAAGCCCTCCCAGAAGTGACGTTACACTAGATTGTAAATACAACTCCACAACCTGTGCTGCAGCCTCCCAAACAAAGCCTATGAGTTTCCTGAGCAGGATATGCTTTGGTACGTTATTTATCCTAGGTACACAACACCAATAAAGGGAGAGACGAGAGAAGCAACAGTGAAAATAAATATATACAAATACTCTTATGTACAGGATAATCACCCAGCCCAGCAGCTGCTTTACATAGAGGGAAACAGCATCATCTTGAATTAGGTACACAGGTCAGGCAGGGGACTTTGTGCCCTTTAAGTTACACAGACATTTCCCTTCTCAGGGACTCCCAGAAATGGTTCTTCCCCTTTTTTCTCTGATTTTTCAACTTAGCAAGAATTGCACCTTTGCTCCTAGAAGTGACAAATCAGTCTTGGTTAACAGGCATCTCAAAGATACACCAGGAAAACCATTTTCTTTGGTTCCCTTTTGTCTTGGAAAGAATAGTATAACTTTGCGCTGGCTGGATTCGCCTCAATCCACTTTAAAAACAAAACAGAAACGCATCTTATTCTGAAACTCAAGGAATCAAGCTGTGATTGCAAAATTGGCCATGGTTGCACAGGAAAGCAAACGAACCAAGCAAAGAAACTCCACCCCTAAAAATAAGTCTCTCCTCATGTTCTTTAGTACCTTAACTAGCTCCCTCTTTTTTCCTTCCAGGATTTTACTTGCCCTAGAAATACTATATCCTCCCAATTGCTGCTGAAGACTGAAACCTTCTTCTCTGCCTCGGTTCATTAACCTGGCAGGAACACAGGTGCTGGGTTCATGCCAAATACAGATGTGACAACTCCCAGCCCTGCCCTGGTCTCTGCAATCAAGCATATAAATTACAGTCAGTGGGTTACTCCCCCCTCCGCACAAACATCTCTAAATATATATTCTTGTGGCATTCCTCAGTTATTACTAAGGTAAGCTGCTCTTCTGCAAGACGCAATAGCTTCAAGACCAATACCATACTTCACAAATACTGAAGTGCTCACGATGTACACATCTACCTGGCCTCATTTCCAACTTCTAATCAAGACCATATGAGATACATTGCTAACGTGGATGAAATTGCAGGGTTTGTGGGGGTTTTTTGGTTTGTTTTGGTGGGGAGGGCAGGGGGAGTGTAAGGAATAGGTTAAGTACTCGCTTCCTTTTCATACTTCTTGTCTGCTTGGAGGATCCTGCTGGTCCAGGTCTCTTCACACCATAGACCTGTTGTTATTCCACATCTTCTAACCAAAGTCCACCTTAGCAGTAGCTCAGGCTTTGCCCCAAACTCCCACTGAAACAATGCACCGGAATTCCCCTGCTCTTCTCATTTCTGACCCAAATGTACTCAGAAGCATTATACATCCATTTTCTCTCGTGTCAAAACTGCTTTTGCTTAAGCAGCTCTTTTCCTTTCCTGGCATTTCCTCCTCCCTCTTTTCCAAGCAAGAGCCAGACCCACCCTGCTGTCATTTATGTTACGTGAGCCAGCTCTTCTAAGGCTGCACGTCTGTACCAAGCAGTGAAGTGCAAGGCAAATTGTCTCAAGTGCTTTGAATAGATACTAACTAAAGTCCAAGAAGTGATACAGATATACTGCTCAGGCAGGCTCCTGGTAGCAAGGTTATTTTGCTCTTGGTTTCAGACTCAGCATAACTGACGCTCACACTTGGTGACCTACGCAAGAAGGACCATTGTGATAGACACTGTAATAGCAAATGGCTTTTCTTCATCAGCCTATTTAGGTCTCTCTGCTTGAAAAAGAGTGACTAAAACCACAGAGCAGTCTCCAAGAGATACCACTTCGATAACAACACAAGCAACTCTCCAGTTACACTGGAAGTGTCCTGACTTGTGGGTCACACTGGCCTTTCTCACAGTCCCATCAGCCTGGAGGCTTGTTTTCACCCCATAATTAAGCATTGCACCAAGCACTTCAAACCACCAGGTCACTTCCAGCAGACCTGATTTCCTAACTGGCAGGAAAAGCCCTGTAACACCTACATTTGCATTTATCCCACTTTCGCTTTACAGGCTCTCTTGGTTTTGCTGCTGCAGCTCTTCCCCTTGGCCATCCTTACCCCACTTTGTGATCCCACAGCCCCAGCAGCAAAGCCCATGAGCAAGCCCCTGCCTTTTGTGCCAGTGTCCTCAACAAAAGGAGGAGCCAACATAACCTCTGAGGTTCCTTGGAGGTGATCCCTCTTTCCATGCCTCACACCACTTCTCCATTATCCAACACTTCACCTACAACAGTTGGGCTATATACCACACTTACAATGTAATGTAGCATCATGTTAACCTCTCACCACAAAGTCACCAAGTTTAGGTTTCAGCTGGTCTCCAGAAATGCAAGGACCTCACCCCACTTGCTGGAAGGGGACTGGTAGCCACCAACCCCATGGGAACAGCATTTCTTTTCATTCCCAGATGGACACCATGCAAGGAGGTGTTTGACAAGACAGGTCGGTGTCGCCTTCTGGGGACCGCACAGCTCCATGTGCTGCCCTTCCAGCTCAGGGCCAATGCAGCAATGATACCAGAATATCCACTGGGATTCAGACACAGACAGGCTCATTTTGTCCCACATGCATGAGCCAGAGGTGAAAAAATGCCTCTTATGCCAATTTACCAAGTAATTAGCTTGAGGCTACTTAATGTGTCTGGCCTTCCTTCACCCTCTTCACACAACAAGAATAATATTTATCTAATCTCAGCTTTTCAGGCACTGTGGTCAATAGCTAAAAAAGGCACTCGATAAGCACCAAGTATTATATAGCACGTAAACACACGTGCTACCCAAATCCATATCTAGCCCAGGCCGGAGGGGAGAGGCTTTTCACCAGGATGCCATCAGCTCCAGTCAGAGCAGATGACACATCCCTGTTAGAGCCACGCTGCGCAAGTGCCACTGCTCATGTTTGGATACCGGGCAGTGAATAAATTGCAAACTAGCAAACAGGCAACACCCCAACACACACAATTTTATATATCTAGGATATATATATAGGAAAGACAAGCAGAGCACTTGACTCCTCTTTCTTGCAAGACAACAGGAAAATTGATTCGTCATCCAGGCATATTATACCTCACAATCCAGACAGAAGCATTAGCTTTCAATTACCTGATACGTTTAGCATTATAAACAAACCTCTTGGCACACCAGCTCCAGATCACACAAATATGAATTTGATTGCAGGGGTAGAATGGGGGGGAAGATCTCTCTTAAAATCCTTGACCAGTAAGACCTGCTACCTCCAAGCAGAGGTGCTGCAGATGTTGATGGGAAGCCCTGGAGGCTGGGAAACCCATGGTACTGGTGCAGGTCCCACACCCCAGGGCAAAGCACAACCACAGTGGGTACTGCTGGATCCTTTTATCCATCCCTCACATCCCACACAGGGCTGAGGAAGTCATAAAGGAATCAGCCATCTTTCACAGCATAAGGCACTTATCGCATCCATTTAATAACCAGAGGCACAACGGACTTGATTCCCTCAATATGGAAGTTATAAAAGTGAATTGGTAACTGAGCATTAAAGGCAAGCGCACCCGAATAAAGACTTATGAGGGCAATATTTTCCCCATTTAAAGCGTGGGTTTTCCCTTCCTGAAAACACACAGAAAAGTCACCCAGTGGTGGGTAACTTTGCATCAATAAGGATAATTTGAGGTCACTGGGAAAAGGAGGGGGAGAAAGCAAATCCAGCTTTGTAGAAACAATTATGAGCATAACCCCACAGTGTAATTGTGATTCATCAAGGTAACAATCATAAAACAGCCCATTGCAACACAGCTCCCTCTGCACTAGCAGATGTGCTCCTCTTGCTAAGGCCATCTAGGGGTACATGGGTGCTGCAGAGGATGCAAGGGGGATGCACCCAGTCTCCATCCAGTCACATCCAACCTAACAATCCAAAACGAGTCTTTCCAGAAAGGCTGTGAAAAGGAAAAAGCCTCCAATCCCCCCAGCTGGGAGGGCATGGGAATGATGGAGCCCTATGCAACCCACCACAGCGCTGTGTCTCAGTCTTCCTGGAGAAACCCAACTGTTACACACAAGCAACTCACAGGACA
This sequence comes from Patagioenas fasciata, assembly GCF_037038585.1. NCBI lineage: Eukaryota > Metazoa > Chordata > Aves > Columbiformes > Columbidae > Patagioenas > Patagioenas fasciata. The sequence continues at coordinate 20,929,056 of NC_092531.1, forward strand.
CGAAACATTCAGAGGAGAGGACTCCCCTACAGGACACCATTCAGATGAGTCCAGACAAGCTTCACACTCACCCCAACAGCATCTGCCTGGCCCCAGGTCAGCCAGGAACAACCATTAGGTGCAGAAGAGCTGCTACAGCTGTGCTGTCTAACAAGACTGCCACTTAAAGACACCCTACTGTGGAAGATACCATGAGAAACAGCTTTAAGCTCTGCTGAACACGTTTTTTCCAGGCACCGCAATTAAGTCATGCTGCCTGGCACCCATAAGGACACATAGCTGTATCTAAAGGAGGGAAGGAAAGTACATTCATTTAAAAAACAGATAGTAGTGCAAACATGATCAGGACCTCACCCTTTGCTTTTGTCCCCGGGGACAAGACCCTCTAAGGCACAGGGTGCACTGAGCCCCACGTCTGTGCATTCACTCATTTTCCTTCCACAATCTCCAGCTCACCTGAGGACACCCTCCGCATCCTGCACCAGCTCCAAATGGTAACTTATGGAGCAGAGACCATCTCTTCCAGGGACAATGTGTCAGTATTACTAGAGGACAGCGAGATGCCAAGACCCAGCATGGACAGACAGCTGCAGCACACGGGAGGCAGTATGTTCCCATTATCACATGCTACATCAAGGTTTTCCCATGAAGGAAGAGTTACACCCCATCAGTTGCTTTCAGAAAGGAAGAAAAAAGGGCAGTGGGATGGCAGAGCTGAAGAATTGCTGTGGGCAGCAGTGTAACTGCCTTCACCACAAATACCCCCCTTAATATCCCATCAGTAGTACTCAGCTAGTGCTGGGAGAAAGCAGCCTTGCAGTCCCAGGCAACAAGTGAGGTGTCCAAAATCATTCACATGCTGAAGAAACATCATTTATCAGAGATTAGCAACAGTGCAAAAGCTTTGGGAGGAAACTCCCAAGGACGGCAGCATCTCCTGCACAGGGAGCAGGGTTAGCGGGACAGTGTCTCTGAACCGCTCTGTCTACAGGTTGGGCTCTTGGCTCAGACCCAGCTCCCTGCCCACCACCTCAGCACCTCTCAGCAGCTGCAGGCTCTCTCCCCACGTCTTTTTTATGGCCTATCACTGTCTGACCCCTGCATAATTTAAGACACCACCTGAAGTGATAGAGCACAAGACAGGATAAGCAGTTTAGTCCTGCAGGTATGGGCATAGACACATGAATGTAACCCACCTTGGGGTGAAGCATAAGCAAGAACAAGAGCTCATCCCTTACCTACAGCATCAGCTGTAGCTCGCTCCCCTTTTCCTCTGGGTGTCAGACTCAAAAATGATCATATTTCCATAAAAGGGTATTTCTTTCATTACTGTCTGGGAGGAGAGCCTGCAAAACTAGTCCTCTGTACCCAGAGAGGTGCTTCCCAATGGATCTGGGGTACGCGGAGCAGAGGCTCCTGTTCAGGACCACTAACATCAACCCGCGCTGTCTAATAACACCGCATCTCAAACAGCTGTACAGCTGGCTGGGACAAGAGGGCAATTCAAGGGCAGGAAAAACAATTTCCCTGGGAGTTTTACACCAAGCACAAACCACAAGGTGAGGCAGCACTCTTTGCTTTACAGGGAGCAAGAAACCAAAAAAAGTTCCCATTTTTAGGCAGCTCCCCAGGCACCTGTCATGCCAAAGTTAAGGATGCTTTTATCCATAGGACTTCATATGCAGTGAGAGCCAGCAGCATGCAGCATTTTGCTGTCTTTAAAGATCAAATGGCATTTTATAGAGCAAGCAGCACCCTGGTCAAAATCAGCTTCAGTAATCATATTCTGCCTTATTAAACCCTCCCTGCAACTTCAAACCAGAGGTCAGATTCCCTCACATTCCCATATCTGAACAGGTCCAGGGCTTTTCAGAAATGTATATATATATGTATGAATTAATACAGGCAGACAGAGCTGCCAAGCTCTGCTCTAAAGGCAGCTGCGATTCTCTCCTGGAGAGCACAGTGCCTACACACATTAGCAAGACAAGGAGATGTACTAAAGGTACAGGATCACTAGAGTTCAGCTTGGCAGAAGTAACTCTTGGTACAGAGCAGTGCCAAAGAGTGTATGGTGGAAAGGAGCCCCCCGAAAAGGTACAGGGCCTTTGTGATGGGCAAGACGATGTCCCAATATACCCTATTAGCTCAGCTGGGACCCAGAGGGGAGCTCTGCCAGCCACATGCATGCATTGCATTTCATGCTGTGCTTGAAGACAGGAAAATGGATGGAGGAGGAAAAAGAGGAAATAAAATCTCCCACAAACTGACTGTTACTGTGGTATACAGCACTAGGAATGAGGACACAGGAGTGAGAGTCCAGCAAGAGCAGACACAAGAGTCGGGTATGGGGCTGCGGTCCTTAATCCACAGCCACCACCTTTCCTGGCCCTGTCCACTGCCACCCACCCACACAAACCCACAAGCATGCTTTCTAAAACCACAGCCTCCACGGGAGTCTAAATTCCAGAAGCTTTATACATCCACATCAGCTTCATCTCAAATCCCATTCCAATGTAGCTACACATTTTTGGGCAGATCCTTCCCATTGCTTCCGTGCCTGGATCCCAAAAGCGGCACAGAAACCAAAGCTTAGAGCTGCAAACTGCGGGTGCCAAAGGGTCACTCTGCTTCAGCATGGTTATAGCTATTTAGTGGCTGAACTCGGCACCCTCCCTCAGTCCCTATCCTATTTTATCCTCCTCCACCCCCTTAGCACAGCTCATCCCGTTTTCCAGCTTTTGCACATGCCAAACAACAGGAAAGGCACTGCCCGAGCAAGTGAAGGGAGAGCCAATCTTGCTTGGACTCTGATCCCGCTCCCACGAACCACTTGTTTTCCCAAATGGGTCCCAAGGAGCCTGAACTTTGATCCTCCAGCATTTTGGCTCCTCAGATGTTTATGGAGCTCAAACAAGCGGGCAGCAATGCCCAGCTGGGCTGGCCACAGGCCAGGCTCCCAGCCGCTCTGCTCAGGACGGCCAAAGGCAGAGCAGCTCCAACCTGCAAGAAGATCCACCGTGCTCTCCGTTACCTTCACAGCACCTCAGATCTGCCTGCCCAGCCTGCCAGCTGCTCCCCGTAAAGCCGAAGGACTTGGCAAGCTCCCCATGGAGTTTACTTTGAGCCAACTGCCACAAACCCCTCAGGCTTGTATCTGCATTGCAAATAAATCACAGCTCAGCAATAGAGGGGTTCCTCCATCACCCAGTCCCCTTCTGCCCAGCCAGGAAAAAAACCACCCCTTTTCCCCCACCCCCCCAGCTTTTCCGACACACTCAGGAGTAAGGAGATGTACACATTAAGACAAGGTGACTCAGAGCTCTAGGCTTCCCAGGATAGCAGATATTTTGTGGGAAGTCAGCTGGCTCCAAAAAGGAAAAGATAACCAGCACACCTATAAACATGACACAGGTAGGAGGTGGCAGGGAAGGAAAGAAAGGAGAGTAGGGAGGAAACAGACACTTTAAAAGCTCCTCTCCCAGCGCTCTACTTTGTTCATATAAACATGAAAAAAAAAAAAAAAATCACCTTGCAAAAATGTTAAAGGAGAAGATACTCTGACAGTCAGAGATGCTGCTAACTGGGTTGTTGTGTTTGAGCTTATCCAGATATGTAAACAGCAAATCTGGAGACTGTTTCCATCTTGTATCACAGCTCAGTCTGCCATTCCTCTAGATAAGGGAATAACTGAATTATGAAGAAGTCTCTGCTCACCCAGCACCTCAACAGAGAGCAGCGCTCACAGCCAGGGCTTGCCAGCCCTCCAAAACCAGCCGCCCCAACCAAGCCCCTGGCTCCTGAAAACAAGCCTCCTATCTCTGAAGCATTCCCAAGAGGCTGGCATTAAACTGACAGGTATAAACTCTCACAGGAGCATTTGAGGGATCCAGAGGTCCTGCTTGGTTGTAATTGCGGAGAGGCAGCGAGCAAGGAAGGCAGGCTGCACCTCCTGACAGCGCCTGCCCTTTCACCACTTGGGCCGAAGATGGATTTAATGGAACACATGTCTTTTTGGCATTGATTAAGGTCACGGAGAAATTTCAAAGCCAGAAAGCAGATTATGGGACGAAGTCCTTCCAGTGAGATATTTTTTTTATTGTTATTGCTGGATTTTTTAAAATTTTTTTTGCAAATAATAACTCCAACTTTGTTTCTGCTCCTGGACAGCTGGAGAGCCAGGAGAGTCCCAGTACCAGCCCAACCTCAGAGCAAATTATGTGAGCCAGGAGGGTTATCAGCAAACGGGAAGCTCATTCTGCACAAAGAATACAGACATTGTCTGCCAGCCCTGGGCAGCCCTCCGGGGAGCGAGCTGGCTCACTCGCAGCCTGCGGCAGCTGGGGTCCAAGAGCCCGCACCGTGTGCCAGGTTGGGGCTTACTGGGGACGGCAGCTGGCAGGGGACAGCCCTCCTGCACAGCGGCTCCTTTGCCCTCTGTGCGTATTGCAATGGGACAGAGAAGAGCTCTCTTTGTGGTCCCTCTTCCTCTGCAGTAGGAGGGCTTGGATCAGGTCTCACCAACCTGCATGGTTGGCCTTTGCACACAGGTTCCTCGCACCAGTCTTACATGGAGCTTTACAGGATGCCCATCAGCCCCTGAGCCACCTTCAAGCTTGCCAGGTGGGCAGCAGACTTGACCAAAACCCCACTGGTGGCCCTCAAATCCACACCACCATCAAACCATAGGTAAGCCTCAACAGCAGTGGGTCAAGCCACTCTCTGATCTCTGCTGCAACACTAAGGTTCAGATTCAGCCTCTGGAACCAGGCATGCAGTGTCACTTCGCCAGGCTTGTGCACGCATTCCTACAGCTTTCTGCCCCAGAAGCATCATTTACACCCTTTTAGCTGTTCTCCCGGCTACCAGCAATGGCAGGAGACAGCAGAGAAGGAAGCAGGATGAGGATGAAGGGGAAGGCAGAGCTCAGAGGCAAAGCAGCCCTGGGAAGCTCCAGGGCCAGAAGCCACCCTTCCCACCCCCAGGGCTCTGGACCCTGCAGGAAAGCAGTGACAGATAAAAGACATCTGCAGCTGCCACCTGAGCTGACACAGCCCCCAGTACCACTGGAACCTCCTCACCAGCAATGAGCACAGTGACACCACCAGCTTGAGAAATCATCCCATATGTCAACAGCTGCAGCACCTTCCATAGCCCCCTCGAGAGCCACAGCACATGCCCCTTCCATGCACCACAGCCACGCATGTTCCTGCCCCTTCCCCAACCCCAAAGCCCCATGAGAGCATCCCAGCCTTCTCAAGCAGCGTTATGCCAGCACCAGCTCTAGTTTCCATATTTTGGGTGGCAAAAGCATCAGGGCTGCCTGTGGGATGCCCAGTCCAGAGGTCCCAAACAGATACACTGAACCAGGGAACTTCTCCCCCTGAGACTCCACACACTGACCAATAGCTTCTGCCCAAGACTGTTTTCAGCTGGATTGGTTTTGGTTTTTCACATTTTTCCCATATCTCCCCTTTGAAAAAGCCTGTAGTTGCTATGGAAATACTCTCATCAGTATGGGTGGAGCGTAGCAGTACCAGCCAAAATTCCCTGTGGCACCCAGTTAACACCAGTGTCTAGAAAATAGCAGCACTGGAGGTTATCCCAAGCTGTACAGGGGATACCCGAAGCTTAAAGCAGCGCATCAACGGGTAAGCAAGAGCCATCTGGGAGTCAAGGGCAGGACCCGAAATTCACCCAGGTATAAACCAGGTTAAAAAAAATAAAAATAATTAATCAAAACATCCTCATGCTGTCTAACAGCTAAGAGTGTTACGAACAGCAAAAAGCCACTGTCTCCCTCAGCTCTATCTTTACCATGAGCAGGAGGCAGCCACAGACAAGGGTGGCAGGAGCCAATTCCTTGCTGAAAACACTTGTGGGGTCTTTGCAGGTGAAGGATCATCCTTCACCACTCGAGCTTGGAACAAGGTCTCCAGACACCCAAGACCAGCCAGGTGGGAAATGCAGCTTCTCCACAGGAGCAGACAGCAGGCCAGCAGTGCTCAGTGTACACAGAGGTGCTACTGCAGTGCTGGCAGGGGTAGCGCATCTGTCATTGACAGCAGATTTAGGGTGTTGGGGACCCCCATCTCCATCACCCCACACAGTCGGGAGAGAGGGAGGGTGTGATACCCTGCCAACAGCATGGACACCTCCTGCCTCCGGCCATGCTCAGTAGCTGTATTCAAGCTGTTAGTAACCAGCTGCAGCCCATGACAAATGGCAGCTCCCATAGCAATGACAGCAGGAGGCTCTCCTAGCAGCAGGATGCTAATGAAGATCTCCGCCACTACTGAGGGCTGTCCCCAGCCATCCCCAACCTGAGGTCACTTCACAAATGGCAGTTTAACCCTGATGCAACCTGGCACCACAGCAGTGAGGCTCTGAGTTCCACAGTAGACAGACCATTCACCAAACCCTTGTCAGCACTCACCATGGATCACCACACATTAAACTCCTTTCACAGCATTACTGCATGCGTGGCAATGAGCAGGTTACAGGTGTTTCTCCAAGCATTTGTCTCCTGGAGAAGGGATTTTCCCACACTCAATGCTGATGCCACCATGTAGATCTCACCAAGATTCACCATCCTCCCTCACCAGCTCTACACAAAGCCGCTAGGGCTGTCACACAGCACATCCCACCCTCAGTTCTGCCTGCAAAGGGGGAAGCATTTGGGCAGTGCCACCATGAGGCACTACGGCACATCCGCTGGGCTGGCACGTCACTGGTGCCAGGGTGGATCTGAGATCAGCACACAGCATTGCTGGACCCTGCCAGTCCCCACAGGTGCGCAACCTTAATTAAAGGTCTAAATAACAATTCGTATCAAACTGCAACGGGCACATCTATCTCAGGAGCCAACCACTTCTTCAGACTTGCCAGGTCCTGAACACTTTCCCAAAAGGACACACTCAAGAAAGAAGGACGAACTCGGGCTGTTACTGAGCCATCAAAGCTTGGTCAGAGACAAACATGAACCTGTGGTCCAGCGACTGTCCTTTCCCATCTGAATTTAACAAGTTGAAGATCTAAAGCATAAAGTAGCAGCCGAAATGCTTCCCATCCCCACCGTTTTGTCCCATGCCTGGGGAACACACAGTCTCTCTTGCTCCCTGCTGGCAGAAATCTCATTGCACCAGCACAAAACTCTGTGCTTCACAGTTTTGGGAAGCTGTTTATTGGAAGAAGTTGCATGCAAAGCTGCCTGCAAAGTAAAGGGACTTTCTGCAAAAGCAATGGAGAGGCCCAAATCTGTCCTGCTTGGACCAGGGACAGTAAACCCAGGCTCAAGCCAGGGGAGCAGTCAGACACTCCTGCAGTCCCTTTATCCCCTGTGACCAAAAGACAACCTCAGTGATGGAGCATGCTGCAGAAAACTAAAGCACAGACCAAGAAATAACTTACGCCTCATCATACAGCAAACCCTTCAGGTCACCATAAGATCCGAATCTCCCAACATCCACCTTTTCACCATCTTCACCCCATCCTGGGGTTCCCCATCAAAATCTCAGCAGCAAGGATGTTTTGGTGAGGCTGGTTCAGCCCTGGGGATGGTGGTACCAGGCAGATGATGCTACCAGGCAGCAAAGCAGCACTTTGGCACTGGCTCCTGTGGTACACCCCAGCTGCACCCCACAGCACCCCAAGACACCCAGCAGAGAGCCACTGGCTGCACCCAGCGCCTGCATAGCAGCACAGCACCTCAAAGGAAAACTCCCCACAGCCAACACAGTGAATAAGATTACAACAAATACAAACTAATGATACAGCTGTCAAGACAGATTAGACTGCACAGTGTAAAAAATTGCAGGGCTGTTTAGTCACAACAATATAAGATTAATTTATCAATACAGCTTATGTGGCACTGGAGAGATAGCAAATTGAATAAGTGAATCTTTTCTATACCTTGCACAAGGAGGGAGCCTCAGACCCAAAGGGCATACAGGTCTGGATGCCCATGAGGATTTTCAGACGGGGATCAACCCAACAGGGCTGGTTTGATACAGCCCAGGAAGGTCCACACCCCCATCCCAGGTACAGGGGATGGGTACACGTGCCACCCATGGGCATGGTTCTGCACCCATAAGCTCCAAAAGGTGCCCACCCTTCTGCAGCACCAGGCTGGAGAGGGTTGCTGCTATATCGAGACACCCAGAAGCTGCTGCTTCAGGCAGGAACTTCCCAGACCCCTTTCCATAAGCTCCTTCAGGTCCAGTGTTACAGGACTTGAGTCATTTGTGTTGTCTCACCTTTAAGCTCTGTCCCAGTTACAGCGTGTGCATGTTTTGGCGCACACAGCAATCAGAAGCAGCGATTCACCAAGCTAACACATGCAAAAATATGCACAGCGACCTCCACCCTTTGAAGGCTAAGCCCTGGCAGGTACAGGCAAGCTTGCAGACCTGAGAACATCTCTCAAGGGTGCTCAAAAAGCAAGAATTGACCCAGCAGGTCTTTGGGAGATGCTTCCCTATTCATCCCACATCTTCTGCCCAAAGACTACAACATCCCCAGCAGACCCATATCATCTCCAATTTCTCATACGTTGCCATCTGTGGGTTAAAAATGTGCAAGTAAATAAATAGCTGCAGTGATAACGAACCAAGGTTTCGATTTGTGAAGGTGAGAGCGCAGCGGCAGCCGCCGATACGAAGGAAGCGCCCGTTTCTATAGATATTGAAATCCGGTAATTATCATCATTAGAACTAGTTGTGATTTAGCCGTAGCTCAATCCCAACAAGTAAGAACGGTATTTATTTGCCACAATTAGAACAGCTAAAAATATTTCCCGAACCTTGCTTGGTTCAGGCCTGTCCCACCACCGCCCCCCCAGCAGGTTCAGCCTTGGGCAGGGAACAACGCAAAGCGGGGACCACTTGAAGTACTGGAGAATGGGGGTGAAGAAACCCTGTGCTCCCCCAGGGAAACCAGAACACCAACACAAGGCCATCCGATCTTGTAGGAGCCCTTCTCAGCTCTTTTCCAAGGCTGTCTCCCTAAGTCCGGTTCAGCCCAGTTAACTCCTGCCCCACGAGGCTGGCTCGTCAATGCAAAGTATTGATAGCTACTCCCTAGGAAAAGCAACAAACTGCCTTTTCTATTCTGAAAGTTCTTTTGCATTTGTATTGGAAGGCACAGATTTGATTTTAAAAAACAAATGGATATGTCTGTCTCACCCAAGCCATTGCACTGGCAGTGAAGGGCGATGGCCCTGGTACCACCCAATTGATCAAAATAACCATTGCTGATGGACATATTCCCTCACCTCACGGGAACAGTACAGTTATACCAAGAGCCTCCACGCACTCAGCATCTCCTCCATGCTCCAAACAAGTGCTAAAGGACTCCAGGAGCTCAGGATGACAGACACACACCTTCAAGGATGAACTTGTTGGAAGATCTCATCCTTCCTGACCTCTACAGACAGGGATCAACTACCCACATAAAATGCTGTGAGGGGCATCAAGCTATCCTGCCCTACCTCTGCAAGGTGACCAAGGGGCTACCACCTCTCCACAAGCTGTTAAATGGTCATCCTCCCTTGGGGACACATCTGCACTCCAGCTGCCACCAGCAGTTTCCCAGCCTTTTCCCCCGATCACAAATAAATGCTTGCAGGGTATAGACAGATATTGCAGGAGGCAGCACCTTGAGATAGCTATAATCACCTCTCAGCTTCCCAATCAAGAACCGACCCAGGAAAATCCACCATTTACTGACCCAAATCACCCAGGGTCATCTCTTCATGCTTGCTCTGAGACTCAAGATTTTCCCAGAGGAAAAGTGCCCAGCTCCCCCAGTCAGGGATGTTCTTTCCGACAGTCACAGTGAATATTTTCCCCACTTATTTGATAATATCTGGAAAGCGCCGTGAAATGGGCAGCTTAGCGATTCTCCACTGCGCGGGGGCGAGGGCGCTGAGGTGCTCACTGCCAGGTCCCAACAACAGCCCAAATATTCATCTCAGCCCCATGGGCCACCAGCTGCTCCTCCCCAAAATGCCTCCAGCCCTGGGACTTTCTCAGCCCCCATCTCCCTCCAAGGGTAATATGACCCTTCCAATAGTTTGGTTTGGGTTATTTTTTTCTGCCTTGCTTTCCTCTGAACTCTCTCTAGTTTGCCAATATTCCTGCTATAAGGTGCCACAAACCGAGGTCACATTCCTGGGGTTTTTTTTCAATTGTTATTTTGGGGGTTTTCTGTAGTTTTGGGATTTTTTTTTCCCCATAAAAAAGCCAGTTCACAGATCTGCTCCCACAGCTCCCCCTCTCCCCAAATGCAGCCCAATGCTACTTGCTTAGAGCCCTAAGCCAGTTTTCAGTCCATTTGGCAGCGTCATATCCAAGGCAAACTGAACTAATTTTAAGAGTAAGATTTGGCGAGACACTATATCAAATGCTTTGCTAAATCCAAATATATTAGGATTTCCACGTTCTGCTCAGCCACTAATTTTGTGATTCCATCAAAAAGAAAAAGCAATCAGGTTTGTCTGGCAAGATTTATTCTTTCTAAATCCCTGCTGTTATTGCTCATGCTTCCCTTATCCTCTAGTGCTTCACTTTCTTAATACAGCAGGACTGGAAACGTTTGCTGGAAATATATTTTTGCTATTTATATGGATTTTGAAAATCTGCCTCTGCTCTCCTCCGCTGCCCCCTGTCTTCCCCGGTGCTGTCAGCATCCCTGTGCTGCCACCATACACAGTACCTCCTCCTCCCCAAGTCAGAGCACAGCAGTATCATAAGCCCAGTATTAATACACAACTGGCCTCAGACACAAGATACACAAGAAAAACTAATCCAATAAAAAAATAAAAGAAAAAAGGATGTTTGGCCGCAGGAGAAAGGTCTAAAGGAAACACCCAGCTGGGTCAAGCCCAGGCCCATCGCAGAGCACCGCCAGCAGCAGGAGCAGTTAATATTAATGCCTGAAACAGCCATCCCTGAGCATCACCTTGTTTTTTGTGCAAGCCTTCTGGCAACTGCCCTTGGGGTGATCAGGCAGAGCTGAGCCACAAATGACACTGGTTGGTACCTCCCCAAAGGACACACATGGTCCATGGCGAGTCAGGGTCAGCACATCTACAAACCAAACCATGAACCACTCAGGTGGTTGAGGTGCTCCTCAAGGTTTGGGGCTTGTGGAGGTCAGGAAGGGCTGTGCTCCCCTGCCCTATGCCAGCACCCCAGATTCCCACTCATACCTTGGGGGTTTGGTGCATCTGGAAAGCCACATCATGAGACACACAGATCTTCTGCAGCATTATCCTCCACTAAGAGCCAAGCAGAAGTCTCTAAACCCTGTGTGCATTCAGCAGCTTTGGTGACAGCACCATCTCAAAACACTCTGGTGACTCCATCCCAGCTCTGACTGTGCATCTTCTGCTGTGTGATCCACTGACCTCTGTGGGAGTGGGGGCAAAGCTGCTCACGCATTTCAGGGTAATGCTCATTCCTGCCCATTAGGAGGAAAAAGGCAGCTGTTTTGGAGCATAATCAGTTTCTGCTCATTAAGCCCTTGGACATAGAAAGGCTCAGTATTTCACATACCAAATAACACCCTGTCTGGGTGCCAGGTACGTGCACACCCTCAGTACACTCCATCCAGTCACACCAAAGCAGCAGCACGACCAGCCTGGATCAAGTCTGAGCCACCCACATGGGCCAAGCCATCATCTCTAGCCACAGCTTTTCTCATGAAGACACAAACACCTCCTTTTGCACACCCTGGCACAGCCCAACATGCCTGGGCTAAGCAGTAAGGCTGGGTTTTCGGACAACACAGCTCATGGCACTCAGGCGATGCTCCCACTTTCGTCTTCCTACACCTCCCTTTGGTCAGGTCTCTGCCAGACCCCTTGCCTCAGCTCCTATGTGCTGTCCCAGCTCCATCAATAAGAGGAAAAAGCACAGCATGGTCATCCCAGCAACTCGGGGCTCAGAAACGGGGCACCAGCATCCACCCAGCAGAAGCTCAGCTGATGGTTCTCCATTCTTGCTCCAGCAGGGGGATTTGACTAGATGACCTTTTGAGGAATGAATGGAGATTCTCTTCATTCTGGCTATTTTTGGAAACATATCCTGGGGGAGCAGCCCTCTTCAGGAGCCCTCCCAAGTGCTGGGATGCCTGTGGTCAGGCACAGGCTTCAACAACACCCTTGAGTTTGCACCCAGCTGGCTGCAGGTCAGAGGATGGAGATGACAGCCCAGCCCTGTCCTGCTTCCAGTGCAAGGATGACCTTCCCTGCAGGCAGCTGGGCAGAACATCCTCCACCAGCTCCTGCTGGCAAGCAAGTCCTGGGGAAGCTGTCAGGAAGGATTATCCCACCCCAGGGAAGCTGCCCTCCATCACCGCACCTTCCCCTCCAGCCTGACTGGGGCTCAGGATTTACAGCACAGACAGAGCAAGGGGGTTGGCAGCAGAAAACTGATGGGGATAGAGGATTTACAGGGAAGGGACAGATTCAGGGGAGGTCAAGTGAAGCAGAGGGTGATTTACAGGGTCAGCAGCAATTTACACAGCAGGTAGCACCAAGGAGGCAAGGATCTACAGGGGCAGGGGAGAACTAATTTTTATGGGTGTTTATTAGGAAATTAGTGTCTCCTTCCCCTGATCGCTGTGACCCAGGGAGGGGCACAGAAGCAGATGGATTTGCAACAAGCCTCTCCCTTGCTCTAGAGGTCACAGAGAGACCAGCATCAGAGATCCTCCCCATCCCAGCATGGCTGCAGCTGGCTTCTGCTTGACCATAGCACCCCCAGGGTCATTTCAGCATGTCCCTGTCCTGCCACCACCCCAAGGCAGCGCTCCAAGGCCAGTCCCTCTGGGAGGCTACAAATAGCAGATCCTCAGACATCTCCTCCTGGAGTCCCTTCCTCCTGGCAAGCCCCACAGCCCATCCCCACCAGCCTGGTCCAGCCCATCTGCTGGCAGCGAGGCAGTGTTTCTCCTGCTGCAAAGGCTCCTCACCACCACCAACAGCATGAGGCTGCCAGGCTGGAGACAGGCAGGTGGAAGTCACAGTCTGCCATCCCTTCATCCCACAGCAGGGTGAGCGAGCCAGCCCCAGGGCCATCAGCACAAATGCACACAAGTCTCATCACCCAGTTTCCAGTCCCATTTTGCAGTTGCATCCGGCACCCAGCAGGAGCCAGGGTCTGGGCTCAGCCTCAGATGTGCAACCCTGAGCACATCGGTTTGGGCAAGCAGGTCCTTCCCCTCTCCCACTGCATCTTCTTCCCACTCCTGAACCAAAAATTTAACTGTGCCAGCAGGAGGGTGCCCCTAGGTGACATTCCAAACCATGTCTTACATTTACTCCTCAAAAAGATATCATGTCTGATTTGAAACACAACAGTTGGAGGGGCTGGTCCTAGAAGAACCCAAAAAAGATGGAATTTACTCAGACATTTAATATCTGTGTTGTTTTCCAGATGCTCCTCAGATACCAGGAGACCACAGGCTTAGCAAGTGTGGTCCCTGCAGGGGACACCCCATTTCTCGCAGCGCTGGGTTGCTCAGCACAGGGATGCAATAGGACCATGTGCCACTAGCAGAGGGAAGGACGAGAAGGGCTCCCAAGCATCGACCACAGACCCCCATGAAAGCACCAAGTACTGCCCAGCCCCAGCATGGCATAAACGAGATAAAAATCAAGTTGTGAGCGGCCTACAGAAAGCAAGTAAAGTTTCTCCCAGCCTGGAGCGATGGCAGCTCCAGGCAGCCTTGTGGTGCAGACGAGTTAAAAGTTACACTGGGCAATATCCCAAAGCTTAAGAGCTCAGATAACATCCCATCGCCCACAGATGAGGGTTTACTCCTAGCCCAGCAGGTCCCACAGCTCCACAGAGGCATTTCCCCAGCAGAGAAACATGAGCAGCAAGTGCAGCATCCCAAACAACCTGGTTCTCTTGAAGTAAAACTTCCAGAGAGTCACAAAAGCAGCATCCAACCTTCACAACATCCCTGAGCAAAAACCTGTACATCTCCACCCAAACCACAGGCAGTGACAACACCATTGCCCCCACCCCTCTACCCCAAAGTTTGACTAAAGCTCAGTAGTATCTTTGCTTTTATAAATCTCTGCCTTTTAATGATGGCTTCAAGGCTCAGAGAAAAAAAGGCCCATTAAACTCACTGAATAAGTTAATGGGGCAGAGAGAATCCATTCCAAAGCCACCGCAGGCTATTTTCCTCTGGAGCTAAAGCCTGAATAAGCAAAAAGGAAAAATTAAAACTGTACAGTGCGTTGCCAATAAATAACCCCCAGTGTAATCTGCTACCAGGCAGGCCTCCATTTGCAGAGATAATAGGATGCAGATGAGTTGCAAACCACCTCCCCTTGCAGGGACCACCACCTTTTGATTGCAAATTAGCTGTGCCAGAGCAGGAGCCTCCATCTCCTGCCTGTCCCCTTCCACCTGCCTGGGCAGGAGGGAATGGCACATCTTGCAGAGAAGTACTGAAATCCAGCACTTAACTCTGCAACTCCCCAACACCCACGCTCCAAGCACACAGGCCTGCTTCTCTGCTTCCTTTTACCCCAGCCCTCCTGTCTGTTCATGCCCTTTCACCAGCAGCACTACAGACTCATCCCTTGCCCATCAATCAGAGCCCACAAGCAGTCAGTAACTCTCTCCAAACACTTAAACAAGTGCATGTCCCAGAGATAGAGAGAAAAGAAAAAAAAATCCCCGTTCGTAAACGTTGATCCCACTAGATGCAGTTTGTTTACTATTTAATATTTAAAGATGCTAATTAAGTCTCTGAATAAATAAATCTATGTTACCCATGCCTTTTGGAAGGCAGGGATCCTTCCCCTGGGGCCAGGGCAGCCCAGAGCACGCCTGGTGTTGGGCAGCCTGCCCAGGGCTGGGGACAAGCCTGGGGCAAATGAGGATCTCACCACCATCCCTCCTGGAAGCAAGAGCTTATCTACAACACAAAGCAACATCAGGCACAGCTCAGGCTGGGGACATGAGGGACTTCAGCCACTCAGACCTGGAGAAGGGCACAGGCAGGACAAAGCAGAGAGAGGAGGATTTCCAGGCAGGGTTGCCTAAAGCAGTGCCTCTTGGCCCCAAGATGGAATCTCAGCTACAAATGAGGACTTGAGCCCCCAAGGACCAGAGGATCAGCCCATAAAGTACTGGGGGGACACAAAGACAAGCACCACCACACATCACCCCAGCACTGAGCAGGCAGCCAAAACTGCTCCAGGGACCAGCTACAGGCACCCACATCCCTCCCAGCCACCCCCCTGCCCAGAGCCAGGGCAGGCAACCTGCACAGCTTCATACCTGAGAGCACCCCAGCTTCTCTTTCCAAAACAGCTCCTGTAGCATCCCGAGTACAGCAACTGCCTGCCTGCCTTCCTCACCCACACACCCTAACAAAGCCTCAATGCCACACCTCAGCTCTCCCACCTGATGCCTCTTCAGCCTAATTCGGCTCTGCCTCTCCCAAATCTGCTCCAGCTGCTGGTGCACTTGCCATTAACCCCCAGTGTGCCAGGCCCTGCAGAGCTCCCTGTTGCAGAGGGTCTCTCCCTGTCCAGCCAGCATTGCTGCATCACATCAGCACCCTGCCTGCACTCCTCAAGCTCAGGCTTTGCTCTGATGCTCCCTAGGACACCCTCCAGCACCTGCTCCAACCTGAAATGAGGGGCACAGCACTTGCCAAGAGAGCACCTGGCACGTGCTCTGACACCGACCCAGCTCTGTGCTGCCCTCCCCACTGGAGAGCCTGGGACAGCTGGTGAGACAGAGGGCAGTGTGGGTGTGTACAGGGCCTATGGGAAGCTCAACCTCAGAAACAGTCCCCAGTAACATTCAGCTTCTCTGAACCGGCACATGGAGAGCCCCAAGAGGACAGGGATGCTCTTGGCAGGCTGAGGAGCTGGGAACAAGCAGCATCCTTGACCCTGTGTCCCACTGAACTTTGCTTGCTCCCCAGGCTGCTCAGCAACAGCCACCAAGTGACTCGATGGCATTCAGCTTGCTTTTCCTAGGATATATTTTGGAGAGCACAGGCAAGGCAGGAGACAGCCAAAACCAGGACACACATCACTGCCACAGGAGCAGCCAGCTGCACTCTGGAGGCAAGAGGTTTGGGAGACAAAAGAGATTTCCAGCCGCACGAGTCACAGAGCTTCCCAGAGGCAATCCCATCCACACCAGGATGGACAGGAGGGATGCCCAAGCTGCTCTTGCCTGTCTGGGTTAGAAGCAGGCAGGAGAGGGGCTGTGGTCCAGGACAAGGACAGACAGCCCCTGGGAGCATTTGCACAGCTGGATCCCAGACCAGAGAGCCAGGGCTCCTGGTTCCCAGCCCAGACTGCTGCACAGCATTTCCATAGAGAGCACAGGATTGGAGATGAGGCCAGAGCTGCTCCAGGAGTAGAGATAAGGTCAGCAGCTGGAGGCACTCGGGCTCTCCCCATGTGGCTTCAAGTCCCAGTAGGGTCAGGACAGCCTGGCATAACTGTGCCTCCGCTGAGCACTCATTTTCCTAATTTATCCTGGCAAAACCCCTGAGCGTGCAGGATCCTCAGCAGCACTCAAATTCCCAGCATCTGTTTGAGCATTTCCACATTAACATTTCCTGGTGGGAACCGCCTGAGGAGAGCTAGTTAAGGGACAGACTTGCACAACCCAGGAGGATGGGGACTTCACCATGCTCACATCTGCTCCTACCTACTTCTCAGTCCCCCAGGGACATTGTGGGGCAGCCAGCAAAGGCATCAGTGCCATGTGCGCTCCTCCCCAGCAAAACTTGGCCCAGCACAGAGCAGCAAGAGGGCTACAGGGTGATAGCACCTGGGCTCAGCATCTCCCTGCATTCTTCCCCGGAACCCCAGCATCCCAAGGCCATTTAGTTATCACTGCAACAAGCACTGAGGTCAGGGAGAAGCACCCAAAGCCACCACACTATCACACTCCCTGGAAATCCTTCCTGACCATTCTGCTCCATTGCTGGAACTCTTGTTTCTAATTTAAAAGAAGTTTTCCTTTCCATTTAGGCAGACCACAGATGGGAGAAGGGGAAGGTAGGGATGGTGGCACACACTGAAGGTGGGGTACAGAATGGGGACAGTCGCTAACAGGCTCCATTATCTCCTACACTGGAGCACTGGATGGCAGCTGGAGGAAAGCTGGCTGCACACACAGTTCTGACTTCTCTTTCAGCTCCCTAAATGCTACATCACATGAAAACAAGCTAAAAATACAGTAGATATTTTCCTGGTGCTATTCTTTCAGGCAAGTAGGGGTCAAGTCTCAAACAGAAAGGAACAGGGCAGGATCCACAGCCCCACAAGGTCTGGAAACAGGGTGGTACATGGGGGAATGGAGATGCACAAGGGCACATGCTGGTGGAATAGCCTTGATAGCTGGGCACTGACTTCAGTGCAGCCTTCCAAGGGGAGCCCAGAGAGATTTTAATCTCCTTTTCTTCAAATGAAGTCAAGTCCAGACACTGAGCAATATCACAGCTCTAACCCACATCTATCACCCACACCCCAACACACATCCACCCAAACATCACCTGGCATGATGCTGGGGATCCATTTGCTGTTGCGTTGTGGGACCACTGGGTGTCACAGCCCTTCCACCACACTGGCAACAGCCAGGAGGGAAATAACCAGCCCATCTTTGGCCCAGCTGCCGGGGAAGATGAGGTATCCCTCAGGAGCTGCATAAGGAAGATGCTGCAAGGTCAAGACCAGCTTCCTACCACCACTCAACCCTTTCCCTCTCTCACACCAGGCTCTTTTCAGCCTTTCCCCATTGGGGAAGGCCATGTAGCCTGCCAATCTCCATCCAATCTCTGTAGCAAAGGGTTAATCAGAAAGGAGCATCCAACTCACCCTGGAAGGTATCCAGAGACAGCTCTCAGCCTGCGCCCTCTTGCCTCTACATCCAGAATTTCTCTTGGGACACTTCCCATGGATGTTCAATACAACGGGACTGATATCACAGCCTTGTTTATCCCTCCCTTCATGCTTGGCCTCTCCTTAAACCCTGGCTGGTGATGGGCTGAAGAGCTTTCATCCCCATTCAACTGCTCTGTGCCTCAGTTTCCCCAGTATTAAAATGGGCAGAGCTGTGAGGAGCTTCCTTGCAGACCAGGCACAGCCACAAGCTGGTTGCAGACAGCAGCACATCACCCCGATCAGGCACCTCTTGCCCGACACTTCAAACAGCCCAGCAACACCTCCCCCCAGCACCTGCTCTGGTTGGGTCAACATTTTCCAAAAAGCTGCAAATCACCTCAATCCACAAAAGTGCTGGGGCTGTATCACTTACAGCTCTGGTGTAAGAGCTATTGGTACGTGGGGGTGCACTGACCACATCCTTCCACAGCAGCACTGAGAAAGCCGTGACCCAGCACCCAGCTGCATCCCAGGGGACCCTCTGACACCACGGGGTGTCCCCCTGGGAACCGAGATACTGAGTGGGTTGGAGTCCAAGAGCCACAGGGCAGCACAGACACCCCAGAGCAATGGACCTTGTCCCGCAGGGCATGCAACAGCTCGACAGCAAGCGGCGACTTGACCCTTCCGTCCCCGCCACCCTCAGCCGCTCCCGCATCCCCCGGCCTGGCCGCCCCCTCCCTGTCGGAGCCGGCGCATCCCGGAGCCGGGGCTGTCTCACGCTGCCGCTTGCCCTCTAGCGGCACAGCCACCTCCAACCGGGGAAGAAAAGAGGAGGATGAGGAGAGGATGAGCCGAACAGAGGATGCACGGGGCTGAGCTGGGCTCCGCCTGCCCCAGGGGCAGAGGCTCAGCTGGGGCTGGGGGTTATGGCACAGCCCCGGAGCTGCTCATTTGCAAGAGCTCCCGCACAAATAGCCTCTGTCTGGAGCAGCCTCTTGAGCCTGGGAGATGGAATATGGGGAACAGCCCATTGCAGCTGTGGTCCTGGTGACCTGTGCATGGCCCTCTAGGATTTGGAGCATCGGATGAGGCTGCTGGTGCTTATCTCTTCATGCAGGGCACAAAACGCCTGCATTATCCAACCGCCATACAAAACTGCAGCCTCTGACCGAGAAGCTCACCCCACAGCACTGCCTCAGCATGGATTCTGCTGTGGACCCTTGGTGCAGAGGAGAAGAGCAAGAGAATTTGGGGGTGACCAGAGCCCACAGGCTGCTATCATACACACCTGCTTGAAAGCACCTGTACAACCCAGTAAAACCCTCCTGCTGCAGGAAACTCTCAAGCTCAAAATTACTGCTCTTGCACAGAGACTGGTAAATAATACAGCAAGCCACAAGCATTATTAACACTCTCTTCTGGAAGCCTGGCAAACTCGGGGGTTGGTCCACTCCCCACTTGACTGCAGCCCCCCTTGAATGGGATGCACCAAATCCAACCATAAAAACTCTCGGGCAATACCTGGCATGGGTACCACATTGAGCAGGACAAACCAGCGTGCCAGGGTAGCACTTGTGCAGCATCACTGAGCGTGACCTACCTACCGAAGGATGATCCCATGGGACATCCCATGGTCTCTTTGGGGGGTTCACTGAAAGAGCCCAGCATTGCTGGGTGCATGGATGGTCAGAGGTCTTTAGGAGACCAGGAGAAGCCCCATGCCAAAGCACATGAAGGTGTCACACCCACAGGGGCGAGCTGATGGAGTAGAGCAGACCCAGATAGCTTTCCCTAACTGAGGTCTACAAAAGTCCCTAGCCAGAGGCAACACATCTCCAAACCTCTAAAGGCAGCAAGGCAGGTCCTTCCTCAGTGTCTTCCCTTCCATCTCTGCTTCTTCCCCCCATGAAACAGCTGTCCTAGACCTGAAGCATCCTCATCTCTTCTCCAAGCCCAAGGAGACAAGCCAGCAGGCAGAGCTGACTTAGACCTCCCCAAACCCTACAGGAGATGAAGGTTGGGGAGATGTCACATGCACCCTGAAACCATCCAAGTCACCAGCTCTTCCTGTCCAGGCAGCAGCTCAGGACCCATATTCAGCTCAGAAAAAGCCTGGGAAGTCCTGACAGGCACCAAAATTTTTTCCTCCCCAGAGAAATACTTGGTGTGGACCATCTGCAGAGCCAGGCAATGCACACATGGCTGGGGAGCACTTGGGGAGCCCAGTAGAATCAGGCAAAAGGGGGACAGAGACACCAGCAGACTGGCATGAAAAGGCAGGTGACTCTACCCAGCAGGAATTCCATGTCCCAGACGAAGTGGGGCTGTAACTCTTGGGTGCCTGATGTTCTCTGCTCAGTGTTAGCCTGGCCACTGCTGGGAAAGCCAAGCTGAGACCCAGCTCTGACAGCTGACTCCTCCAAAAAACATCTTTTATGGCCCATCTAACCCAGATTCTTCTGCTCTGCCCTGGCACATAGCCTGGAGAGCTGCAAAAATATGGGAGGTCACAGACATCACCCATGCCAGGAAAGTGCCTCTCTCCAGCACCAGCGAGCGAGGAGAAAGGCTTTGAGAGCAGGGCAAGAAGCCAGCGGCCAGACCAGGGGATGCACCCAGCCCCGGGGTGTCTCTGGTGTAAGTTCAGCTACTTTGTCGCACAAACCTGCCATTGTCCTGATCCCGTGATGCAAGGGGGACAATACAGGGACAGTCAGGACCCACTACTCCTGGTTTAAAGAACCTCTAGAGCATCAAGACCACATCTCAGCCCACCTCCTTGTCCCAAGCATCTCTTTCTGCACCCTCTTCTGTCCTTACAGCCTCATGCTGCATTCACTACCCCCATCCTAACATACTTCGGGACAGACACTCTGCATAAACAAGAGCCCTCAAAACCAAAACTGGATTGAATTAGGGATCGTTTGAATGGTCTCTACAGCAGCCAAAGCCTCTGGGGCCAGGAGATGGAAGGAATGATGGGATGGGAAGCTTTGGGAATGCAGAGCCCTTCATCTCTGGAGAGCAGCAGCACATGAGACACACTGGGTACGCTGTGATTGATTCACAGTGAAGGGAAAAGTTTGTGTTGTAGTGTCTGAAGCAGAGCAATCACCAACCTGAGCATCACAGGAAACCCTTTCCCAGCTATTTGGATCATAAAAGCAAGTTCTGCTCCCCCAGCCCTTCCAGTAAGATGCCTGCCCTTTCTTCTCTCATTCCCAGATGCAGGCACACACGGGCATCAATGATGCCTCGGTTCTCCCCGTGCCGACAGCAAAGAGGTGCTGCCACACTGCCCACCCCCTCGCTCTCCCCCACGCCACGTGCTCCCAGCTCCCACGCAGCGAGTGGGACAACGCCGGCTCTGACGCGGCTCTCACACCCCCAGCCGGGTCCATGGGATGGAGCCAATGCTACTGTAGGCTGGTGGGACAGCCCTGCAGGAAAGAATGGAACTGTTCTTCTGTCCACAGGGGTGGGAGATAAGGTATTTCCCCTTAGCCTTGCAAGTAAGACACCAAAAATCTTGCATCCCAGAGTGTTTTACAATGACCCACATCCTCTTGGGTTACTCTGAATTCATCTCACCGGTATGAAGGCAGCTATGATCTGCACAGGTAAACCCTACAAACACACCCATTGAGGGTATTTGACCATAAGAAATCCCATTCTCCCCTGGTGACGCTGGGAAAGGGAGCAAGCCGTTATATACTATGGACATTTCCCTACCTCAGGGGAGCCCAGAGGTGACAAACGCAGGCCACTGCCGCCTGCCTGGCAGCATCTCTGCAGTGCCATAGCAACAGCTGAGAAGTAGGGAGGCCCAGATGGCAAACTCCTCCGTCCGTCCTTCCCCACGCACCGTGCTGGTGCATGCAGGCGCTGCCCACGCTGCCAGAAGGGTAACTCCCCGGTCCATCCCCGGCACGCAGCGTCTGCCATCACACCGACACGTGCCGGCAAAGGCAAGTCCGGCCACCCCATGCACCAGTCACATCACCACAGTGTCATGGATGGGGACTCAGAGCGGCAAACGCCCTGGCTGCTCGGTGCACAGTAACAAGAAGTGGTTTTGTGTTGCAGGACCGTCAGGACTGAAGTTCTCCTTGTGCATCTGGTCTTTTTGGGAAGGTCTTGCAAAGGATGGAGCACCACATCAGAGGGGTGAAGCTGTGTTATGGGAAGGCTTGAGCATCCTCACAAGTCACACCTGGCTGGGGACACAGCAAAGGCCACCCAGCTGCACGGGGAAAAGTGATGGCATGAACATGCCCCAGCCCCACAGTGGTCCTTTCCCTGAACAGGGAAGGCAAAGTCCAACAGCCCAACTCCAAACTGGAGCCATCTCAGCTGGGGTCCAAGCCAGCCCCTCAGCTAGACAAGACCCTTGGCAGCTCTCACATGGTTCTGTGTGCAGAACTCACATCCCCAGGGATGCAGTCTGAAACTGGATACGTTTCTGGGCAGGCTGGGAAAGGGCAAAAGGACAGCAGCCAAGCCAACCTCCATCTCAGGCCAGGAACCTCCTGCCCTGCTCCTGCTTCACCATTAACCTGGCACCACCTGGACTTGCACAGAGATTGTGTGTCACCATCCTCCCCAGCCCAGGCAGGAGCCACTCAGCCCTGACTGCAGCTGCTCTGCTCTCCCTGAAAAGGAAGATGGGTGGGAAACCAAAAGCAGCAGCAATCAGAGCAAAATTTATTTATTTGAGGGGTGCAAAAGGAGGCTCCACAATGGGGTACCCACAGGGCTAGCCTGCCCTGCCAGCCTCCATGGGTAGTGCTGCAGGCTGGGTATCCCCTGTCCTCCTTGCCTTGTGGTCATCAGCCACTGAGATGTGAAATAACCCAAAACTCCTGATGGCTTGGCCCCCGATGCTGGTGGGACCTGCCTCGGTGGGCTGGTATGGAGTGGCCTCTGCCCTGGCTCAAAGGGACGAGCCCTCCAAGCCAGCTCACACTGCTTTCTTCCTCCAGAGCCCTCAGAATGGGCCCTGGCAGCCTTTCATCAGCACCACTCAAGCTCAGATTGCCAAGCTGAGTTTGTCTTTCACACCTGAGCAAGGCCCTGCTTAGCCCCAGGGTGTTCTCACCACCCTGTACCCTACCACCTTTTTACCAGCACAGGATGGAGCAGAGACCACCACGAGGACCCAGCTGGAGCATCACATCCCCTGGCCACAAGGACAGAGCTAAGCCTTCCCTATTCAGCCTCAAGCCTAGTGAGCAAAGGTGCATTTGCCCCCTCGCTGCCCAAAAATGAAGTAGGCTGCCTGGCAAAGCCAAGCCCCCATGAGGGTGGCAAGCAGGGGGAAGAGCTGTTTGGTGCCCAGCTGAATCAGACCCACGTGCTGGGAGTGATTCAGCGGTGACCAGGCTGGGCTTCTACACACCCCTCGCCCCAGCATCCACGGTGTGTGGGCTGGCAAGGAGAGGTCTGACATCAGCCTGGAAGGGTGCAGGACCCAATGGCTCCCACGCCAGAGCACAAAGAAACAGGTTCAATTCTGGCTCCCAGCAGCGAGTTTTTTGCCAGGAAGCAGCTCCACCACGCAAACCATCCCTCTGCTCCCATAAGCATCCTCTACAAACCACTGCTGTCTTCCCAGTAAGCACAGACAGATCTCTGGGGAAAGTTTTCGCTCAGGCTCAGTCTCAGCCCCTCATGGCATTTCGAGGTTCACCCCAGTCCTACATCTTGGCCCCCGAGCCCAGGGAGGGAGGCGCAGGGCCAGCAGCGATGCAGGGGGTGAGGGAACGTGCTTTGCTCACAGTAGAGCAGAGATGCATACAGCATCCAGCAAAAACTGCCACCTTCTCCTTCCCCAAGTTAAAAGAAGCTCCTCTCCAAAAAAAATACCCAACATCTTTCTGGAGTTGTCCTTTTTTGTTTTTTTGATGCTGCCTCTTTCATACAGACTGCTTACCAGCATTTTTCAATTTCAAAGCAGTAAAGATGTTTTCTGGGCACAAAGGACTCATGTAACACTACCTCTTGCAGCAGTCCAGATATACGTGTGCATCTCACAACGCACACACTCATGCTGGTGGCTTCCAAACCCTTCACAGCCTTTCCTACCGCTCCCTGACCCCCAAAGGGTTAAAACCAAACCACAACAAACAGCAAGCACAAGGAAAAAAAACCCACACACGAGTTTCTCTGACTTCCCCAGCATCGCCACATCCCTACGGCACCTCAGAAGAAAAGAGAAAAACACACTCCAGCACCACGACGCAGGATAAATATGTGGCAACTGGAAGGGGAGCGTTGCATTAGTTTTCCCCTTTACTTTCCCCATTCCTGCTCGGTTTGCAGAGGTTTGCTGATAAGGCAAAGACAAGGCTGGGGGTTCAGGGTCAGTGGTATGTGCTGAAAACCTGCTCGGGCATCTCATGAACCTGTAAGCAAGCAGGGAAGCGGCTTCCATCATCTTTACCCAGCAAAGGTGACAAGCAGAGCTGTGAAAGAGGCACTGCAATTATACCGTGGCTCTGCTGCAATTGCACTGTGACCAAATAAAACAGCTTCAAGAAGAGACCCCGCAAAGCCCTCTCCTTCCATGCAACTGTGCCATCGAGGTGGGAAAAAAAAATAACCCTCCATTACTCATTTCAAACCTTGCTGCATTTAACTGCCAGAATAAAGGATTCCACCTCTTCTCTGCTCAACTCCCACTGGCAACTTGCTCTGGGGGCTACATTTCCCTAAATGCTCACATTTCAATTAGCATTAGAATAATGAAATGGCTCAGAGTTCATCTCACCCAAAAATGTACTGGAAAATAAAGAGCAGAGATTGGAAGAGATGAGGATATTTTTTCCCCTCACACACACACAGAGTATGATGGATTCAGGAGAAGGAAATATATTCCTTTCTCCACTCCACTCTGATGAGATTAGCATGGGCTTTGCTAACTGTCTCTCCAAACAAGGATAATGCAACTTCAAGTTGATTTTCCAGATAAACAAGCATGCAAACAAACGCAAAGTGCTCAACTAAAAATATCTCCCTGCTCCGATGCTTCTCCTCACCGCCACCACCCCGAGACGAAAACACACAAATCCCTATCGCAGCACCACAGCGAGTTGCAAAATTATAACAATGCGAGTTAAATCAGCTACTTAAGGGACATCTCACTGTCCTATTTTTTTTTCCTCCCCTTAAAAACGCGAAACCGCAGATCCACAGATACACTCAGGCAGGGCAGGGAAAGGAGCATTTTCTGCTGTGGGGATGAAAAAAAAAAAAAGACATTCTAATCGGATCCAAAGTCTAGAAAAAGAACAAGCAGCTCAGAACTTGCTTTTCTTGCCCAATTTGGGTATATATGTGGCTGTGGCGTACCCCCACCACCACCACTTGCAGAAGCAAACAGTTAAAGGAAGCAGCAGCTTTAGCATCCTCGCCTGCTGCTCTCTCCCCTGCTAAGGAATCAAATCTCATTTACTTTATTCCTCTTAAGCCTTGACCAAACTGTTGCTGGGCCCTTTTTTAAATTATTTTTTGGGGGGAGTGGGGTAAGGGGTAAAAACCGGGTCTGCGCCCCCTGCACGGACAGCAGGGCTGAGCTCTGCCAAGCAGCGCAGCAATGCCGAGGGCACCTGAGCCCGGCACAGGCAGCCCTGCCCGCACCCTGCCCGCCGGGAGAGCCAGGGGACACCCCCCACTTACATGGAAGTGATGTTCCTTGAGATGTCCGTGATATTGATGCTCGTGTTGCCATTGCTGCTGCCTGAATCCTGCCCTTCCAAGAGAGGGAAGAGGTTCCCATCATCCGGTTTCTTGCAATTGATGTCTGTCTTGCTGCAAAGACAATTAGCAGGGCAAGCCAGCACCGAAAGCAGATAGTCTCCCCAAATGCTCCAGAGCAAAAATACCCTCCAGAAAGTGCACTTGGTAGGGCAAAGAGAGACATCCATCTCCGATTGCTGCTTCTAAAAAAGAGGAGGAGGAGGAAAGGGGGGATGGAGGGAGGTCAAGGGGGGGGAAGGGGGGAATGAAACAAAGACAGAGGGAGGGGGGGAAAAAGGGGGGGGGGGGCCAAAAAAACAACACAACAAAACCTCAAGCGATCAGATGCAAAAATCCTCCAGCAGATGAAATCATGCTGGCAGCTGGCTCAGAGAGGCTGTAATTCCCGCTAGGGCAGCGGCAGCGGGCGGGGATGCATCGCTGGCCCGGCCGCCCTGCGCCCGCCGCTCCCCGGCAGCCGCTCCGGAGGATTGCAACGGGAGGCTGGGGAAATAAATAAATAACAAAAAAAAAAAAACCCGGTGCGAAAGTCACCAAGTCCCACCTACTGGGCAGAATTAAAATTGACACACCTGCAAAAAAAACACACAGAGGGAAGAGGAGGCTGGGGAGAGGAGGGGGCGACCTCCCTTTCCCATCGCTTCCCTCCCTCCCCCCGGCCTGGCCAGCCCTGCAGCGGCGGGCACAAAAAGCAGAGGAGGAGGAGGAGAAGGAGGGAGGAGGAAGGCTTTGCAAAGCGAGCCGGGCTCCGCAATAAAAAGGATTCCCCACCCCCCCTCCCTCTCCGCTAAAATCAATCTAGGGGAGGAGGTGGGGGAGAGAGGGGGGAAAAACCCACCCCAGCACTGCCGGAGCCCCAGCTCAGCCCCGCCAGCGGAGGAAAAGTTGCAGCTGGGGTTAAATTTGTGCTGGGGGAAAGAGCTGAGGGGCTCTGGCTCGGCTCCTGCTTTTTCAGGATCTTTCGTCTTTTGGAAGGAGGACGATGCTGCCTTTCGCTTGGTTGTTGGGTGGGTTCACAGCACCCCCCCCTCCCCCGCAATCCGGACACAAGGGTGGAGAGCAAAGAAAGATTAAACTGAACTGGACGAGAATAAAAGCCAGTGTGGATTACAGCAATTTAATTTTTTTTTTTTCTTTAGAGGATCCTAGCGAGAGGCTGATCAGACAGCTGGGTAGAAAAAAAAAAAAGCGACTGGAAAGCACCCAGGAAGGACTTTCTAGAAAAGACACACACACGCCCCCCCACACCCCCCCTCCAAAATGCAATGGGGACTCAGCCGGCTGCCGGGAAGCGCAGGCAGGAGCACCCAGAGTCGGGGCTCCCGTCCTCCCTCCCCTGGCTTTCCCCTTCCCTCCTGCAGCAGATCCTGCAATCAGACATGGAAAAAAAAATCCTGAAAGAGGAAGACTGAAGTGTTGAAAAGGCTGAGCTCAGAGCGCCGAAATGGCATCAGGAGAGCAGTGAGTGTGAGCTGAACAGCAGAGCGAATTAAGATGCATGGTGCATTTTTGGCAAGCACAAACCCAAGCAGATCAGAGCTCTGCTTAATTTGCTCTGCTTTTCTACAGTGCTTTTCTACATGCCTTCCCCCCCCCTTATAGTTTCATGTCTCTGCTCCTCTGCACAGAGACACAGGGATAAAGGGATGGTGCTGCAGGCAGGAGCACGGGTGAAGGGAGGAATTACAGGTGTAGGACTCTCAAATATTTCAAGGGTCTGCTTCTGCCAGGCACAGGGCTTTGCACAGGGAGGAGAGACAGAGGGATCCCTGCATGGGCTGAGCTAACACCTCCAGTTTCTGCTACGTATCCTGAATCATCCTAGTCCAGAAGAGGCAACAGGATTTGGAAGTGAAAAAAAAGAAAGGAAAAAAAAAAAAAGAGTTTTGCAGCCAGGATTCATGCACCCATACCCTTTGGGAGGGGAGTGGGCTGCCCACAGCCACACTTAGTGGAAGCCCATCCAGTGGGGCATGAGCAGGGCTCACACTTGGGTAACTCCTCACCTGTTGCCACACAGCTGCACCGCAGGACCTGGCAGTGTCAGTGATGTGCAAGGTGCTGCGCTCACCAGGGGATCGGTCCTACTCCCACAGTGGCTTCTGGGGTGCCAGGCAGCTTTGCCAGGGCCCCTCCTGCCAGAGCCTTCCAGGGGAACTAGGGGCACTCATCTAGTTAATAAATACGAAGGTGAGAGGGCTGGTTTCTCCCCAAACCCCACCTGCTTGCAAGTTACTAAAGTGAAACATCTGGATGCAGAGAGGTCACTGAAGTGCCTGGCACTGCAAACAAGGGGAGCATGGGGAAGGGTTGGTGGGTCCCCACCGCCACCAGAAGCAGCTCTGATCCTCAGGTACCTGTATGGAGACCATGGTTGCAAAGGCACCAAAGAGGAAAACATTCAAGCATATTTTTTACTCCCTGCCTCAGTTTCCCCACCCATGTCAGAGATATGCCATTCTTATGGCTCAGCTCTGTAAGTGAACTGGAGAAAACACTGATGGAGGGCAAAATGTTATACACCCCTGCCTGTAGGGAGCACCAGGCACCCCGTAACACCCAGCCAGCATGTGCATTCAACCCTCAGCAACACAGGGAACAGGGATGTCACACTATTCACAAAACCAGTGCCCAGGGCAAGACCAGGGATTTCTTTATACTGGAGCTGACACAAGGTCACAGCCTCATGGCACTTGACATCAATCACACCGTCGCATGTGAAACCAGTGTGAGGCCACTAGCCTGCCCTGGCACATCGCTGCAGGGCTGGTCACCGGTGTGGACATGTTTAGGGGGCACACACCTGCCCTGGGGACCTGTTGCGATCCCACAGCACAGCAAGGCTCTCCTCTGGGCAGGGCAGCACTGGGATCTAGGGGAAGCGGTTGTCACACAGGGTGCTGAGGTGACACTGCTCGGCACGGGGCTGCGTACACGGGCATCCTGCACCCTCCTCGCCCACCCAGGTGGCAGCCTGCCCTGTGTCCCTCCATCCACTGGCCTGGAGCAGAGCACAACTGCTAATGGAGCACAAACCCACCCAGAGAGCCTCTCAGGTCCTCCTCTGCAACTGGAGGGAGTTACACGCTTTGCACTCTCCTTGCAAAGATGAGATTTAACCCACAGAAAGTTGGGGAGGTCCCAGGCTGGTTGTCCCGGGTGGGGGGGATGCAGAAGCCCACCCGCTCCTGTGACACGCATACCCCGCTCTGCCACCCAGTGACAGGCGGGACCCACTTGGGCAGCTAATGAGGAGGTTCTGTGCCAAACCACTGCTTCCTCTGCAGCTAATAGCTAAAGCCACTGCCCACGGAGGAAATGTGGCCAGGCAAAGTGGGGAAATGGGAGGAGCGGGAGCATCCAGCTGGGTGCCCAGAGGGCAGGGCAGAAGGTGGGCAGGAAAAGAAAGAAACCAGGGGCTGTTCATCCTCCCCTTTGAAGGCTGCCAGGGAGGATTTACATGCTTGCTGGCAGAAAAGACTGCAGTGACAGCAAAGTCCCTGCCACAGAGAACAGACGGGCCACCCCGATCCTGTTTCCTCCACTTGAACCCACCACCTCTCAGCTGTCCACAGACAGACAAAAGATGATGCTCAGCGAGAACAGCACTACCTCTTGCACATCCAGACCCAAAAGGGGACAGAAGCATTTGGAAGCTGCTGGTGGTGGGAACACATCATCCCTGCCTCCATCCCTCACTCCTGTCCCTGTGGAAGAGGGAGGCAGGAACAGGACATGAGTGATGGGGCTGTCAGAGCGCAGAGATGGTATCTCGAGCAGAGGCCTTGCCATTATTGCTCTGAGGGATGCTGGCAAATTGCTCTTTCAAGAAGCATCTTCATGAAGGATTAAATCAGTGCATCCTGCAAGAGCTCTGCCCCACTGGGTCCCGGGGGCTGGGTTCCCTCTAGCCTTTGACAGCCTCCAGAAATTCCATTGAATGCTTTTGACCAAGACCAAACCCCAGTTCTTCTTCAGAGAGGTCCCTGTCTCCCTTGTCCCAGCTACCCTCTGCATGGGGACATGAGTTGCTACCAAGACACCTGGCTCAGAAGAAGAAGAGGGGCTGGGACATGCCTGAGGGGCTCCTGGCTGTGGACAGAGGTGTAGGCAGCTGTTTTGTTTGCATTTCGGATCTTTCCACCTACACAGTTGCCTTTAGCATCACAGTCTCAGGCTGGCTGTCCCTCGGGGACAATTCTTCCTCCTGCCACCCCCTTTCCCAGGTAAACACTCCCAATGCACCGCTCACCTCCTGGGCCCAGCAGACACCATGGCCCTTCGGGGTACAATCAGAAAGAGATCCGTGGTCCAAGATCTGCTCAGTCATCATAAGCTCCAACGTCCACTCCTGCCTCTGATCTCCGTATCGATCCGGCAGGCCCGTGCTGAGCCGCGCACCGCCCTGCTCCCTCTTACCAGAACAGCACTCGCCGCTCGCTGAAAATGATGAGCTGACATTTTTTCTAGCCCCCCTTCTCTCATCCAGAAAGATCTGCAGATCTGCCGACAGCAGGACCACTTTGCACACCCCTGACACGCAGCCAGCCCCGGGGCGGGCAGAGCTGCCATCTGGCAGCAGCCTGGGGTGGGAGCTCTGCCGGGAGAGGCAGGGAGAAGGGTTTCGTCCCCTGCCTTGGGAATTTGGCTGCAGCTTCATGCATCCCTTTGCGGACAGACCCCAGGAATTTTGGAAGTGTCATTTCGGAGAGGGTCCAGCTTGCAGGGTAAATGCCTGGGAGGTGCTGCCAGCTTTTGGGGAGCGGGTCAAGGCTGGTTTGGGGGGCACAGCATCCCCCATGTCATCCCTGGTGATGCAGGAGGAAAACATCAGCCCCTGCAAAGCCAAGAGTTATTTGCTTCTCACCCGAGTTGTGCACACACACACGAGCAACCGAAGTGCTGCAGAGCTCCTCATTCCCACCACCCAGGAAGAGCTGGGAGGCAGCCTGTGACCTGATGTCCATATTGCTCCTCGGGCACTTGGCAGGAGGAGTCCTCATGCAGCAGGTGAGGTCACATCCCACACACTGGTCAGCCTGGGGACCTGCAAGGAGAGGGATAGAGGGAGACGTGTGGAGTGATCACATTTGGCAGCCACAGACATGTGATGAAAGCTGAAGGTCTCGGCGGGGGGGGCTGGAGGGTGGCTGGTGGTAAGAGCCTCCAGCCTTGGGTTGTCCTTGCTGAGGCTGTGGGCATGTGGGGACAAGGGTAGGATGAAGCCGTTTCAGCTCATGTCCTGTTCATAAAATCTCCAAGGCTGTTAAGAAAGTTTAAGGGAAAGCAAGGAACCATTTACTCAAATAAACAGGAACAAAAAAATCAGGAGAAAACATATTCAAGTGAGGTCTAAAGAAACAGCCTTGTCATGAAGATAACAAATATTGCTGTGTTTGCATTCATTGCTAGAACCTAAACCAGTCTCCCACCTAGGCAGCTCCTGAATTAATTTGTCTAGCCAGGGATAAGGTCTGGTCATGGCTGTAATGTCCAAGAGATGATCCAGGCAGGATGTCTGCAATGGTAAAAAAATCAAAAAAAAAAATAAAAGGACTGAAATGAAGGTCCTGGAAAGCCCAAGGAATAGGAAAAAGAATAATGTGGAGCAGATTATAGCTGCCATCAAGAAATCAAGGCAGCACTTTGATCTGCCAGGGATGTTCTGTGCAGAGCTGGTTGGTCTCACTGGGAGGGGAGAGGCGCGACGGGGGGGAAACTACCGGGGGTGAGGCTGCTGGGAGAGGAGCTGGGGAGGGGGCTGCAAAGGGGTCCCAGGACACACTCCAGACGATGTGCTGCAGGCAGATAACAGGAATTATAGTCTGGGCATTGTTCCGCTGATGGCCTGCCATCTGCACATCTCTTGGGGCGTTTTACATGTTCAGAGCCGCTTGGTTGTGGGCACAAGTCAGGAAATTCCCAATGTGAGCAGTCAGGCCTTGCAGTCACAGACACAACCCTGGTAGGACAAAGGAACAGAGATCTCCAGTGTGTTGCCCCATGGTTTTCCCCAAACCAAACCTGTGCTTTCAAAAATACCACATTACTAATTCAGTCTCTGAATGTGCAAGTGGAGCACTCAGGACTGCAGGGAGGCAGAGAGAGCCTGGGATAACCCACAACACAGGACCTTGGTGCGAGAAAAATTGCTTTAGATTTAAAAATAATCAAAATGAACCCAAAAAAGCCACAAAAACCAACCAAAACCAAAACCCAACAAACCAACCTTCAGCTGATTTTCAAGCATGCTTTTCAGAACAAAAGGAAGGGCTACGTCCACGCCAAACCATGTTTTCTTGTGTCGCAGCACACCAGCTGGTAGCATCTTTGTTTTCCTACTTCGATGCCTCTCTGGCATCACCTGAAAGCTGGAGCTCCTGGAGTGCGGGGTGACAGGCTGACAGCAGCCCTGGTAGCAGGACAGGGTCACTGAGCCTTCTTCTCTGGGTGCTGCCAGTCTTGTTCCTCAACATCGGTCTTACAGAGTCATTAACAACTCCACTAATGCGCAGCATCTAATCTCTCCCTGCCCGGGGATGACAGCAGCTGGGGCTCAATGGCATAATTGTGTTTTGATCCCTTGTGCCAAACTTCCTAGACACATGCTGGGAGTTGATACCACCTTACAGGAGGGGGCCTTGCGATGGGAAACGGCTTCCATGAGCTCTGCTCACCTGGGGAGTGAGGCAGGGGTGGGTGGGCTTGGAGAGGAGCTTTGGTTTTGGCTCTGCAGGAAAGCCCTTCACCATTCCCACAGGGCTGGGCTAAGGCGAGGTAGATTGGGACACACGGGTGCACTGATGGGGATGGAGAGGTGTTGCCCTCAAGCCAGGGAATATGGTCCCCAGGTCACCCCCCTAACACAGCCCTCAGCCCCTGTGAGCTGCAGGGGGAACCAAAGGCAGGAGCCTGGTGTGTGAGCTGTGGGGAATGTCCTGCCAAAGTGTCTGCAATAAACAAATCAATAATTAAGGGAGGATGTACATTAGCCTTTGAACACACTCCAGTTACAGCTTATTTTGGCCCTTCCAAGGAAAGAGTGTGGGGTGAGCAAAGGTGGGGAGGGCTGCAGAGGGCCAAGAGGCTGCAGATGGATGAGGTTTGGATTAGGGATGAAGATGGAGGATCAGGAGGAGAAGAAGGATGAGATTCATCAGGCAGGCAAGCTGCAGGATGAGGGAGGTGTGTGGGAAGCAGCCAGCTGGAGGAACCATTGGGGGGCTAAGGAGAAGAGGGATGTGGACATTTGTGGAGGCTGGAGGTGGTATGCATGAGCATACCTGCAGGTGTGATGGGCAAAAAGTCCACGTGCTGGAGCCGAGAAGCAGGAATGTGCCATGAGTGACAGTCATTAAGAGCTGTGCCACGAGAACACATCACCAACACCCCCGTCCCCTGCTCCTTCCCTTGCCTGCCGGGTGAAATCCCATCCCATGGTCTTCTATTCCCCAAACAACAGTGGTGCCCAGGACCTTCCACAGCTCCTGGTGGGCTGAGTGGGGGCCACTGGCCAGGGGCTGGGCATTGGATGGAAGAAGTGTTCATCTCAGCCTTCACCAAAGCAAGACTGTGCATCATGGCTCTGCTCAACGCTGGCTGTTGATGATCCACAGATCTGCCCCACTGGGTGAACAAAGGGTTCAGTTGCCTGCACAGAAAACAGCTGGGAGGTTTCCTTCTCCTTGAACATGCAGCAATTTTCCTCACCTACTCCTGCCATGTCCCTTGCTAAAGATCACTGCCTTCCCTAAAGCAGCCCTACCCGCCTCACATTCACCTGTTCAAAGCTCAAGATGCTAGGTAACATGATAACCTCCTGTCAAACTCCAGCTCTACAGCCCAAGAGAGCACCCTACAGTGGGAAATTATTTCTCAGGTCATTTTGGTTGGTGACAGACACCAGCAGGTCAAGCTCTCAGGTCCCCATGCTCACCTGGGACACATTGCCAGGGTAGGAAGGCAGAAGAGGACACCAGCAAGCCCTGAAGATGTCTGGGCAGCAATGCCATATTATTCTCCACATTGGCACCCGTATCATCCCTGCCCTGCCGCTTTTGGTACCAACAGGGAATAAACAAAGCCCAAGATCTTGCAGTGCAGATAAACCTTTGTTCTGCCAAAAGGGGTAAGTCCCCCACAGCTTTTATCCCATTGCTGAGCAATTCTCAACACTGAGCAATTCCCTCTATATCACCCTACCAGTCTGAAAAGAGGTTCTTCCCATCCTTACAAAGAAAGATCCAGCTGACGTGATTGATGCTTGCTGCATATCCGAGCTGCCTTGCCACAAGCCTCTGCATTTGGGCAAGTGCTGGAAATCACACAGGAGCATCAGCTAATGTGAAACACAACCCACCTTCTCAGCGGGATGGGGTCCCCAGAGCCCATCTTCCCATTCTGCCCCCCCTCCTCGTGCTCAGCTCCTGCTCCCCCTGCCAGGAGAGGCTGTGGTTTGTGATGGCCAAAAGCATCAACACTGAATGTGCAGCAGCATTAACCAGAGCCCTGCCAGCCCTGTTCCTCCTGGGGAGCTGGGGGAGAGCCCTGGGGAGGGCTGGAGACAGACCTCTGCCAGCCAAAAGTGCTCAGCCACCCACTGCCGAGCTCCCTGGGGACCCTGAGTTGGTCCAAAAGTCTCAAACACTGGGGAGTTTTCCTCCAGGAAGGAGCTTCCACTATGAGGAGTTATCAGTGAAACACTTGTAATGCAGTTCAGCTGAGTAAAATAAATAAAAGTGACTAACGACTCTGATTAAATATTAAAGAATCGCTTTATTTTTGCAAATACACAGAACATTGCACAAAACTGAAATCTGGAGATGGTCCCTACAGTTGAAATGACCAAGGTTAGCTAAAATGACACCTGGTTCTTCCTTGTTCTATAACGAGGAACATCTGAATAGAGATCTCTGCTTCTCACCAAGACAGAGTTGGGTCCAGCAACCATCTCCATCAGCTGCTCATGTGCAGATTATCCAAAGTGAGCCTCTACAACCAAGACAGATAAGCTCAGCCTCCTGACCACGCTGTGCCAGTCTGATTGGTCTGTGTGTATAGATATTGCTGTGCTGAGAAGACACAGTCAGTAGCAATTGCTCCATCACACTAGAGGACACCCCTCCCTCAGTGATATTCCAGAGCCATGTAAGAAAGTTAAGATATTTCCTCCCACTGCTTATTAACACTGGTTAGAGGGGAGCTCCTTCTCTCACTGGTCCTGCCACAAGCCCACACCATCTCACTGGCCTCAGCAGCCCGTCCCTATTCATTCCTCTTGGGGAACTTCTCCCCATGTCCTCCTGGAGGTCCCCAGGAATTCCTGGTGCTATTTGTCTCCTTGCCTGCAATGCAAATGGTTGTTGCGGTTTCGGTGGATGAGAAGATCTGCCGGGGAGGAAGGAGCGGGTGGTTCTGGGGGTCTGGCAGCTCTGGGTGCTCTGGATCCAGATCCACCACTCCAAACCCTCAGGGAGAGCAGGAGAAATGGACCACCGTGTACCAACCTCAGCAGCCTTGCTGCAGGAGCCGGGGGGATGCTGTGCTGAGCCAGAGGGATTGTACAGTCCAACATCCAAGCCCCATGGCTCAGACAAGGGAGCCCTGAGCTGAGTAGCCAGCACACCTCCATACAACGAATGCATGTGTAGAACGTGTGGTCACTTCACAGGCAGTTTGTTCTGGGGAAAAGAAAAACATTTTGTTATGAAATTATTCCTTCAGCACCATCTGGTTGTTTACTCCATTCCCAAAAGCTTGCTGGAGGGGGCCATCCTGACCCTCAACACAACTACCTTCAGAGTTATTGCAACTGAGAACATTTGTCTTGATGTTAATTTTATTTTTTTGGTAAGGAGGAGTTGAAGAGGCACTGCAGCATCACACATGCACTGGTCCCATCTCTGGAGGGCCCCCAGAAGACTAATGTCCTACTCCTGTCCCTTCCCCTGCCATCTCTGGCTGGACACAACCGGTGGCCAAGCACAGAGAGGGACGCTGCTCCGTTAAAATCTTGGTTATTAGGAACTCATAGGGAAAGGAATGAATGAGCGCCAAATGGCGAAGGATAAAATCAATATGGGGAGAGCTGTTATTTAAGCTTCTGAGCTCCGGGGTATTACAAACGTTGGAGAGCAATGAAATAAAAATGATACATAAAGTGACAACATCATCATGTCTGTATAACTGACGCCCTTAGCAGCTGTTTGGTCTGAACAACAGAAGTAAATCCAAATCTGTGCCGGCTGCCTAGGGCTGTCTGGCACTCCTAAGGGGGCACTTTGTGATCAGAAAGAGAGGAAATTACAGGGTATTTTTTGCCAGCCAGATCGTTTTTAACCTCCTTTGGTCACTGTGCCCTGGAAGCCTGGAGGATCGCATTGTCAGCAATCCACTCCAGGAACCTGCATACTGGTTCTTCTGGAAGAGGCTGGGTCTTTGCTGCCAGTGGAGGAGACCCCATGGGGGACCTCAGCAACCTCGGGGGTGCCGGGTGGCAGTGGGGTTCCCTGGGCATAGCAGCCAGCCTGCTGCCATGGCCAGCATCAGCCCCTTGCGGGACACTGGTCCCTCGGCCAGCCGTGAGCCAAACTGCACCGCACAAGTGACACTGGGGGCAGATCCTGTAAATCAGGAGTGAAAACACCAGGCTGGCATGCAAAGCGTCCTTTCCTTGCCTCCGAGACTTTCTGACACCCTCTTATCACCCTTTAAAGCTTCTCCACACCAGCACAGAGCAATAACACTTTTATTTCTCTCTGTTTGTGGAAAATAAAGATATTTTGGTTTTCCAGCTTTCTCTGCTTGTCCATCACCTCTCCTCCTGTTGACCAGACCCTGGAAGTTTGTCAGCCCTCCCAGCTCTGCCTGCAAGCTGCTCCTCACTGCCAGACCCCAGCGCATCCCTCTGCCCAGGGCTCTGTGGGTAGCACTGTTGCTGTCGGTGATGGCAAGTGTTGCAATGCCCTGGCTGCCTCAGCATCTGCTCAGGGCCAGGCTGGGCTGCCGTATGGTGTAGATGGGTAGTGAGCCATGAAACACAGCGCTGGGTGCTTTGGGAGGCAGAGAGACACCTTGGAGGATGCAGAGTTTAAATACTGTGTTGCGGGAGGATGCTGCAGCGAGGGGATTCGTACTGCCACCTTAGGGAAAGCAAAAGAAATGCTTAACCTGAGAGCGGGAAGCAATGTCACTTTCACGTCGGGTTGAAGACCAGCTCCTGCAAGGCCAAGGCAGGAGTTCAACCTTCCGGGCAGCATGGGGAGCTGGGGAAGAGCAAGAGTGTTAACCCCGTTTACGGCTTAGCTCTGCAGCTGCTGCTGCATTAACCCGGCTCCGGGAAAGCTGCCGGCCCCGCTCCAGCACGGGCAGGCAGAGGCTTTTAGCGCAGCCCAGCTATTACAGCACTAGGCGTTATGGGTTTGCGGGAGGGAGACAAGAAGCCTCTGGCTCCCAAAGCACCATTTAACCTCCCGGAGATGCTCAGGGATGCACTGGCAGAGAGCAAAGCAGTGCCAGAGCCAGACAAAGCAGCATAGTTGTGCCCACTGACATCAGGGCAATGGGGACAGACACAGCACAGGGCTGGGGCAGGGAGGGGACAGATGCTTTTTCCTCTTTTCTTGCCTCAGCATGCTGTTCCTGAACCTGGGGAAACTCGGCACAGATTCCAGCCCTCCTCTGCCCAAACTGCCTTTCTTGGCTCAATCCCTGGGCCTTCCCCGTCCTCTCCCACCACAGCTTCTACAACCCATCCTGCAGCCCTGGTGTGAGCCCACAGTTGCTCTGATCCACCCCGTAGAGAGGTGATTTTCTCCCACTCTTCTGACTGCACTCAGGAGAAGGAGATCTTTTGGACCATGAGCTTTCTGCAGGAGAACTGGGATCAGTGCCACTGGGATATGGGAGCTGGGACCACAGGGACACAGCAGAAAGGCAGTAATGCTATGTGTGGGATGCTTGCAGTGTGGGATGGGGTGGAATAAGACGGGTTCAGGTGCTGCAGGGCAGGACAGAGAGCTGCACTCTGGGGAGATACAGCATCTAAGAAGGGTCAAATACAGTGGCTTGGCAGGGCGAAGAGCTGCTGACAGCCACATCTGGACAGTAAACGTGGTCCAGTGGAAGAGAAAGTGTCTAGAGAAACCTGAGAGCATTGCCTGCTCTCTGCTCTCCCTGATGCTTTCCGTCTGTCTTTCTTTGGAGAGAGGCTGAAGGTCCCAGCTGCAGCCACAGACACTGCCTAATCCACAGGTTTCTCCCAGCTTCTCCAGCATTCCCCGACTTTGATTCTTCCCACCTCCTCCCAAGCCCTGATCTGCATCATTCCTGGTGGCACTCAGCTCCTGCACATGACCCCAGTCAAAAATGCAGCACAGAGCATCTCCACAGTGGATGACTACACTGTGCTTCGCCTGCTGCAAATATTTGGAGTAGGGAAGAAGAAGAAGAAAGAATAAAGAAATAGAAGCAGAAAAACAGCCTCAGGGCACTGCCTCTATTTTTGTGAAACCACACTAAGTGGCAACAAAACTGGGGAAACCAGGGTTTTCCCCATTCTTCTCTACACAGGCTCAATTCCCAAAAAGGGGAGAGCACGAGAGACTGGGAGTGCAGGAATAAGGCAGATGCATCTCCCCTTAGAGACCTCCCAAAATCAACCCAGGAGCACCAAGGAAAGCAGAGAGAAACTTGCTGAATGGAAGCCTCCCTGCAAGCAGCAGGTTAAGGCAGGTTTCCTTGGATACAGGGAGCACTCCAGCTGTTTAGCAAATGGCCAAGAGAAAACTCCAGCCTTGCTTTACCAAGCAGGCAGGGATTGATGTCACCCTCTTCTGGCTGACAGGAAGGTGGGAAGGGGACACTCCAGGGCTGGCGGTGGAGCCAGGTGCTGATCACAGGCTGAGGAGACACCAGCTGTGGGGAGGGTACTGATGCTACCAGGCTGGGATAAAGGCAATGTGGGGTCAGGCTCTCATCCTGCATCTAATTTCAGGCTGGTCCTTTGCAAAATTCCCATCTGCAATGAGTGGATGAGAAAGGTCCGGCTTTAGTCTAGCAGATAATCCGTCTGCACTGATGACCGAGGTTTGGCACGGGTAATTTAATGCTGAGGAGGGAGCACCTGACTGTCCTGAGGTATGCTCTCGTGTCTGCATTCACATCCCAAGCTGTGTCCCACCAACAGGCACACAACCTGCCTAGCAGCCCAGCCAGGAGCTGTGATGGGCAGCTGTCTGCAGAGGAGACTTGCTAG
Organism: Patagioenas fasciata; assembly: GCF_037038585.1. NCBI lineage: Eukaryota > Metazoa > Chordata > Aves > Columbiformes > Columbidae > Patagioenas > Patagioenas fasciata. The sequence continues at coordinate 20,967,950 of NC_092531.1, forward strand.
AGGTGTCCCTGCCCAGAGAGATGAAAGGATTTTTCCCAATAAATAAGCAAGCAATGAGGGCTTGGAGAAGCTTTCTAAGGAGACACAATATGCAGCTCTGTTCATTGCTGGAACCATGGGTTGAAAACAGTTCCCACAGGAGACATAAGATGGAAGAAAGAAATTCATGCATAAGAGAAAGGAGCAGGTCTTCTGTCCTTCAAACTCACCCTATAAGACTAGCCTCCAAATTCAGAAGATGTCAAGAGACACAAGCCCAATGGGGAGGTGTTAAGACAGTGGTGGCAACCCTGAAAGAGGTCCCATATGTCCCTGTGTGTCTGTTGCAGGACAGCAGACCAAAAGAGGCTGGCTGGAAAAAGGAAGATGAGGTGTAAGGAGTGTCCTGGTCATTTGGTATGGCACTTTCTTCTGTTTAAAGCTGATTATTTTGGGGAGGAGGCTCAGGCAATGACAATCTGCATGGGAGATGAAAATACCACTAGGACAACTGTCCTAGTAATCAGTGGAGTGAAATTTGGCTGGCCTTCGAAACAAAGCCAACATGACTACTTTAATTGGAGGGGGAAGGTGTACTACCATTCATGTCCCTGCTAGATGCTTGGTTAACACAGTGCAGCAACTTCCAGGATGGTGACAGAGAGCCCTTGTGCTCCCTCAGCCATTTTTCTATTCTGCTGCATCTTTCCCTTCACTTCATCAAGTCATCATTAGGCAAACGCTCAAAGATGACACCAGCAGCAACACAAGGGAAAGCAAAGCTTCCACGTCAATACACATGACTTGACAATGCAAATAGCTTAGGATACACAATGCATAAGTATATATTATTAAGCAGCAATAAATGAATGAATTTCCCGTACTCGCCTGGTGGGTAGGGGAGGGAGGATTCAGGAAAGACCCAGGGAACCGACAGTCTGAATTGCTCCTCCTCAGCTTGTCTCCATCAAGTGGCACATTTGTCCCAGGTGTTTGAAATTGATCCAATTAAGACTCTTTGTGCATTTAGGTATAATAAAATACAGACAATTAAACCTAATAAAATTCAGGTAGGTGTGTCCTAGCCTCCTTGTTCCCTCTTGTTCCTCTTACAGCCTCCCACGAGAGGCCAGGGCATTCCTGATGGATTCAAAGAGGGCAGTGTGAGGAGCCAGCCAAGACAGCCCTGCCCTGGATAGTCCCAGATGTCCAAAACCCCACAGAGAAGAGACAGACAACAAGCTCCCACTCCTACGCTGAATCAGACATCAGCCCAGGTGCAGAGGAGGCCCAGGATGGATGGGTTGGGATACCTCGATGACTAACAATATGGAGACAGTACTAAATAGGGTCTCCTTAGTTATAGATGGACACAAACTGAACAGATGTAGCTAGATGGGAATGGCTCACTGTGCCTCTGGGGGCCATATGACACAGAGAAATCCCATAGAGTTCTCTTGAAGACTGGCCCTGATGTGAGCTGGTAATAAGGTGCTCCCAGTACTGTCACCAAAGAAGTGGGAGAGCAAACATACTCAACAGGCATTGCCACAGAGAGACCCCATAAAGATCTGGGTCCAGGGTTACAGGTGCACATCCAGGCTTCTCGTGGCTGCAGTGGTGGAAGGAAGGAAGAGAATCTCGGATGATCTTCTTGCAGGGTCCAGCCACCACCTCGGGCCACCTCTCACCAACAGGATCTCTTGTGCACACAGCGAGGGGACCAAGGCCACATCATGTCAAAGGCAGGGCTTAGGACCTGAGAAGTTACATGGAGAGTGCTGCATTTCTTCCCCAGAACTGGATGAAGAGTGTGTGGTTATGATCATGGCCATCAATGAACCACAAAGCCTTTTAGCATCCATTATTTGCAACTGCTGCTGAGCAAACAAATGCGACCACATCAGTCACTGGGCCCATCCTCTAATAAAAGCTGTTCACATCAGCCAATGCCTCCCCCCAGGAAAGAATATCTGACCCTGAGAGATCGTGGTACAAACCCATCCCCCTTTCCCTTCTGTAGACTTGTCAGGAAGAGACAAAATGGGGTATCTTACTTCTCCTTTCCTCTATCATGCCCCCTTCAAGGGGTTCATCATGGTCTTTGAATGATCACTGTGGTCCACCTCTTCCTCCTCGTGAGAGCAGAGTAACTCTCACTCGTGGAAGGGTTTGGGAGGTGTGTACACATCCCCAACAAATTCCTGTTTGCAGCCATCAGAAAATCACATGGAAGAACTGAAACCCCCAACCTTGGCACCAATGCTTAGAGGTCAGAACCACGTGAGGACCTTCCTTCAGCCCTGCTTCACCTGCCCTTATGTAGAGGAGGTCCAACTTTGGGTGTCAGTCCAATGGAGGTCAGCAGGATGTGGCTGGCATCCTAAGGGATGGTTTCCCTGAGCAGATGCTGGGGTGGATTCACTGAGCAGGCAAAAAAGAGCCCTGTAGATGCTGCTTCTCAACCACAGACCTACCCTGGCTTTGGAGCGTAGTCTTGTGCTTTGCCAGCACACTGGGGCCCCTCCACCTGCTTGTTTGTTTATCCTCACGCTGCCAGCTTAACAGGGTTGTTTATTTATTTATTCTCTTGGTCTTTCTTTTCTCCCCCTTCTATCCCTTTCTCTTCTACCTTTTGTCTTTTTTTTTTTTTTTTATGAGTTGTGCCGCGCTTCTTGGTAAAGCATTTTAATCCATTTTAATGCCCCAGTTCTGCTCCTCAGTGACAGCCTGGTGGTTAGTCTAATGCGTCCCGCTCACCTCGGGGTTACTAATGAGGTCACGGTGAAGGCAATCTCCAAACTGAATAATTCACTAATCAGATGCTGCAGACTCCAGTGGTAAAATTTATTTCTGACACCTAAACAGCAAATGGGTTTGTGGACAAACGCGTGCACATGCCTGCAGGCGCAATTCTCCTCTTTTTTCATTCTTCAGGGCTATTTTTGGTGAATTGGTGCTGTGCCATACGCACAACAACAGGTCGCACCACAAGGAAGAGCGGCCTGAACTCAGGGCAAGGAGGAGCCAGTGTGATGGCTGGCTGCATTGGGCAGTGCCATGGGACGGCTGATGGAGTGTGATGAGACCAAGATTTGGGGACAAAAGCACTCTTGTGCTGTGAACAAAGACTATTTACTGCCAGTCTTCTCCTGCCCTTAGCTGTGGGGGAGCCATCTGGCCAGCCACTTGGAGGGACCCACCATGGATTCAGAGGTAGGGAGCTAAGGAGTCTCAGGAGTAAGGACTAGTTTTAGTCTTTTATACCTGTATACGTGTAAAATATCAAAAACAGGTGTAGAATTGAAGCATCCAGCCTGTGGGTGGTTGGGGTCTGGCATTGCTAATCTCATACTCCGTGCCCTCTAGGACAGGTCCCCCAGATCTCCTCTCACCTCTGCCACTTTGTGTTATCCAAATAACATCACATTAGTTGATTTTTGCCCTTTTCTGCATTGAAAGCAATATCTGTTACTTCTATATGCCACCCCAAGCATCTCCAAGAGAAGAAACAGTAATAATCCAATTAATTATTAATAGTAATAATCCAATTAATACTATTGCTAATAATATAAGTCACAGGGAGTCATTAATAATAATTAACACTCCGTATTCCTGGAGGAGGCAGTGGTCTGAGAAGCTTTGCTTCTCCATTGCTAAGCCAGAAAGCAGGTGGCTGTTGTTACACGCCTGGTGGGTCCTCAGCATGGGGTGCATGTTGGCAACCCCCCACCTTGCCTTGGACCCGAACCAGTACTTCCTCAGACACAGTCAGAGTTGGAAAGTCCTGGGAGGCTCCCTCAGTGCAACCCCTATCTGTCCTGTGGTACAGAGGGGCTGAGTTTCTCCTGAAATTGCCAGTTCTCCTCCTGATGGTTCTTCTGCAAGAGGAGGTCTGGAGATGTTCCGGTGGCAAACGGCTTTGTGGATGCAAAGTGCAAAGGGTGGAGGTGGCTTACCTCTCTCTAAGGAGGATTTTATCAGGCACAGGAGGGCTGTGACACTTCTTTCAACTCCTACCTGGATTTGGGCTCTGCTGGGGGGAAGAGAAGGAATGGAGCTCCTTCAGAGAAGAGCAAGTCCCTATCAAAAGTACAAGCTGAAGCTGCTCTGAACAGAGGTGCTGAAAACACAGTGATGGAGCTCAACACTTGGAGGGGATTGTCCAGGATTCTGGCTGAAAGAGGAATAACTGCTGGACCTGGCTACAATATTGCTGAGGTTTGTCCTAGCCAAAATGTTTCTTGGAAACAAGCTGGTTTCCACAGCCAGGAAAGGTGAGAGGACACAAGGGAGCGGGTCTGCAGATGGAGCATTAGGGATATGGGATGCTGAAGTGTCCAGGAGGGAAAATAATTCAAGCAGCAAGAGGATTTGAATCTGTGCTCTCCAGCCCTGAGACAGTGCCCTGCACAACAACCTCGTCTCTCGGCACCTGAAGCTTTGGTTTTCCTCAGAAAAGAATCAAACAACAGAATCTGAGAGCAGTAACAGTCAGCTTTCTTGTCCTGTGGCCAGCTCTAGTAATTACACAGCTAAGCGCTCATTTGTGACGGGACCTGTACAAATTAGCTACATGGTTTGGCACATCGCCGCTTTCCTGGGGATCCAGAAGACGATGTTAATGACAAAGCCCATGAACATCAGCTGCAGATGCAAGGTGCAGGAGCGGTGGCTCAGTGGGCATCCAGGTCCCACGGCCCAGCACTCTATATGCAAACTTTTATAATCTGTCCCTGGTGCGAGATGCTGCCGTGCTGGCCTGAATGGTGTTGCATGTAATCCCAGCAGCACAGGGAATTTGTGGGTCTGAAGGGAAGCGTAGGTGTCCCTCTGATTTACAGGCTCAAGAGGAGGAAGAGCGGATCCTGATGAAGCAAGAGCAGCTGCAGCCAGTGGGGTTCCCTGCCCCGGGGTGGACACAGCGCTCCCACCCCCCTGCCTCGCAGGAAGGGTCGAGCAGGGGTGAATGAGCTCATCCTCGCCAGAAGTCACCCTTTGATGTTCGGCCATTCCCCTGGGGTGCAGATCACATATGGCCCGAACGCGGAGCAAACCCTAAAGATGCAACATGAGCAGGGAGTGAAATTCCCTCGCTGCTTCCTTTTGGTAACGCTTTCAGACTGACCCCTTTTTGCAGTGGCGTTTCAGCAATGCCTCTTTTTATGGCTGGGGATGAGGAAGCAGTAAATCCAGGTTCCAGGCGAGCGACTAGCACAGCATGGAGCCAAAATGGCCCAGTGATGAAATGTCTCAGCACAAGCAATGACCTGACAAGATGCCATCTCTTCTGAAAAAGGGTCCACAGTGAAGGACTGTAAGCTCAAGTCTGGCTCTGGGGAGGAGGAAAATACGCAGGGGTCAATGGAAACAGAAAAATGAAGCAGGTACCACAAGCAGAACAATGTGGTAAAAGGGAAACCTCACCCCCTGGAGAATCCAGGAGGGACAAGCCTCACCAACTGGAGCAAGATACCAGGGGCCAAGAGAGCCTCATCGAGTCCCAGGCACTGCCAGGCTCCCTGCTCGACTGCTGAGCAAGATTATGTGATAAATGATTGCACTAGTCTGGACAGCTTCTCATTTTCCTCCACCCTGGCCTGTCTGCCCTCTTAGCACGGGGCTCTTGATAGCATTTCTCCCTTCACTGACTTCATTTTTCCTGTTAGGTTGTCAAGCTGTCAGGGAAGAAAGGAGAAGCATGGACAAGACAGTTACTGTCTATGCTCCAAGAACGTCCTGTGCCTCTGTTGTCCCTGCTTTCGCTGGCCTGTCCCAGGCAGGTGCCTTCCCACCGTATGCTTACCTTCCTCAGAGACCTCCCTTTGCATCACACCTACCTCCACTTCAGCTCAAGAGACAGCGGCTGCCTCTGACCATGCCCAGGATGCAGTGGGGTTTGGTAGAAATGAAGGTTAGAAGGGTTTTGCAGACACTCTGTGGCTGAAGATTTATGCATTAATAACAGCTGTGGGGAGCTCATGGCTGCTGTGTTGGGGTGCACAGACGATGCTTATGAGCCCTTCTGGGTGAAGCAGACGCTCCTGTCCTGTTTTATTGTTGATGGAGGGAACCAAACTGACAGTGGGAAGCAAGCCAAGCTCGCTCTGGTACAGCTTTCTTCTTTTCTGTACAGCCTGCTTGACGTTTCTGCTGTGAAGACAAAATGTGGAGGTTTAGGAGAAATCAGTTTTCATCAGAGTCTGCTGCGTAATGTTCAGCTTGGTGTCCAGGCAGCCATCCCTCCTGGCACCATGGAGTGGAGGTGGTGGCTCCAACAAAGCTGTAGCTCCAGGGTCCTCTGGTCCAGACCAGAGACACAGAGAGGGTGAAACAGCCCCTCACCCGGCACATCTGGTTCTCCTAAGACTTAGGGGGATGCTGGAGGAGGACAAGGGTGATCTTGAGGCTTGGCCCAAACTGAGGGAGACAAACAGTTACAGTTGAGCATTTGGATCTTTCCTGGGTCCTTCAGGCTGAAAAGGTAATGGTCCGGGCAATATTTTAAGTACTTTGCTTCACACACGGATGTTTTTGAAAAACCCAGGTCTTGAACTTGAGCTTCAGCGAGAACATTGTGCCTCTGCAGCAGCAGTGTCCGTATGTGCTGCCGAAACACAAATGTCTTCAAGTCCAAGTATCCCCAAGCTGGGGAGCTCAACAGCATGCAGAACAAGACTCTTTCCTTCTAATCCCAACCCTGTGAGAGATGTTCAACAGCTCCCCTGTGCTCTGCATCCCTGTTTCTCTATCTGCTAAAATGGCATGATAATAATATTTGCACCTTTTGCACATGCCCAACACAGGTGACATGCTCTGAAATCCTTGGGTGGAAGATATCCCAGAGCTGCAATCCTCTCAGCTGAGTGAGAGCAGCACTGGGAGCAACAGTCCCGGTACCTGCATCATTTTTAGGGTGTTTCCCCTCTTCAAAGTGTTTCACAAACATAAAATAACTCTCCTAATCCCCTGCAAGGGAGCTGGGGAAGCCTAATTATTCCTAGTAACAGAGCACCCCTCGTTTTCATTTAGCACAGGGCGAGGAGGGACTTTCATGTCTTGTTCCCCACCACCACCCCTAGACAGCACTCCTTCATGCCGATAGGAGGGTTAACAGCCATTTGTAATTGCATTAGAGAGACGGTTTAATTCCAAGGAGGCCTGTTCCCTGGACTCACTCCCCTTCACTGCATCACAATGAGAAGATCAAACAGCACCAGTTCCGACGTGGAGATCGATTCTGGGCGAGGCGAGCACATCTGTGGGCTGTGAGCACAGTGGAGACCTCGGCTGGCATCCTGCTCCACCGGTGGAAATCTTTGCAAACGTCGTTAAAGAAGGGCTGAATTAGGATATAGGGTACCAGGGAGTAGGGGATGGCTGCGGGCAGGGCCAGGCAGCCGAGTGATGGGGGAGCCAGGTGAGCTGTGACATTGTCACTTTGCTTCTGCTCCATGAAAAGTGCTGAGCTCAGTAAATGTGGGGGATTTGGGATTTTCAACACCAAGGGATCAGCTGCTGGGAACGGCTGAGGGAGGGTAACAACGCTGTGTACCCGTATTTCAGGTTTATTTAGGGTATAGACAAGAGGCCAGTATGTAGAAATTGGTAAAACATGCTGGTTTTCTCTTCAAATACTTTCCCTGCACCCCTTCATTAGGCAGCCTGTTTAGCTGTTTACGTGCTAGATGGGCCTTTTTGTTGAACTTGTCAATATTTGCATTTGCACCCTTTGAAGCGGGTGAAGCTTGGATAAAGAGGCAGAAATCAGATGGATCTGCAAAATTTCCACACACCTCATCTCTCCAGATGCAACAGACGAAATATAATTCAGGAGGAGAAAAATCATAGCTGGAGCAAGGGGTCAGCTCAGAAGGAAGATACAGAGACGTGGAAGATGTCTGGGAGATTAATTGCCAGATGTGGGCTTTTTGAGGAGCCGGTGCTTCGGCAGTGCTCTGGCAGGAGATGGAGAGGCAGTGTGGGGTGCCCAGCTCCTGCCACAAAGGGGCAGGACCCCCAAGATAGAGCTTGTAAACCCTGATGCTACCATGACAAGGTGCAGCTCATACAGAGACTGTAAAGCCTCCAAGGTTCTCTAAACCAAATCTCAGCCCTTTAGCTCTCCTAGTTGTCACCACCTCCTTGTTCCAACCATGCTGGTCCCCTGGTCCATCCACATTGTCTCCATCCTTCTTTCAACACTTTCTCCACCCTGGAGACCCTCAGGACTCAGCAGCACTGAGACTTGCAGCCACCTTGGGATGTCTGACCTCCTTGGTGGCTTGTGAGCCCACCCCAAAGCCTTTCCAACAGAGACGCATCCCATCCATGCAGCTGGGGAACCCCCTTTTTCTTCTACCACATGCTCTCAGAGTCTCTTTGGGACCCCATGGGGTCTGAGTTTAAGGAAAGAGAAGCTATCATTAAAGAGGAAATAAAGGTTTTTTTCTTAGTGCTTCTGTCTGGAAGGAGAGTTCAGCTGTCCCACAGGTCTGCTGATCTGCATTGTGACAGGGACAGAGAGTCCAATGGACCACACAAGTATCAATTTTCCAGAGTGGGCAGATCATCTGTTATTATAGACCATGCCAAGGTTTATGGCTGTGGAGAATTTCTCCAACTGACACTAAAATGCTTATGAAGTTGTTCTGAAATTTTTCCAGGAGGAAGGAACCCATTGCGGGTCATCCAGCCCTCCCAGCCCCTCTTTCTGCCTCTCTAAATACCAGATCACCCTATGTTTAGGGCTAAGCATTGGGGGAAGAGTAATCAAGAAGTAAAGGGCTATTAATGCCAGAAAAGCAGCGTAAGAATTTTGCCTCCCTCCTACAAAACAATGTACAAAGAGCAAGAGATTGGGCTGGGATGCCCAATAGCTCGACAAGAAGGCAGGAGCTGAGAACTTGCTGTGGGCTGGGCCGTACCTATCAAGCCCTGAATATAAGCAGATTATAAAACATCTCCAGGGTCCTGGAGTGGACAGAGATGGACCCAAGGATCTCCTCTGTTATTTCTCCTCCCCCCTCAGCACCAGTGTTTTGCCAGACACAGCTCAAAGAACAACCAGGCAAGCGCAAGGACAGGTCTGTCCCATGAGACCTGGTGGAGAAGATGCAGGTGCTCACACTGGTCATTTCTGGGAGACTTGACCTCAGGTCCTCTGGTGTAAGCTGAGTCAACCTCCACCAAGCCTGGTGCAAGCAGTGTGGAGAAGGTCAGAACCATCTCCAGGAACCCAAAGCCAGTCCAAGGCTTCAGCACCAAACTTAGCTAAATGGTCCCACCTTCAGGTGAAGCTCCCTCCTCACAGAAGTCCTCATCTTTCATAAAAAGAGCTCTGCAAATTACGGGGAACGAGCCCCATGAGACACCAGGCAGTCTCCTGAGAAACATTTAGACTAAATCTAGGCTCTCCAGTGAGTCAGTAGCAAAGTAGGTGAGAAAAAAACCAATGCTTTTAGGAAAAAAGTAAGATGTATTGAGAGAAGGAAAAAAGCCCCTGGAGCAGACACTTAAAAGCATGGTCATAAACCAGTGGAATAAAGGACATGAAATAACAGGATTGTTGCAATCTTTTCTAGTTTCTGAAGCACCGCCTCTTCTGGGGCCCATAAGCATGTATTGGGGGAGTGCACCCGAGCCCATCTCACCTGTGTAACCAGTCAGATAGATCCACACTGCTGTCGCCTTCCTCAGCCCTCTTCCAAACACCCCCAGAGCATCCCACCCACAAATGGTGGGACTTCCCCAAGCCCAGGATGTGTCAATAAGGGGATGATGGTCAGTGGAGCAGCAATGGTTTCAGATGGCCCTTCCGTGACATTCCCAAATGTCTGCCTCCATGTAGAAGCTCTTTCTGGGAGAAGAGAGATTTCCCTTCCAGAATAATTACTCTGCTTGGAAGCACACTAATTAGCCTGGAACAAAGTGGCTCGAGTGTCCACATGGGGAGCTATTGTGGAATAGCTTATGCTGTCAGAGCTATTCTGGGCAATTTCCTCTCACAAACAGGCCATGAGATTTAATTTTCCTTCTTTCTGCAAACAGATGAAATGTCTGTGCTTACCAACCCCAAATCATCCCAGCCTTCTCTGCCAGGAGCAAGTGATGGGTACAAATTGTCCTGAATTCTCCTTTCTTTGGGACTCCCTAAATGTTCTTTTTTTTGTTTTATTTTTTTAGGGGGAGACATAAATCAGGAAGATTTACACCACCAGGACTCTGGACCTTTTCCAAAGGGTGAGGTCTAACCCAGCATAAATTAACCCGAACAATAGCAAATGAGGACAACGTTCTGAGCATCCCATGAACGCACCCAGCACTTACGCAATGTGTGCTTACCAGACAAAGGAAAAGACAGAGAGGAAAAAAATAACAACGCCAAGTGGCTCTATAAACAGAAGTACCCCCTCTTAACTCAGACTGCTGTTTTTCAAGAAATGTATTATGCATTTCATTAGCCTGTAATTAAATTCACCTTTCCCCAGCATGCGAGATGGCAACAAAGAAGGGAAGGAAGATAGTGGGGTGAAAGAGAAGAAAAGGTCATAGTGCTCATGGGTTTGGAAGTTGAGAGGAATCTGGAGGTTACTTCGTGCATTTAGCACCCAGGTGCCCCAGTGGCAGGCAAACTGGTGACCATCAAGATACACCCACCTCTAGCACAAATATAGCTTTCTCACCTGGCTTTTTTGGCATCTTCTTGGCCCAATTCTCTTTCTTCATCTCCCTCCACAGACAGCAGGTCTAGCAGATATGGAGAGTGAGAACAGACACAGAAGCTGGAAACACAAGAGCAGCTTCACAGCAAAGCAAGAGAAATGTGGGAAGGACCAAGACCAGCTGCTGCCAGAGACAAAGCAGAGAATGGCTTCAGCTGTGGGTCTTCAAAGGCTGAGGGAGAGTCCTGCCAGCCTGGGAATTCTGGGGACACCTGGGACATGGCACATCAGGGCTCTGCAGTGACAGTGGGGGAGCCCAAGGGCTTTGGAGAGCAGAGGACAAACCATCCACCTTCTGCTTGGGAGAAGCAGCACCACTTTGGTTTCACTTGTACCTGGTCTTCTCAACATCTGTCCCACTTTATGACAGCTCCCTTATTTAAAAATAAATCCTTGGAGGGGGTGGGGGGGGAAGAAAGAGAGAGAAGAAAAAAAAAACAACTCTGCAATTTGTTCCTCCAAGCCAGGCTGCCTTTCTGGCCCTGATTTTATCAGAGTGGAGACAGGCTGTCCTTGCAGAATGATTTTACCATCTTGAAAATGATTATAGAGCTGCACAATGCCTTCAGCTCACCATGTAACGATATTTTTATACGCTGTCTCGTTAGATCGCCGCCTGGGTTGAGGATGTTTTCAAACATTGTCTCTTCATGGTCGGTGTACAGCAGTAGCAGGAATAGAGTGACGAATTGGAGGGAGTTCAGAGGGCAGCAGCAATAATCAGAAATCTGATTTACAAGGAAATGTTAAGAAAGCTGAATCCATTTTGCTTGGCTGGAGTGGCAGACTGAGCATCCACCCACAAGGATCTGGAAGGGCAAGAGGCAGGTGCTGTGGAAGGGGGTACCTGGTGTAGAAGTGGAGGAAAATTTAACAAATTAAAAAGCACAGGTGATTTCTCCAAAATATTTTGTTTTCGGCAGATGTGGTATCGATTCATGGAAGGATCGCTGCTGGAGGAACAGGAAAATGCAACTGGAAACATTAGGAAGAAATGACCCTCTGGAGGGTAGTTCTGCCTGGGCAGAGATAGAGATTACAAGACTTACAGATCTGCTTCTTCTCCAACCTCCCCCCTTCCTAAACCACGTCTGACCGGCAGCAACAGCCAGTCACTAGTGACCCGGGCTGCTACCGGACCTGCCAGCTCACTGCCACCCCTCAGAGTCACCTGAGTCCCCTGTCCCCAGCCCTGGGTATGTCACGCCATGTGCCTGAATGAACTGATGTTACCCCTGCAAATAGAGTTCATGGCATGTTGCACACTTGTTTTTTTACCCCTTTATAAATACATGTGCTATAGCATGGCTGCACTCCGTGAACCGAGGGTGTGAGCAACCTGTGATTAGAGGAGAACTAAATGTTGATTATGGGTTAATTAGCTAGGCTAATAAACTGCCTGTAGCTTCATTTAGGAGAGAAACTGTATTTCATCACACAGAAAACAGTGTAAAATATGGAGAGGAAGAGTGTTTTGCTTTGAAAGGTTGAAACTCAGCCCCTGGGAAGAAGCGAGGGAAAGGGATGCCCTGTGTGGATGCAGAGGGACGTGGGTGGATGATGATGGGTGAGGGGTCTGGATTCATCCCTGCTCCTGCCCTACGGTCAGGCTGGGGGAACAAAACTGGGGCTGCTGGAAGGATTGGAGGAGCTGCAGCGGAAGGGAAGCCAAAACCCTGCTGATGAGAAACGTCTCCAGCCATGGTCCCCAGCCCTGAAATGCCATTTGTGGCCAAAAGAGGCTCGGGACCTGGCAGGGAGAGCATCTCAATGAGATGCGACTGGGGGGAGCCCCAGCAGAGACAGGGTGAGGGGCAGGAGCTGGGGGGCCAAAGCACTTCTGGTGCTGGAGAAATGTAGGGAGTTAGCCCAGCTTAGCCAGGGAAGACACGTGTGAGACCATAGGAAAGGGACAATCCTGCCTGGGGGAAGGATTAAATGATCTACAGTGCTTACACAAAACAGTTGTTTCCATTGCTCATCTCTCTGAATCAGATGGTTAGAGCTTTATCTGAAGTGGCTTTTATTTCTTTTCCTTCTTTCTTTATTTCCCTTTTCACTTGAAGAGCTGGGAAACCCCAGCATCAGCACTCGCCTGCAGTTTCCACTGCCTTCCTGGTGGCATTTCTGCTCACAGATCTCCCTACGACAACCAAGTGCCAAGGAAAAAGCCAAGCTGGCTTCACCACGGCCCTTCCCACCTGGCACCCAACCAGCCTGGCACCCCATCAGCCACGGCCCTGCGGGGGCCGGTTATCTCCAGCTCAGCATCTCTGTCCACATCCCAGCTGTGGGCAATACCCATTTGTCCTTCCACCCTGTCATGATTGGAGCATATGTGTGAAGCTCCAGCATAAAAATAAATCCTGTCCCATCACATCCCAGCATATTAATAATGACATTTAGTAACTTCTGCTTAATAACCTCCATATTTGTGTGGGAATCTGTGACACACAGAGGAAGAAATAATGCAGCTTTGAACTGAATTTCATGTTGCTGATAAAAACAGGCTGACAGCTCCGGAGATCAGGGTCTTCTTGTTCTACAGTGGATATAACCACTAGACCCTTTGGGTACGGCCATATCAGTTCGTGGACTGCTGGGAGGGGATGTCTCTACCAGGTACCCAAGCTGGGTGAGGAAGGGATCTCCTGTGAGGATCTCAGGTGGAGATGGTGCTGGGGGAAGCTGCAGGAAAGGTCCCCCCATGTTGCAGGCATGGGTTTCTCCTCCCCGAGCTCTTCCCCATTTGCAGCCCTGTTCCTCTCAGCTGGATTTCCAGCCCGGGTTATATTTTTGCTTCTGCTCGCCAAGTAATTAAAACCACTCACTAAAAAAATAGCAAAAACAAATTAGGAATCAGCCCAACCTCATCAGTCAAGACTGCTCTGAAGCAACCGGTAGCTACAACCAGGTAAAGGCTTTGATTCCCAGTGCATCACCGTGGGTTTGGTGTGAGGAAGAGTCATCTTCCCTACATATAAGAGGCTGCTACTAGATTTTTTTTGCAGTCAAAAACCCCTCCTGGCCAGAGCTGTATAAATCCCAGAGCACCTTTCCTTGTTGTGAGGAAGGAGACATAACCCTAGGTGACTCCCAGTGTCTGCAGAAAGGCCACCCCTTCAAACCACACTGCCATTGTCCACCCAGCCCTAATAGTCCCAGGGAGAATTTTGTCACCACATACAGGTTTCAACTACTTAAATATTCCTGTACAATAAGCAGGTGAGGCTAGAAATAATGGAGATGGAAATGGCAGTGGTGGGGAGAGAGGTTCGGACGTGGTGATTCAAAGGTCTTCCTACAAAACCTTTCTAATTGGGCATTTACTTAAGCTGCATTCCCTGCCACACAAAGCTGTTGCTTAAAGCAGTGCATACAGTGAGGCAATTGCCTTTTTATTTTGCTGGTTATTATTCCACACTGGAAAAAAAACCCAAAAAAACAAAAAACAAAAAACAAAAACAACCGCTATTGCTCTGGATTTTTTATCAGGTTTCAGCCACTCTGCCTGATGTTCAATAAAAGAAAAGCTATCTCTGTTTGAGATGAGTAGCCCTTTACAGAACAGTCATTGCCTGCAAAGTAACCTTTAAGCACCTGGCTGTCTCTTAAGTTAATGCAGGTAGAGGATGGAGAGGAAGTTACAGTCACTTCTGTATGCCTGAAAAATGCAGCTATTTCTCTTAAAATTCAGCAGCCAGCCGCACACACTTTGATTAGTTTCGTTGATGTTGTTGTTTTCGGTTTTCCTGAAATCACTATCTGTCACCTTCCCCCTGCACAGCTCAGGCAGGAGGAGGGAAGGAGAGTCAGCCTGTGATTTGGAGACAGCATCGTGTCCTCTTCCCACCAGCGATACTTGGAGTGGGAAGCCTCTAAACCTTCCCTTTTAGCAGCTCCTTCAGGAGGGTGCAGAAGGAGCCAGCAGGTCCCAAGCAAGGGTCTGGGCAGCAAAAGGCGAGGCTGTTAGAAGGGCTGGTGCTGCACCCCAAACCCTCAGTGTGCAAGTCTGCACCAGCAGCAGCTTATGCCCATTCATGCACCTGATGTGCTCTCTCTGCACATCTCTGAGTGCCACTGCAGCAGCCAAGAGTGGCCTCAGGGTGACAAACCATCTCCTGTACAAAACATATCACTGGGCAGGCAACCTGGTCCCGCCAGGAGACTGAGATCTCTGTGTGCCTGCACCTGCAGATGTGTCACACACTTCTAGGGCTTGGTGTGACCACAAGCTCTCCCACTACACCCATCCCAGCAAAGTTCACAGCCAGACTGCTAGCATGGATAGGGTTTGCCTAAGTCTTGATGGTAGAACCACTTTAGAGCCTTTGGAAGCCTTTGGCGTGGCAGCCTAAGATGCCCTCAACCTTGCATGACAAGCCAAACCTTTTGCAACAGAGATGGTCCCTGAAGTGTCATCCTTCTTCAGGGATCACCAACAGGCTCAGGAAGGACAGCACTCAGCACATGGGGCTGCAGGATGGCCAAGAAAGGACACACGAGTCACCCACTCCATCGCTCCATGCACATCCATCCCCACATGCTCTGAGCCACACCAGCGTGGTAGAAACCGCCCCAGCTTTGCTGGTCTATGGAGAGGGGTGGCAGAGCCCAGCCAGCAAATACACGTGTGCTGGAGGAAACCTGAGCCCTTCCCACACGACCCGTGCCACGGCTGCATGCCACGTTAGGAGGTTCGGGATTTAGGGTACCCTCGGCACCTACTGCATAAGAGACAAGCAGCTGTCAGCAGCTTACAGGGGTCTCCGGCTGCCTGCAAATTTCCGCATTAAAGCTGTAAGCTCTCATGCTTCACATGGGACCAATAAAACAGGATAGGGTAGAGGCTGTCGTGATAAATGGGGCATAAATCACACCTCCCCCTCCTCCTTCCCCTTCCTTGGGGGGAGGTGGTGTTGCCAGAGCCTTCGCAAGCCCTGCTTCAACATGCTCAGACAGGCCCTCTTCTGCCTGTGCAGTCAATTAGAACTTCATCAGAAATCAATTTGCGAGGCCCAGCTGAGATGTACCTATAGATCAGGCGATGCCAAGTGATTATTACACTAATGGAATATTCCATTGATTAATTGAAAATTTAAGTCCTGAAATGTAAGCCCCACTGTCTTATCCGCAGCTTGTTACAAAGCTGAGCAGCAGAGACATTGTACCAGCACGCAGAGCTAACCTGAGTCTCTCTCTTTTGGGGTGAAACACAGCAGGTCTGGTCCTGGTCACATGGGGGACACTTTTACCTCTTTGGTAGACACCTCAGCCACCCTGAGACACCCCTCATTCCTGAGTCAGCAATGTCCTACCTTTTCTAATAGGGTAGGCTTGGACACTTGCCCTGACTTGGATGTTATGCAGAAACTGCATTCTGGGTGATGGGTGAGAAGGTACATGCAAAATAACAAACGCACCAACAAAAAGCACATAAAATAGCTAATGAAGTGGAGAAGATGCTGTTGGGTCTATTGCCTGATCTCCTTCCCAGGGTTTTCCACGCCATCGCACCCATGCAGAGCTCTGATAAGCTCAGCCTTCCCACCACATGTTGCTCAGCATTAGTCTGGATGGCTCAGCCTCATCCCGGGGCCAGCACCGCTCCTGTTCCCCGAGTCTGCAGAGGAAATCCTCGGTGATTTATTTCCTTTTTTACACTCAGGCAGATGCCAGGACTGCAGCTCATAGCCAGCAGGTCAGGAAGGTCATTCAAGGGTTTTCTGAGCTCCTCTACCCACAGCCCGAGAGCTTCCCCACACCACAAAAGCCCCAGGTGTCCAGAGGCCAAAGGTGGCCAGATGCCTCCTGCATCAGGCTTCCGGATTCACCGCATGGAGAGGGCCAGGTTACTTGTTCGGTGAAACACCTGGTTAAGTGCTTTGTTGGATGAAGGCCATAATGACCAACAGAGAGAGAAACAAGACAGAGATGGGGAAGAAGGGAGAGATGGGAGTGGCAGGTGGAAGAGCGGTGGGCTGCAGCTGGAGTAATCATTGCCGAAGGGCCCAGAGGTGGGTTAAGGAACATTATCCCCAAATAGTATTACATGATTAACTCAGAGGAGAGCCATTAATTAGATGAGTAACAGAGAGGACTCCAAGTCCTCTGCACAGAGCTCCTGCTCCCACACCAGATGGTGAGGTGTCCTTCCCCAACTTGAAGAGCACTGTCTGACCTTGCCCAAACACTGTGTGTTGGTCTGCTGGAAGAAAGAGCCATCTGATCCAGAAAGGTGACCTCCATGGCAGATGTCCAAAGGACTGGAGACCCATTTGCTTCTCTCCCAGTGGGTATACAAACATCCACTTGACAGCGTCTTCCAAGGAGCCAGTAGAGGCTACAACAGTGGTCAGTGTTTTCAAATAAATCATTGTAAGGTGAAACTGGATCCTTGTTCCCATCTGCTGCCTATCCATGGGACCTACAGCAATGGTTGTTATACAACCACAGATGGAAAGATGCACATGGGCTCCCTCTTATTCCCACCTTCCCTTCTACCTGCCCACAGTATCTGCTCTTCCTCCAGCCCTGGGCGTTGGAAAGGGCCTTGGGGCCAGCCAGGCTGAAGGGAGCAGGTGTAGAACAAGCGCCATACCTTGCTTCTGGTTGGAGAAGGATAGGTGTCCCATCTGCACCTCAACTTCACTCTCATCTTTGCACTGCCCCGGTCATCACTGAGGACTCCTGGTCTCCACTTTTGCCCCCAGGGTGTACTGGGGTCTCTGGCCTCAGTTCTGGCAGTAGAAGCAGCATTTTTTTCCCACTCTTTTTGCATGTTTTTATGAACAGGAAGGTAAAAGTAAATGGAGAGGAAAAACAAGTATTGATGGAACAGCTAGAAGGGAGAAGAGAGCTTTTCGTCTCACTGAGAGGTCTGACCTTTCAGTGGTAGCTTCAAGAAACCTCAAGCAAATGTGCTTTGCTGGCATTTGCTGCAGGTGAATTGTTGGGAGTTTTCATCCCCTCTCTCAGGAGGTAACATCTAGACGTTTATTAGCTTGCAAGCTCTGGACGTCTTGGAGACCTGAGAAGCCTAGAAACCTGCAGGTGGTAAGATCAGGCTCTGAAAAGATACCTGAAGTAGTGGTCCTCGGTCTTTTCTCAAGCAGCGGGTGCCTACAAAACCCAGACTTTCTCTTGCTCAGCAGATGCTCTTGCCCGCATGAATGGACCTGCTAACAAGGCTGCAGTGGGATGTGGTTCTGTAGTGGCCTCATGCACTACTCATGGTCTGCAAACCACGCTTTAGACACAAAACACAATGGCCTCATAAAAGCAACACAGAGAGATGAAACAGAAATGAAACACATTCCACTGGGTTTCGATTTGCTCTTGCAAATGAGACAAGGAAAGTTCATCTGTGCTGATGTAAAACCATACAGTCCCTTTTGTCCCATAGCAACGAGGAGCAAAGTGTCCAGGCTGTCTTCCTCACAGGAGAGGGCTGGTCATCCCAGGCATCCTGCTGACTCCAGGAACCAAGGGGGGAACTGGAGATCAGGCAGGATTGCACTCTTGATCAGGGAGAAATAAGATGCAGAATGATGGAGAACTCAATCATCTGGCCTTGAGTTCCCTTAGCCTCTCCTCAGCCAGAGGGATGCAGGAGGCCCGGGACAAAGGTATTACAGCAGCAACTGGACACACACTGGGGGAAGTGTGCGGTCTGCTCAGACACTGGCCTCCATCTCCCACTGTGCACAGAGAAGGAATCTCTTTGGCAAACCCTGAAACATGGCCCCTCGAGGGGAGGGCAGCAGAAGCAGCCTCAGAGACAGCAGAGCAGCAGGCTGGCTAGTGCAGGGCACCACAGCCAGTTCAAACAGCGGTTGCTGCAGACACGGGGAGAAGAGATAACATCACTTGAGCAGGGATTGCCGTCCCCCAGGCTGTGCAGAGAGGTCAAACGGTGTCCCCATGGCCCCCACCTCCCCTGCAGCCTCCTGCCACGGGGCTGCCACAGCCACTGAGTGCCTATAAACACAAACACCATCTTTCTTTCCCTCTGCAAGGAGCACAAACATCATTGATTTTAGAAGACGAATCCGCAGACCTCTTGGCAGAGGTGTTTTGCACAAAGGTAGAAAGCCTGGGGTGGCTTTTCCATCCCAGTAGCCCTGCAAGCGGAGCAGCAGGCAGCTCTCCCTTCTCTCCCCTCCCTGCTTAACCTCCCTGAGAACAGATCCTTGAGCTGTAGGGAGCCAAACTCCCCAGGGTCACACCAACCTCCTCCATCCCAGCCTTGCTACATGAGACAAAGCCTGGGGAGAGGAGGTAGAGACACATTCCTGCCCACTTTAGCCCCACAGCAGAGACCCAGAAACCCCCCCTTCTGCCTGGGGAACCTCAGCTTCAAACCTAGGAGATGGGGAGAAAAATTGAGGTATCAAAACCACAGCATGAATCGCAGGGAGATTTCAGACTGATAAATATTTCAGACTGACAACTATTCCTGTCCTTGAAAGTTCATTCATCAAACTCTCAGCAAGGCCTCCACATTCCAGGACCATAAATACTAAGACCTATTTTACAGCTGCTTTCAGTGTGGCCAATATCAAAAGTATGGAAACCTGTTACAGATCAACCTATATCTTTGCATACTGTGGTTTAATTTATTGCACCTATAGAGGCTATATTCAAATACACTCCTGTTGTAATTACCGTCCCTGACTGTGCAGGGTCTATTTGTGAGCTGATTGTACCTTGTCTAGATATGACTCCACACAATGACAATGATTTAGAAACAACAGCAGGCATTAGTATCACAGCAATATACACAGCTTCAGCCTGTAAATTTGATCCAAAGTCAGGAAACCTGCTTGCTGTCAGGAGAATAGAAACACTGGAAACTTGGAGCTGTGATCCTCTCCCCTCCTTGGTGCTGATGTATTTTCTGAATGATGCTACACCTGCTCATCCCTCGTCCCTGCAATGGGTATCGCAAACTCCAGCAGGCAGGCATGGGTCCTGCACCTGGTTCTCTGCAAGCCTCAGATCCCTGAAGGACTTGCGGCATTGGGTTTGGGGGCGGTATTTGATAGTTTCCTTAAATTAGCCCTGAATTTTTGGGTTGCTCAGACCCTCCCCACGTAGCGGAGCAGAAGCCCCAGTTACAGAGTGGGAGCTTCTTGCTAAATGCCACAGGAGGAGGGAAGCACAGAGTCCTCCATTGCACCACACCCCTGCTAATGATGGCCCACGATGATAAAGGGGAAATTCTCTGCTCCTTTCTGTCCCATGAGTAAATTCCATCTCCAAATCCTCACACCAGCCCCAGATTGTGGCACCCCAGTGCTGAACAGCCACCAGGGCTCTCAGTTCTCACCTCCAAGCACCATCTCGGCTACGAGCTCTTTAAGCAGAACCTTTGCCTGCCGGGCACTCTTAAGCACATTTCATTCATGAATTAAGTCCCTGACAGCCCATATCTGTATGATCAATATGTTTGTTTATTAGCAGCAGCTGCTGTGTTTTAGCAAAACTGGAGGGCTCCAGCAGGAGCAGCGTGCTCTAACCGCAGAGCAGGGCTTGGGACAGGGAGGAGAAGGACCTCCTGCTGGCAAATGGGAGCTGGGCTGTATAAGATTTCACGCTAATGACCCTTTAATTGAAATCACTGCTCAGGACAGATTGCTCATCTCAGGGATATCTGCACTGATGGCTCCCGGTTTGGCCACTCCTGAGATGAGTCCATTAACTCGGCAGCAGTGAACAAAAGCCAGCGAGGGGGACAGCGAGGGGTCATCCATCCCCAGCAGAGCTGATCTGCACATCCAAGGAAGCCTAAGTCAGCAGCTCCTGTAAATGGAGACCTGCAAAAAGGGAAGCAAGGGTGTGCGACTTGCTGGACCTCGTGCTTCTGCTTTGCTGTATTTGCCGACTAGGCTGGATGTGGCCCCTACTGTCCCATTCTCTGGGCAGGATGGGCCCTATTTGCTGGTCTTGTGTGCCCAGTAAGGGGAATCAGGACACCTGGGTCTCATCTGCAGCTCACAGTGTGACCTTAGCCTTTGCTTTGCATTTGCTCCACCTTTCCTCCCTCTCAGTCTCGCTGCATGGATATTGCAAGGTAAGAATATCTGTCCACCCTAATACATTCTAGGCAGGAAGATGGACACAGCAGAGAAGAACAGAAGATGGAAAGAAGGGAAAATCCTGGTCTCCTGTCTTCTTGTGCAAGTGGAAAAGCAAATTTCTTCCCTGAGGTCACTTTCCACTTTGCCTTCCCTTGCCACAGCAGCAAGGGCAGCATCGCATGGGAGCACAGGCAGGGCTGGTCCTGGCTGGACTGACAGCAAAAGCCAGCAGCTCAGGATTTCAAGCTGTGCCCACAGTTACCCCATGCACCAGAGCAATGTGTGTGGGTCTATGCCCTGTTAAACCAGAGACTCTTCCTCACCACGTAGGCTCCAGGTAAAGGGCAGAACATGGCTTTCCTTCCCACAGAGGCTGGGCAGCTGCGATGTGAAACTCAGGATTGACACAAAGTCCTTGACGGCTGCAGAGATGCCCCAAGGTACGATCCCTGCGCTGTGCATCCACCTCATTGCCAGACAAGAGGGAACCTCCTCATCCTCTTTGTATCATAAGATTTATTATAGGATAAAGATCACTAATGAAACCTGGGTTTGTTAGACATAGGCAGCTCTTTTGGGCCTGTTTTGTAAATGGAAATGTTGATGTCTGTCTCTTGCAATGCAAAGAGATGTCTGAGTGTGCAGAAAGGAGGGTTATGAACCTGCTTTGAATGCATTTATTATTCCCATTAATTACTATGCCTGCTAAAGAGGACCAGCTGTTCTAGGAGGCTGTGGTACCAATTTATCAGGAGAAGATTCCAACTGAAGTAGCAGAGAGTTTTCCTCTGAACTTGGGAGGATGGAAGATGGAGGTTTTTTAATTAGAACTTGTTATTAATGGGAATGTAGCAAATTAAAAATAGTCTCCCTCCCCCCTTCCTATTATACGAAGCTCTGATCTCAATTAGAAAGATCAGGGACTAACCATTGAATGGGAATTACTGAGATGAAAACTGATTGAAAGACAAAAAACCAAAGACAGAAGCATCACAGGCAAAGAATGGAGATGGGGAGCGTCAGGATCAGGAAACAATGAGCGGAGGCTGATGGAGGTTCCTTGCAGCTGCCAGCGTCAGAGGCACAGCCCAGAGCTGGTGGCTTTCTGCTTCCCCCACGGTGAGGACACCCTCCCATGGCTGCTGCTACCAGGGACTGTCCCATCCAGAGCCATGGCAGCTCATCTCTGTTTGGGCTTGGGCTTGAGACGCGCTGCTGGGCATCGTTTGTACCCCAGCTTAGAGTGGGACTATAGGGTCTGGCCTATATGGGCATTTCTATAGGAAGGGTAGGTCCCTGTTCTCAGGCTCATGGCCATCTGCAGTGTTTCTGTGCAAGCCTGCTGGCGAGTGTAAGCTCCTGTCTGCTCATCATTGCATCTAAAAAAGTGTCCTTAGCACCCATCTCATCTCCTTTCCTCAACCCTCCTCCTATCTCACCCCACCATTGCTGTATGACCCCAGCCCTCATGCAGGCTATGAACAAGGTTATATCACACCCCCAGCTCACCAGTCCTTGTCCTGCTGGTTTCCAAAATCTGGCAGCACTGAGGAAGCCCTGGTGCTGCTGAGTTCTCTGCTGTAGCCCCACCACCCAGGCTTGCAGCAGAGACTGGTTGCAGGATCAGTTCCTACTGCATCTGGGAGGGCAAAGAAGGGTTAAATCAACCTGGTGTGGGTTGGGATGAGACTTTGTGTTTCATATGGGTTTTGATAATTTGAGTCACAGCGGGTTGGGGAATGGGTGGTCAAGAGTCAAACCGGGAGTTATGCAAATGGACGGCTGGGTCTGACCAAACCCATCTCCCACATCCCGCTGTTCAAGAAACTTGGATAACGATTCCTTAATGAGAATATCATCTGCTCCTTTCTCCAGTCACCTGTGGACCAGAGCCCCTCTGTTCCTTCCAGCAGATAATCCATGCCATATTCTAGGGCAGGCAGAGACCTTAGGCTGAAATTACAGCCTTGCTTACTAATTGCTGCATGTTCTCTCTCCGTAGGTATATCATTGCCAGCAATTAGTGCAAAATCCTTTCCCACTCTTGTTAAGTTCCTGTGCTGCAGTTAAATACTCCCAGATCCCATTTAAATGATTTCAAATGCAATTCATTCTGGCTCGTTAAATAATTCCACAGCAGTGTTTGTCGTCTTCTCTCTCTGTTTTCCAACAGCCACTTTCTACAAGAAAGAATACAATGACTGAAGAATAGAGAATGGGGGAAGGGGAAGCAATATAGAAACTGAGAAATTTGGGGTCCATCCTCTGCACTCACATTGTCACTGTTTTTTTCCCCCCTTCTCGTCAGGCTGAATCTTGTCCTGATAGCTGGATTTGGGGATTTTATGTCCCAGGGAGAACAGGTGCCCATGACATGCTGCACCATGTAACCAACACAGGGAGCTGCCTTGTGGTTCACTCTGTGTTTTCCTGAGTCCAAGGCTGTAGATGGGCAGGGTTGAGGGTCAATGTGACAACAAGCAGCTGCTCAGGGCCAACTCAGGTTGCCCTGAGGACAACCTGCCTGTTACATATGTGTTTCTCCTACTTCTATGTCTTAACCCTCCTTCCTCCATCTTCTTCTCTTTTCCTTCCTGCACCGGCCAGCTTCTCCCTACAACCCCATGCTGCTGGTCCAGTGCTCTGCTGCATTGCCCACCTCACCTAGAAGATGTGATGTTTACCTTTGCTTCCACGTTAGGTGCAGAGGTAGTGGAGGGAGGAGGCCAGGATGGGCTGAGCTTGGTGCCTGCCTGGCACCGCCATCTGATGTGGCATCCCACGGCATTCACCTGTCACAAGTCACAGGACACAGAGTCCTGCCCTTTGACCAGGGTTGTGCACACCCCTCAAATACAATCCTCATCCTTCCAGATATGGCCATATTACATCATATTTTGGTTTCATCTCCTGGCTGTGCTGCCAAGTCTCACGCATACACTGCAAACTTCCCAATATTGGATATTGTCCTTAAAGCCCCAGTTCCTGGAGACAAGCGATTCAGCGAGACTCTCAGCTTTCAGTTTATACTGAGAAAAAAAAAAAAAGAAAGAAAAAAAAGTTCTAGTTCTTGTGGCTGAGGGGAAAAATAAATAAAAGCTCTGAGTGTTATTTGAGTGCAGCCTACTGGTTCCAGAGCCAGAAGGCAAGTGGAAAGAAAACAGCATTTAATATCTTTGTTTGAATTTGGAGACCAGGCTGGCAAGCTCTGAGTGTCTGGGGTCAGCAGTACAGCATCTGTTGTGCCTCTGCACTGGAGAGGAGGCGAAGGAGCCTGGCTCATCTCCTTGGGCAGATCTTTGTGGCTCCACAGCCAGGGCTCTGCGCACCACAAACAGGGACACTGCGGTGGGGAACAGCTCCACATCTCCATCAGGATCATCCAAACTCCCACCGTAATTTCAGTAGCTTCTCATTCCCTCCTGTATCTGTGTGAAATGCTGGCGTTTGCTAAATTTGACGGCTAACCCATTCCCACCCAGAGACATTACCCGAAGTGATCTCCATATGCAGCTTGGTAAGTCAGTGGCTTTCAATCTGCAGTCCTTGAGGCCTGGGAGTCCAGCGACTACTTGCAGGGAGCCGTGAAAAGGTTGCAAAGAAAAGCAATTTCCTTTCTGCCATTCAGCGGTTCGCGGCTGCGTTACTGTCGGAAAATTTGTAGTGGTTCTTGAGTTGATGAAGCTGAAAGCCGCTGTGCTAAAAGCATTAAAGATTCTGCGGGATGAAAGGTGGCAGAACAAGAGAGCGCTGTCAACAGGAGGGCAGCTGCCACACTGCCTGTCGAGGAAGGAGAAGGACACATGGGCAGAGGGATTCACAGAGCACAAACCCCAACTTCATGTTTACTCCCCCGTGCTTTTGTTTGTTTATGCCAGAATGAGTTTGGAGTGAGTTGCATGAACTCCTCAAGCTGCTTTGTTTCCAGGGTGGGAGCCAGCGACATCAAGTGCTCACAGCAAACGATCCTCCTGAAAGGCCTGGATGAGAAAGATTAGTTTGGTTGGAAGGGAAATAGCACTGAAAGGGATGCAAGCAAACCAGAAATGTCACTACAGTGTTCACGCGGTAAAGTTTGTTACTTAAAATCAACTTGGCCAGCCACAAACCTCAGGCTGGGATGGCATCTTATTCCCTGGCAGCCATGGCATTGCAAGGATGGTCCAGA
The DNA here is from genome assembly GCF_037038585.1 of Patagioenas fasciata. Lineage (NCBI taxonomy): Eukaryota > Metazoa > Chordata > Aves > Columbiformes > Columbidae > Patagioenas > Patagioenas fasciata. The sequence continues at coordinate 20,992,903 of NC_092531.1, forward strand.
AAAACACCGGCTAAAATAAATGGGGCAATGTAAAGGAAATCTCTGCTTGAAAAATGTGTGTCCCCATCTGTTAAACAATATTCAGGTGCTCCCGCATTTATGCTTCCTCCAGATTTATGCAGCAGTGGCTTTTGAAGGCAGATTGTCTATGAGAAGAACAGATGGAGGCAACAATACTCTCATCCAAGTTTTGCACCAGAACTGAAGAAGTTCATAATCTGTTTTTTGTTTACAGAGCCAAGGCTTCAAATTAAGCCCTCTCTGGTCTGACACACCGGGTAGCTCAGGAACCTATGGCAAAGCCAAGATACTCCAGGTTTTAATCATTATTTTCCGCTGGTTTCTCATCGAGGGCTTTTTTGTGAATGTAACAATGGTGCCAGGGATGTTTTCTGCATAAGCACCCACTGGGGCCAGCATAGGCCAAACATAATGGGACGGCCAAATCCAAATTTCCTTCTTCACCACAGATAAGGGAGAGAATTTCTTCAGGTGTCCCAAGCTCCATGACCAACTGGTGAGCAAAGTCTCTCCATCACTCTGAACCTTTTCATCAGCACAAAATTTGCTGTAAAATGAGAGAAGTAATTTCATGGAAGCAAAATAATAGTCATATCGGCATCTGAGCTCCTAATCTCTCTGTTTTCTGCATCTCTATCGATGTTCAAAGCAAAACAATGTGATTGTTAATTACAAACTGTTTTGAATGCATGAAAGAGACTGTCTCAGAGCCAGAGCCAGCCGGAGGCAGGAAAGCTGAGAATACATGTGCCGAACTGCTTAAAAGGGCAGAAAGTCCCATTGTAATTAAGGCTGATGCAATCGTTATAAAGACACGAGGTGGAAACAATACCTTCCTTAGTTTCCCACTTGTCTCTTCTCTGCTTGTTGAGTTTTGCTTTGGACTAGGTGGAAAACGCTGAAACATCAGGGGAGTGCTTTGCATTTCAAATAAGTTAATGCTTAAGTGATGTTGTGATTCATTGGTTGTCTATTGATGCACTGGTGTTCCAGGGTCCATGGATAAATCGGCAGCCCTTATTGATAGCCGGTGCTCCCCTATGCTCATCTTCCGCCACCAGGTCAGAGTTGCACAGGAGAAAAGAGACCAGCTCCAGACTGGCAACTCAACTTCAGTGGGAAATAAAATGGAGCTGGACCTTGGTGCAACAGTTAATGCTCAAAACATAGTTGCTTTTCTCTGCTCTAGATGATCTTTTTAATTCCTTCGTGATCCAGCCAACCGCGGGGAAAGCAATCACAACAACCTGGTGGTGTATAGGATGAAAGAGAAGCACACAGCTGTAAACAGAGAAGGAGCCTGGATGGAGTACATACACAAGGTAAAATATATATACGCCTGGAGTGAGGAGCACACGGAACCCCCATGGATACTGGGCAAGGTGGGAACAGGCTCACATGCAGACACACAGACATGCACTACACAGATATGGAGACAGCAGGTTCCCAGAGGTGCTCCAGATGTGTGGCATGTGGGCTGCTGTGAAGCAGCAGCTCACAGGGGAGGGATGCCCAGGACTGGGCTCCAGGCACAGTGCATTCCTGTGTTGCACACTCCTAGCTCAGTTCCTTGGAGAAGATCCTACTTGAATAGGGCCACCCTTCTCCAAGCCCATCTGAGGCTGGAGAAAAAGTCATAAAGGGATGGTAGTTCACAGCAGAATGTCTGTGAGGCAGGGGAGAGGGGACAATGGCCGGAGTATGGGTGGGAGAGAATAAAAAGGATGTAAAAGATAAGCTGTATCAAACACCCAAACCCAAGGAGGCTTTTGGACAGAGTCATGTGGAAGAACTGTGGGAAGGTCCTGGGACAGATTGCAGCACCAGTTCACAGTCACCTGCTCATCACCAGAGAGGGACAGCAGAGACATGTGCTTGTGCCTGCCCAGTCTAGGACAGCCATGTCACTGCCACCTCTGACTCCCCTGGCCCAGCACCACTGCCAGAAATCACCAGGACCCCATAGCCAGAGCTTTTTGCCTGCTGGCTTGCACTTCCACCCACCCTGAAAATAGGGCAGCTGCCTTCTTGGCAGTTCAAAGGCAGCCTGCCTTCACTTACCAGTTGGGCTGAGGCTAATTCCTAGGGAAGGAGATAGTGCAAGTCAGTGTCTGTGGTTACTCTCTCCTCTGATCTGCTGCCCACACGCTCTGCGGGGCTGGGAAGCTGCGGGTGGAAGGAGCTGGTGCTCAGGGCTCCACACTTCCCAGCCAAGGCTGCTGCTGCTGCTGGGACCCCTCTTCATGACAGCCAGCCAGGCTGTCTTCTCACTGTCACCTCTTGGAACCTATTCAAAGTAAAATGAACCTTTGCTCAACCCTGCTCTGCTCCCCTTGGAGCCCCCCAAAATGCTCTCAGTCACCCCATGACTACCTTTTTCTGCCCCTACCTGGTTTCTCACCCACATGAACAAGCCAAACCACCTGGGGTGCTTTGCTCTCCCCTCTCCAGTCCACCATCTCCTCCAGCTTTATCCCTTGCACTCCTTCACACACAGCTCCTCCTCCCAAAAAAGGAATGCTCAGAAATGTGGTGGCACCATTGCAGGCGAAATGCTTCAATGCCTCTGCCCCTCTCTCAACCTAATCCAGCCACATGTGCCCACATCAGCAGCTCCATGTGTGCCCCAGTCCCTTCCAGCCTAGGGGACTGCAGCTCTCTCAGGCTGGTTTTTCTCCTCCATAGGTGCCCCCAACATATGCTTACAGCCCCCAGCCAGGAGCCTGCCTGACCCCAACCTAGCCACACAATCATTTTATCCCCCCCTCAGCCCTGACCACGAGGAGTGGGACAGTCAGCGGTGACACCGCATCTGTGGCTGTGCCTAGGGCTGTGGTCTTGCTCCACATCGTGGCTCTGCTCCTCCTTCTGTGCTCGCAACCTTCCTCCTACGGAATGGGTGACTAATGCTGATGGCACACACTCCTCTTGGCGTGCATCATCCCAGCGCGTGGGTGTGCGAGGGTGAGAGAGCGAGTGCACAGAGCACAGTTGTGAGAGTATTAGACGGGCTGTAGGAGCTTGTGTGTGACACCGGAAAGAGGGGACAGCCCAGGGACCACGAGGGCAGCTGGGTTTGCTGGCTGGGCCTAGTGACAGCTGGGGATGTAGAGGGACATCCTGGTGGCACTTCCTAGCAGGACATTGTTCCAGGGTCTTGCTCACCCAGAGTGAGTGGGGACATGGACTTGAAGGAGCTGGAAGCACTGGGCACACTGGGAAGACTGGGACTCCTGGGTTTCTTTTACATGAAAAACAGAGCAGGAAGGTAAGCAGAATGGCTGAGATCCTTAGGACAAGTCATGACCCAGCTCCCTGCCTCAGTTTTCCCCAGGCAATGCTTAATACTGCCACAGCCAGTATTTTTAAGCGATCTCTCAGGCTGCTATTCTCTCACTGGCATGGTGCAGTGCCAGGACTCATTACAACACAGCTTGTGATGCACCAAGCAATCAGCAGTGACTATGAAGGTCAATGTGTAAGAATAGGAAGGAGACAACAGGATGGACCAGCATTGCCCGATGTCCCATTCATGGGCTGCTCCATCACCCGTGAGGTGTCAGACCCTCAAGAAAAGGAGCGGCTCTGGCACAGACACAGGGGGACCCTGCCCTTCCCCAGCAATCCCACTGGTCTCCATTTAGCCCCATTCCCTGCTGGTGGCTGCTGGGGGACACAAGGTGCTGCGGGATGCAGGATGCTGAGAGAGGGAGCCTCAGGAAGCCAGATCCATACAAACTGTCAAACAGTCACAGAAAAGCACACTGCACTGAGGTCTGTTCTCACCTGCTCTGTCCTGGCCAGCTTTGGGTGCCCATAGGCAATTTAACTGTACACGAGTGTACTCATGGAAGCCTTGGATAGCGCTCCCAAAGGCTGCGGGGCTCCAGCCAGGGCTGCTCTTGCTCTGTAGGAGGACACAGCTGGCTTTTGTGGCCAGGATGCTGCTGTGATCTCAGGCTTTACCTGAAGAATAAGTCCCAACATCCTGTCCGTCAGGTACAGTAAAATCCCCAGGGTCTGCTGTCCACTCAGGCTGGTACATTATATCATTTCTGGCAGCCATGAACTGGAACCGGGGGCTTGTGCCACATCTGCCCACCTTCATTCACTGCACCACACGCCTGCCAGCCGTGCACAGCCAGGACAGTCAGGAGCGAGGTCCTGTGCCCTCATCTCCCCTTGTCACCCTGGGTGCACCTCCTCATCGCCCTGCTGCAGGGAGGCCAGGCACGGCTCTTAAACAAGACAGTTAACCATGCCTCTGTTTTCCAGGCACACAGGCATGTGGTTTGTTGTTTTACAAGCCTGCTTAAGAGGGGAGGAAGGGGCGAGCTGCCGGCTGCCGTGCCGGCATCCCAGCGGGCTCCGGCGCCCCACGCTGCCAACCACAGCCCGGCAAGCCTGGTGTAATGGCCTAAAGAGCGGCGGAGAAAGCCAGAGCAGCCTGCTAATGAGAGCAGAAGAGACAGCGCTACTCATGGGCTCCTCGCCCCCCTCCTCCTCCCTTCGTCAGAGCCCTGCCCAGATGGGGAGCCTGGGGAGGCTGGTTTTCTCCCTCCCTCGAGGAGACCCCTCGCCCTGAGACCCCCAATGGGGCTGGGAGAGGACACAGGATCGGTGAGGCCAGGGAAGCCTCTCCTCCCACCCTGCATTCCCTGGGGGATGCTCTGACATGGCTTCTCTCTCCCTTGCCCTGCCAGCTCCATCCCAGCTGGGCTGAGGGACATGATGTCCTGGAGTAGCAAGGAGAGCAGCAGGATCAGGCCTCCACAGCCAGCTTGAGGGCTGGGAGCTGTCTAATTAACTGAGGGTCTTAATTACCTGTGCACTGGATAGAGCTCAAAGGGAAAAGAGTGATGGGCAGGCAGCTGGACTGGCAGGTCGTCACTGAAGATTTGGGTAGCGATATCATGGAGCGAGTGCCACTGAAAGTGCATCTAACAGGCCCTGTTCTGCAGGTGTGAGCCATCAGACGGGACCTTCTTGCACCTTTTCTTCTGCAAAGATCCCCAAACATACCGTACATGGGGCTGGAAATGCCATGTCATCCTGGCAGATACTCTGAGTCTTTAAAGACTGGATGGAAATGCTGAAAGGAGCAGCTCAGTGACAGGTAACCTGGGCTGGAGCAGAGAAACCATTTCTGCTTGTTTGGAAGGAAACAGAGTGGCAGCTCTTGGCAGCTGAGGGCAGGATGGACCGAGTCCACCTTACCAGGTAGGAGGGGGATTCAATGGTCACAGCCTTGGCCCTTCCATTTATCAGAAGTGTGTTGTCTTCCAAGGAAATGCGGATTGATCCAGAGCACAGAGAGCAGAGGTGGAGATCCGTCACCCAGGTCCTGCCCGATCTCGCCAGAAATGTTCTATGGGACAAAAAGAACAGTTTTAGGGATGCTGAAGGTGTTCAAACCTCTGTTTGCAAAGTTTCAATGTGCAACAGTCAGCAAATGTCAAGGCAGCAGTTCAGCATCAACATTGACTTAGAGGATCTCTCAAGATCTAAAGAATCTTCTCAGAATCTCAGACCCCATCATCAACCCCATGACCACCAGCAGCAAGTTTCACTACCTGGTGATGGTGATGATTTGTCACAGAAACCTTGCTCATTAGCAGCAGGATGGAGCCCCAGCCAGAAGGTTTCATGGTGGATCCTGAGCAGGTTTTGGCACCTCCTATTTGCATCAGAAAAACAGTCCCCAAAGGCACCTCCAATCACAAAAATGGACAGGAGAAGCAACAAGTGTTCCTCAGTCTTTGGCATAAAAGCACTCATAAAGGAGAAAGAAGAGCACCTCAATGCAGGTGGCAAGGACTGAGCATCTGCCAGCCCAGCCCCAGAGTCCCACAGTGCAGGTCCCCATGTTCCCACGACCCATCCTCCAGCATGTCCCATCCCCAGCTCCCCCACAACATCCATCCACAGCACCAGGAACATATTTCCCAGCTATCTCTAATCCGGAAGAACCTAAAGACTTTTGGCAGCTGCCAAAAGCATTTTCCCGGCTTCTACGTGAACATCTCCGTTCCAGGAGAGCCCGTAAACACCCGGCAGCGGTTTCAGCATCAGGGTAGACATGGGCTGGAAGATGCTCCTGCCAATTCAGCGGTGCTGTGCACGAACGCCTCCGAGGGGTCTGCTGCAAGCAGAACGCTGCCCAAATCCTGCTTATCAGATGGGATCTACCAATATCCCTGCTCACAGCGGTATGACTGCAGGGTTTTTTGTCAGCTGATGATATGAGGCTGAAATGAAGATAAATGAGAGCAAGGAAAAAAAAAAAAAAAAGAAAGAGAGAAATCCCTCATCAAAACACATTTGAACTCAGGATAAAAAGCAACTTGGTGACAAGGGTTGCTTTTTTTTTCCTACTCACCAAACTTTGGGAACTCAGATGTGGGTGGGAATATCACTTTAAGGATTTATAAAATGACACATGGCCTCACCTGTCAGCATGCCAAAATCTGAATGTCGGTTTTAATTACACCGAATATTTTACTTTCTTATGCAGAGGCATAATCAATTATCTTATTTAAAGGCATTACGATAATGTGTGTGTAAAATGGAGCCATTCCCTGTATTGCATTAGATTCTCTAATTATAGGAGAATGTTTGGAGCTAAAATGTCAGCCTGTCATCTGGCGGGTGTGTAATTCATGATCTGCATTCGCCGGCGCGGATGGAGCTGACAAAAATTGCTTCATTCTCTTTCACTGCTTTGGCCTCAAATTTGCCTGGTCTGGAGGTGACAAATCCTACCCCATCTCCCTTCCTGGAGCACAGCAGATCCATCCCATCCTGTCCTGAGTGGATGACACCAGGGGCAGCAGAGTGTTTTCTGTTGGTGGGTGTTTCTTGGTTAAACCTTGGCGTACCTAGAGATCGAGTGTGGGAATAGATATCAAGCTCTCGGACAGCATGGAGCTGTTAGGATGTGGTCATGGGCTCAGCAAACATCTTCCTCCGGGTCCTGCCCGAGGGGAGGAGACCCAGGCGTGAGCAGATCTGGAGGCAGAAGACAAAACCCACCAGGGACTATTCAAAACACCCTCATCTGAATTATGAACAATGAAAGCCCTCCAACTCTCAGTTATTAAAGCAGAGGGATTAGATAAAAATAGTGTGCTTGTTTCTCAGGAGCCTAGTCCTTTTTCTAAGAGTTACCCAAGTGAAAGCAGCCTGGATGGCTTCACTGCTGGTATTTTGCAGGACGGTTCATGATCACATCCATGTTGTTACTTTTACACGGGCAATTAGACAGAGCAGCTAGAGAAACACTTTTGATTTGGAGTGGGAGGAAAGAGGAATTTGGGGTTTTTTGAAGTCATGAAACTTTGTCAGTAAAGGAGAAACACTCGAGGGGGGTTGCACACACACCCCCACCCCCCCCAAACAAACAAGCAAACAAACACCAAAGCAAACAAAAAAAACCCCACCAGCAATCCTGAACCCCAGAGAGTGAGGGGCAGTGAGAAGCATCACCCTGGAGGTGACACCTTGGCAACACCATCACAAAGGGGATAGTCCCAGTGAGGAAAACACAGCAGGTGGCTTTGCCATTGACTAAAGAGACAAATCACACAGGGAAGTGCCATTTCTTTGTCCAGCTCTGGGTAATGCTGCTCCTTGGACAGTAACTACTCAGTCATTCTGAAAACAGACGCTGTAGGACCAGACACGTCACACCACGCAATGCCACCGGCTGCGAACAGTGCAGTCTCCTGGCCTGTCTCTGTGTCCCAGCCTTCAGATCAGGTCACCTTCATGATTTTCTGCAGTCACCTGGATCCTTGCAGCAGAGCAGAACCCAGGTCCTCCCCTGCGCTTTCCGCATCACCTCCCCAACCCTCCAGTTCCCCGCACCGCCTTCCCTGCACACGGGTATCCTAACTCAGGCATCCTCCCAAAGCTGCCAAGGATCCACACAATGCCATTAAGAGGCTTATTAAAAAGTGATGCTCCAATTTTACACCTATTAGCCAGCACAGCGCCCTTTGGCAGTGCGGGGGAACCTGCAAATGGAAGCCTGGGCTCCCAGCAGAACCCTAAGTGGCTGAGTTTAACTTTATGGCTCCAATTAGAGGAACACTAGAGCAGCACTGGCGCTGCGGATTTATTAATACTCATCCCATTTCCATCCCACTGCTGGCCAATGGTAGCAGCAGGCACAAGGGGGTGCCACTGCAATGCTCCATTCACCACAAGGGAAGGTTTTGGAGAGCTTCTAGGAAAGGGAAAAGAAATTGGGGAGCTTCTAGGAAAGGGAAGGTGTCAAACAAAAGGGTATCGGGGGAGCAGAAGCTGAACCCATCCCTGGCAGTTGCCTATAGTTTCCTATTTTAGGGGGATGTCACCAGCTGGTGGGCTGTTAAGGCAAAGCAGGGAAAAGTGTCTCTGGGTCTCACTTCTTGCCTCAGTTTGGATGAGCGGGGCAAGAGAGGGAGAGCAGCCACCTTCCTGTGCAATCTGGAGTTGTTTAAAAAGCCTGTTTGTTCCAGGAGGTTTATAGGCCGCCTTTGCCTAATAAAGTAAATTTTTTAGCATCTCACATCACCCTAATTACTTGTCACAGTAATGAGAGACAGCTCTCGCGTGCTGTGCTAGCTGGGCTGGCCAGGGGCAGGCACAGCCGGCAGGACACAGCGGGATGCACAAGTCTATGGGGAGGACAGAGATGTGGCATCTTGCAGTCCCACCCCTCAGCCCCAGCATTTGAGGTAATTTCCCTACGCACCTGCTGTTTCCCTTTTCCCCAGCATAGCCCCCCAATGCAATGGCTCAAACACTCCACAAAGGGCCACTCTTGCTTAGGTCACGTTGCCGGCGGGACCATCCTGGCAGCCCTTGGCTTTGTCAGCTGCAGGGATGAGAGCAGCATTTCGGCATCACGCTGCTGCTCCGGGACCACAAACATCCTCTCCCTGGGACGGGGGATGTCCCCAGCCCTGAGCCACTCATACCTGCTAAGGAGAGCCGCAGGACAGCAGAATCAAGCAGGTCCTATTCTGGCCCCTCTATCAGCACATCGTCCCCCATGCAAACATCCCATGGGGCTGCGGTCACCCCACCAGCTCCTACATGTCCCAAAGAGCAGCTGCTGCCCGCACCAGCAGTGCGGGCAGGGAAGATCCCACCTTGCCATCTCTCCCACCTTTCCCAGGCTGCCCAGGAAGGATTTAATCCCTGCAATTTTCTCCCCATCCCCACTGCTGGCTCATTATCCTGCTGTCATTCCCTTGCCGTGAACAACATCTAACAGCTCTTTTTCCCCCTTCTTCATTCAGACAAACAAACCAACCAACCATTCCAGGCCTTTGCAACCAGAGGAAAATTAGCAGCAGGTGAAAGCAGATTTTAATGAGACCAAACTGTTCCTAATGTAGCCCAGGAACAGCATTTCTTTTCCCTCCCTTTTGCTGTTCTGCGGTTTGAGTGAGTAAAAAGCAAATTAGCATGGGGAACACTTAAGCTTTTCCTGAGCAAAGTACAGGTCTAACAGAGAACTTGTCCCAGGTATCTGCGTCCCCACTTGCTCCCCGTGTGAACCCCCCTATCATCCATCCTCTGCCTGTCCTCCACAGGCAAATCCAGGCCCTATTTTTGTGTGACACGCTGCAAAGTGGGAATTTTTTGGTCCAAAACCCGAAAAACCTCATTCTAGTTCAACATGAAATGTTTAATTTCATTCTTGCATCACTTAACTTGTTTTTTCAAGTTAAGTGATAAAATAAAAAAAAATAAAATAAAATAAAATAAAATCAACAGCAAACCCCAAGATTTGGGAACAAATTGTCCCAAGTTTGGGTTCCAGAGGCTAATGAATTGCCTGCATGTGGTCACACATTCCCCAAGAAACACTACATCTTTGAACCAAATCAGGGTGTTTGATTCAAATTCATTAGTACCTTTTGTTCCTCCCACCACTATTTTCTCTATTTATTTACACAAAGAAAATCCCTCCCTCTTTCCATTCCCCAGCTCTCGCATATTAGAGGAACATTACGGGATATTTATAGCTCAGCTAAGCTTGCTAAATGCCTTCTTCTAGGAAAACAGTTCATCAAACTATTTTGACTTTTTGTTTAATCTCTCTTGCCCATCTGTTCCTGCTGCCGTTGCTGGAAGCCCCGAGTCCAGTCATGCAACGATGGGCACGGGTTCTTGGTTCAGTTTGGGGACATCACCTGGGTTTAGCGGGGACCAGCAGGTGTGAATCCCAGGCATGCTGCTGGCTTTGGGGACATCCCTTCAAAGTCTTTACACAGCAAAACGGCCTCAGTGCCATTGCACAGAAAAACACTTTTGCTGCCACTGCATACCTGCAGCTGGGCTGGACACAACGGGGAACTAAACCAGCACCCAGCTAAGCCAGGGCTAGCTAAGCTAAATGTCCCATCGCTGGGGCTTTGGGTGGCCATGGGGCAACCCAGATGGCAATAAAAGGGCTTGCAGAGAGGTTTGCCTTGCTCTGGGGGAAATCCCAGTCACTTGGAGCAGTTCTGGCTGAAGGAGAGATGATGCAGGAGGGGAGAGCAACTTTTAACTGGCTGCACCCATTTCCCATAGTCTGGGCAATGCAGAAATGGATCCCTCAGGGCACATACACCAATGTGTATTCCCACCCAGCTGGGAAGGAACATCCAGGCACAGGGCACTTTGCTGCACAGCTCCATGATCATTGAAAGTCTCATAAACTTGACAAACTGCAGAAAAGTCCTTATGCCCCCCACAGGCTTCCATAACATTTGCAAAGCAGGGAAGGGGAGAATCCCACAGTGACAGAAGAGGAACAGCCCAATGGAGGAAACCTCCACTTTTTTCCACCAGAGATTTGGATAATTTCAGGAAGGTGCCAGAAGTGCCAGGCAGGGTAGGTCCAAGGCCACATCTGTACCAGCACATCTGGCTGGTGCCCCTCAGAGCGAAAGTTTTGCTCGCTACCTGTAGACACAACCCTGAGGCATCTCCCTAATGCCCCCATATCCCCACCTACAACTGTGCAGCCAAAAGCTCCTCAGCTCCTCTTTCTCCTAATATATAGGAGGGAAACATCTGAGATCACTGCGGTTTTATTGTCAGATTTGGCAGCCTTTTCATATTTGCTTGGATTGAGATATAAATTGAATTTGGTTTTCTCCCGCTGACTCAGTTATTTGTTATAGGAATAAGCATGTGGTAATGGATTAGACAGGGGAAGAGATTTCTCTTTCAAGCACGAGGTGGGATTTGCCATGCCCTGTCCCATGTTTTCCTGGTGTGGCTTTGCATCACCGATGACTTTGCAAACTCCTTCCCCTCACCGTCCAACCACAGCTGGAGGTGGGATTTTTTTTCCATGGCAAACTTGTGCTTCTTTCCCCAGACTCTGCAATGTTTTATTGTGAAGGAAACTTAACCAACAGTGGAATAATTTTCTAAACTTGCTCCCTGCCCGTTTCCTTCCCCCACTCAGTCCTTGTCAGTGACTTTGTTTGGAACAGTGCAAAGCATTTCTGGGACTCCTCGCTGTGCCTGCAGTGATGTCCCTTCACCCTTCTACCTTCCATTTCTACAAACCAGAAGTAGTACATGATGCTCTCCACATCCCAGCCACATCCTTCCCACCTCCCTGCTCACAGCGGGAACACACTGCAGGGACTGTGGCTGGGAGGAGGGCAGCACACGTGGCATCAGCCCCTGGATCTGTTCACCAGCTCTGGCATTTCCACACTCCCCATCCCAGCATTGCATCTCCATCCACCCCTGAGCTTCCTCCAGTGCCCCCAGCCCACCCGGGGGCAAACAGAGACCCTCAAATCCCCAGGCACGCTGCAGGCAGCAGAGGCCAGCTCTGGCTCCCCAGCATCCCTCCTCCATCGCACCTGCAGGGAGTTTTCATGGAAAACCCACCGAACCCTCCCAATCCCGGCACTTGACAGGGCTGCGGGTTCGCAGCATCCCTGAAACCACAGCACACTCTGCAGGCACTCATACCGCAGCACCCACCCCAAACCCAACACTGAGTCCAGCCCCACAAGTGGCACCTCCCCAAGCCCCAGCCAACCAACGCACCCCTGTGGATGGCGGCACTGGGTTGCAGCAGAGTCTGTGCCCACTGCCCTTCCTGGGACCAAACAGAGGCCACATCTGCAGGCACTAATGGGCAAATAAAGGCATCAAACAGAGCCCATCACATCGGCCTCCCACCTGCCCCTGCAGCTCTACCTCCCCACTGCACCCCATTTGCAAACCACAGAGCTCTCTCTGCCTACAGCTCCCCCACAGGGCTTTGCCCCTTCCAATGCTCGTCCCAGCTGCAGGGCTCCAGTACAGCCCAGCAATGGCTCCACTAATTGTATCAGCATAAAAATGGTTTATAGCACTGCTGCTGCTCTGTGTCAGCTTTCCTAAATCACTTTGTGCATGGTCACCATCCCTCGCAAGTGCATCAGCCCCTTTCCTAACCCTTCACTGAGGTTAGAGGTGCTGGGAGATCCCTCCCAGCAGCAAACAGCATTAAAGGAAAGTTTGCAAGGGATGTCTGGCAGGGATGGGGCAGGCAGGAGGCACCAGAAGCAGCCTCCAGCAAGGAAACCTCCTCATCAGCTGAGGAGCACATAATCCCCTTCACACCCCTGGTGCTGGGGGTCACTAAAAGCATGTTCTGCAGGAGATCACACATGGGAGAAAAACAAACAAACAACACAGCAACCACAAAACAAAATCCCCAAGAAAAAATAAAGGAGAAGCTACACACCTCTGTCAAGATGAGGGGGAAAAAAAAATAGAACAGGCACAACCCATTATTCTCAATAATCCTTGTGAGTCCCTTCCAACTCATGACTTTCTACAAATCCACTTCCAACCCAGCTGCTTTCACCCAGGACTTTTTATACCCTTCCCAGCTCCCCTAGGACATACCCAGTATCCACTCCCAGCCCCCTAGAGCAAACACCCCTCCATTTAACAAGCCCACATCAAGCTGGATATAGAGCAGCTGACCCTCACACCAGACCTAAAAAACCCTCATATCAGTGGTTTCACCTGAAGAAACAATCTGGCCCCAGCTCTTTGGCATCTCCCTGTCTCAATGCCACACTCCCTGGTGCAGGGAAGGAGGCCAGAGCTTGCCAGAAAGCAGCAGCGCTTCTGAGCAGAGCCCTTGCAAAATCCCCATCCTTTCCCGCACGATGCGCAGCAGAAGCAGCCGCAACGCTCCCACCTCGGAGAAAAGGAGCCACGAGGCAGACGGAGCCTCTCGGCAATGAAGTGCTGTGGTAGAGGCTGCCAGGAGCTGGCCGCGATGCTCCTAAAAAGCATCCGGCAAACCTCAATAACGTGAATCTGCTGCCAAAGCCCCACGAGGTGGCAAAGCCCTTGGCTGTGGTTTCTACTGGGGAACCCATCTGATGGGGGCTGTCCCAAGGCTGGACTGTTCCCATGGATGGCTGCTGTGGGGTGTCCCTTGAACTCCCCTCCCTAAAATGTGCAGGTCATCCCTGGAGACCATAAGGATGATGAAAACTCTTGGGAGATGGGTGCTGGGGAAATCTGGCTCCAGCAAGTCCACATGCAGCCAAGGGGGATGTGTGGGATGCCAGCTCACTGCCTGCAGGGCTGGAGCCTCCAGAGATGCACGCATGGGGGACAAAATGTGCTGCTAAGTCTGAACTTGCTGTAAGTGATGGTGGGTCCCCTGGGCTGCTGCATCCTCCCTGCTGGGGATACACATCGTGTGGGGAGAGCGAGCTCAGCATCCCCTAGAGTCTGGCATCTTCAGGGCACTGCACCCAAAGTTGGTCCTGGGTGTGAAAAACAGAACAGATAATGCCGCACTTTTTGGTCCCTTAGGGACTTTGTTGCTAAAGCTGCCAGGCAGCAGCAGGGCTGCTCGGCTGGCCCTGTCCGCCACTGATGTCCAGCTGGGCTGAGCTGCCGTTCAGGCGCATGTGCCTCTCACAGGTATTTAAAAATAGAAATAATAACAACCTTCTTCCCTCTTTCCTGACTGGTTGGATAAATAGCTTAATTAGTTAATAAGGGGTTTAATTTGTTGTGTAGCTGTGTGAAGACTTGCAGAGGGTGAGCTGAGTCAATAAGTCAAAGCAATAAGACTTAGAGTAGGCTGGGGAGAGTGTCCCCACCGTGACCAGCCATATCCCATGGGGACACCTGGCTCTGCCTCCAGCCTCAGCAAGGACTCCCAGGCCAGGCCTGAGGAGCTTCTCTTGGTGGTGAAGAGATTGTGTCCCAGCAGAAAAGGTGGAGCAAATCAACATTTTGTGTTTCACCAAACAATTTCTACCTACTTGAGCAGGGCAGGTAGGTCTCAACCAAGATGCCCTGGTCTCAGACATGGGGTCTCCTCTTCCTTTTCGCCTTCCCCACACTGGGATGTGGGGTTCTCAACAGCCCCACAGCACTGGGGAAAGGCAGGGAGGTGACTAGAGGATGCCTCTTTATTCCTACACACTCAAACAAGGCGGCGACAAAGGTGCTGAGTCCTTAATACACATTTCAAAGGTTTTATCTCCAAGTGCACTGGGCTCGTACACCCAGGGAGACCTCCTGTACCCCTGTCCCAGCTGTAGCAGCAGCACCTGGTCTCTCAACACCCAGTCACTTTAGCCAGCTTGGCCAGTGAGCAACTGGCCAGGACACGCACTGTCACAGCAAACTCCTATGTGATCCAGAACAACCTGGCAATTAGCATTTATCGATAGCAACATTTAAAGAGGCATAAAATGGGTCTTTACATGGAGTCACTGTCATGCCACAGGAAAGGCTTCAGCACTCTTCATCCCTGAGAGTAGGGCAGGGGACGAGCACCCTGAGCCAGCATCCAGGATGCTCACCAGGTGTTCTCAGAGGTGTCCTTACATGCTGTTTTATGCTAAACCTTGTTAAGGGTGAGCTCTTAGAGGTGAGCAAGGTGGAAGAGAAAGACTGAGACCTGATCTAGCCTTTGGCATGGGCCGTTTCAGCTGGGCTGCTGATGGAGCTGGAGGAGCTGTTGGGGTCCACCAAGAACCACACTGGGAGATGCTGGAGGAGCCAAAGACTTCTCTGCAAGCCAAGGTAAAACCACGGCAAACGTGTCTGTCTTCCCACATGGCAGCTCTCCGTGTCCATTTAGGTGTGTTGTAGGTAATTCCCTGCTTGGTGTCTCGTCAGAGGTGGGGGAGGCACCATTTCAAGAAAAGACAAAAGGGCTCTTTCTTTATCAGCATTATCCTCAGGCAGCTCTCGAGAAAAATTCTGGGCAATTAGCGGAGTATAAGAAGATTTATAATTGAAATCTAGTTTGTAGCACTAAAGGCGGCTCCCTCGAAAGACACTTCTCAGAGACAAAAAAAGGAGAGAAGAATAGAAAGAGACAGAGGGGGAGAGGGAACTAGTTAAAGAGTTTTAAAATCTCACTGAAAACTCCATTTAGTTTAACATTGCATGATAGCTTTCATAATTCAGAACAAAGTGCAAAGCTCTTTAATGAGGCCATTAATGACCCTTTAATTTACTCCACCAGGGCTGAATTCATAAAATATTTATGTTCCATTTACAGAGGATTTTCCTGAGACTCTTCGGGGCAAGTCACCATCACAGAGCAGGTGGGATGAAACAAAGGGCTCTTTTCTTCTGTTCCCTCTCTTCTTCACTCTGGTGCTGATGTTCCACGTGTCTTAATTCTCCTGGAGAAGCTGCAAGGACCCTGGAGGGAGAAGAGCCATTTCTGACCCTTCTGCACGGTAAACAGATGCAGAGCACACACTTACATTTATGCCCTAGGAACAATGAAACTCTTTTTAAGATCTAGTTGGGACATTGACAGCCAGCCTTAAAAAGCTTGTTTTTTTAAAGATCCTAACAGCCCAGCTTGCTTGCCTAGTGTGAGAGCTCTCTAATATCAGATTTGCTCTTTGTAGCATGTGTCCCACCAGATCTCCAGGCTGGTCTCCCTCGCTTTGGGCAGTGATGGAGGAAAGGATGGAGAAGGCTCAGAGGATGCAGGTACACATGCTGGTGCTGAGGTGGCAGCTGAGATTTCCTCTTGGCATCTCAATATCTCCTGTTCCTGCAGCAGTAGGAAGCTCAGACTTGTCAAGGCACATGGGGAGCAGCATCCTGCAGTGAGACTGGGGCTGGTTCATCACTCCCATTCAGCATCCTGTGAAGGTCACACCTGAGCTGCAGGTGATGGTCCAGTCTGGTTGTCCCTTGACTCAAACTAAGGTGTCTCCCAAGGGTTTTTCCTCTGATACAGATCACAAACAGGGAGAGACACTCAGGAATGTGTAATACTTTGTATTGGCTGAACCACCATTAAAAACAAATCAACAAAAAACAACCAACCAGAAAACTCTTCCTAGTTTATTCATAGAATAGATTGGGTTGGAAGGGACCCTCAAACCTCATCTAGTCCAATCCCCCTGCAATGAGCAAGGACACCTTTAACAAGAACAGGTTGCTCAGAGCCCCGTCCAGCCTGACCTGGGATGTCTCCAGGGATGGTTCATCCACCACCTCTCTGGGCAACCTGGGGTAGTGTTTTACCACCCTAACAAAAAGTTTCTTCCTCACATCTAGCCTGAAAGACCAAAGACTTCACTCTTGTTTCATCAGAAAACACCAGTTTCTAGGCATCTTCAGAGAAAAAAGACCCATTAATCATTGCAAATGGGTTCACAGCATCTTAAGTTTGCTTTTACAAGCCTTCTCATCTGGTTTCTCAGCTTCAGGACTGTTTAAGCACTTCTGGTCTGCTTGTGTCCCTCTAAGGAGGGTTTCTTCCGCCAACATACACAACATTCCTGGCAAATACAGGAGGACAGAGGCGACAGCCCCCAAGAATCAGTCCCCCAAAAGCCTCTGCAGAGGCAGGGAAGAAGCTCTCAGGCTATCGGCAGAGGAGAACATGTCACCGCTCAGTGTTTCCAATATCTATAAATGACAGAAACCATCCATGCCAAAGGTCTGCAGAGCTGGGTCTCCCTGCAGCATGTGTCTGGTGACTGGGGACAGAGTCTCAGAGAGAGTTCTATTTTCCACACCACTTGCCCTCTCCCCCTCAAATTCAGGTTGGGTTGTCATTCTCATTTCCTTCTTCACCCCTGATTTTGCTGACGCAGGTTAGAAACCTGATGGACCATCAAGGTACTGACACCGCTTGCGTCTGTACAGTTCATGAGTCATCCTCCTCGTTTCACAGCTAACAGGACTGCTGACGCCGATGCCCTCAGAAAGGACACATCAGAGGAGCATCAAAACATTCGAAACCATGTCAGTGCTCAGCAGCAGAGGGCTATGTGCACACCGGTTTGTTATTGTAGGGTCTCCTGTTTGCAGCAGGTTCTACACACGGAGTTTGTGTTTGTAGGGTCATTTTTTACTCAAGGGGAAGGAACCAGAAAGGAAGATTGCTTGACCTACTGGGTTCATTCATGCAGAATTGCTTTGCAGCATAGGGTCAAGTTTGTCAGAACACTTACATCACAAAAAGAAACTGCAGCCAAAAGAAATTTTAAACATGGACAAGGAAAAAATAACACAAACCCCACAGATACACACTCCAGTGGAGAGAAAAAAAGAGACATCATTTTTCAAATATTCCAAGTGATTTTGGAATCCAACACTCAAAAGTGATCTAAGCGCTAAAACCACCAGGACCCTGAAAGGTTAAAAAGGGTAACCAGTCCCATTTCAAGCCCAAAGTGCCCGGTGTCAGCAACATAAATGGTGTTGCGGGACATCAGTGAATGAGGGGTGGGGAGGGAACCTGCAGCAAGAGGACAAGGTAAAATGGAAGCAGCTGCCCGAGGAACCAGCACAGCCTGCAGCAGGAAGGCTGCCCGCTCTGCCTGCCCTACAGGGATGCTCTGCATCCCAGTGGAGGAGTGGGATGCACCTCTCTGGATACATCTGGCCTTTGAGGACCACAGAGGCAGAAGCAGCCAAATTTCCTTGCTGAAATCACCCCCAAAGGAAGAGGCAGAAGATCTGAGAGTAGCGACACTAAGGGGAGCCCATGGACAGAGCTGGCTGTCCCTGGCACCGGAGTCATTCCTGGGACACTGTCTTGTGCAGTGATGGTTGATTGACAGAGAGAAGGGAAAGGAGCCAGGTCTGAGCGGCACAGGGACCTCCCGCTATCACACAGAGCTGCCTGCGGGTGGGGTGCTCCAGGGGTTCTCACTACCTTTGGCTCCAGCTGCAAACAGCTCTGGGCGGCTCCAGGAACAAGCTGACTTCGCTCGATTGTCATTTAATTTCCAGAAACATCGGCGCAGGGATCCTGTCCAAACCGGACCCTGGATTGTTTACTAAGCACAGGCTGCTATTTAGTTAGAAACACATGGGCTCTTATTATTACACTTCCCTGGGAAAATTAAAAGAAAAAAAAAAAGGTTTAAATTAAGGAGGAAAATATTTGGTAAAAATCATAACTTGCACTCACACATATAGGGGCTCTGATGTTTCACAACCACTCAATTCCCCACTCCTCCATCCTATTTTCCTGCTCAGCACATCTCTACAGACCATCTCCAGGGAAGCCTGCACCCGAGGGCTTTGCTTTGCTTAGGGTGCCCACACTGAGTCAAGATCAAGACTTGCAGCCTGTGAAGCACAGGCAGACTCTGGAAGCTGCTGAATTCTGCACCGATTTCTTAATGTTTCCAGGTAGCTCATACACCTCAGGGGCTCCAAGATCTGAGACCTCGCAGATACTGCCCTTGAGGGCATGCAGCCAGCAGACACATCGCCTTTATGAGGATCTTTTTGTACTTCAGCCAAGACTAGAAATGCAGTCTTGGCCACAGTGAAAGACCCCTGCACATACATCCACGAGTGACCCAAGGTCCTCTGAGCAGTCCAAGATCTCTCTCTGCTACTATAATAGAGCACACAGACAACTGAGGATCCTCATGCACCCACTTCCCTTCTCCTGCATTAAAACACCCAAGAGAGGGCAGCTGAAACAGTTAAAGCCTCACTTCAGTCACTTCGATGGGGGATCAAAATCCTCCGGGAGGTGAGCCAGTGCTCAAAAGGTGTCTGTCCTACTGGTGGTGTTGATGCTGCTTGAAAAATCAAAATTTCACAGCCAAACCATAAGCTACAAACAGGAGAGGCTCAGCAGGCCAGAGGGAAAGCCCTGTTTTCCTTAGTACAGCTGCTGGATCTTACAATCAAGACTATCCGATACACTGATGTCATGCTAGTAATGGTATAACTCGATATCAGCGTAATGGCACAATGGGTTTACAAAAGGAGCAGTATATGCAAAAATAAGCATTCATGCTTGCTAATCCCTCATAAGCCTGTAATCCTGATTCTTTCCTTTCCAAATAATAAGTGCCGATCTATTAAGACCCTATCACTAGCTGCATGCTAAATTCCCTTCTTCCTGTCTGAAACCTGCTGCGTTATCCTACACATCGTGGGGCTGGGCGAGACACCATCCCTGGCAGCCCCCTGTGATAACCACTGTGATGGTTTGTGCTGAAAATCCCACCCTGGGGGTTTGTCCCTCACCTGTACCAGAGGAAGAACATGGAAGCAGCCACTGCTTCACTACCAGTTCCTTTCTGGAGCATCTGAGGATGCCTTGTAGAGGGCATTTCTGCATCAAAATGAAACGTTTACTCACAGGCATGCACACAAGCAACGGCATGCAGAGTTTTTCACCCCATTTCTTGCTGGTTGTGCCCCAGCGCTGCCAAATCCCAATGTCCACCAGCATCCCCAGCCACAGACAGCTACTTCCAGGGAGTCTTGGTATCAAACACCATTTTATAACCATTTCCCAGCCACTGCATACATACAACCTGGAAATCACCCTTCCAGGAGTGACAAAGTAATAGTCACTAATTACACAATTAATTTATTCTTTGGCTCTAATTAAATAAATAAATAAATAATTTGTGTTACAAAGGAAAAGAGAAAAAAAATCTAAGGATTTGTTTAATTAAAACTACAATGTATTGAAAACCCAAGTAATTACGATGATACGGACAACGCTGCGATTGTATGCTTAGTAATTCACTACCTACAGAAATGACATTTTCCTGTCTTTAAAGCTATACATTTTTCTTTTTCTTTTTAAATCTTGCATGTGACTGTCTTCAGGGCACACAAATCATAGGAGAGAATTGTAGTGTGGTGCATCAGCTGCCAACCTGGCTCTATGTGCAATTCTTTACCTGCAGGCTGAGGGGCCACATCCTCACCTCTTGCATCCTGATCCTCACCGAGAAGCAGCCACAGACCTCTCTCCCCAGCCTCTCTCTGCCCCGAGAGATGAGCAAAAGCAGCAGTGGTGCAAACTGTGACTCCAGCCACGAAAAGCTACTGGGACAGAGCTGACAGGCAGAACAGCTACAGCTTCTGTAGAGGGAGTCGAGGAACAGACTGTTAGACCAGTGCTATATATATATTATGCTTATATGTTCTGATGTTAATCAATGTTATATATACATTTTAAGTATTCATGTATTCATAGCTATAAAGGCCTTTTCTCTGCTTGAGCTAAATTGTATAACTGTGACCTATTGTCCCAGAAGGCTTTTTATTCATGTTAAATGAGTGCTGATATTACAGTGCTCCTTGGTAGTAGGTGCAGAAGCGTTCTGGAGGAGACAGGAGAAGATGGATAGTCCTATCGAGGCTCAGCAAAGAAACCAAGAACATGAGAACCAAGCAGCTCTGCAGCACTGCTGGCTTCACATCTGAAAAATCAGCTCTGGGGTTGGCTCACTCCCAGGAGAAGGATGGGTGTCACCCCCCCTTGTCCCCTCCCCAGCGAGATGCTAACTGTACCCACAGAGAGGGGACACAAGTGCCCAACAGCACACCTCTCACACACTCAAATGTCCCCAATTCTGGTGGCTCCAGCTTCCCATGGTCACTGACAGCAATGCTTCACAAGTGCTCCATGTCAGATGTCCTCTTCCGCCCTGCCCTGCTCCTTGTGGATGTGTGCCTGATTGTGTTGTCCCCTCCAAACCAAGCAATTTGTCACTGGCTCCCTGGTACCCACAGGAGCCTCCAGCCCTGTCACAGAGCCCAGATGCACCCTGGCAGCTCCCAATTAGTATTCACGGGGAAGTACAACCTCCTTGGAAAAAGCTCTGCATCAGCATCCTGCAAGGAGCTCCTGTGCTCTCGTGCCTCCCTGCCCAGGCAGGAGATCACTGCAAATCATGTTAGTGAGATTGGCAGGTCCCCTGCTCGCATCTTCACCTTTATCTGAGGCCTGAGGACCCCTCTGGCTGCTCAATTTGAGTGTCATGGTCATACAGACACAAGCAGGGAGATGCTCCCAGCACATCTGCTTATTCCCAGTGCACACCAAGGAGAGCCCCCAGTTCCTCAGAGATGTGTTACCTCCTCGCTGTCTTGGGAAGAAGTCAGGAGAAAGCTGGCCTGGGTGCTGGTGCCAGGACACATGGTGGTGGCCATGGATGCTGGTGTCCCCTTGTCCCCTCAGTGGCTCTGACACTCCAGTCATTCCAACACAGTCAGGGTGAAAGCAGCAGTGTGCTGGATGCTGGCTGTTACACTGGTGCCAGATGGTGGATGAGATTAAAAGAATTTGATTTTCAAATAATCCATAAACCTGGCTGAGCTAATGTCATTTCATATGCATTATCTTGTAATCCCAGGGAAGAGAACGTTTCAGAGCAAAGAGCCTTATTCTCCCTCCCTGCAAAGACTCTAACAAGCTATAGATAATCCCCTTTTTGTTGGAAGGTGCTTACAGGGGACCTACAACACCCAGAGCATGGCATGGGGGCTGTGGTTCTGCAACTATGCCTGGCGGACAACCAGGCCCCAGCACTGCAGGGACTGTCCTGCCCTTAGTTTCATAGCAGGGAACAGCACATAGCAGGTCCCAAGGACACCTTGAACTCAGACCCCTGGCTGATAAAGGAGGGATTTTGCCACTCCTGCCCTCTAACAGTGCATGGGAGCCCATGCTGCCTCACTGGGGTAGCAGAGGGAGAGACAGCCCCTCTTCCTGTTAAACCCACTTTTGGGATAAACCCCCAAAGCCCAACCCAAGTAAATCAAGGGCTGGCTGTGTCACCCCAGGGAGAGGATCAGGCCCTCTCTGGTGACTGAACTTCACAGCCGGCGGCTGGTGACCGCACTCCCTCTCACAAGGTGAGGGACAGCATGCAGCCGAAACCTGGACACTGCTGGAAACACCTTCACTGCCCTCTCCCAATGCAACTGCTGCACAACCAGGCCATAAAAGTCATACTCAGGGATTCATCTTCATCCTCATGGACTTCTCGTCTTCTCTTTGCCTGTGTCAAACACCTGCAACCTCTTTTTTGCCTCTATCCCTACCCCATAGTGATGCACTCCCCCTGCATCTCCATCCTCCCTCGCCCCTGCACATCACCCCAGGCTGCCCTCAGCACCCACCTGCCACCCACCCTCCTTCCCCTGGTGCTGCTTGCCTGCTCCCTGCCCCTTTTCTCTGTCCTGCAGCCTCCTTTGAGGCTTTGGTTACTTGTCAAGCCTTCATGGAGCAAAGATGACTCTGTGCCAGTCACTGGGACCCTTCCAGGCACCAAGCTGGGGCATAATTTTTAAAAACTGGTGATATGTAGCCCATGCTCCGCGTTCCCACGCTGGAGCCTGTGAGAGTTGAAGCAGGAGGTGATTTTAAGGGGAAAGGAAAGCTCCATGGTTAGGATTTCCCGGTGACTGCCTGCCATCTAGTGCCTGGCACTGAGCTGTGTCACAGGCAGCAAGTGACATCTGCCTCCTTCCTTGGGGGAATTTAGCTCTTAAATTAGGGCCAGCAACATTTACTCATCGGGCTCCCAGCACTGGGGTGTTCCCTGTCATCCTCTTCACTCTTGGCCATGGCCAGGGAGAGGGTTTTGGAGTCAAACAGCTGAAATCCAGGTAGGACCTGCCAGGGAAAACAGCCCAGGAGCGAGGGGAGGTGATGTTGTGTGCCTATCTGGGTTGCAAATGTGACACTCATCTACAACAAGCTGACTAAATACAACACATCTCACTTCACCACGTGCTGTTACCTTCAAGGTCGTGTTATCATCATCAGCAGCTCCGATCAAAGCAGTGCACACAGGTATTGTGTGAAGAATGCCACAGACAGGCTAAAAATAGGGAGGCAAATGCAAGCGTGAAGGAAAGGGGCAAACAGTGAGGTTTGTCAGCTGTGCAGGAGACTGAAAACCTACAGAAAAACAGGAAACAAAGGAAAACAATCAAAAGACATCCACTTTGTGACTCAGATATTACAGCACTTGGAGACACTGCTAGAGTTTCCCACCCAGTTCAATTCATGGGCAACCATTTCAGCAGGAACACAATCTCCACAAGCCACTGGAAACCTTTGGGTCAGCACCAACAGCAGGTGATTTGGAACTCTTTACAAGGCGACTGGGGGGGCTGATGCTGTCCCTTCCCTTCAGTAGGGGTATATCTGTGCTTACTTTCAGGCTGCTCATCTGGCAGCTTCTTGTTTTCCTGAAACGGCTCTGGTACCTACCTACATAGAAAGGCAGGAGAGGGCACTCAAGACAGCTACAGCTCACCACACCTCTGTTTCCAGGCAGAGAAAATTAAGGGATATGAAATCTGGAAGAGTTTGGGATAGGGCAACATCTGTCCTGCTCACTGCCTCCAGCCCTGTAGAGGCTGATCATTTGGAAAAGGGGGGCAGGGCAGCAGCTCACACACACACAGGACCAGATTTACTGATTAGCACAGGGCTCCGATTTCCTCCAGTGCTTCCAGAAAAAGCAATAGGCGATATTAACAAAAGGATTACTCAGAATTCAAAAGTAAATGGGATTTGTGACCCATCATATTAACCAGGGAATGGGGAAAGCTCTACAGAGAGAGAACACTGTCGGCAGGTCACCAAACTAATTATTAAGAGCTCACAGATCACGAAGCTAGATATATACATCCATCAAGATAAATTTCTATTTGCCTGCGGAAGCAGGACACTGGCTGAGCCACCCTCCCAACTCAGTGTGCATTTTCTATGTGCCCATTAAACTTGGATTATATCTAGTTACTTTCCCCAATAACTCACTTCCCCCACAGGTTTAATGCCTGTGGAATAACATTTGGGAGGGTAAAGCCTGAAAGAAGAAATGTAATGGGCATAATTACTTTGATAGATGGGAGAGAGCAGAAAGCAGGCAGGCAGCAGGTGGTGGGAGCAGGCCAGCAGCTCACACACTCACCCCTGACACTGCTCACAGTCCTCCCAGCACCAGCACTGGCCCCTGCCCTGATGTCCCCATGTCCCCACGTTCCCTCTGCCCAGATGCTTGAGCGGCAGAGCAGCCCTTAGACACAAGATAATCTGCCTCCAACATCAGTTCTTACCTTAATCTCCAGCAGAGATCAGTTTAAACTGCAAATTGTTAGCTATAAAAATCTTTACCTAAACTTTTTCCTCGGTTAATTGTGAGATGGGATGTTCATGGTAGCACCCTGCCCCGCTTCTGGAGTAAGCGAGTCCTACAGACTTACAGACGCTGCATAAAGGCTTTACTGCCTTGCTTGAGTTTCGAAGAAGGTTCAGTTTAATGTTGCTCAATAATCCTTTATATTTCGATTGAGAAATGCCCCTGGGTCTCTGTGCATTGTCTGTGAAGTCCTGCCAAAGAATTTTATACCCCCCAAAATCCGTTAGGGAAAAGCAGCCTTGACAGCCAAGCTGCAACTAGAACTACCTGAAGGGGCTTCCTGCTGCCAGCATTTTGTACTTACCTCACAAATTCCTGGCTTTGCTTTTTTGAGGGCTTGGTGTTAAGGACAGGGTATTATCAACAAAGCTTCTGGAGCAATTTTACTCTGAGTTCAAGTTTCCCAGTAGCCTCCCCTTCTCTTATATTCGTTCTTACCTTCGCAGAGATTCACCCAAGTGCTGCCTTCTGCCTGCCCTACTCTGCACCCTTACAGGGTGCTGGTTGTGCCAAAACACAGGCATGATTTCACAAGAAAAGGGAGAAAAATGTGTCCTCAAAGCAGGAGGATGAGACCTAATCTACTCATATCACTGGTGATCTCAACCAGTTTTCCACACCATTTTCTTCTGGGTCTCTGGGCTGCCACAAGCAGATCTCCCCACACTGCTTGTCCCACAGGCTGCTGGGCACAGCACGAATGGGCAGCACTTGCAGATACCCCAGGCACTGCCAGAGAAACTCCCTCCAAAGATACAGACCCCTTCCAACACAAGCACGGGGGCTTGAACAGAACAAAAGCAATGTGACTGATGCTGCTGAAGATGCCTTATCCTCCAGGACAGGGTGTGAGGTCACAAGCTGCCCCAGCTGGGACTAACCACCTCCCACCCTTCGTGAGCCAGCCCACCCCATGCCTGGGCCAGGAGAGATGCCACAGGCTGCTCCCTGCACCCAAGCAGCTCTCCCTGCTCTAACAAGCTCAAATATGTATTTGGGAGCAACAGCATTGCTCCTCTACAGGTTCGCAGAAAGCAGCATAGCCCATGGCTTCAACCGCCTCTCCTAACTCTGCAGGTATTTACCTTCCAAATGTTGAAGCCTTTGGTTGCTCAGAGCCAGCCAGGAGGAGCAGCAAACAGCAGCTTCCTATTATGTGAAAAAGCATGCAGTTCTGAACAGTCCGCAGTGTATCACAAAACATATGAGCAGGGCTCTGCTGAGAAAGCAGCAATCACCAACACTCCCACAGACAGGGAAGGATATTGGGGAGGAAGGTATTTTGTGGGGGAAGTAGAGGAAAGCTGCATCGGTGACGGTGAAAAGTGGTTTTATTAGGACTTGTTACCTCTCCTTCGCTGGAGGGGAGTGCTAGCATCAATTTGTCACAACAAAAACAATCTCTCTCTTCTAACATGGTGGCTTAAGCGATGGCTTAGATGCTGGTGTTTTAGACTGCAATTGATCCTTCTATTTGTCTTTGCTCCTGGAGGCTTTCATTATAGCAAGAGTTGCCGGACTGCATCGTGCCATGAAAAGGTCATCCCAATTTGTCTCCTTCCTCCTTGGAGTTGGGGAAGGATCTGGCTTTTGGGTATCATGCTCATGAATGGAAGCATCCTGTGCTGAAAACAGCTTTGAGGAGCAGTCTCCGCAGCCTGACTGCTCTCCAGCCCCAAGGTAACACTCAGACGCTGGCCCCGGCAGCCACAGCACTGATCTTGTGTCAGACATTAGATGAACCCCACGTTGCTGCTCTCAAAGCCAGAAGTCATAGGTCCTTTCCAAAACACCCCTCTCCAGTACATGCTTCCCAGCAGAGCTCTTCAATTGACCTGACCATGCCTTGCACTGAAGAGCCACAGCAAACTCGGTGCCTTCTCAAGTATTTGCTGCAGCTCCAGGTTCTAGTAGAGAGATCTTGTGTGAGGAGACCTTTGCCAAGGTGAGAAAAACCTTCCAGGCCTTGGGTTCAAACAACCTCCAGACTCCCTCAACACCCAGGCAATCAATCATGCAGTTCTCCATCCCATTTGCAGGGGGAGTTTTTTATTTCATGCTCAACACCAGTGAAATGCTCCCCCTGCTTTGTGCTGGACCACAGCAGGCACAGCACAGCTGCAGTAGCTCTCCCAGCCATGATTCCACAGGTTTCATCTGTTCCAGGAGAAAAGCGCTCCCAGAAAAGGTTTTCAGGCTTTGTGCTGTCCTTTCAATAGTTACCAGTCAAATATATCCCACCAACCTGCTTGATCAGACTTCTGCAACTCTGCGAGGAGTACGGGTACACATTTGCACTGAATGGAAAGAGCCTGCAGTCACCAAGTTCTCAAAAGGCAATAACAGCCTTTGTGATCTACTGCAGGACCTCTGGGAGCAGAGAGATGAGAAGATACAAACCATCCCCTCTGCTACACGATATCCTTCTGCCTTTCCTTTCACTGAGGCTGGAGAAGGCAGGGAACAGGCCACACAGAAGAACTGAGCAAAAGCACTCAAGTTGCAGGATCTGGGATTGTTTAAAGTAACTGGTTGAGGGTTTTTAAATAAAATAAACTGCAGAGGAGAAAGAAAAAAAAAAAAAAAGATAGCTTTTCCTATGCAGGCTGTGAGCAGGAATTTGTGGTTTAGGTGATGAGAAAACAACAATTTCAGCTTCTAGAAAAACAAGCTTCTCACATACCTGCTACTTAACAAGAACAAAGGCCTGAGCCTAAGGAAAAGAATTAAAAAAATTAAAAGGAGGCTGTTGATTCTGACCTTTCCATCACTGCAGGGAGCTGCACCTCTCTCAGCACAGACAATGCCCAAAGACTCGTACCTTGAACAAGCCAGAGAATAAGAACTGCCTGGGTTTGAAGATCAGCAAGATTCCAGTACAGCCTTTTTTTCTCTTTTGTGCTGCTTGTTTTGAGAACAAATAAGCACCAATTAAACAGCATTTTATATGCTTCGGAAATTTTTTTCCAGCAACACACAACATGTCTTTGGTATGGAAAATGCGGTAAAGACCTTGGCACAGGGTATGCCCTAAGCCTGTGCTGAGCTGAGCCTAAGCAGTTGGTGGGGCAAAGCCTGAGAGGAAGGAGTTGCCTCTCCCCTCTGCAGGACCTTTGAGTGCTGGAGAAGGCACCAGTCTCCCCTTCAGCAGCGCTGATCTCAGACAGCAGCCAAAAAACATGCATTTTTCAGTCATGTATTCTGTTCCACATTAATTTCCTCTTTGCCAGTGCTCTCTGTTGCAGACACAGCCTCCCTGGCAGGCCTGTGAGGGTGCTGCAAGAAACCAAGTTTTGTTTTGTTGGTAATTTATGGCAAGCCCACAGCTCCCAAACTGCCCAGCATTAGAAAATAGAAGGCTGCTGTGCTACCCCTACACCCCAACGGCTTGTGGAGTGATTAAGGATTGCTTTAATTTGAGGCTTGCAGCTCAACAACTCCCAAAGGATTGATAAAATAGATATACCAATCTCCAGTTCCACCTCTGGAGGCTGAAATCTCTCTCAATGATTAACGACAGCTATTTCCTCCCTCTCTCCTTGCCACTGAAGAGGGTGATTCTCTGCAAGGTCCAGCCAGCACTGGCCTCACACTCTGACTATCAAACAGCAACATTTACAACCAGAAAAAAAAAAACTCCAAGAAACAGGACTGGTTCCAGAGTGGTGAAAGAAGCCCAGAATCGATCTTCTAATAAAGAAATTCGGGTAATAAGATCAGGCTACCTGCAACAGAACCAGCTGCACTGGGACCCTAATGCACTGGGAATGGGAGCCCAGGATCCCCAAAACCACCTCCAAGGCTGCTCCCAGGAGGCAGCAACACCACAGCAGCTTCCCCCGCCAGGAAAAAAGAGCCTAGCAGCCCAGAGAGCTGCTGCTCAAGTGCTCCCCTCCTTCAGTGGCTGCTGCTATAACCTGAGGCTCAAGGGGAGGGCAGCGCAGGTGGGAAAGCAGAACTCATATAAAGAGCGAGCTGCTGCCTGTTCCTCATGCGTCTGTGTCTTACACATATCACAGACTCTAGGCCAGAGACAGCTCTAATACAGATTAAACGTAAATAAACTGTGAATATCCCAGCTTCCAGCTCCCCAGAAACCCACCTTTCCCAGCCTTGTATCCAGAAGGTTCTGTTCCCACAGACACACAGATAACTCTCCAGTGCTGCTCTCATCATAGAGCAGGTGCCAGAGACAAGGATCAGCCACTGCTTAGAAGAAACCAGTTGAGCTCTAGACTACAGCAGGAGTCTGGTGAGGAGAGCAAGGCTCCAAGTGCCCACAGCCCCAGGGAATTGCACACTTGGGAGAGGAAAAGATCACAACATGCATTTCCAGAACAGGTGGAGGAGGATTCAACAAGAGCAAAGAACTCCCTGAGGAGAGCTTCACTTCCTAGTATAAGTTTTAATATTTATTACAAGCCTGGTGAAGAGAACTGGAAAATAAGGCAAAGGCAAATTATCCTCCAGAGCCCAAGTGAACATCTCATACACACAGACCACGCAAAGCAGCAGCTCTGCTCCTCCCTGGAGTCACGTCCCACATCTTCCCCAGCTGCTGGAGCACAGCCTATCGCCTATAAGTCCAGAAGGAATCCATTGACTTTTTTCAGGTATTCTGGCTTCAAGTAATCTCCCAGCTCATCCTTTGTGACCCACAGGTAGTCTTTTTTCAGCTCTGCCTGGGACAAATCGCTGCTTTGGAGGAAGGCTTTGAAGAAGAATACTTTGGCTCCCAAGTTATCCTCAGTCCTGATGGCCTTGGGGAATTTATACTTGTAAATCCCAGACGGTGCATTCCCCAGGATTTTGGCTTGAACGTGATCTCCTGCAAGACCCCAGCAATGCAAGAGAAAGAAAACAGAAAACAAGATGTAAGAACACAGAGCAACAGCAACTGCTCTCTTGTAGTAACAGAAAGGACAGCATAAGTCACTTCTTCTATCTGGTTCAGACCAACTGTTCCTTCTTAGCAGAAATAATGGCAATTATAAGCATTTTCTCATGAAATAAAACCAACTTGTCCTCGAGTCCAGCAAGTGGAGTGAGAGAGTTTTACCAACTCACATAGAAAAGCAATGACGTGCGGGTTTGCCATCACCCATCTGCCACAAAAGCTGCTACAGGGTGATAAGCGGGAAGGAGAAGCCATACACCTGGAGCGAGCTGAGACTGTCTGAAGGGGTGTCTGGTGATGTTCCAACATCAGACCCCCAGACCTGGCACCACAGCTGCTGGCAGCCAGAGACCCCAACTCACCCCCTGCCAGCTCAATTGGCCCCCATGTGCTGCAGTTGCTCTGTGAAAGTGCACAGTCACAGAACAAATTACCCAGTGTCATAGCTCTTGCCAGAGAGCCCACCTTGCTGTGCTCCATTTCTCTGCAAAAAAGACCACTGGGACAAAAAAGGAGGGAGGCCCAGGCAAACAGCAAACTACACACCCAAAAACGTAGCCATGGCTCTCTCGGCTGTGCTTCGCAGTGTCTCTCCAGGCTGCCATTCTGCTTGAGGCAGGAGCCACAACTCCTGATTACCAATTTTCTGTTTGACCAGGAGCATCAGGTTACTGTCCAGCCTTCTGTTCAACGATGTTCGATTGTTGTTTTTATCAGCATCTGCCAAAAACCAGCACATGATGGAAACAAAGCTTCCAGGCAGTACTGGTCTGATCCCCATGATTCATCACCCCTCTCCATCTCACATCCTTCCAGCAGTAGCACACAAACATGGATACACAGAACAAAACGGAAATGCTCTCAGTTGCTCTGGAAGCCAATGCAAGATTCAACTGGAAACCACTGTTTCATTTCCAGGAAGAATTTATAGCAAGCTTCCTGGATCTCCAGCTTGACAAAAATCAACAAGAGCACCAGGCAGAGCTTGGGAACCAAGCAGCCAAACATTCTTCTTGTCTGGAAACAACATCTATTTTTCTCATTTTGCTCTGGTAAGGTTGAATATGCACATCATTGCAGCATGGAAACACTCGTTCTCTGGGCAGACAGTTAATTCATTGTATGCTAAAAGTGCTGCCACAGAGTAAAGACCCTCTTTAAAACAAACAACAAAAAAAAGACTTAGCAAATGCCTCCCCCTACTGAACTGCCTTCAGCTGTGTCTGCAGACAAACAGGGGTGTTCCCGCCCACCACAAACTTCACCCCCTACCTGTTATCCGTGGAGCAGCTTTGAATCGCAGTAACTTCTGTTCCCACTTATCCTCAAGGTCTTGAGCCATGATAACTGTTTTGCCAGTTGTTTCATCATCATACAGGCTTTCCTTCCTCTTCCTGAGCTGCTCCTCCTCCTCCAGCTTGCGGATTTCATGATCTGAATATTGGCTTTTCTCTAGCTCAATCTAAAAGGGCAATGCAGAGAACTGGTCAGGCACCAGCAATACAGGTTGGACTTGGCAAGCAGAATTAAATTATTTCTACCTCAGTGAATGGAAGATGATGAGAATTTCCCCCAAACTTGAGCAGGACTTCCCCACCTGCACCACGAGCCTCTATCAGGGACAACTGCAGTGCTGAGGAAGACTAAGGGAATGCTACTAAGACCCTCAATACCTGGTGCAGGCCAATACCAAAAAGTTGGCAAAAAGACTGCTTAACAGTGCTTTGAAAGTGTTAAAAAGCCGGCACTTCTATTGCAGCGTGTTGGATGCTCCGAGGATTTTTCCTCTAATGAAATATGTGCATGCCTCACACTTCTTAGTATTTATTACACATACCAATTGCATATTCACTTGTTTCTACCACTTATTTCATGCATTCAATGTAGACTATTTCCACAATCACACCATTTGTCATAAAGTCCTTTTTTGGTATTCAAGGCTCTTCATCCGAGGTCTCTAGTGGCCCCCGCTGGTTTCGCAGCCTGGTGCCCCCTTGGATTACAAGTGTCCTCTCTTTCACCTGATTTCTTGAGCTTGCACGTTGTCATTTTGTGCTACTACATGGCAAATGTCACATAGATCTTTCTTCATCTAGTGGAACATCCTGTTTGCAAACCAAGCTTCGCAACTTCTCTGGTGTCTACATAGCTGTTGTTTCTCCACGAGATTCCTGTTACATTAGGCCTAGTCGTGTTTTTAAGGCTTCTGTTCCTCTTATCAAGGCAGCAAACCATACACGCAGCACCCAGCACTGCTCCATGGCGGGGAGAGACACCACCCCAAGCCACCAACTCCCCCCGGCCTGTCACCCCGGGGCCGCTCTCCCCCCAGGCCTGAGGCGGCTATTTTCCCACCAGCAACCCCACAGAGCCCCCTTCTACCTGCCCCATGAGGGCCGCCATCTCTTCCTCCTCCTTCTCCAGGGGCTGTGTGATGCGGGGCAGCCGCAGCAGGCACATGGCCCCGAACAGCCGCCAGGGCCGAGGCGCAGCAGCCGTACAAACCCACCGGCCCCGTCCCACCACTCGCTGCACGGCCGCCGCCATGACGTCCCGGCGCGGCCCACAATGCACCGCGCTGCCGTGAGTCCTCCTCGCTCCCGTCGTGCCTTGCAGCGGCAGCCGCCATGAGCGCGGTCGCCTGGCAACGGCTCGGAGCGGCCTGGGGGTGAGCGGCGGGGACGGGCCCCGGCGGGTGGGGGGGACGGGGGGTTCGGGACGGGCCCCGGCGGGTGGGGGGGACGGGGGGTTCGGGCCGGACCCCGCTCGCTCCGGGTTGACCGCTTCCAGCCCCGCCGTGGGGGCCGCCACGGGAGCTCCCGCCGGGCCCGATCCCCCCCCACCCCGGGTAGGCCCCGGTGTCCTGACGCCGTTTCTTCCCTGCAGGGCCCGAATCGCCGGCCTGTGCCGGGGCCTCCGCACCAGCCCCCGGAGCCTGCAGGACTTGGCGGGGGCGGCGAAGGAGGCGGAGAATCGGAGCGCGACCGACCTGAGGTGAGGCGGGCGGGGGAGCTCCGCCATGTGCCTCTTGCTGCGAGGTTTTATCGCCTTTGGTGGTTTTTCAGCCAAGGGAGCAAAAACAAGTGACTTGACTCAATCACAAACGCAGCTTGTGTCTTTCAGAGGCTCGATCCCGTCTTTCTTTCCCAAAATGCAGTAAAACACTGCAAAATTTAAAGAGCAACTGCCTGATCGCTGTTTTTTTGCTCCGCAGCCCTTTAATCCTGCAGAGGAACTCCATGAGATGGGACGGAAAGGTCTATGAAGAGATCCCAATAGCTCACATCAAAGCTACGTACAACAAGTAAGCAAATGAGCTGCTCCGTTCCTGCTCTCATGCAAAATGAAAGCTCATACCCAGGCTCTGGCCAGTCTGTGTTTTGATCAAAAAGATCAAAGAAAAAGAGCCAGAGGAGTGGTGTTCATGACTGGGAAGATAATAATACTGAGTTCAAACTTGAGTGCTGTTCAGGAAGCATAACTGCCCTTATAGCGTTGTTAATAGCAATAAGATTGTTATTACACATTTTGACTAGGGTCTGATATTAATAATTAGAGGTTGGAGGCTTTAATGGCAGGTTAACCGAGCTCTAGCACTACTGCTGTACAGCTTTTAAAATAATTATCATATTCTCCATGAGAGAGTGTTGTGTTTCATTAGTGATCCCTAGTGTGATATTTTACTGTTTCTTAAAGCTCTTTCAAGTTCTAGAAGTGTTTTATGCAGGTTATTTTTTAATAACTGAAAGAGCTGTTAGGCTCACAGTAAGAGGTGGGTCTGGAAGGGCAGAGGAATACGTGGATAAAGTACACCTTACCCAGAAAGGTTTTGCCACCTCACCCAGATTCTCTAGAGTGACCCAGAGGGTCACTGCTGCGAAGTCTCTGCAGCTGGTTCATGTAAGGGGGATACCTCAAAAGAGAGTGCAGAGTTGAAGTGTTTTGGAGAAGAAAATTGGGAGTTCCATGGTAAGCCATGCCAGTAAACTGAGCAAAAAGAAACAAGAATAAAGCTCTGTTCTACCTTGCTTCTTTCTTTTGCCCCCTCTTTCTGTAGCACTCACATCCAAGTGGTCAGCTTTGACAACCGGCCCTTAGCCCGTACGTCCTGTGGCACAGAAGGCTTCCAGAATGCCAAGAAGGGAACTGCCATTGCGGCACAGACCGCAGCCATGGCGGCAGCAGCGGTGAGCCCACGCTTGTTATTCGCACCTTCCCCCTGCCTGGGTACACAGCTCATAGGCAGCACTGTAGAGCTCTGCACCTCAGTGCTCGAGCAATAATCTGCTGTTTGCTGACAGTTTCCCTACCTTCCTCTGACACGGCATGCATCTTCACACAGGCAAAGTGTGTTCCAAACAGCAGCTGGAAATGCCCAGAGGGTGAACTCAGCTGTGCAGGTTGTGACTGGGAAATGTAACTTGTAGCCTGTCTTTTCTAGCTCCAGTTTGCACAGCTTCTTTTTTCTAAGCGAACATCTCTCAGCCACTTTTGGAAATGTAGCCCCTGAATCAGCAGCAGTTCAATTTTTGCACTGTGGGGGATTGAGAAACCACTGTAATTACTGGCTGAATGTTTTATATTTGCTCTCCTCCATAGGAGAGCTGAGCTGCTGCCAGCAGCTCCAGTCAGAGAAGGTGATGTCCTTGCACTTGTAGTTTGCAGCTGCATACAGTTTACTGTAATTGTTCCTAAAAACCCATGTGGGTGTCCAGGTGGCAGGAGAAGATGAGGCTGGCTGTGTCATGGGCCTCATTACAGCAGAATGAGGCAAAGTTAAAGTGAAAATCCTCATCCTAAATTATGCAAAACTCTCTCCAGCCTTTCATGTCAGAGGTGTTTTTGGTGCCTCTGCTGGCCAACAGCTTATTGTGGTTGACTCAGAGGAATATAGGAATATCTCCACTATTAATTTATGCTCATTGGAGCCTCACAATAGCTGCATAGCTGTGCTTGGCCAGATTTATTCTATCACCGTTCAAGTTAGTAGATTAATTGCACCAGAACACTGAGAGACCCAGAGGAGCTCCATCCACTTGATGGCAGCACTACTTTGCTTTACAGCAGGTGGTTTTCATTTTCAATTTGCAAGCCCCTAGAATTTTTTGCACAGAAGGCCCAGACACCTGCACAGCAAATACAAATCTCACCTGCTTTTCTCATTTACCCTCTAGAAGGAATCAACTGATCACAGGAGAGAAGTCGCTGCGTCACAGAAGGGAAAACAGCCTTGAGTTAGTCCTTGTTAGTCCTTGCCAGTTCAGTCACATAACTGTGGATATGTCATTTGCTCCCATGGCTTTAGGTCACAGATGGTTTGATTGTAATCCTTGCTCTGTATACAGAGTTGACAGCACAGAAGCTCTCTTGAATCTGCCATGGCTGTATCCAGGCCTCCTTTACTCCTACAGTCTATGTGCAATAATACACATATTTGTCTTCTGTATCCATTTCTACCTACCTGTACACTAACCAGTTGTTCTTTTTGCAGAAAGCACGTGGGAAGGGTGTATTACATGTACGAGTCATGGTGAAAGGACTGGGGCCAGGACGCAGAGTAGGTGTCCAAAATTTCTTTCAGTATTTTTCTCTCTCAGGCATCATCCAGGTTTTTTAAATTCAGGTTGGTCTCATGACTATACCTATTAACTTGTTTTTTCTGAAAGTGATGTAAAGAATTGATCACTCAAGTACCTAGTAATGAAATTTTAGAATAATTAGGATTTTAGAGTAATTTCAGTTTGGAGGCAGAAAAAAAGCTGTATCTCGGACTTTCAACTAAAGTAGGAAAATTAATGAGAACTCTGAAAGGTCTGTACCAGACAGGTTTAAACTGTGTTTTCTGATATAGATTACTTATTTTAAAGATAATTACAAAGTAGAACCATTAGAACAAATAGATGATTAGACGAGGGACCAAACTATTTTCCTCTGAGCTTTTCCCCTTCTCTGCTGTTCAATGTGTTGATAACAGCCTCTCATCTGCTGTCTTCTTCCAGGCTGCCATCAAGGGTTTGACTATGGGAGGTCTAGAGGTCATCTCCATCACTGACAACACCCCGGTTCCACACAACGGCTGCCGCCCACGGAAAGCCAGGCGAATGTGAGAGAAGAGTGAAAGACGCTGCATTCAACAGCAGTTCATGCAACCAGGACTGGGTTGAATGTTCCTCCTGTGACAGATTCTGGAATCCATCTTCCCTGGAAATGCTTCCTGAGGGAAGACTGAAGAGGAAACACCATCCTGAGCCTTAAAAGCCCAGGGGGTAGAAGCAGGAATACATGTACTCCCTTAGTGAGATGCCTCTTGTGTACAAAATTTGCTGATTAAAATGTTGGTCTTTTGACAGCCATTTCCTGCTGTGTTCCCTGAAGTATTTTGCCTCTCGACTGCTCCCTTCCTCTAACCACTGTATGTGGCCCTTTATCTAGCCCTTGATGCTATTATTGCCCTTGTTATGTGGAAAAGCAGCTTGGGGTCTGTAGAGAACAGTAGTAAACAACTACGTAAGGTCACATAATTTTCCTTCCCTCTTTCTCTGCACACATTTGGGAACAAGTTGTGGGGTAACTTCCCCTTCCTCCCAGCTTGCAGAGCTCCATGTGCCGTGCAAGAGGCAACACTCCCTCTCCAGCATGGAGCACCACAGCCTGGATTTGTTACAGGCAAAGACCCGTTGCCGTGCTTTGTCTCACCCAAGCTGTAGCCAGCCTGCCAGCACTCCTAGCAAATAAAAAATGCCAGTCCTGAGGGGCTGCTATCTTGATGGGCTTGATGCTTGTCATCTCTTTAGTCCCGCCTTGTGCACCACTAACGGCATTTTTTGAGGTCCTGGGTAAAACAAGCAGGGGGTTAGTAGGCCTGAGGAACAATGAAATGCTGCCAAGGAGATTTAAAATGCTCAAGTTTTGAACTGTATCTCTGTACATCGACAGGCAGCATGAGCTTGTCATGGCTCTCTGATGCATTATTGCTGTTCTGGCTCCATACAGAGAGAATTTCTGCCAAGCAAATATGTCTGAGGCTCTCTGGAGCATTAACCAGGGAAAACAACAGCAGTAAGTGACCACAGGAGCGATGCCCTGGCTGGCAAAGGCACAGTGCCCGGGAAAGGGCAGCTCCTGGAAATCCGCGATGCCAGAGAAGCGCCGGCCATATACAGCGTATGCTGGGCAAATATTTCACCAGTAAACAGAATGAATTTTGGTGCAACCAGCAGTTCTATCACAAACCCAGAATCTTCCTTTCTATTATTTCTCTTTCTGTCGTTCCTACCTTAGTTTCTTAAATTGCATAATTATTCTCTTCCTCTTCAGAGAAAGGGTACCATGGCAACAAAGCAGTGAACCTCCTTCATGGGGCTGAATGGTACACGGCAGGTTTTGAAAGAAATCAGTCTGCTTATAAGAGCCTGTTGAGTTGCATTTGACAGAAGAGAACAAAACAAGATGCAGATGAATCCCCTACCTTACTCCGTCTGAATTTGACTACAGGGTAGGTTATCTTAAGGGGAAGTTCCTTGAGCTGTCACAGATTTGACAGCAAGGAAGAGAGGATCTTCCATAGGTGTTTGACACACTAAAAGAGCTTCCCCCTCACTCCAGAAATAGGGCTGAGCTTCTAGTAACGTCATATTCCTCTTTTTAAGAAGATACCAGGCCAGATATTGACTGCAAAGATTATCTCTCTGAGAATGCAGGCAGATAGTGGTGTGTCAACACCGATGTGCCTCACAGCAAGTCTGGACCGGTTTCTGTGCTGAGCATAGTGACCAGCCCTGAGAGAGGAGGAGCAGCAGTCTGCACTGGCAGGCTTGTCAGCGATGTAGTGTCTAACACACCGAGAAAAACCAAACACTGCCATTCTCTGCCACAAGCTGCTTGTCACATCAATGCAGCAGAAGTGCCCACGTCAGATAAAGACGATAGAACAAACAGAAAAATAAGATTGGGAAGAGATCTGTGGTCCTTCCAAAATTCAGGGAAGAGTAGGTGGATGACTTGGGAGTCAGAGAGCAATGAGAAGTAATCTTTGTCTCATCCAGGCTTAGAATCAAGGCTGTGCCCTTTGTAAAGGCCACTCTTCAGTGCTCTCAGTTGCTGAGCATCTGTGAACATTTTATGAAGTCTACCAATGCACTGCCACTGCTCACACAGTTGGCAGTTTTATTTCCCTGTCTGCCCTGCCTAGTCCTGGTACCTAGCCCTACTTCTTCCTCCAGCTAATGTTTAAACAGCACTTTCTGGCCTGGACAGAAGAGGCTGATGCTATTTTCCATGGTTCAGTGGCTGGTTCTGTACAATATAATGCAATATCTGTCTCCCAAACCCCCAGCTCTGCATACCCTCCCTGAGCTTTCCAGCATTGTGCTTCAGTTGTGCAGAAGTCACTTTCCACCCACCTTCTCCCTGATGGAGCACCCCAAAGCCACATCTTACCTAAACGCTCAGGCTGAGCTGTTTATTCTGCAGCTGATCCCAGGGCTCCAGGGCAGCCGGCAGCACAGCAGGAGAGCACAGCTGCACAAACCAAGATCTCCCACCTTGTGCAAGGATTCGGTTGCTCCTTCCTGCACATGCTGTATGGTAAAAGAAGTCTTAAAACTCTGTTGTTGTTCATTTTGCAGGAAATTAACAGACACCAATAGCACTTAATGATTTCCTTACCCCTCAGATGAAACTATTAATTAAGGGCCTGATTTCTAGTCAGCCACTGGTGTTCACCAGCTCTAATTGCTTTTCTTGGTGCCTGGGTGGAAGGAATACTGTTTTCTGCTGGCTCACATTCCTCCTGAGCAGCAATTACTTCACATTAGCACCCTCATTAGGGTTACATCCACTCCCTCTGGGCTTCCCCATTGCTTTGGGACATTTTTCTCTCCACTCTCTCTTAACTTTTGATTCCCTGCTCTCAAAGAAGCCTTTTTCCATGAAACAAGCTCAGAAACTGCTTCTGATCACAGCACTTCATCCTGGTTCAACCCTGGCCTTTCTGGGGTTTTGCTCTCCACTTCAAAATACAACCTGGACCATTCTCCACCATATAGGGGGTGAAACGCAAACCAGTGTTCTGACTGACAGATAAAATGCTGTCTGAGGTCTGTTTACCCCTTAATGAGTGCCGTACCACCTTTGGGAGTTAGTCTAACTCAGTTACCCTTCCCCTCTACAGGGATGGCACCTGGTGGCTTGGAAAAATAGCCCCAGCCTTCTCCCTAATAGTATATTATTCTGCAAAGAGGAATTATTTCCCTATCCTCAACAACAAGGACTTTCTACCTAGAGCTGCAGCTTTATCTGCTGAATTGCTGATTTACTACGTCTTATGTGAGCATCTCAGTGACAGGAGTCAGGCAGACAATTTTGATCCCTTTGAGAGATTCAATTAAACCATTAATTAGGTGATGTCAGTGTCCTTTAACAGCTGACTGTATACACAAGCAAGGAGAAGGGGACAGACCCTGCAGTGCTAATAAGCTGTAGCAGCAGGGGTGGCTCACCACCGCCCAGCTGCAGCTGTTAGGGAACATCTGCACAGGCTATGCTGGTTTTCCCTCTGCTGCAGGAATACCTGGCTGAGGATGTGCACAAAGCGAGTCGGTGAGTAGGTGTTTATAACTCTAAAGCACCCCTCGGGAGCCTTTCAGAAGTAACAGTTCAAGCTGGGTTATGTTTTTGCTCTCCGACTTTTGGCAGATAATCGTGGTGCTGCTTTCGTACCTGGTGTCCCTATCTGGCCCCTCTTCCCCTCCCAGCTGGCCCTCCAACCTCAGCCCATGACCTCTCAAACGAACAAAAGAGAGATCAAGGACCCTCAGATTGTTTTTGTACTTTTCCAATGTTCTCCTCTGCCCTCAAGAGGCATTAATGGGTACTCCAGGGCAGTGGGAACTGCTCAGAGGTTTTGCTAATGAACTGCTTAATAGCATCCAAGCTCCCATGCTGATGGTGAAGTGGGGCTGCAGGGTCCTCTTGGGGACATGCAGAGGGGAGCCAAGCCTCCATGCTATTCCCTGTTTTTTGGAAACCATTTGCGCTTTCCGAGCTCCCCCTGCTCTAGTGTCACTTAGCAGGGTCCTTTCCTTTCTCTGGGTTCATAATTCTCTTCCTCTGCGCACATCTACTGAAAGTCGGAGGCTTCAAACAGATCCAGGACCTGGACTCGAACCTCTCAACAGCTACAGAGCTGCAGCAGCTGCTCCTCGGCATAGCTGCTCCCAGGAGCAGTGTCACAGCTTGTTTTTCTAGAGGAAGGAGGTGGAGAGGTGGGTGCAAGGGGCTGAATGCTCACTGGGAATAAGTGCAACAAAAGGGTGGGTCAGGAAAGAGAGAACACAGAGGATAAAATCCAGGAAAATACAACATTAAAACTCACCTTTTCTAAGGCTAAAACCCATCTGTCCAAGAGCCAGCACAGATTAGAAGGATGCAGGGGAGGGCTCTCCCGCAGCAGCTGTGCTTCAGGACCAGGCTGGATGCACTCCCTTTGCTGTTCTCCCAGTCAGACCTCCCCAGCAGCAGCACAGGGTGGCCTTGCTCAGGAGCCCTCCTGCCAGCATGACCAAACACTCTTTGGGCCTTTCACTTCAACCTTTTGAAGAAGGCACAAAGACTATCCCAAAGCTGTATTTAGAAACTGCTCCAAAGCCTCTCCAAGTGGCAACAACAGTCCTCAAAACCTTCCTTCCCCTTCCGAACTGGCTCCAAAATCCCTCCTCTGTGCTTCACCACTTAACGATTCATTTTGCAAAGCCAAACTCTAAGCTGGAGCAGCTGGGGTTGATGTCCACCGTGCCTCCCAGTTACATTGCTAGACTACGGCTTTTGGCCCTTTCTCGCTCTGCTTGCTCCTTTGTGCAGGAACAGGCAAGGCTTCCTACCACATGAAGGACTCCAGGTAACAAACACAACCTGAGGCCCCAGACAGAAGAAAGACACATATTTCATCGTCCAGCTACTCATCTCCAGCTCCTTCAGCAGGTCCCAAGATGAAGTGGTGAAGTGTGACCCTCATCTCTTCATACACCAGCCTGCAGGCAAACAACTTCCTCTCCTAATTACCCACCATGGCTAGATGCTGCCTTTCATTTTGCTCCTGCTGAATCCACAGAAATAAGTTACCCATTCCTGAGCTGCCAGGGTGGAACTGAGGAAGGAATGCAAATGACTTTAGACCTGCCAGTCCTCTGGGCTTTTCTGTAATGCCAACAGCCGGGAAGCAGCCTGCTCTAGTGCTGGGAGATGCTCCAAAACGATCTGCCCTCGGACATGGTTGTAAAACCAGTCCTGTTTACCAAAATCCCTACAGGAGAAGCAGATCAGCTGGCTGGGGAGACCCCCTGATCCTGCAGGCAAGAGCGGTAGCATTGTCACCAAAGGGCCACTGTAAAACTGGGACTAACCCTGCTGGGTCTCAGCCACACGGCAGAGCTGCTCCCTCCAGCCCTTCTCAGAGCCAGTGGGTCAGCACCGACATCTGCTTCAAATGCAGCTCCTCTCTGGGTAAGATGGTGAGGGCAGAGCCATTGTCTGGGGGTACAAGGGGCAGGAGGCAGGATGAGGAGAGATTAACTCCAGACTTTGCTGCCTGAAGCCAGACGGGCTGCACTGCACAATGGCACTGTCAACACGATGTTTGTCTGCCCTGCGTTACAAGAGATCTTGTTTGGCTGCCAACTGCCCCGTTTCCCTTACAAAGGGGGATTTTACCAGCATTAGAGACTCACCAG
Organism: Patagioenas fasciata; assembly: GCF_037038585.1. Taxonomy (NCBI): domain Eukaryota; kingdom Metazoa; phylum Chordata; class Aves; order Columbiformes; family Columbidae; genus Patagioenas; species Patagioenas fasciata. The sequence goes on from NC_092531.1 coordinate 21,033,993, forward strand.
TCAGGGCTGAATCAGACGTAGCTACGCTGCTGCAGGTATCAGCACAACTAATTGGGACCTTACCCTGACCTCAAGACCAGCCCCAGAAAAATAGGGAAGCAGCAGCAATGAAAACCGTCCTTCACAGCTGGAGATACGAGGGTGCACACTGGTTCTGTGATGGGGGCAATGCCAGTGTTTTGGGAGGGGTGTCCCACTGTGGGGATGGTGCCGACACTGGAACATCCCACAGGACATCGGTTCATCCCAACAGCATGGGCTAGGGCTACCCACTGGCTGCTGCAGGGGTGCCCCTGCCCCTCACCTCTCCAAACTCACCGTTTGAACCATTTTCCCCTCAAATTGGTTGCTGGGTCCAGCAAGGCCGTTTCCATGCGGACGGCTGTCTCTCCCTGTTGCCATGGCGACAGCGCTGGGTGCCATCAGGCTGAGGACCGTATCATCTGGTGCTCACCAAGGGCAGCAGGTACATCTAATCCAGCATCGCTCCATTTTACGCCTTTGTGGAGCACCAAGGACCTATCAAATGACCAGCTCAGTGGCAGCAAGCAGGTGCTCGGAGGGATGCGGCACTGCCTGCTGCTCTTATTTACACGCTAAAATCACGTCAAACAGTGGCTGGATGGCTCTGGCAGGGCTTCCCTGCCACCTGCCTGCCTCTCACCACTCCCAGCCCCCTCGCACAGCCGGTCCCACACATTCCCTGGCCCCAGCACCCCCAGGGCTGGGCTGTCCCCTCTGGCAGGACTGAGGCCTGGGGCTGAATGCGCTGCCAGCACATCCTCACCAGCCCCATCCAAGATAATCAGAAGCTGCTGCCCAGTTTATCAGCACAGAAATGGAGACAGCGTACTGGGCCACCCAGCTCTCCCTTGTACTGCTCTGCCTCCCTACCTGGGGCTGTCACAAAGCACCTGGATGGAGGAAGGACACGGGAAGATGAGAACACAAACATGTTCAAGAGCAGCTTTCAGAGAAGGATGGTGTGCTGCCAAGAGCAGGGGCTCAGGGAGTCCTTTGGGCAAAGCCAGGGCTGCTTCGGATCACACCTAGCATGTTGCAAGCTACTGGGGAGAAAGAAAGAGGAAGACAGCCATGGAGAGTAAAAATAGTGTGTTCCTGGCTTTTAAAAAAGCTGAATTCAAACTAGTTCTGTCACCCACAGAAAATAAACTTCTCCAAAGGCTCCAGTTCATACCTGGACAAAACAAAATTCAGAAAGTGCTGGGGCCTTAGTAGTGTTACCCACAACTTTCCACTGCCTTGTTGCAGTTTCTATTGGATTTTCTTCCACAGAGGCCAAGCGCTGTGCAGTTCTTTCTCAGGGAAAGCTCCCCTGAAAGGCACCTGTGGTTCCCCCTCCCCAGCCAGCCAAGGGTCCTGGGTGCCCACGAAGCACCTCCGTGCCCCACTCCTCTAAAACTGCCCTCGAATTTTCAGGTGCCTTTGGTATCCTTGCAAATCCGAGAACAGACAGTAATCACCCCATTAGCAAACTGCAACAGCTAGAAGGTGCCCTAGGAAAGGATTTGACATCTGGGAGGGAAGAAACAAAGAGACATGGTAAAAAAACTACCTCTGCACAAATGCAGCAAAGCCTGTGGGTTCCTCCAGCACCCTCCACCCTTTGTTAACTGAGCAAGATACCCCGATGCTGCAGCACAGCTCCGAGCGGTTGAGACTAGGGGCACTCTGCCCCTTTTCAGCTCTCCTCATATATACAACCACAGCAGTCGCCCACAAATTACTGATTTCCAGATTCCTAGTCTAAAACCGGTGCAGTATTTTTATGTCAAAACATCAGAAAAAGAATGTGCAATTCAGGGTTTTTCCCACACGGGTGTTTTTCTGAGAACTCATTTCCTTACGCAGTAAGTACAGCTCTTCCCCAAGAGAAACAAAGGCAAATCAGACGGCAGGCAAGGGCTCTCGCAGGGGACGCTGCTCCTGACGAGCAGTTAGTCTGGTGGGCAGGTACTGCCAGGCTCTTACTGCTACAATGACAGACTTCGCACAGCTCAGCCCACGTCCCCCGCAGCCCTAGAGCAAGGACAAAAAAACCCAAAAAATAAAAAATAAAAGTCCTTTTACCATTCCCTCCTCCTGAGGAGTATTTGGCCAGAAAAGCTTTTACAACCCCATAACAAGACAGGGAGGCACAAGGATTCAGGCACATCAACAATCTGGACTCTGAAACTTGGAAAGCAAGACGAAAGCAAACTCACAAAATCCAGTTGCGTTGCTTGCCCCCAGGAACATCTATTTGCTCTGCAGCATGCACCTCTCCGATAAAGGCTCAAAGAAGGACAAAAGCTGTCAGGAGCACGTGTCCCATGTGCCATCCGGCCTCTACCATTTCTTTGCCCACAGCCCTGAGAGGTCCTGCAGGAAAAGCTGGCGGAAAAGCGGCACCACAGAGGACACAAATAAGGACAAAGAGCCTTCTTAAAGCATCGGAAATCTGATTCTCCAGCTGGGTCAAAAGGACCAAGGGAAGCATAATAGACATCAGCACCTGAGCGAAAGGGAGGTTCTGTAAATACAGCGAGAACATCAGGGAACTAAATCAGAGCCAGCCGCTCAGAGCTGGAAGGTTAATGGAAAGGAGTCTTTAGCAGGGACATGCCATTAATGGATACATGGGTTTGATTCTAACAAGACTTCTATGGCTTGCTGCCTAATGCAGTTTATAAGAAATACTGCAAGTGTTCTGCTTTTACTACTCTTTAAATAAAAGAAAAGGAAAGGCAGCACAAGAAGTAACAAAAGATGGGATTCTGCTGCCAGTCAACCATGGTTTCCAAGTCAAGCATCTCCTCATCACTTAGTGACTCTGTGAAAAGCCACAGGCTCAAGAGCTTTCTGGTACACTCAAGGTCTCCAAAGGAATGTATCAGAGAACTGCACGCATGAAAACAGAGGAAAGGTTCAAAGAAAAGTGGCTTTTCTGGTCAAGACGCAAATACTTGGAGGAACTAACACAAACAGCGGTGCTGCTGCTGGGTTGTTACCAAGCAGCAGTGGATTACGAGATCTCAGACTTTGGGAAGGTCCCATCCGCATGTTCTCAGCCACAATGCTCTGCAAAGCTGCATCGCTGCTGGGAGAAGCACTCAGTAGAAAATCCAAGTGCTTCAGCCCAAGCTAAAAGCAGTGGGCAGGTGATGGCTGTTCTCCACCAAAGTGCACGTGGCTTTCATCTCTTGATCGTGGACAATCAGCAGAAAATGGCCACATGGTTAGACAAACATTATAAATGGAATAGAGGAACAGCCTCTGAATACAAGTTGGGCTAGTAATAATATATAAAGGGGAAAATGTAACTGAAGGCCAAGAATTCCTCGCCCAGCATTAGTTCACGTAGACAAGAATTTGAGAAATTTGCAGTAACTAGAGAAATGCCTCAGGCGGGAACATCCTAGAGGACACTGGTGCTCCAAATGGCAGGAAGAGGCAGCAGCTCACACACGGTATTGTCTGCGTAGTCCAAGGCACACCCTGCCGTCTCTTCTCAGAAAAGGGATTCCCACCCGAACCACTAAGGTATTTGGAAGAAAAAGACAATAAATCAGGCTTTTAAAGCAAATTCAATTTATTCCACTTTTATCTTGTGTTGCTAACAAATCTTCATCCAAGTCTAAGAAAAATACCAGGTAGAAAATATCTCCCCTTTCCTCCCACCCTCCCCACCACACACACACTTTTTGTTTCTTAAATAAAAGAATCAAAATTTCAAGCATGAGAGACTTTTCTTTCAATACATTTCTGTAATAAAACTAATTCTGTTGTAGATATAAAATGCATCAGCCAAGACCAGAGGATCTGCTATGGTACTCCAAGGCAATTAGTACCCGGAATGATCAATCAGTTTGTCTGCAAACATAATAAGAAAATACTTAGCACTTATCCTGCACTTTTTATCCATGAATCTCAAAGTGTTTTACAAAAGCTGAAAATATGTTTTTGGCCTCATTTACAGAGAAGAAAACACCAGCTGGAACAGGAAGAGATTTGCCCCCAGTCACAGAACAATTTAATAGCAGAGCTAAGAACAGATCTCTGGTCTCTCAGCCCCAAGCCCAACAATTCGTGCCACATTCTGCTTCACACAGGATTGCAAAAAGCAAAATCCCTCATTGCAGAAATGCTACATGGTTTATATTTTTTCCATCAGAAAAAAAAAAAAAATCTAAATAGAGATCTGACAGCTATTTTAGTAAGGACTGACCTCCCAGGCTGCGATGCCAAGGAGTAAACCCAGTCTTGGATGGAGCTGCTGAGAGCTTTGGAAAAGCAAAAACATCTCATACTGGAAGTGTGAACAAATGTGAGAGCAGTGCAGAAGGAGACAAATCCATGATCTACAATGTGCAAATGATTCTCCACTTGGAGGTTTAACTGAATGTTTGAGGAACGGATCACAGGATAAAAACCTAAAACCTTGACAAATAGTGTTATTAGACGGAGAAGAACCTGGAGCTAAAGCACGCATTGCCTGACACTCCTCTATTAGCAGTCGTCTGACCTGACGTCGCTTCTGACAGAGCTGAGAAACTAACGGTGCAAACACCAGGAAAGGAGCAGTGAAATACACCTTACGCTGGAAATGTGTTTAGCAAGGCCAGGAGAGGAGAGATGAGACAGAGAGTAAATGCAGATGCAAGGACCCCAGGGCACCCTCCATTAAGCTACACAGTTATTTTCCTATGCATTACCATGCAAAATGAACGCATGGCTTCAATACTGCTCTTCACAGGCGTGTGGCCACAACACATCACCCGGAGCTCATTTTGGTCCAACAAGACACCCACAGGGTCCTATAAAGTAGAGGGTCTCCCATGTATAAGCACCACTTTTCTAATGCCCCTCTGTACCTCCCATGGGAAAGGGACGACAGCAGGTTCCAGCTTCCAACGGAGCAGGCCATGATGCTGGGATGGCCACACCACCTGGCGGCACAGCCCTAAACCAGCCTGCATGCAGAAAAACCCAAAATGTGGCCTACAACCAAAAACTCCATGTTTTAAGTGAGAAGGGCCAGCATCCTCATCAGTCCACAGTGGCACGTAATATCACACCCGACAAAATACCGGCAGCACAAACACCGCAGTGGTCCAGGCAGCATCGCCACACCAGCCAGCTGTGCTGATGCCCAGAACAGCAAATCTGGTTCTCACAGAGAACAGCACATCGAACAAGCAACCTAAGTCAATAAGCCCACCTTGTAACTGCAAACCTGCAGCAATGCACATTAGTTCAGGTCTCCTGACCCCTTTCCAGGGAAACCCAAATGTTATTAATACTCCAACACACAGGAGGGTGCCAGCAGCTGGGTCTCCCTTCCTCTCAGCAGCAGAACCTGCAGATGGTTGTGAGGAATCAACCCCACGCTGCAGGAAAGTCCTTCTGATGTGAGCAAGGAGCTGCTGTTGGTCCCCTCACCCTTCCCAGCCACCCATCCTCCTTCTGTACCCACCTCCTTGTGCGCTAGTGACACAGGCAGCTGCCCTGGCTGTCTGGTTTTAACACATCACCTTTCACAGATACTAAGGCACAAAGATTAAGTGACTTGCATATGAGTCAGGAACACACCTCATGTCTCTCAATTGCAGTGATTTCTCATCCCCCCCCCCCCTTATTTTTTTCCCTGACCTCTTGCATATTAAAATCACACAAGTAGATTGTGTGGATGAGAAAAGGATTTCATTTCCAGAGTAATACTCAAGATACAAACAGGTATTTTCAAGCCCTCCCCATGGTTTCCTATCCACTCCCTCTACAATAGGCTGTTTGTCTCAACAAGGTAGAAAAGCACCAGTGCAAAAGGGAGCACTCCACAAATGTGTTGCAAAGCTCCATCTTTGCCATCCTAATCATAGAACAGTTTGGATCTTCACCCAGATCAGGTTGCTCAGAGCCTTGTCCAACCTGGCCTGGAATGTTTCCAGGGATTGGGCATCCAGCACCTCTCTGAGCAACCTGTACCAGTGTTTCACCACCCTCATTGCAAAAATTTCTTCCTCATGTCTAGTCTGAACCTAGCTCTTCAAGTTTAAAACCATCACGCCTTGTTCTATCACAACAGACCCTGCTAAAAAGTCTGTCCCCATCTTTCTTATAGGCCCCTTTTAAGTGCTGAAAGACTGCAATAAGGTCTCCCCAGAGACTTCTCTCCCCAGGCCTTGCTGAACCTCACGAGGTTCACATGGGCCCACTTCTCAAACTTGTCCAGGATGGGATCCCATCCCTCAGGCCTGTCAGCTGCACTACTCAGCTTGGTGTTATCCACAAACTTGCTGAGAGTGCACTTGATCCCATGGTCTATCAATGCTGAAGATACTAAACAGTGCTGACCCCAATAGGGACCCCTGAGGGACACTGCTCACCACTCACCTCCATCTGGACATGGAGCCATTGACCACTACCCTCTGGATGTGACCATCCAGCCAATTCCTCATCGACCCAACAGCCCACCCATCAAATCCATATCTCTCCAATTCACAGAGAAGGATGTTGTGGGGGACAGCATCAAAGGCTTTACAGAGGTCCAGACAGCTGACATCTGTAGCCCACCCTTTGCCCACTGATGTAGTCACTCTGTTATGGAAGGCCACTAGGTTGGTCAGGCAGGCCTTGCTCTTGGTGAAGTCATGCTGGCTGTCTCAAATCACCTCCCTGTCCTCCATGTGCCTTAGCATAGCTGGTAGGAGGATCTGTTCCATGAACTTCCCAGACAGAGAGGTGAGGTTGACCCACAACAGGAGAGAAAAGAGACACATCTCTGGGAAACCAGGAAAGGAGCTTCAGTTATACTTTGTTCATCAACAGGAGTAGGGAATGACAGCAGCACTTAATGCAGCAGGACCTCCACAGTACAAACAGGGTCAGAAGAAACATTCACAGTCCTAACTTGACCAGATCAGCTTTCCACAGCTGAGGGGCCTGTGAGATGGCAGCTGGTAGGAGCTCCCAGGTCAGGTTTCTTGACATGAGTGATGGTTTGGTTTCCTAGAAGGTGCAAGTGTCTGGCTTTGGTGCATGTGGAGCAGAGGCCCAGACTCAAGGACAGTGGTCACCCCAGCTACGTGTCACACTACGTGCAGCTGTGCCTCATGTGGAAGTTAACCACGTACTCTGCGTTAGTGCGCTGCACCGAGATGGCAAAGGGCTCGAAGGGGTGGAAGGTGAACGCAACCAGGCGTCGCACTGTGTGATTGATGGGTCTCCCCAGGAGTCCTGCCTGGATCTCAAACTTCAGGAGGCCAGAATCACGAGCGTAAAATCTGAAAGGAAAAGAAAGTCAATTATGGCTGTTCCTGACTATTGACTTTGCCATCTGGGCTCTTCACAGACAGAGACAAGTGCCTTGCTCAATCTCTGGTACTCTGTCAGGGGCAGGAGGTCCTCAGCTGGGTGTCTGGTTCTTGGCTAAGCAGGAAAATCCCTCCCAGGGCAGCTCATTTTCCACTGTCTAGAAAAGACTGACTTCATTTTAGTATCATCAGTGAGAGAACTCTGCCTGTCATTTTGGTGGATGTAGCTGACTTCACAATAAGGATAAAGTACTGTGCAGACCCCACTTGTGCTCCCCTTGATCCCTAAGGCAGATGTACCTACAGAACTGAGCTCGCTTCCCTTAGCAATGGTCTCACTCCGGGTGTAAGGCCACCCCTGTCCTCTCCTACCAGGTAGGCTTTATGCTGCTGCGTTTGTGCCTCCCTATATCCCTATTCGGTCAAGGAAGGTGAATAGCTGGATCCAATTCTGCACAAGGGCATCAAGTTGTACTTCACAGTTCAAGCAAGGCTTTCCATCAAAAAAGCATTAACAAGATAGGCTGGGTGGGAAGGACCTGGTGGATAGCATTCAACAATCACCGCAAGAGCAGAGGTCAAGGAAAACTTCGTGTCCTGCTGTCACCCACAAGCCTGCCTGTGGGTCAAGCTCATTTGTGTCTCCAAACAGGTGAGCTCTGGAACATACACAGCTTCAGCACAATGCAAACACTGCCGAGGGGATGAGGCAAACTGCTGAAGAGATAGGTGAGTCTAGAAAATTCTTTGCTTCTTTAACCTTCTCTGTGTACCCGACACAAGCCCAGGTAACACCACTACCCTGTGCTGCTGCAGGAGCAGGGGACTGTGCAATGACACCACGTTCCCCAAGGCTTTGGTGGAGGTTTTGGGATGTGGTACCTTCAGGAAGCAGCTGGCCTCTAACTCCAGTCTTTGCTCTGCAGTTGTCTCAGCTCCTTAGACCATTCTGTCTGTTCTTTCTACTTTTGGGCACAGAATTGCCATTTTGTCTCCCAGTTGTTTCCTTTTACACCATCACTTAGTACATGTGGCTATTTTGCATTTTCCTCTGGTTTTAACTCAGAGAATGCTTTTAATATCAGAGCCCATTTCCCCCCTGCCAGCAATACGATGCACTCAGCTCTCAGCCTGGAAGAACGGGTGATGACAGATACAGGCAATGCTGTTTCAGGAGCAGACATACTCCACATTTTAACAACACAGCCTATTGAGAATCTCATGTTCTTCCTGGAGGGCCACTCTTCTCTCCCATCCTCTGAATCAAAGTGCCAGCCAGCCCTGCCTGAAAATTGCACACAAGAATCCAGCAAGAGAGTCACAATCTTGGTATTTGGCTTTTCAAAAAGCCCTTGCCCTCCTACACAAGGCTGGGTATGCAGAGGGTCACTCTTTAAATAAAGCACAGTCCCCCATCTGCTCCTCGCCCTTCCCAATTCACAATAATTTACTACTCCAGATGAAGCTCCCTGTAATCTCAAAGATGTGCTCAGTTTGGTATTTTTAAATCTATTTTTAAAAGTGCTCTGCAATCAGAGGCCATTTCCATGGGCTCTCACTCTGCAGATAAATTAGGCACTGCAATACAAAATTGTATGTCAACAGAAACAGCAAGACCAGTCTTTTCAAACTGTATGAAAATGGAAGATTTATCTGCAGACCAATTTTTTGGTTAAATGGCTCCTTATTAACCATCTAGATGGATTTTAGAGACCCCCTACTATAGGTAAGGCTGTATTAGTGCCTCTTCCTCACAAGTGCCATCATTTCACCCAGTGAGTGCCTCTTCAAGCCTCCTGAAAAGATACTGGAAGATGGCAGTGATGAGGAACCTAAAATCCTTCCCTCCTGAGAGCAAACAACTGCTGGTCTCTCAAGCAGCCAGAGAGCTGAACCCTCTGGGATGCAGAAAGGCACTAAGGGTTAAAAGGACACAGCGCCCAAGGCCACACCGGACCCATGTGCAGAAGGTACAGAGTCCTTCATATCTCATACATGGTGCCATGAAACTGCAGAGATTATAACACCTTTTGTTGCTGAGGGGTTTTGTACTCCAGCCAATTATAGGATGTATATTACACATCCTGTGGCCCCTCATTTCCAAGTCCTCAAACCACAACAGGCAGCAGCATTATTTTATTAATCCCTTTGTTTTGCATGTGAGAAAAACAGCAGCACCACTGCAGCCACTGAATGGTTAAGGTTAGTGCCTCATCTTCTGCTTACTCTCCAAAAAAACAGGAGCCCCACTGCTCTGAGACCCTATTCATGTCCTAATTGACTCTACACAGCTTTAAGCTTTAAAAGCTCTGGCTCTGAAATGCCGGTTTGCTCAAGGGAGGGAAGGAAGGTGGCACTTTGCTTTGTTTACTACAAAGAGGTAACTGCAGCAAATGACTGCGGTTTTGCTCCCTTTTGTCCGCGGGAGCCACTGGCAGGTTGGCGCTGGCAGACAACTGCCACCCCGCAAGTTTTCCCAACGTCAAGCATGACAAGGGGGAAAGGGCAGGCTTTTCTCTGCAGATAACATGGGAGCTGGAGATCAAACCAAATCATACAGGCAGAAAAACCAATTAAATATATGTAATTTGGGAATTGAGAGCAGAGGTTCCCTGACACCTGAGTCAGGGCCAGGGGAGACAGGAAACCATTTTTTGAGAATGCATTGATGAAAATAAAGTTGGGAAACTGGCCAGAATGGTCTCTCTAGGCTGCCTGAGCACCCAAGATGTGTGCAGTTACTAAACAAAGCATTGAAGTATCTCTTTGTTTTCAGAGCACTAGTTTGATTTTGCAGTACTGTAAGTGGAAAGACTATTCTGTCTGCGGATCTCTTGAACCTTTCAGGCCACAGATGTTGGATTTTTAAACACTAGTACTTGCAGCCATGGATGCAGCCAACAAAAAGAAATAACCAGTCCTGGTGTTTCTGCAATAAGTATTGCAAATCTCGTTATTCCCAAACTTGGGCTTATTCTTTCTGCATTGAAGCATTGAGCATTGAAGACTCAGGCAGAAGAGGCATAGAACAGCCCTTACACCTGGTTAAAACTCCTACTACAGAAGCAAATTTCCTACAGACCAAAGAAAGAACAGGGGTATGAAGAGTACAACCCTCAGGGTGAGAACTGTAAACAAGGAGTCTGAAAATAGCTAAATCAATACCAGAATAACACCTAACCCAGCTGCTATTTTATTCACAGGACAAACCAGATCATCCTTGCCAGCTAAGCCCACGTGCTCAGAAGGGATCTTTCCAGCAGAGCAAAACAGGCCTCCAGAATCACATCACTCTGCGGCCAGAACACAAAGGCAAGACTGCAAGAAGAGAAGGAGGAACAAGAGCATTCATACGGAAAAAGCTCTGACTTTTCTCAGGGCAGTTCAGCAAGAAGACCTAAAGAGCTGTGAAGGGCCCTCCCACACACACAAAAGAGAAAAGTTATCACAAGAAGAGAGGCCAAGCTTTGTGGGACTGTTGAAATAAACCCACTGGTGAAAGGATGTCATAAGAGAAAGGCCTTAATCTACTCCCTTTTCCATACATGATGCCACACAGCAGGTTTAGAGTTACTCTTGCACTGTTTTCCTCACTACAGCTTCTTGTTCTGTTCCATACCTTATCGGGTGATCACCGCAGGTCTTGGGCCGCTCCATGACAGACACCCACTTGTCATCGTAGCTGAAAAGGGAGAGGTCGAGGTAGGGGCTGCCACTGTACGACTGGGCGCTGATGGGGAGCTGGCCCAGCAGCCTCCGCACAGCCTCCGTATGCCCTCCGTACTTGGCATTCACAATAGTGTCTTTGAACCTGCAGCGAACGAAAACCAGATTATACTCACAAAGGCCACAGGTGAACAGCACATCCTAAACAAATTAAGCAGGAGAACTGATAGGGAAAGAAAAGTAGCACCAGCATAAGAACTAAAACAGCTCATTTCCAAAAATGTATCACAGTGATTCAAGCATCAACCAGTTCTGGTGACCTTTTTATCATCCCTCATCATTACTGTTTCTGCTCTGAAAGTGCAAACTGCCAGAAGGACAAGCCTGTGCCTACCCACAAGGTCTGGCCCCAGCTGCTCTGCAGCACAGGAAATGAACAGGATCAGAAACAGGGAGAGATGGATTAGCAGCTTATCAGTCAATCCAAGCTTTACTATGAAGCCTGGAAACAGCATAAGCAAAAGCCAGAGGTTTTCACAGTAACAGTTGAGCCCTTATTGTTGACTTGAGAATCCCCCTCTCTCTAGGCACTATGTTTGAAATGCATACAGGGGGAAACTTTAGATGAGGAAGAACCTTGACAAGAAGCCTAATGCTCTTCAGAAACTACAGTAAGCTAAAAGTTCTTCCTGGTGGAGAGATTAACACGGGCTGGATTTCTCTTTCCAGGTAAAATTTGAGCTTTCCATGTGCAAGAACACTCAGATCAGCTGCACGGATGTCATACATCAAGGAAGGTAAAACATTTCCATTTGACCTGAAACACTCAGCCAAAAGCAGCTCACTGTGGATTATGCTCTATTATACTTTGCTATGTAAGTTAAACACTCCTGTTACAGGCCCTTGTAGCCAAGAGAATGAAAAGATTCTCCTCTCTCCTTGAACACAAGGCAGGAGTTGTTCTTTGGGTGTCTGCAGCGAGCTCTCTCAGTCTCTCTCCCACTAAGCATTATGGATTTCCTGACAGGCAGCTCTTTCTAGACACCATCAACTTCCCCTTGCTTATGTGACGTTAACCTAAAAATCAACAGAAGCTTCATGCCCAGAAGTGATTGCCAAGTACTCTGGATGATGTGAAACAAGTCACTGGAAAAACAAAACACCCTGAGTCACATAGAAAGATATTCCAAGAGAAATAACACACTCTGCCTCATTAAAATTGCATTTGACTGTTAAAGCACATTCTAGAAGCCCATGTTATTTTCCCGTTTTGCTCAGCTTTCACAATTGGTCTGGGCAGATAAGTTTTCTTTCTCTTAGCACAGTCTGATGAGAACCATTGATGTTGGAGAAAAGGCCACAGAACCCAGTTTGATGCACATTAAATTCAGAGAAAGCCACTTGGCAAAGTACATCCAAGTAGATGACACCATCATCTTGAAAAATCTTATCTTCAGGGGCCTAAGCTACTGGGCAGTAACACATTAATAGCCTCCAAAAGAGTTACTGCTCAAGGAGAGCCCTCAAAATTCCTTTTCCTTCTTTTAAGCACTGGATTGCCACTGCTTTGTTCCTTCCTGTAACAAGAGAGATGCTGTAGAATATAAAATCAGATGCGTGAGGCTGCAAGATTAACATGTACAAGCCAGACCCCTGCATCACCCAGCAACTAAAAGAACTGGCTTTCTCAGGGTTGCTGTCGTTACTTGACACTGGCCTTTAGCTGATGGGGGCGAGCGTGTGGGTATACGGTACAAAACATGCTCCCAATGGCTCACCGGCGCTGGATCTGCCTGGCAAAGTTGTTGCTGGAAGCCGAGCAGGGGAACTGGACCGCCTCGCTGTGCAGGGTGGCATTCCTGAAGAGGTCACAGAAGTTCTCAAACAGCTCCAGCAGCTCATCGGACGTATTCTCAAACACAGCGATAACCTCTGTGGTCACCATGTTGTACACAACGAAGAATGAAGGCTGGGGAGAGAGGCAGAGGCATGGGTTACCCAGGAGAGCAGAGGTGGGGAAGCTGCCCCTTCCTTCTCCCCACATAACACCAAAGACTTAATCCAAATTTCTCTGCAGCACAGGAGAATCCCACATCCTCACACTAATCCATTCTGCTATTCAAATGCCTCAACAGGTACCCAATTATCCAGCTCTTAACTGTGATTATTTACGAGGAAAACTTAATGGGCTTCCAATTTTTCAGCTCAAACTGGATGTCAACATTTCTGCTTTCTCTTCCTCTCTACACTCCACCAAATCCAAAATGCTTTCTAAAGTGCCAAATTTAATTTTCATTCCTGCTGACAAAATGATTTTAAATCCAGTACTAGCTGGCCAAAAGTCTTTTTTCCTTTGCATAAAGACATTTTCTTCCCTTTCTTAATATTTCAGTCACACAGAGATGAGCCTTTTTTGTGTACTCTGTGCTACACCACTGCCCACAAAAAGTTGTGCCCTCCAGGGACCCTGCCAGCAGAGAAACGAGAATCTGAAAGCCATTAATGACTTCTTTTTAAAGCCGACATTCTTGTGCAAGAAGGCCCAGGATCCATGTTGTGGATTGGCAACAGCAGCATTTCATGGCATGTCCAAGCAAGAAATTGGGGAAAAAGTGGATTTCATCCTCAGTCAAAAGCAGTTTTTGTTAGAGATGTGAGCGTTAACACCCCAGGACCCCAAAGTTAGAACCTGCCTCTGCTTCAAAGGTAACTAATTGCCCTGGTATATGCGCTTATCTGGTTAAACCTTTTGTCAAAAAAAGGCAATTTCTAAATGCTTCACCTCACGCTTCCAAACAATGCTCAGGGATGACGGCAGGCACTCTGCCCATCCCACCCACCTGCAAATATCACAAGGTTTGTTTGTTTTACAGCCCCCAAAATAAATTGTGATAATACAATCCAGCCCACACATGTCAAAACGATGCGTGCTAGATGAGGTTACTCACTAGATTACCGCCTAAGGGAAGGGAAGCCCTTCTGAAAAGCAGGGTTGGAGCAGAGAGAAAATAAAAGGAGACAGTAGAATGAAAAACTATTTACATCATTGGAGATTGCAGGCAGTATCCTCCAACATAAAAGAAAAGTTTCTCTACCAGGTTAACACGCAGACACATCTACAGGATGCCCTTGACCAGAGAAATTGCCCTCGCTGCTTTTTAGCAGCACCTGTAACACAGACAAAACACTGTCATTGCACAGGTGGCAGAGCCAAGTGTCACAGAAATCATGAAGCAAAGCTGCCAAGTCCATCAACACAAGCCTAAAACAACAACAAATCCCAAGCTACACATACACAACACACAATTAAAAACCGTGAAGGATTAAGTGCAGACCCTGACAATCTCCAAGCACAAGCATGAACAGTGACTTCCTCAACCTTCTTGGCACAGAAGCCAGGAAGAAGAGAGGAGCCTGAAACTGGATGAAACCTCATGTTCCTCCCTGACAGCCAAAAGAAAAATCAGAGCTTCAGGTATTTCGTGAGGCAAGATTTCTTCAGGAAGCCTTAACACAGCGACTGTTCCACATCTGGAATTATCTCCTGAAAAAACTGAGAAATAATACGCTTTTCCTCCAGCAGAAAACACCTAGCCTGAGGAACACCACAAACAAACCACAACCTGCATCTTAAAGTAACCCTTGGGTGAAGAGAGTCAAGAGGATGCTGCAGCAAACCAGGCACAAAAGCCTTGGTAACCGCAGCAGAGAGTGGAGCTGAGCCTACCACAAACATTCACATCAGGGTCAGGAGCACCATTCCAGATACCAGCGAGGAGCAGAACTCATTGTGCAGGTGACTTCCACAAAGCTTTGTATGTTTGAGACAGCTGCTCAGTTTTACATAAATGGGTAAAATTGATGAGATTAAGCTTCACCTATTCCCTCCAAAAGCAACTCCCTCAAACACCACATATGAGGAAAATAAAACAAACCAGTTATCTTCTGTAAGAATTAGACTAAGACAACACACAAAGAACTACCGCCTGTTTCATCTAGGATTTAAGTCCTGGGTCTGGCAAAGATAGGAAGGAAGAGAAGGAAAGAAAAGAAGGAGGGAAGGATGGAAGAAAAACATCTAGCAAACAATGAGACCTTCAAGCAGCACTGGAGATCTATCACAAATCTTGCTAAATACTTTCAACACAACAAAACCCAAGTGGATTAAAGAAACAGGACAGGCTAAAAAAAGATTGTTCTCAGTTTCACAGAGCACAAAACATGACCACCACTCTGACGGCGGCAAAAAGAGATGATCAACCTGTGGAATGGTGAGACATCTGGAGGGACGCAGCACTGACAGAGCTACATTTGCTCTAATTCAGCTTCTTTAGTACTGAACTGAGAAGCAATTGGCACATTAGCTAAAACTAAGAGCTGCTACCCCGATTTGGAGAGATCTTAAACACTACCTCTCACAGAAGCTCAAAAATGTATGTGGGAAGAATGTAAAACGTAATTCTACTGGGGAAAAATTAAGACTATTATATTTGAAAAACATGTTCGAAGGTACATGAGAAAAGGGAGACGCTACCTCTGTAATATGCGTACTACGTGAAATAGCAGCTAAAAAAGAATTTAAAAAAACAAGTGGGTATTTGGGAGAGGAAAAGGTTTGTACAGCACCTAGGAACATGGGGAACAATCTCTGGAGAAAGGGGACTCAACCACATCATCTATGTTTTCTCTGACTTGTAGTTGACAAGGAAGCAATAAAATTCTGAGAGCAAAAGATACATCAGTTATTCCATACCAAAGGTGTCAAATGTTCGTACGAGAATGAAGCACCAGAGATCCTAAACAACCTTCACAGGCTCAGCTAAGAAACGCAGCTCACAGCATTGTACCTGCTCGAGCGCTTCCCCCAAAGCAATGAGCAGCCTGAGGCGGCAGGCACTACCTGGGAGGGATCTGTCACCCGCAGCGTGACCACGTCTTCACTAGTGTATTTGATAAACAGATGGTTCTCATCTAAAAGCTGCATCTTCCACATGCGGAGCTGCCTCAACTGATCAAAGTACTGGAAGAACCTCCTTTTTGCTATAGCACTCCCGTCCTGCTCAGCCCTTCTCCACAAGTACACCAGCAGCCTGTGCTTCAAAGAGTTTATGAAGGGCTCTTTGTAGGGGTTGGCCATCCCCGTCTGAGTGTCCCGCTGCACCTCGGGATACACCGCAGATAGAGTCAGGAGATCGTCCTCGTAGCAGAAGCGGCCGATAGTCCGTACATCAATGAACGTACCCTCTGGTGTTACTTGAAAGACGTGAATAGTCTGTTGCTGCACAGAGAGAATGGCCAAAATGTTCTTATAGAGGTACAGCCCCTGGTTGTGAGACAGTATGACTTTGTCGCATTTGAAAGTCCGTGTGTCGCACAGCCTGCCCGTGTGGAGGTCTATGATGTGCAAGGAATAATCCTCCAAGGGGGAGCGGGGATTGGGGGTGACCGACTCACTGTTGCGGTAAACCTCAAAGAAGGGGGGATGAGGTTCCTCGGGCAAGTATGCGGCAGAACCCACGATCACGTAGCGACAGTCATCAGTGAACAAGCTGCACTCACGGTTCAAGTGCTCCCCATTGGAGGCCACGTTGGTGATATGGAGCAGGACAAAGAAGCGCTCAAAGAGCCGCCCCCGGATGTTGACAGATCTTTGGTCGTTGCCATTGGCCAGGATCTCTCCCTCGTAGCCTTGCAGGAGATCTTCCGCTGCCTGGCAGCCTTGATACTCATAGATCTCCAGAGAGGTCTGGTCAGAGGAGAAGGCAATGAAGTAGCGGCCATCAGGGGAGAACTTGCGCAAGAAGCAGGGTGGCTTCTCCACATTGACCACGGTGAAGTTGGGGAAGACGTTCTGGTGGAAGACACGGACTTGGTGCCA
This sequence comes from Patagioenas fasciata, assembly GCF_037038585.1. NCBI lineage: Eukaryota > Metazoa > Chordata > Aves > Columbiformes > Columbidae > Patagioenas > Patagioenas fasciata. The sequence goes on from NC_092531.1 coordinate 21,050,850, forward strand.
ATGGGTGCCAGCTTTGCCCGAGCTGATCCGGCGGCGCTCCAGGCGGTGGATGACATTCTGGTTCTGGATGCGGCGGGGCCTGATGGTGGGAGTGTCATGGTCCATGGCCAGAGCTCTACTTCATCTTCACCCTGCCAGGGAGAGAGCAAACATGTGCCCCGGGACCATATAGAGATGTGGCAGAATTCAGGGTACCGAGAGACCTGCCTATATGGATTGGGTGGAGGAAAGCCCCACAGCACCCAGGGGGTGTCTGAAAGCTGTAGATGCACCTATGGAAGGGGGGAAGAAGACACAGGAGGAAAAGAAGGGCCTTGGAGAGAGACCTCAGTGTGAGGTACCAGGAAAAACAGAGGGAAAACCCTAGTGCGCTGAGGGGATCTGCAAGGTGTCTGCTGAAGAGAGCAATGGGGGGCAACTGGAGGGGATGGAGGGAGCCAGGGAGGGCAACAAGCGCAAATGGGCACCAAGGAGACCCGAGACCCCGTGCTGGGGTCCGGGAATAATCCGTAGACCCACTCGCTGACAAACAGGCACATGGGGGCAGTTTGGAAAGAACTCGACCTGGGAACCGCACACGGGGGCAGTTTGGAAAGAACTCGACCTGGGAACCGGGGTACTACAAGTGCCACCCGAAGGAAAGGGGCGGCCTACAGGCCTGCCGAGGGGGCCGCAGGGAGCACCGAGTACCCGAGGGTTGTGGAAGGATTCTGGGCTCCAGGGGAAGCTCCGGGGCCGCCTGCCATGGGCGCGGGGTCCTCAGCTGCTCTCCCGCCCGCCTGGGATGCGGGGGGACACAGGACCCGGGGGTGGTGGCCGCCGAAGAAAGGCCTGAGGGAGCCGCGCGGCTGGGCCGGGTGCGGGGCGGGACAGAGGCCGCGGCCGGGCTCACCGCTCGGTCCCAGCGCCAGGTCCCGCCGCCGCCGCCGCCGCTCACTTTATGGCCGCCGCCATCTTTCCGCCACCGCAGGACGCGCCGCTACGGCGGGAGGGAGTCACCCCCCACTTCCGCTTCCGGCCAGAGATGCTGGATTGGGGGGGGGGGGGGGGGGAGAGAGGAGTGGAGCCGGGCTAGACTGTCAACAGACCAGAGGTGCCCGCTCCCCCTAGCGGGTGGAGGGAGCGCTGCGGGATGTGCCCAAGTACCCCCTGTACCTCCCGAAAGCTGCACTTACCTCAGCACCCGTCCTGCACCCGCTCTGCACCATCCTGCATCCCCTGAAACCCTGAAACCACCCTGCACCCATCCTGCACCCCCAGAACCCATCCTTCACCTTTCTCCCTGAACCCTTGCACCCCCTTCACCACCCCTCAGCCCACCCCAGAAAGTCTGCACCCCCATGCAACCACCCCTAAACCCCTTGCACCATTCTTCACCCCCATCCCTGCACCTCAAGCACCCCCTGAACCCCCCATGCCTTCAGCAACCCCCACTCCCCATCCCCAGGCACCCCCTGCACCCCAAGACCCTGCACAGGGACACCCCAGGGGACATCCCACCTGCTGCTAGCCTGTGTATTGGGGTGCACCCCGACACCTCAACCCTGGCCCTGGCAGCAGAGATTGAGGTCACTCCCCGGGCACCCGTTTCCTAGGGGCTTGAAAGCTTTTTGCTCGCCTGGGCTTTCAGGTGCTTCCCTCCTCCCATCCGGTGCATTAGCGGCCAAGGCGGGATGGCAGCTCCAAGGGGCTCTTGTCCTTCAAAGGGAAGAATGAGGAATGTCAGGGGGACCTTGAGATCCATTTGCCGCTTCTCGCCAAGGCGCTGGCAGCCACTCCACCGGTGGGAGTTGAAGCTGGGAGCAGGGGCCATGAGGCAGGATGCTCAAACCGGGGTGCTGGAGAGCCCACTGGGGCACACCCCCTTCCCATGGGGTGGTGACACCGCAGGGATCCAGCAGTGATACCCAAGACGGAGGGGGGTTGCTCCCACTGCACCAAAGCTCTCGCCATTGAATTTCCCGTGGACCCTCCATCCCTTTTGGGGGATACTTTGGGGTCCCAGCAGCAAGGGGTCCCCACTCTCCCAGTGATGGGACCTGGGGATGTGGGCAGGCATCCTGCCTGGCACTCCTGTGCAGCAGGCAGGGGACACTGGGGAACCAGGGGACCCTCGGGGGGACTCCGCTGCACCCCACATGCCCACCCTGTTCCCATCTCCCAGTAGTTTCATGCCCAGCGGCCACATCCCTTGTTCTTTCCCACTTTCCCCACTTGAAGAAAGCGCGATGACAAGACTAAAATAAATGGCCCCAGTGTCTCTCTTTGTCTCTCTGCCTCCCGCTAATTAATTGAGATCCACCTTAATAGGATCAAACTAAATACCGAAGAGCATCCAACCACACGGCAGCTGGCAGAAAAACAACCGCCCAGCACACACACACCGAAAGACGGCTCACTGGACAAAAGAGCCATTAATATGATAGTAATTAGTGCTTCCAGAGCTAATAACTTCATCACCACAATCTTCCCACAGCTGCAGCCCCCCCAGTGCTGGGGAGAGGGTTGAGGGACCCTCACTGGAGCAGTTTCATCCATCAGCAGGATCTGCATCACATGCAATAAATCTCATTGCAGGCATAAGGCTGGGGGCAAAGTTAGTTCCAGCTTAATTTGGCAGGAGAGGGGGGGATGCTGGGGCTGGAACCTGCCCCCACAAAGGGATGCTGGAGGCTCAGAGCTGCTGAGATGTTTCATCTGCTGTGATTTCCCACCTCCTGCAGCATTTCACGCTGTCTCTCAGGGGTCCAGCACTGGTGGGGATGGGGGATATGTGGCTGTCACCATCCTCATTTGCTGGGGGACAGTGGAGAGGAGGGGTGTCCATCTGCGTGTCCCCAGGACAGGACAAGACGTTAAACCCCAGCCCAGCTCCCAGAGCTCTGGAACGGAGCTTACTGGAGGCTGACATGGGGGTTCCTGGGGACTGGTACATGGGTTACTGGGGGCTGGTATGTATGTTACTGGGATGGGTATGGAGGTTACTGGGGGGCTGGTTCAGAGGGCTGCTGTGCTCCAGCCTTGCAAAGCAGCTACAGGTCCAAGGTTTTGCATCTTGTTGGGCTGGTTTTGGTGGCAGAAGTGATATATACTGAGGAGCCTTGCTGTCCCCAGGTTGGAGCTGGGCAGCTGGGGGGGTCAGACGTGTCTCTTGCCCAATTCATCCCTTGTCCAGCCCTCAGCTTCCTGCTCCAGCTGCTCCCCTCCGCAAATCCCCCTGTCCCACCCCAAACGGTCTCTAGCAGGTCCTTTGCTACAGGAATGAATGATTCCTCCCGCTGGGGAATGATCCCTTCTCCAGGCTTTAGCAGTGTGCAGAGGAGCAGGATGGTCTGTTCCTCAGCACTGGAGCAGCATCACCAGCCCCACCACTGCACTGCCAGCACCACATCCATCTCCAGACTTTCCCTCCAGAGCCAGCAGGTGGGGTAAAAAAATAAAAATTAAAAAAAAAAAAAAAAGTAGCCCATTTAGGCTGGTTTGGATGATTTCTCCCATTCCTGAAGCAAAGACCCTTCTGCTGTTCTTGCTTTGGCTGTTTACTAACAGCCTCCCAGCTCTGGGTGCTGCAGCTTTGTTCCCAGGATTAGAGGTGATGTGTAGGGAGGACAGGGCTGGGGAGATCGCAGGGGGGGCTGCTCCACATCCTGCCTTCCCACCAACCAGATACAACCCCCCGCATGAAATCGCTGCAGAGAGAAGCTGGACCATTTCTTTGCAGGGATGCTCACAGAGGAAGAAAACCTTCCAGGTTCAGAGCACGGTCATCCACCTTCCACAGCCACCAAGCCTGGTCACTGTTGACATCCCCATTGTGCCGAGGACAGGAGAAAAATAAGGCAATTTTTTTTTCCTTTTTTAAGTACAAAAAAGGGAGGGTGAGGTCTGCACAGGAGCCCAGCATGGGGAAGAATGTTTCAGCCCTGAGCAGTGCCTCATCCTCCCCAAGCCCTGGTGTGTGCGGCAATGAATCCAGCCTCTGTACAGGAACCAGCTGCCTCCGTGGGGTTTTTTCTAGGGTGAAGCATCCTCGCGATGGTAGTGACAAAATTTAGCTGGGAAAACTCTTGTAGGTGTGTGAAAAGAGCAGAGGAGGCAGAGGGAGACCTTGGATGTCTCTCATTTTTCCAAGAAAACAAGGATGTAATTCAATATTTAGTTCTTCCCCAGGCCTGGGGAGTGACTTCATTTGTGTTTGCAGAGTTTTGCGCTCCCCTTGCGTGGGGATCCATCTACACACTTGCACATGGTTTAATAAATGGGATGAAAAGGTCCTGTTCAGCGCCATCGGGACTCATGGCTCTCCAGTCCCACCAAACCCCCATGTGGGCTGTGGCCCCTGTCCCCACACTGGGCAGGTCTCACCAGGATTCGAGTCCATCAAAGCCAAATTTGCAGGTTGCAACACCCATGGACCTTCACAGCACTAAGGAAGTCTTTCTTTGCCATCGAAGTGTCCCTTGCTCTGGTTTTAATTGATGCCAGAGTCTCCTTTTGAAGTGGAACTGAGTTTTGAAGGCTGTTAATGGGATGTGGTCTGTGGGTCTAGGGTCTGTGAATACGGGACTGGGACCGCCTTTTCTTGCTCCCAGGGTTGTTTTGTCTCTGCTTGAAGGCAAGATCTGCTTTAAACACCTTCTGCAACCCTGCTGGTCTTTGCCAAAAGCCCCATCGCCAGAGCAGAGCCCAGGCTGGACCCCAGGGGCAGGAACTGGAGGCTCACTGGGGTGTCTGGTCCTCTTGGGGTGCCCATGGGAGCAGCTGGGTGCCACCACTGGGTAATGGGGATCCCTTAAGTGCAAGGGACAGGCAGGGACCAGCACCCTCCTGAGCAAGGGGACAGTGGCACCCACCCCTGCAGTGGGGTGTCCAGGTAGGGGGGGGCACTTGGCTGTGCCACATCCCCTGGTGACAGCTGGACCTACAGCCTCGCTTAAACCACAGCCTGCGCACGGTGACAGCCCTGTCCCCTCAATGCCACCCGTGGGGTGACAGCCCTGCTACCGTACACCCACCACAGGGTGACAGCCCTGTCCCCTCCATGCCATCCATGAGGGTGACAACACCGTGTCCCCCCCCGTGCTTCCCGTGGCGTCACAGACCTGTCCCCCCACCCCATGTCACCCATGGGGGTGACAGCTCTGTGTCTCCCCCATGCCACCCGTGATATGACAGCCCTCTTCCCCCATGCCACCCGTGGCGTGACAGTCCTGGTCCCCCCCGTGTCATCCAGGGGGGTGCCAGCCCGGCAGCCTCCTCTCGGCTGATGCGCAGTGACATTTGCAATCTGTTGCCATGGGCGCTCGGGGACTTTTGCTGTGGAGGGGAATCGCGTTTCTCCCCCCTCTTCTCCTCCTCCTCCTCCCTTTCCCTCCCTCTCGATGACGTCATGGATGACCACGGTGGTGACAGGGCCACCTGTGGGCTGGTGAGGGGTTTAAAGAGACAGTCTGTAGCTGCAACAGGAGCCCTGGCTATTGTCTCCCGCACCTGACAACAGGGGGGACCTGCAGCCCCCCAGACCACCCACCAACCCATCCATCCATCCCCTCCACCCTCCCATCCATCCCGTCCCACCCACCTCACCCATTCCATCCATCCCATTCTATCCCACCCCATCCCATCCATCCCACCCAATCCCATCCCATCCCATCCCATCCATCCCATCTCTGCATCCTCTGTCTCTGTCGCTGCAGCTCTCCTGCGACTGGTCCAGCATCCGTTCCCCGTAGAAGCTCCTCCGAGGTAAGGCTGCGCTTCGTGACCTCTGTCCCACCAGGGACCATGGTGGGCAGCAGCTCTGAACGCCACTGGCAGCATTTGGGGCTGCAGCCTGCCAGGGTCCCCCAGGAATCCAAACCTCAGGCAGGGCACCCCCAGATGGGACTGGTCACTTCTGTCCTTCACTGGGATCCTGGCACCTTCCCCACACCTCCAGACAGGACACAGGAATTATTCCAGAAGAGAGGACAATCCCTGGAATAACAAAACCCCTGTGGTGGCAGGTCTCTGCCAGCAGAAAGGGGCTGGGATGCTCCCACCTGGGCTAGCACTGAGGTGTAGGGGTCTACAGGGTCTTCAACCCTTGCCAACTGGCTTTTCCAGACCACCTCAGAGGATGCCCACCCCTTCTAACCCCTTGGCTGGGTACCTGCCTTGCTCTGGGGAGATGTCTTGGGCATCTCCTTGTCCCTGCTGTGGTCCTCATCAAGGGGACCCTCAGAGCCAGTACCACGCTGAGCACCTGAAGCCCACCATGGCCAAGCCCTGAGGGGCTGTGGGTGATGCCAGTAGCTGTGGGTGATGCCAGGAGCCACAGTGCGTGCTATAGGAGCAGACAGGGGCAGGGGAAGAGGAGCTGCACTCCTCATCTCGTGTTGGGGGTGTGAAGGACCATCTCTGCCCAGTCCCCAGGGCTTTGTCCCAGCTCCAATGGGGTGAGCGGCAGGTAAGTGTCTCTAAGTGTCACTCAGATGTGCAGACAGGGAGTAGGGTAGAAAAAGGGTCTGGGACCTGAGAGAGGCTTGGAGAAGAGCAGGGTGGAGATGTGTATGTAGAGACTGGCATGTGCCTTCCTGGAGAGAGGAAGGCTATGATGTCCCTTCCTGCTGGACATATCCCAGCAGTGACCGTGCAAGCCACCAAACTCCTCATCAGCTCCCATTGGGCAGCCCTTGCAGGTCTTCTTCTGCAGCTGCCTGCAGATCCAGATCCACCGGAGCCTGTGTGCACTCCCAGCTCCAGAGCTGCTGGTCCTGCAGGGGTGGCTGTGACAGAAGCAAGGCAACTGGGGCAAAGCTTATGGCTGGTAGCCTGGGCTGGCTCCACATCCTTCCCAGGGGCAAATGGCATGGGGACATGAGGGAGATGGGGACAGGGACCATGCTCCAGCGACTCTGTGGTTCATCGTTGGGCAAACCCAAGGACACAGCTGCCCCTGGCACACTGGGAGAGAGGAGCTTGCTGGAGCTGGGCTCTCCACATCCTGCTCCAGCAGTGCTGGGAGCTGAAGGAATAAGCAGTGGCATGGTTCTGCCACCCATCCCTCAAAAGACAGAGAGGACTTGGGCTGGGCCTGTTTTTTTGGGTGGAAGAGGGAAAATGCAAATTGTCTGATGGGTGGAAATTTCTGTCTGGGTGTCCTTGGCATTTACTCACCTGGCAGCAGCCGCAGCACAGGGGCACAGCCTGTGCCTCCCAGCTCATGGCCTGTGAGATTTGAGAGAAACGCCCATGGTTCACCATGGTGCTTTGCCACCTTTGCTCCCCTCGCTGCCATGAATGCACCCCGTGAGCACTGCCTGTCAGCTGGGGAGCTCCAGCTGCACCCCAGAACAGCACAGGCAGCCCTGCCTGTACCCACCTTGCTTTGGGGGGCTGTGGGGAGGTTGAGGCTGCTGCTCTGTAGACAACTCATGTGGGGGTGCTCAGAGAGGGATGCAGGGTTGATGGCAGCGAGCTGTTTGGGAGGGGGGTCATCCTCTCCCTGCACTCTGTGTGGGGCAAGGGCTGATTGAGCGGCAGCTACAGAAAGCAGGAGTTAATCTAATTGTGGATGGGCATGAGCAAGGACTGTCTGTTGTTCCAGTGGTGCTAAAAGGTGCGAGTCCAGCTGAACCGACCTGGGGCATGGGGGCTGGCTCTGGTCCGTGCAGATGGACACATGGAGCAGGCAGGGGATGTACAACATGTGGGAGGAGTTGTGGAGTAGTGGCTGGCTGTGCCCAGTGGTCCAGGGATGCACTGTCTAACTGATCATCTTTTACTGCTTCAAAATCCTGCCAGAGAATCCATGCCTGTGTGTGAGGGCACCCATATAAACATATATACACACGTCATACCCAAATACGTCGCGGCGCTGGGGAACACCAGCACACGAGCTGGTTACACTTCCACCTTCCCCCATTCCCAAGGGGGAAACACTTGCAATGCTGGGGATGGATAATTCTTACGGAGCGTGGGCTCCTCTCTTGACCCTTCTTCTGGCAGCCTCCGAATTCCGTTTGCTGGCTTTGTAGGCTTCATTTCGAGACGGCGCCTGAGCTCCAGGCTAAGTGCCTGCTTACTGCTGTCTTAAGCAGGGATGGGGTCTCCAAGAGGGATTTCTCTGGGTGGTGAACAAGGTTGGGACCTTCCTCTGGTGGCGAGGAGCCCAACCCTTTGCTCGTGAGAGGCAGTTAAGGTGAAGTAACCAATTCCATCTTCAAAGCTTCTCCCTGGTCTGTATTTACTTGTTGAGGTCTGAGACCACTCAAGGCTCAGGCTGTTACCATGTGCTAGAGCGATGGCTTCCTCTGCTTGAACAGAGCAAGGATGAAGAGCCCAGCTTTCACATCACCCTTAGCACACTTCAGGCTGGATTGTGCTCAAGTCACATTGGGGACAGCGAGGAACCAATGCCACTGGGCAACAGCCAGCATCCCTCTCCTCCCAGCTTGGGTTGGTGTGTGCTCACAGCAGGCGCCGGCTCCTCAGCAGCAACACACAAGTTTCCAAGCGCCGCCTCTTAACCCTGCTAATTCCCTTGTTTTCTCTTGCGAGGCTCCCTGCACCTCTGCCAGGGGGTGGCCCGGAGCCTGCTAATTACACTAGTGATCTGCAATGTGGCTCTCCATCACCAGGTCTGTCATTCTCTGAGGTTGTTTCGGGGGCTACTGGCCCTTGCCCAGCAGTGCAGGACAGGGTGGTAAACTGCGGCACCCCTTGCCCCTTCCCCTTCACCATCTCCAGACAAATTATCTTGATTCTGGATGGACTCCCCTGCTCCCCGCTCACACTGATATGGGGTCTCACCAGGGACTAGTGCAGCACTTTTCCCACCTCTTGTTCCCTGTTGGGAGGACTCCAAAGGCATGATGTGAGGAATTGCTGCCTGAGCTCACCTAACCTGCTCCGAGCCCGAAAGTCCATGTCTTCAAGGCTGACTTGGAGGTGTCAGAGCTCACCCCTGTGCCTGTCCCCTGCTTTCCTCCCCGACTCATCCAGGGGAGGCTCAGGGTGCCAGGAGCACCCCAGAGTACCCCTCACCTCTTACCTCCCCATCCTCACCTCCCATCCCCAGGCCATCTGGCTATGCTCATCCATGTTAAACAAACGCTAGAGTCTATTATCAGGTCATGCCTCCCCCTTCCGCCCCAGACAGATGGAGGCTGAGCGCACCCGTAGCCCTGGCCCGCAGCATTCATGTGTGTGAATGAGAAAATTGAATTATTTATGGCCATGCGAATAAGGCTGGCGGCTGCGGAGGCCGAGCGGAAAGGACTCCATTACGTGGCAAGTACCTGTTGCTATGGAGCCGGGGCTTCTTCCCCACAGCCCCTCAGTCCCCCATGCATGGCTGCATCCCTGCCTGCCCACCATCCTCATGGGGCCAGGATGGAGAGCAGAGCCGAGCACCGAGCTGGCTATGGTGTGCCAAATCATGGGTGTTTTGCTCCCTGCACTGTGCCTGCTGCTCCCCTGGACTGGTTTGGAGGTTAACCTGAATCTTCCTGCATTTTGGAGCAGGATCCTCAGTGCAATTTGGGGATGGTGGGATTCTGGTGGCTGGTGGGAAGGGTTGGGGTGGGCAGCAACAGCATCTCATGGATGGGGCTGGGCAAAGCAGGTCTGACCCCAGCGCAGCACAGTGCGAAGGGTGACACTCAGCTCAGATTCCTGAAATCCCCTTAAACCTCCCACCCCTGGAGGCAGCAGGAGCTGTGACTCGAGGTCTCCCACTCCATGCAGTGCCTGGGCAGAAAAGTAGCTTTGCAAGAGCAAGGACCCCTTCCAAAGCCACCTACATTACAACTGCTCCTGGGGATGCCAAATCCTGTAGCAGTGCTGAGAGAGGTGATGCGGCATCACTCCCTCCTGCTGTCTCCCTAACCATTCCTTGGCCAAAAAAGAAGGACTTTGTTCTTGTCAGGGTGCAGTCCCTCTTGTCTCAGTGCCCCCTGAGGTCAGGCCAGGCTCCGGGGGACAGGGAGGGGATGGGATCCGGCAGCCCCCAGCCCTTCGTGGCAGCATTGCAGGGACTCCCGCTCCCTTCCCTGCAGGGCTAAGAATAGACTCCAACTCCGCTGCTGGCACTGAGTGGGCTCTGCTGGGCTCGGAGGAATAAAAAGCAGGCAAACGCTTATTTTAGTCGCTGCAGTCAGCAGCTGTGACTCCGAGGTACCCAAGGAGTGGCTTCACACTGTGTTTACCTGCCTGCTGCTGGGAGCCGAGGCACGGTTGCAGGCCACTCACTCAGGCTATGGCTGCCCCCACAGTGCTTCCAGCCCTCAAATCCCAGCTGGGTCCCAACCCTTCTCCAGCACACCCAGCTGCTTCCCACCCTTCTTCTTCCATGCTTCTGGGGTGAGCCTGGGCAATGCAGATGCTCCCACCCTTCCCTATGCCTTGGGGGATGATCCACCCCAGCTCTCCACACTGGCCTTTCTGAGGTGTTCAAGGCTTGTGTAGGGTCCTGGGGCCCATCCTGCTATACAGGACACGAAGGGCTTGTCCCCACTGTCTGAGACAAATGAGAATTGCAGACATCCCTATGTCCAAGTGAAGCATCTGCCCAGGATGCTGCAGCAGCAGCTGGTGTGTGCCAGCCACAGCTCCGGGCACAAGGCTGGAGGAAGCACCCGTTCCAGGAGAGCAGCTCTGGGTCCCTCTCCCTAGCATCACCCCCGAGGTAAAATCAAGAGAAAGCTAATTGTTACCATAGTTACGTGAAGTGGCCTTTCTCAGGGAGCCGCGTCATCACTGTTGTCATAAGGTAAAGGCGATGGGGAGTGGTGGTGGGGAAGGGGGGTGGGGGAGAGATGTGTTTTCTTTGGAAAAACCATGGCAACAGCTATTTCTAAGGGAACAGCTGTGCACAGCGAGGCTGTGGGGAAGGGGAAGGGAAAGGGACTGGGGTGTCTCAATGCCAGCCATGCTCTGGAAGCAGCAGCACCAGATCCAGCAGCTCTCCATGGCAGGCTGTGCCCCCAGAGCCTCCTTCCCACCAGTGCCAGGGCTCACTGGGCATCTCTCACGGTGCTGGCATGGTGCCGTGGGATCCAGCACACCCAGCAGAGCAACAGAAGGCCAATCCAGTTTGCTTGCCGTGTTGCAACCCCTCCTAGTATGCATCCATCATCCAGGGCAGGAAGGGGTGCCAGATGTGTGGGATGGCCAGGACCATCTGCCGTGGAGAGCTGGGATATACCTGCTTGTCCAGGGCAAATACACCAGGGAAACCCCCAGTGGAGAGCCCAAGGGCAGTCAGTGAGTGACATGAAGTTTGAACAATTGTAATGCAAATACTGGTGGAGATCATAGGTGTGGAATCAACACCACTGGAGCCACTACTGCCCAGGCTGGTAAAATGGCCTCCCACAACTCATGCAACTACTTTCTAATGGAAGCTGCTGCTGATGGGCCCAGTGTGTGGAAGAAAAGAGGAAAGTGTTCTTGGGGCTGAGGAGCACTAACAGAGGTGCAAGGGACATGGGGATGTTCTACAGGTCAAGGCAGGGCTGTCCAAGCCCCAGAGATGCAGAGGTCTGAGGAACCTCCACACAGATCTGCCCTTACTTTGCAACAGGCAAATGGACCAGCGAGGAGAAAATGCTGGTCTCAGCTGCAACCTCCACCCTGTCTCCCGTTACAACACATAGCTAGAAATTATCTCTCTTTGCAAGACAGACTCTTAATTAAGCCCATTTCCCTGAAGGAAGCCAAGATGGAGAGCTTCACTTCTCGGTATTCCAGCGCTTTCTGGCATTTGTTTCCACACCAATTAGGGCACAAATTAGTCATCCGGAGTGCGATTCAGTGGCTGTGCTCAAGGGAGGCTCTTCAGCACGCGTGCCATCTTCTTCCAAGAAGGCAGGTGGCAGACACAGGCTGGGTGGCCATGACAGGGACAGGGAAGGGACAAGCATGGTTATTGGGGTGCTGAGGTCTGTGGCTGGTGGTAACAGCCCAGGGCTGGGCTGCGACTCCAGTACCAGGCATGGAGCAGAGTCAGCAAAAGGAATTATGGTGTCTTCATGAGCTGTGAGCGGATGGATTGCCGGACTCCGAGACTAAGCACTGGGACTAAATGCTGGAGAATCTGCAAATGGCATCTAAATGGCAACAGAAAGGGTGGGAGGAAGAGCAAGGAGCTGGCTGCTCCCCAAGCCTTTCTGCAGGGTCCTCACCACCCACCTTTGCTCTCCAGCAGGAAGGCTGGGAGAGGACAGGGACTTTCTCCTGCCACAGAGGGTGGCTGTGCCAGGCTGTTCCAAGCCCACAAGCCAAGGAGGGAAGACAGGAACTCCCTGATGGCACTGGCAGGGAAGGAAGAGGGATCTGAGGATGAGATGCTCGGCTCTGTGCCTTGCTGTGACAGCATCCGACCCAAGGGTTCATTGGAAGGCTGGCGCAGAAATGTAGTTTAAGGGGGGCTGATATCTCAATCTTGAGGTTGTTTGGTCCGGACAGTCTTCTGCTCAGTTCTTAAGATGGACATGTGGCAGCACCTCTGCCATGGTCATGGCATCCATGAGTGGACATGTCCTGTTTGCTTCAGCCAAGAGGTTTTTGTAGATGATGCAGCTGAAACGTGGGATAGGAGTTCAGGAGGATTGGGGTCAAAAGGCAAAAAAGAAAAACCCCTCTGGGCAGCATCACAGCCACACCAGCTGCTCTCCCAAGGGGCGCTGTGGTTGTAAAAATTAATTGAGCACATCTTTTGGTGCCTGCGGGGAGCACTGACATAGCGTCCATCCTGCAACAGAGAGCCTGGGGGCTGATCAACGGCAGAGCAAGCGTGTGGTGGAGTTGGTGGCCAGAGAGCTGATGACAAAGCAGCTGGGAGGAGGCATCCAAAAGCCATACCGGCTGCTTGTGTCTCCCCACGGGGGCTCAGGGAGCAGGGTCTCACTACAGCACCAGGCATCCTCCCTGCTGTCCTTCCTCGCCCTCTTTGGAGGGCTGGGAAACAGCTGTAGCCCTGCAGAAACAACACATAAAGCTCCATGCTGACCGTAAGAGAGCTGGGGTGGGAGGGCTTCAGTTAAAATAGCAGTTTATTGGTGTTGTCAGTTGTAAGGCTCAGTTCCCCTGTTGCTTCTGAGCACATTTTACTGAGCCCTGCAGGGTTGTTTGGGCTGGTGCCTCCTGCTCCATCAGAGGGACCGTGTCTCTGCCTCCATGGGACAAACTAAATATTGCTAATTACCTGCAAATTTTCTCATTTCCCATGGGCATAGCCACCATGCAACAACCAGAAGTCTCCATCACCTTCTGGCCAGCCTGCCTGCTGCCCACTGCCCACTCCGTCTTCTTCAAAATAGCACCAGGAGCTCTGCAAGGAGCCACTTACCCCCAGACCATGCCCTCTGGGCCCCCATTAGTTAGCAGTTGTCTTAAGCAACAGCAACATTTGTAGCCTTCTTCTTCCTAATCCCGCCTGATGTAACCGTGGCTGTCCTCATTAGCCACATAATTGTCGAGCAAACACAAAACAGGCCCTGACACGGTCGAAGGAAATTGGTTTAAAAATGTGAAGCCGCATTCTCAGATGTTGTTGGAGGGGGCTCTTTTGTTTATTTATATTCACAAAGCCCCTGTGGAAAAATGAGAGAGCCACTTTGCCAGGAAAATACCTATTTTCCTTAAAGATCAGCTTAGGAGAAGGTGGATTTGAAATGCCAGCTGGGAAATCCAGCCTGGCCTCTGTGCTGGTGGAAGACAACTGCATCTCCAGTTGGTCTCATCTGCTGCACCAAGGGGTTTCCAAGCAGAGAAGGTGGCATCTCTTGCCCATGCCCACATAGACATGGACGTGTTGGTACGCTCGCCCAGGGAGAAGTTTAATCGTCCACACCTCCGAGTGGATTTCAAAGGGGCTCCATCCACTTCTGGACAACAAATGACAGGGCTAAGTTAATGGATGCAGTGGTAAGAAATCTAATTAACCTGCAGCATGTTGTTTAATTTGTGCAAAGTTGTTGTGGTTACTCAGCTATAAACTCCGTCCTCAGCTCTAATGACAGTGACTTGCACAGCAGTAGCAGGGAGCATCCTGGAGGTGGGCAGCCACCTCGTGCTCACCCTTGCAGGTGCCCTCAATTATGTGCGGAGCGTTCCAGTGGTTGCCTCCATCTGGCTCTTCCATGGCTTTTGAGACACTTTTCTGTCTCCAGCCTTTGGAACAGGCACCTGTGCTGCTTCTCTGCCTGCTCTGGCATTCAAACCTGGTGTACAGCTTCCAAAAAACAGCCTTCAGGACTCAGCGGTGTCAATCTGTTGATTGCGCTAAAGTCCAGGAGATGGCTTCAGGTCGCTGAGTTCCTACTGCAGCTCTTAGGCTGTAATTATGTTCAAGGCTCTCTGCTTTGGTTATTTCTTTTTTCTGATGCTTAGAGCCGCTGCACTGATCTTTTCTTCAAGGCTGACCTCCATGTAGCTTCCCCGGAAAGAGCCAGGCCTGTTATTTAAACCAATTCACAAACCAGCTCCCAAAGGCCAGTTGCCCATTATACAATTTTTTGAACAGCAGGAATCAGCAGGGCTGATGGCAACCGAGCTCTTTGTGTCAGTTCAGGGAGAAGCATAGGAAAAGGGACAGATGATGTGTGTTAGCAGCGTCTCTTCCCAGCTTAACCTTCCCCCAAAGTCCTGGACCACCCAATATCACCAGTTTGAAGGACAGACCAAGAGCCTGTCCCCATGCAAAGCTCTCAGCATCCCATCCCCAAGCTGCTGAGATCCACGTCCCTTCCCCATCAACCCAGGGACAAAACCAGGTCCCTGAGCAGCCAATGGGAGAGGCAGCAGCCACTGAGAGGAAGAGGAGCCCAATTTGGGTTTTTCCTTTTTTTTTTTAAGAAAAAAGAATTGAAAAGTGGCAGCACTAGTGAAGGGTAATTATTCCTCTGTTCCAGCTGAAATACAATTAAGGCAGCTCTCAACGAGCCCCCGGGATATTGTGGTTTACTAATTAACAAGCGGATATGCTGTGGCCCCTGTCATGGCAATTACAGCATGAGACAGGCTTCAGGAGCTCTAATTACACGTCAGCTCACGACACACACTGCAATACAAATTAACGAGGGCCGAGGCTAGTGATGGAGGGAGTTTACCCAGTGAGAGGCTGAGCTGGGCAGCCCGGATGGGGGGAACACGGATGTTGTGGGGTCAGGAGGATGCAGGAAGCAAATTGGAGTAAAATACCCCAGTGTTGCCAAAAAAGGTGCATTGGAGGAAGGAGAGGGGCTTTTACTTTGCAGAGCTGTGGTCTGATGAGATGAGTGGCATTTGGGATGACTTCAATGAATAGCAAGTATCACATCTTCCACCATTAATTCCCAGACCAATAAAGCTGCTGTTAAGGAAAGAAGTCAGATGGGAAATACTCTGCAGGGTTTTGACTGCTGACAAATAACTAACAGGGCTCCTAAAGCCAAGAGGAATTTTTTTGACAATTTTTTTTATTGGTAAAAGTGACGCGGTTTCAGGTTGAGTTCAACTGACAGCTTTAGCCAGGTATGGAGAAAAAAAAATAAAGGCGGCGATCAGGATTTTTGTAAACGCAGTTTTTACATGTTGCATTTTGAAAAGCTGTTTCCTTTCAAAACAGATTCAAAAGACATAATTAAACCAAAATACAGACCACACACCTAATGAGGACATTTTGTTTCTGACAAAAATGAAACTATATTTATCAGCTTTGCTGATATTTATCAGAACTTTGCTGGTCCCAGCTCAGCAGCGACACAGGTTTTCTGTGATATCAGTGAGCCTTTTGAATTTATTGCTCCTATCATCACTGCTCCAGCACCCACCTGCTGCAGGCACCTGGGGAGGGACAGTGGGGGGGATGTGGTGGATGCCCCAGGCTTTGGTCACTGTTGTCACCTGCAAATGCTGATGCAAACAGAGTAGATCTTGGGCAGATGGGAGGATATGGGGAGGCTGAAGCAAAGCTCCTGAGTTTTGGGGCTCCCTCCCACGCAGGGGTGGGCTCAGCAGGGCTTGGGGACAGCCCTTGCAAGAGAAGGGGTGTCACGCCATGGTCCCTCATTTGCTCCTGGCTGTGATGAAGGGGTGAGACCAAGCAGGTGAAGGGGTTTCAGATTAATTCTCTCCAGGTGTGCTGTCCCATGTGCTATGGGGAGGAGACTCTGTCCAATTCCCACTGCCAGCACCCAGAGCATGAAGCCACCAGAGGCCACCTCCACCGAGTGGAAGGGCACACACCTCCTCACACACCAATCCCAAAATAGATCTCATTAACCATCTCAATTAACACAAGCCAGCCCCTCTCTCCTCCTTGCTGCCCCAGCCTGAGCTGTACATAAAAATAACGGTTTATTACACAGCAGGCAAACCCAGCTTATCGCTGCAGACAGGAAATTGCTGTGCAGAAACTGCACGTTTCATTTTTAATAAGTTTGGCAATAAAATGTCTCATCAAATGAGGCCATGACAGGGCGATAATGAAGCTTCCGTGTGGCCCATAATTGCTTACTGCTCTCCTGGGGGTGAGCCAGGAAACAGGGAGTGAAGTGGAGCTGTATGGCAGCATCACCTTCCCTCACCTCCTGCTTTGGGAGCATCCCTCCTTATTCCTGGCAGCATCCCCACCACACCAGCATCTGCCTGGGACATGGTTGTGGAGAATCTCTGTCCATGCTGGAGGGATACAGGCAGCTCCCATGGAACAGTGGAGAAGGTGTCAGAGGAAAAGGGAGGTTGATGGTGCTCCAAGGGAAAGAAAAAGGTTTTCTGCCTTCCAAGCAGGACTTTTCAGCACTTTCAGGCTGGGTGAGTGCTGTAATGGCCAATCTGTCCATGTCCTTAGCTGGGAGGGGAATGGCCTCCTGGAGGTTTTGCACAAGTGGGCTCAGGATGAGGAACTCAAAGACCAGCTGAAGAAATGAGAACATAACGCAGGAATGAGGAAAGCTCATTGACTGATACCCTACAGATACTCCTCACTTCTTCACAAAGGCCCTCGCTGATAGGAGCTGCAGAAACCCTTGGTTCTGCAGCTGATGTTAACATCCACACACTTCTTGCCTTCCAGGTTTAAGGTGGTTGAGTAGAAGTCTGAAACACATGCCCAGTCCCAGCCCAGCTCCTCCGAGCAGAGAAGCCAAGGACTGGCCAAGCATTGAAGTATGAACCACTTTGTCCCTTTTGGAAGGGACTGAGGCATGGCAAAGGAGTGGTCTCAGGAGGATCCCTGCGGTCAACCTCTGCTATGGAACAAGAGGGCTGCAGCACCCCAAAACCCACCGTGGCAAAGGCCAGGGAGTGACATGGTGCCTGCCCATTCTGATGTCCTCATGCTGGTGACCTCAGACTGGCAGCCGGTGACATCTGCAGCCAGGTGACACCAGCTGCCTGAGGCAGTCCCTTGCACCAATGAGTGGCGGTGTTTCCAGGTGCTCCTTCCATGATAAGACTTCCTTTCTCTAAAGAAAACCAGGTCCAGCAAGGGACCGGTCACTACCCTTATCTATTTCCATAGCTTCTCAGCTTCTCTTTGATCTTCTAGATGCTGGTGGACACACCAGCCCTGCCACAAGCCTATTTGGAGTGATGGGAGCAGCTTGAAGAAGCCCTGGTGGGATCGCCGACCCATGGGTGGGTGACAGGGAGTCACTCTACAGCCAGCAAAGCCCAGGATGGTGAAGCTTTCCCCCATCACCCATGGAGGCAAAGCTGAGTCCTCGCTGCCTTCTCCGAGTTAGCTTATTCCTGAGATCCTCACTCCTGACAGCCATCCCCCATGGTGGGGAGGGGGACAGAGAGGTCCAGGGGGACACAGGTACAACCAGCGCTGCGAAGACATGTGCAAACTCTGGCGCTGTGCTAATAGGAGACACAATGAGCTGTGTCCAGGCTGGAAATGAGGTGGTTTAGAATCACAGCAGGAACATGCTGGTGCTGTCAGGGACTGCTGGCTGCCAGTGGGCTCCTGGGCGAGCGGGAGGCTTTGTTTGCCCATGGAACTGAGTTTACCTGGAATTACTGATCCACATTCATAAACATGATCACATTAATTGGCTGCCGCAGCTGCAGGCACTGTCTCCTCCCAGCACTGGGACTTCATCTCCCTTCCCATTCCAAATGTCAAGATGTCTCTGTTCCTCCATCCACTCAGCACCATGGCTGAGGATGGGAAAGTGGTTGGAGAAAGGAAAGAGGCAGAGGATGGGTGAGGCCACGAGCCTGGAGACAGTGACAGGCACCCACTGCCACCACCTCCACTTGCAAAGCCATGTGTTGAAAATGAACCGCAGGCACCTCCTCGACAGGTCTATGAGCTCTGCAGGAAAGCCCTGCAGCCCCAGGCACCCATGATCAATGACCTGGGAACAACACCTCAGCTGGAGACTGGCTTTTATTGCAGGAACATTGCAGGACCAGGTGACCTGAGAGGGACCAGCTCCCAGCTGAGGACAGAGCCACCCAGGCTGCTCAGTCTGAGATGAGGCTGGTGCTCATTTCGCTTGGAGCGAGGCCAATCACTTCTAGTAAATTATTCATCCAACAAATTTAGCCTGTTATTCTAGTCATGCTCTACCCAGTGTTTTACAGATTTCCTTATTATTTCAAATTGTGCAAACATCGCAGAAACCTCTCCCGGGCTCTGGCGCTCTCTGCCTTCATCTCAGCTCTTGGCTCATCTACCACATCCAAGGCAGGGTTTCTACCACCTGGTGCCAAAACCCCCATCCCTGCCAGGCCACAGGACCTTGTGGAGATAAGCAGCATCTCTGTTGGGCACAAGGCTTCTACCAAAGGGAGAACCACCTACCATGGGAGAAACATCTACTGAAGTTCCAGAGGGCAGTGGGATGAGAGGAGGCCATGGTGCATCAATGAACCATTTAAATATATTCTGACATTTTGCCACCTCCATCCTTGTACCTGGGATAGGAAAGAAAAATGACACAACAATTCCTTCGCAGCATGGGTTTTTGTGACCTTGGGAAACCAGTGAAGGCTTTTCCCTTCCTCCCCATGTGTCCATAATTTTGCTTGTTGAAGCTTTTTCATGACCATGAGGATACAGCTAAAATTTCACACTGCCAAGAGGAATTGCATGCCACTTGCAAAACATACAGCTTGGGAAAGAATGTGGGATCAAACAAAGATACAGGGAAATGGATGGGTTTGTTGTGAATGAGCCACGACTTGATCAGACCCATGAGTGCAACAGCAACGTGTATAAACCAAGAAGCACAGAACAGTTGAGGCACTTGAATTCCTCATCCCACTGCAGGGTGTGAGAGAGAAGAGGAGCCAGAGATGCCACCTCCTTGCCCACCCGAATCTGGTGGAGAAATGCCATGGGCAATGCAAGTCCATTTCCCTCACACCAGGGCTCATGTCTGCTCCCACTTGTGCAGCCACAGTCAGCTCTCACCTCACTCAGGGTGAGAAAAATGGGGCAGAGTTCCAGGAACCACAAATGAATCAATCCCCAAGAGTGTAACACACAGTTTTACCAAAAACATCAGGAAAGAGTATAAATTTCTACATAAAAGCCTGCCAGGGCTCCTTAGCAAGTTGTTGTAGGACAATTGAACTACTCTCATTAGGTGGAATTAATTAGCTGAACGGCAGGGATGGAAGCAATAGATGCAAAACGGAGTAACAGATTTAAGGAAGAGGTTTACTAGGCAGAAGAAAAACATAAAGGAAATAGGAAAAATACATTGCAGGGTGATCTAAATATTTTCTTTCTGACTCAACAGAAGCTCACAGGCGGCAAAAACATGAATGACGAAGCGTGAAAGTGCTTGTC
This sequence comes from Patagioenas fasciata, assembly GCF_037038585.1. NCBI lineage: Eukaryota > Metazoa > Chordata > Aves > Columbiformes > Columbidae > Patagioenas > Patagioenas fasciata. The sequence goes on from NC_092531.1 coordinate 21,070,624, forward strand.
CTGCATCTCCACAAGCCCCTTCGGCAGCAGAGAGAGGGGATGCTCAGTGTGGGGGCCCACAGGATGAGGATCGACGTGGTGCCTGGCTCCCTCTGGAAGACTAGTGATTTTGTTGTTGTATGGCTCATCCCACCACAACAAGTCACAGTCTGCCCTAGGGTGCATGGCCTCTCCGGCGATGCTGAAGGTGCAGGACCGAGCCAGCAGCCACAGCCGTTCTGCACTTCTGACCACCTCGGCCGTTGCTTTTGTGAGCCTTGAGAGCGAAGCAACGAGAGGCTGGTCTGAAACCCCCTCTTGCACCTGAGCCCCAGCCAGAGCTGCCCCACACAACCCTGGGAAGCACCACAGGAGAGCCTGGAGGATGCGAACACCACACTGTGGTGTCTCAGACCACCCTGCAGAAGCGGTGCTGCCCAGCCTCAGGGTCCCCAGCAGAAGGGTTGTCCACAGCAAACACACAGCGAAACTGCAGCATGTTGGTACTGAGCTCCCAGCTGCAGGGCTAGGTACCCCAGCATGCATCTCCACCCCAAACCCATCACCTAGAAAGGCTCTATCACATCACAGGTGGGACAGGCTGAGCAGCACACAGATCTGGGATGCAAGCGTCAGATCACAGAATATCAGGGATTGGAAGGGACCTCAAAAGCTGATCCAGTCCAATCCCCCTGCCAGAGCAGGAACACCCAGATGAGGTTACATGGGAATGTGTCCAGGTGGGTTTTGAATGTCTGTAGAGAAGGAGACTCCACAACCCCCCTGGGCAGCCTGTTCCAGTGTTCTGGCACCCTTACCGAGAAGAAGTTCTTTCTCAAATTTAAGTGCAACCTCTTGTGTTACCCCTTGTTTTTACCGTTACCCTTTGTCTTACCATTGGTTGTCATCGTGAAGAGCCTGGCTCCGTCCTTATGACACTCACCCTTTATATATTTATAAACATAAATGAGGTCACCCCTCAGTCTCCTCTTCTCCAAACTAAACAGACCCAGGTCCCTCAGCCTTTCCTCATACAGGAGATGTTCCACTCCCTTTATCATCTTCATGGCTCTGCACTGGACTCTCTCCAGTAACTCCCTGTCCTTCTGGAACTGAGGGGCCCAGAACCGGACACAATATTCCAGGTGTGGTCTCACCAGGGCAGAGTAGAGGGGCAGGAGAACATCTCTCGACCTACTAACCATCCCCCTTCTAATACACCCCTGGATGCGCTGTTCTAGCGGTCCCATAACAACCCCAAACACGCCCCTGCGTTACAACCGAGGCGCGTTATAGCGTGGCGATGATATCCCCACCCCGCCCCGGGCACCGCCCCGTATGCAAATCACCCCTCCCGAGAAGCCAATGGGAAAAGAGAGAGGCGTGGCCACGGCGGGACTTGCCCGGGCATGTGAGCGCGGCGGCTTCCGGGCGAGACACGTGGGAGCCGCGCCGGGTGCGGGCAGGCAGCGGTGGGTCACTGATGGCGGGGGGTCCGGGGCGGCCGGGCCGGGGGAAGTCCGGGGCGGATAGAGGTCTGGGGGTGCGTGATGGGGCGAGCAGGGGCGTGGGGGCGGGTAATGGGGCGGGTAGGGCACTGGGGCTGGGAGTGCGGTAGAGAAGGCCTGGCTAACTGGCAGATTGGGCCCTAAGGGATGTGTAATCGGGCGGGCGGGGGGTGGCAATGGGGTGGGCAGGGGACCGAGAGGCGGTGAGGTTGTGGCCAGGGCGTTTGGACCGGGAATGAGGCAGGCAGTGACCAGGTAACGAGAGCACAAGGGCCTGGGGACAGGATGTGACAATGTGTCCCCATCCCCTGCCCCATAGCTCTGTCTTGAACTACGTCTGCCTGCCCACACGCGGGAGGGGGGAATATGTCACGGGGCGGGGGGGGGGGCGGGGTGTCGTGGAGTACACGGATCCCTTTGGATGGGGGGGCATGGAGACTGCGTGACACTCATGCCCCACTGTGCCCATTCCAGCAGGGATGCCTCCTGGCAAAGGGCAGATGACCCCACTGCTGTCCACCCCAAAAGACTCCGTGCCCACTCTGCAGAGCACCCATGACCCCACTGCGGGTGGCTGCGCTCAGGCCCTGGAGGGTCCCGCCATGCTGCAGGGTCGCAACAAGAAGAAGAGTCGCAAGCACCAGCGGTTCTTGGAGCGCCGCGCGCTGCTGGAGCAGAAGGGGTTACTGAGCCCTCACCGATGCTTGGGCAACCAGACCCCCATGGCAGGGCTGGAGACAAGCAGCACAGTTACCAAGTCCGGTGACACCATGGCACTGCACTTTGGGAAAGGCCCCAAGTCCAAACAGGTCCTCTCCCCATCTGCCTCTCCAGACAGCATAGCCAGGCATCACTCCGTGCTGCTGTCCCAGGGGATTGGCAGCTCTAAGGAGGTGCAGATGTCCTCCCCGCTCCTGCGCCCTGGCAAGTATGTGGCCATTGACTGCGAAATGGTGGGCACAGGTCCTCAGGGCAGGCTGAGCGAGCTGGCGCGGTGCTCCGTGGTGAACTATGAGGGGGATGTCGTCTATGACAAGTACGTCCAACCTGAACTCCCCATCGTGGACTACCGGACACGCTGGAGTGGCGTCACCAAGCAGCACATGAAAAATGCGATTCCCTTCAAGACTGCCCAGGCAGAGGTGAGAAAAAGAGAATTTTGTTTTTAAAAGGCTGTGTGTTATCTGCTGGCCACAAATTGGGAGCCTCCAAAACCATTCAGTGGGTTGGTTTGCTTCTTACTGCTCTGTTCTGGGAACCTAAAAAGCTAGAACTGAAGAAACTGAATTTAACACAAAATTATTTTGTGCTTAATTAGTGTTTCTTTTGGTGCAGTGCCTGTCTAACCTTTTCTGATGCTTCCAGATCCTGAAGATCTTGAAAGACAAGATTGTGGTAGGACACGCCATCCACAATGACTTCCAAGCCTTGAAGTACTTCCACCCCAAAGACAGGACCCGAGACACCAGCCAGATCCCCATGCTGAAGCAGAGGGCAGGGCTGCCTGTCAGGGCCAGTGTCTCCCTAAAGAGCTTGGCCAGGCATCTGCTCAGGAAAAAGATCCAGGTGAGCACTAGGAACCTGTGGGGACCAGGTCCTGGGTTTGTGATTGAGCCTGTGTGGTCAGCCTGGTCCCCCTATGTCCATCGGTGCTCTCTATGAATGGAGGTGAACCTTTTTCATCCCATACTGCTGGTCATGATCAAGCTGGGGGATCCCAGGACTTCCTAAGCTGACCATTAAGCATCTCAGTAAAGCAGGAACAAGACCTCTGCCCTTCAGAGGGTGCTTGTATGGGAATGTAGCACAAGATTGATGAGGAGGTTGATTAAATGTAAATACGGTCAAGTGACTTGCACCTGTCTGTAGAAAAAGCACATACATCACACTAATTGTTCTACTGACCTTGTGTGCTGGATGAGTAGAACTTCTGTGTCTAACACAGGCCTGTGAGAAACTATAGAAACCTTATCACTGTCTGAGATTCCTGCTTTGTTGTGAGAAAGAGCAGGAGGCTGCGCTTGCCTGAAGCCTTGAAATACAGGCGAGCTCAGCAGGCCCAGTGATCTTCCAGCAGGGCTGAACTGACCAGCCTGGGAGCTCAGGTGCAACTTCAGAGATCCCCCAGTAGAGAGGTAACTAAGATAAAACTTGCCCTTTGCAATGCATTTGTGGCCTCTGCCTCTTCTTGCAATGTGCCTGTGTATGCGTACACAGTGCTTGAGATGCATGTATCTCCTGGGCTACATCAAACCTTTGCTATCTCGAACACTCCCAGCACTTTTGTCCTTCTGAGGAGCAGACAAAGTAACCTGTTGGATTTTTACCAAACCCTTTTTCTAACCAGGCTTTTCCCTCTTTGCTCAGGTCGGCTGCAAAGGGCACTCGTCGGTGGAGGATGCTCAGACGGCCATGGAGCTGTACAGACTGGTGGAGGTGCAGTGGGAGACGGAGCTGGCCCGGAGCCTGCCCTCCCGGCCCCCCAGCCCCATCACAGACCCCACCACAGACAGCAGCCAGTACCTGGATGACCGGTACTGGCCCACGGACCTGGTGACAAGCAGCCTGTGATGGGGGACAGTGTCTCCTCCACGTGTTTTAAGGCCATCCTGATGCCTTCAGCTATGGCAGGTGGAGGTGGCTGCTGACCTCCTTCACTGGGGCTTGTTCCCCATGTGCTCTGGCCAGCACCGGGGTCCACTGCGGACAGCAGTGCAGAGGAGTCGGATGCCCCCAGCCCTGCTTGGGGACGGAGAAATGGTGGCAGTTGGACACTGGTGATCTCTAAACGGTCTGCAGCCTCTTCCTGTTGCACAGTAATAAGTGCTGTGGCTGCGCCGTGTTCGTCTGTCGGTGCTTGGGGATGAGAGGGGTTCCTGGAGGACCCCAGTGGGTGTGTGAGTAGGCTGGGGCTGCCAGGGCACCTCACATGTCTTCTGGGAAGGGGATACCCCCATGGCAGGCAAGTGGCAAGTCTTCCCATGGGAGGACTGAGGTGTTTTGCTGATGCCTAAAGGCTGCAAAACATCTGGGCCAGTTGAACAACCAGTTTCCTCCTTGCTTTCATTGCACAGTGAAGCCTGAAAACAAAGTCTGGATCTAATCAATGTCCAGCCTGGACAAGAGCACAGGATGCACTTCATTTAAAATAGACTACTTACGTATTTATCCAGTTGTGAATTAAAAGCTGTTCTTGCAAAGCCTTTGTGTGTGTGCTGCATGATCTGATCTAGCAGCTCTCTGGGAGGGAGGGGGCAGAGATGGGGGTCAGCATTAGTGCCTGCGTCCTGTGCTTAAAACCCACCTGCAACCAGAAAAGCTGCATTGAGTGGCCTGCTGATGGCTGGAGTGAGCAGTTCTTGGGATGTGGGCTCAGCAAGAACCCTGTGGTCCAGCACTGCTGGCTGCTTGGAAAAAAAGCCCATTGCAAGATAAAGTGTCCCACTGTGTCATGCTCCAGCAGTGGGGTTGTCACAGCTCAGAGGGCTCCCTGGGATTTGCCCACCCAGTGAGACAGCATCCCTGTGCGCAGGGTCTGGGAGGGGTGGGAATGATGTTGAGCTGTGGCAGGGGCTGCTGTGATGGTGTGGGGACCAGGGTGGTGCTCACCTGCAGTGGCTGCTGCTTCATAGGTGACATCTGTAGGTATCTGTGGCTGCACAGGCGTACCCGGCTGGGCACGTGAGCATCAGTGTGAGGTTTGGGGCCGGACATAGAGAGTCACACATATCCCCAGGTTGCTGAACAGCCATGGTTAAAGAAAATCAGTACTTTTTTGCCAGATGCCTCGAGGCTGAGGCCACCCCTTTAGCACATGGGTCCCCCAGGCTGTGAGACAGGAGGGGTGGGGGGGGCTGCTAGCACTTCAGGGGCTTTGGGAGTCTGGCCACAGCACTGAAATGGAGTTCATGTCCCTCCAGCCAGGCTACACAGGTCCCAGGCTTTTCCTGAGGGAAGGAGAGCTCAGCCCCAGTCTTGGGAAGCAGCCAAGGAGCCGGGTGACGCAGGCACACCTGACGCACACATCAGTGCCATTACAAGACGCATCTTGCACTTCCCATCTTAACTCCTCCCTGCCCGGCAGAGACACTTCAGAACATGTCAGACATGTCTAAAAACCTCTGTCCTCCAAGTGGCCAAAGCACAACCCTCCTTCAACAGTTGTACTTAAGAAATAATAGTAACTTGGGCTGTGTCCTGACCTTGTGGTCTGGGCACTCCCCACCAGTCCTGGTAGGAAACATGATCACATATATGTGCTTTTAAATCCTGCTCGTGGCAGTTTGTCCCAGGCATGTTCCAGGTGCAGCAAGCTGTAAAACCCAGCTGGCACCACCTCAGTGAGAGCCTTGGGGTGCAGCTCCAGCATGACACCATGCCACGCCAGCAGGACCCGGTGGGGTACACGAGGGACCTGCACCCGTGGGTGCAGGAGGAGCGCAGCTGGCACAGGCTTTTTTTTATCCATTTCCTCCCCTTTGCCATTTCCACCTCTTCCCGGAGCGGCAGGAGGGAAACACAGCTGCAGGAAAGGTGACAGGAGCTCAGTGGGTCAGCACAGCCACCATCAGAAGATGGTGGCATCCCAAAGCTGACACAGCAGCACTGCCTTCTGCCCCCAGGAAAGCGGACCCAGAGGAAGGACACAGTGGAGGGATGCTTTGCTCAAGGTCTAATAACCTAGACCGTATAATTGCATCTTCTCAGGGAGCACATGTGTTTGTGGGGAGCTTACATGGGGCACCCCACAGCTCCCAGCTCATTTGTCCACCTGAGCCCCCCCAGCCTGCACTGTCCCACCATCCACAGCATTGACTTGCCCGAGGCCAACTGATGGTTTGATGCAAGACATGGGTGCACTGGGGTGAGGCTGGAGAAAGCCACCGAAGGAGGTGGAAAGCCACGAGGCTTTATCAGCCTGTGACTCAGCCTGCCTTGCCGTCAGCCAGCAGCGAGGGGAAGGCGTAATTAAGGAAAAAAACACATTTCTGAAGTCTTGATCATCCAAACACTGTAGTGAAACCCACTTCCAATAGTAAGCCCAGGCTGAGCTGCAGGCAAGGGACAATTTTCTCTAAACACTCATCCGCTGTGACCCAGTGCAGCTTTGTCCCTGCCTGCCCACGCCGCAGCTCCCCAGCCTGCCTGCACAGCCGCCCACGTCCCCTCCTGGCAGCACAGCCCTGGGCTTGCACGGTGGCACAAGGCATGGAGAAAGTCCCCAGATGCCTCTGCGAGCTTCTCCTCATCACTGATTTAATCCCCTGCTGGAATAACCCCTCACTTTAGGGGCAAATTTGAAGGCAGCAACACAGTCGAAGGCTGGCTGCCCTTTGGTACTCACATGTCCTGCAAGTTTTGCTTCTATGCAGTGATCTCCAACTTTTGGGGAAGCTGAGAAACGAATTTTGGGGGCCAATGCCCATCTACATCAGCTTTGAAGGGCTGGGAAAAAACCCACATTGTGCTCTGCAGCCCTCAAACCCCCAGGCAGAGTTGCTGAGGAGCAAACCCCATCAGGGATGATAAGGGGTGGTGGCAACCCTCTCCCTGCGAATGAAATGATGTTTGCTCTTAGAAATCTGCACGGCAACTTTCATCCCGTTTACACCTAGTGAACCCTTCAAGAGCAAATCAGGATTTTCACAGGTGTTTGTGAATATTCACCTACATGCCAGGGAGTTGCTATGGCTGAGAGCAGCCAACCTTCTCTCTGGCTCAGCACCTAAGCAGCCTGCTGAGCATCTTTAGGCAGATGGAGGAGAGCTGAGCTGGCTCACCATTTGCACTAAATTTCATGGTAATTGAAGAATCTGCAGAAAGCTCAGCCGTTGTCTCAATGACCCTGAATAATGATTAACTGAAACGCACAAATGCAGCAATGGGCTTTTTTATCAGGAGAAAACATTGTCAAATGAGTTTTTCCCAGCCAGCTGCAAAAGCAGGTAACTGATAAGCCCATCATTGGAGTGGGTCTGAACCAATGGGAGCTGATGGCTATGGCTTTTACTTCTGTCTAGCAACAGCTTCTCCTTGAGCAGCAGACGGCAATTTGATGCTTTCCCTTGCTCTTGTTGAGCTCCCCCCTTCCTGCTCTTCTGCTACACAAAGCTTTTCATGGACGACAGTCGGAAACTGGGCTTTGTGTGGATTGTCCGTGTTTTTCTGCATGTTTTCAGCGTCTATTCCTTTCCTGCATGGTGAGAGCTTTGCAGCTGTAAAAGAGGATGCTTGCCCCCTGTCCTGCTCACATCCCAGGCTCTGCTCACACCCTGCCTTGCCCATGCACCTGGGGCTCTGCTTCTGCTGGGTGTTTGTTGGACACCCATAGGGTGCTTGAAATCGCTCTGTGGCAGAATAGCAGCTGTACTGGGAGACACTGGGCCAGGGATGTGTCTGACACTCCCACCCTGCATCACCAGTGCCTGGCTGTGGTCCCGCTCCTCTCCCGGCTGTGGGGGGCTGTTTGCATGAGCACCACGGCTGGGAGCAACATCCCCTCATCAAACACCTGGTTTGTTTTGATGCTGGCTCTGGTTATCACAGTAAATGTGTTTGAAATGCCATGTAAGCCCCAAATGTCTCAGGGTGGAGCAATGCTGGTACCTAATAACAGCCCAGAACAAGCTCCTAACCTGGAACAATCTGTCTGCTCACTGTGGTGACACAGAAGGACAATTTGCCCTGTTTGCAGGCAGAGAGAAGAGTCTTTGCTCAGGTGACTTGCCAGAGACTAAGCTGGTTGCAGTGGAGGGAGGAATGGGCCTCTCTGTGACAGCACCCCATCGGTACCCGCACCCACCATCACCCCTCCCCTCTGTGCCCTGAGTGTAAATTAGAAGGCAGAAAACTCGCAGCCGGCTATAAATTAAAAACTCAGGAGCTTTAATAACCTGCTTGGCCGGAAGGAGTGAATAGGTGTGATGTGGAAATGAATAGGTACATCTGGCAGCCACTTAGCACTGGGGCTGCAGGAGGGGTGTGTGCATGTGTGCGTGTGCATGTGTGTGCGTGTGCATGTGTATGTGTGTGAACCGCCAGCACAGCCTCCTGGATTGGCTGCAAAACCCCTTCCCGACCAATGCTGAGGACCAGGGTGGCCTAGCAACAGCCTTTCCCTAATGAAAAACAAGCCACTTAAGCATCGTGATTGTCTGCGGATGAGAGGAAAAGGCACAATTCCCAGCACACCCCAACCTCCCTGGGGAGCTGGACCCAAATAGGGGCTGCAAAAGCTGTGCTGGAGGGGCTCGGGTGGCCTGACCTGAATATCCATGTACCCCTCAGTCCCCATGCCATGGTTGCTTTGGGTGCATGGGAAGGGTTTGCTGTAGGTACAACACGAAGAAGATCCAGGGGGAGAAACCCTCAGCTGTGGGCGCATCCCTCTGTGCAGGCAGCCTGGGTGCCAGGCTCACCTCCAGCATGGCAAGGGGACCCCTGCCACAGGGACCCCAAAGCCCTGCACCCCTGAGGCAAGCTGGGTGCCAGGTGCCAAGTGGCCACCGGGGCCATGAGCTGCTGAAGATGCCATCTTTGAGGAAGGAGGAGTTTGTGGGGTACAGTGCTGGGGGCATGTGGAGTGCTTCTCAGAGCTGCCAGGTACAGAAGGGGCAAGGTGGCTGGTCACAGTTGTGGTCTTGCTTAGAGATGTCACCTTCCCATGTCTCTGCCCCAAGCTCTCCCATCCCCTGCCCAGGGAAAGAGCTCTAGGACAGCAGGGCTCGAATATTGAGCATAAGCCCATGCCTTGAGCTTACGGCTGGGGGGACCAGGAACTGGATTTGTGACCAGTGCGCACAGACACATGTTGCAGGAGTCAGGGTGGGAGCTGGGGCCAACGGCAGAGGGTAGCAAGGCACAGCATTGCTTTTGGGCTGCAGAAACACCTCTTCCTTGGGGAACAGCGAGATGCAGGTGAGCTCTCTTCCAGTAATGTGTGCAATTCCCAGCAAGGCAATGGAGGCAGAGGACCCAGCACTGCAGCAGCAACACCATGGTGTGGCATTTTCTCTATCCCCAATTGTTACATCATCCTTGGGGTCTTTCCTGCTTTTCCCCTACCAGCTCACCCTTGAGGTGATCGGGAGATGTTAGAGCACCTATGGTGTTTTTTTAAATTTTCTAATTCAAAAAGGAGATTTTTGCTCAGCTGAAAGCACAGCCCCTGCCTCCAGCTCAGACCTGCCCCACAACAGAGCTACTTGCACCGCTCTGCTCCTGCACGCCTAGGGACCCTTGAAAAACACTAGAAATAACTTTTTTTCTACCCCTCCAGGCAAGAAAACTAAATACAATAATTTTTTCCAATGCCATCTGAGCAGAGCAGAGCAGCAAGCGTGGTCTGCCCCAGGCCAGCATCTCTGCCACAATGGATGAAGCATGGCGAAGGCTCTTCTCTGGGGAATCCTGGTGGAGAAATATTTTAAAATAACTGGAGTAGGAGGAAAACACAAAACGTGACTCTCCACACCTCGGTACCGACGCCCTGGGGAGACCCCCTCCCCGTTTTCATTCCGTTTCTGCCCGTTCCAGGTCCGTGCCGTCCCGGGTGTTCACTAGGTGGTGCCCTCGGGCTGCTGGTTCCTGCGCTGTCCCCTCGCAGGCTGGGGACGGGACGGGGCCCGGCTCTGCCCCGGGCTCCCAGGGTGTATTTCAGGCAAGTCACAAGCATAAGGGGAGTGTGAAAGCCGCTTGCACTGCAGTTACAACCCAGAGCGTTTAGGGGCTTTAGGATTTGGGTCCAGTTATGAACTGCAAGCACTGACCTCTCACCCATGTTCTGGCTCTATTTGAATCCCTCAGTATTTTGTATTTCTGACACTGTGAAGGTGGTTTACAACCCCAAAACTGACAGAGGAGGCAGGATGGTGAAAGAGGCAATTCCATGGCAAATGCATTTTCGTAAAATAACAACAATCCACAGCTGTCACCCAAAACTCATGTACAGCCATAGTTCTGCAGCTCCAGTGCAGGGATGAAAAAGGAGGAAGACAAACTAAAACACATTAGTGTTACTAGGAAGATATTTTAAAATGTAAATCGATGAGCACAATGCAGCATTACCTGCCTCTGTTGGGAAGGACAGGAGGGATGTGCTAGGACAGGTATGCAGGGCACCCATGGGATCACCCATGGATCCAGGGCAGGAATAGCTGGGGCTGCCGCAGATCAGCGCCGGGAACTGTTTGCTCTCCTGGGAGGTCACTGTTTGCATTTGGCCTTCACCTGGTCAGGATGGAGACTCTCACCCTTTTATTAGAAACCACTCTTACCTTTATAATTGTGAATCCCAGCCATGAGTGTCAACTTCCAGGGGCCAAGTCACACAAGGCCAGTCTGTGGTGGCACTGTAGGACGTGCCAGCATTCCCCTTAATCTTTTGGTCTCTTAAAATAGAAGAATGATGGAAAAGATCAAAGCCAGAGTTACACAGAGCAGCATTTGTTGTCATTTTAAGATGGTATTAATATACAGCTCTGGGTGCAAGAGTTGCTCTAAAAATGGTTTCTTGTTACTGCTCATCTCTGTGCTACCCCAGGCAAACCCTGAGTCCTGCCATGCACAGGGATTCACACCACTCCAGGTCCTGTAGAGCCATCCAGACATTGGGGTCTGAGCCACAGAGGCCAGGGACTGTTCCTAATTTATATATATGTATATATTTTTATGCTGGGCAGATCAAGCTGGAAATAACGTGGGAGAAATCATGCCTTCAGTATCAGCAGCCCAAATGAACTTATCCTGTCACCACGAGTGAGCACCAGGTGTGAAAGCAGGGGGACAGACAGCTGTCCCCCAGTCCCCTGATAACCTTCACAGGCAGGAACAGGATCAACTCTGGCTGCCTGCATCCCCTGAGGCTGGAAAACACCCGTGCCAGGACCAAGACACTACACATGTGTGCACCGAATTGGCCTGTCTCTTTGTCCCCAGGAGCGGGGCTGACTTGCCCAGTGGATCCTGATAACAGGACGTTTTGAGCAAAACCCTTATGAAACCTTCTTTCACAGGCAGTACAGAGGCCAGTTGTTCCTGGGGCCAAACCTCCCTCTCTCCCCGAATCCTGCTGCGGGATGCTCGCCTGCTCAAAACCCGCAGAGCCCGTGGCAAAGGAGGGGACGTGGGAAGGGGGATTTACAGCTTGCTGCGAGGGGAGCTGTGCCGAGGCTGGGGTTTTGGGGGAGAGAGGGACAGCAAGGCAGGGCTGGAGCCAGCTGACGCCAGCCCCAATCTGTGGCCTGAGACCCTTCCAAGGCGCCAGCTGAGGTACAGATGTTCCCATTGTACGTCTTGGGAGCCTTCTTGGAAAACTACAGCAGCTTCGTTCCTCTTAGCTTCAGCTTTTGAGTTTTTTTTTTTTTTTTTTTTAATCATATATATAAGTTTGGAAGAGGGCCTTCTCGCTGCTGCATTTCTGTGTCTCCTGCCAACCCCCACAGTGTTTTAAGAGCTCCCTCCTTGGTTTGTCCCCCACCCCAGCCTGAACAATCGCCACCATCCCAGGAGTTGGCACTATTAGGATCCGGTGCAAAGCAACCACTGCCAACCACAGCCTGTTTCATATTGCAAAGGCTGGTTAACAGGGTAAAGCAGATGGCTGGAAAGGCAGGGTGTGCACCGGGGATCCTGCAAACCAGTTCTGCTCTGGCACTGCCAGGCATTTGATGCTAGAAGTGTGAGTGGCCCCGTCGCTGCTCCCTGATGCAATTTTCCCACCATCAGAACAAGGAGCGTCGCAGTGGGGAAAGGAGAGGTTTGACTCATTTCTCACTGCTTTGCTGCCTGTGTTCCTTGAACAGCACAGAGCAAAAGTATAGGCAGCTCCCAGCCAGCCCCCTGCAGCCAAACCCCCCCATCCTCAAATCCCATGGGGGCACAAGTACAACCCAGAACAGTGTCCCTTGCTCTTCAGTGTAGGAACTTGGCTCTTACAGAGAATCTTTCATAGCCTTCAGATTGCATTTAAATTACTTGAAGCATGACCTCCACCCCACCATGTCCATCTTCGAGGTCTCTGTGCCCACCAGGAGCTGTGACCCATCCACCTTCCTCTTCTGATGTGCACCCCAGACACAGCATGGGCACAGCAAGGTGCCAAGGACAGGAATTTCAAAGGCTGCTTCACTAAATAGGGAGTCACTTAAGCCAGACAGAAAGGCAGGGAGAGCCCCACGCGACAGCTTTGAGATGTCAGATCTGAGAAGCAGAGGAGCACCTGTAGGATTAAAGAGCTGAGCAGAAGCTTTGAGAGCACCCTCAGCCCCTAAATGATGAATAGGAGCCATCTCCCTTCCTCTGACACCTACATCCCTTTTGAAGTGTTGGCTCATATCCTAAAAAACTAACAGGTTTAAAGAGAAACAGAGAGAGGAGGAAACATCTTCCAGCGAAGAGTAGGTGAGCATGCACATCCTACTGCTATTCATTAAAAGTAGCTAATAATCTCATTTTTTTCCCAGCTCAGAGAAAGTGCTGTGTATAAGTAGATAAGAAGCTTACATACCCAGGAGGCTCAATTAATGTTCTTAGTTCACACAGCCTCAGGTAGAAGGCATTGCTGACCCTAGGCTGCAGCTACCAACTGTTTAAGGAATAGCTTTCTTTTAAATCCTTATAATCCAAAGGCTTTTATTTTTAGGTATGCCTAGTACTCCTCATCTCCGCAGCACTTCAGCACAATTTTCCCTGACTCTACAGGTACTCCTGGCTGTACAGCAGAAACCTAACAAAAATTACTTCTTCTCCCTCCCCTATCACCTAAATCCTTATACAAAAGGAAGAGGCCCCTGATGAACCCAGTCTTATAAAGCCCATCTGCTGGGCTAGGCAGGCTCAGCTGTGCTGGTGTGAAGGGCTGAGCTGTCCTACCTGTAGCCTTCGTGTTGTAAAAAGCAGGAGCTGCCTCTGGTGCTGTTTTAAGTGAGCATGTAGGAACCCAGGGTGCCCAGAGGAGGGATGGGTTCTTTTCCTCATCTGAGCTTGCTAGTCAGACTTGTTCACTCAGAGTTAGTTTTAGCTATTTGCTCTTTTGTAGCCTTATCAGCAAAGAAACACTTGGGGATCTATCTATATATATATTTTCTAGAAAAACAGTGTCTGAGCTGAGAATGTGTTTTCTAATGATGTGCTGGGGTGTAGCTCCCAAGGAGTTCCTCTCTCTCAGATGTAGCCCTTAGTCTGCACCCTGTGCAAACAACCCCGTGCTGGGGTGTCAGCAAGTCCTGCAGCTTAGTGCTTTTCTCATCGCTTACTGATTGCAACAGCAGGGTTTGCATCTGTGTCTTTCCTAGGGATGATCAAAAGATCAAGGGTCTTCCTCCTGCTCTTATGTCTCTGCACTGATGGGTGCCAGAGCACTCTAAATATTTACAAGGCAAGTGACCTCAGTGGAGGATGCTGGGCAGATGTGGTCAGGAAGCGCAGCCATCATGAGCGGGGGCTTCTGCTGTTGGACAGGGGCACAACTGAAGGTCCGTCAGCAGTGGTAGCCCACCCCTCGTCCCTACTGACACTGCCCAGAGCACTGCCTGTGCCCTGGCTGTGTAACACAAGTGTATGCCTGTATTGCTGCTTGGTACCCCGACCCAGCCTTCCAGGCTTTGGTCCCCTCTGGTATCATTGGTGACCACATGTGAAAGTGACTTCCAGCTACAAACACTTTAAATTCCCAGTCTCATGTTGCCCCACCAACCCTCCCCACCTTGTAGCTGATCTTACCCATAGGTGGGTGAACCTGGCAGAGACGAACACAAGTGCTGAGATAAACGCTGTGCTTGACCCCAAGGTGAGGTGCATGCTGTCCCTGTGCTCCCAGACATACCGTGCTCCCAGATTCATCCTCCCTGTCCAAGCTGATCGCTGTTTCTCACACCAGCACACACCTTTCCCCTCCTGCCTGCTCCTCTCCACCAGCTCAGCCCTCCTTTGGGACTGCCCGGTGTCTGCAAGAGGCACTGTGTGCTGAGTTCTGCTGGCTGTCAAGGCAGGGAGGCTTCAACAGCATCTCCACTAAATGGGCTAGAGAAGATTAAGTGCTCTCTCTGCTCCTGAAAGGCCCATTTAATTCACTTTCACCCTTTCTTCCCCCTCCCTCAGACCTCCCTGGCATCCAGGACACAGGGACTTTTATTATACCACTGAAAACCTTGAAGGGGACTGATTTTCTTTTTTTTTTCCCTTTCCACCCATTAGAGAAATATCTCCTCTGACCCTCCACCAAGCTGACATGCCTGTTGTCACGCAGAGGTGGCTCAGGCTCTGGGACAGCCTGCCAGTGGGTTTGCTCAGCCAACGTCTGCTTTGGGCTCAGATGGTCTCAAGAGCAAGATTTAAAGCTTGGCAGTGGGGCAGGCTCTGAGAAATGATGTGTTATCAGCCAGGGCCAAAGATTGTCTCTTGCTACTTGGTCCTTTTCAGTGGTTCAGAGGGACTTGGCAGAAGCCCTGAGGTTCTGGCAGGGTGGCAATAAGATGGGCAGGAGGCTGCAGCTGGCACTGGGATGGGGCCAGCCTGGCCTTGGCCTTTCCTCCTCTGTTTCTTTCTGTGCTGGGCTATCAGCTTACTTCTCACCATCCCTTAGCACTGAACACACAGCTGCTTGATGAAATAGTTGAAATTCCAGAAATGTCTGAAATTAATTCAGCTTCTTCAGTTTGTTCTGGGGATGATGAAACCCACTTCACTCTGGGTTTGTCCTACTGGAAATGAGCTTTCCACTATATTGTGTTTGGACCAGCCATGCAGCTGGGCTGTTGTTTTGTTTGTTGTTGTTGTTGTTTTCTTAGAGGGGAAAAACAGGCTGTGGAGAATGTGAGGTATCATGGGCTTTGCTCAGGAGCAAGTTTGCTGCTACACAATGCCAAGCTCTCCCTGGTGTCACAGCCCCAGAGGCAGCAGCAACACTGGTGGGGCTACTTTGGCCAGCAAAGCAGCAGTTACAGCTCGCAATGAAAAGGGGTTAAATTCCCCAGTGGAGCAGAGAGCTGCAAAAAGTGCTGGCTGTTAGATACTTCGTTGAAACCTCTCTGGATCTGCCTCATTGAAACAAATAGGGTATCAAAAGCTTTCTCTTAAGGCAGCAGGGAAAGGTGTATCTGCCTATTTGGTGAGCTCTCCATCTCAGACAGGCTTCCCTCTGTTTGCTGCCCTTTACCAGGAGTGTTTTGGATTAATCCTGCACTCTGTGCCTGACTTTGAGATACTGCTTTGTGCTCAGTGCCCCTCCAGCCCCCTCATGAGAGATACAAATGTGCTGATATCCCTGTAACAGCAGCTCTGCACTGCTACAATCTCAGCTCCTGCAGCGCAGGCGGCATCCGCAGGGACACGGTGCTGCCACCGCCTTCCAGCCTTGTCCACAGCCTTTGGGTTAAGCCAGGATTGTGTCCTTGCAGAAGTCCATAGCAAAACTCCAGACTAAAAGGTCTCAAGCTTCTCATTAGGAAATCTTGCCGAAGGTACAGTAATAAAACCAGTATTTCTGAAAGAATATCAAATGCCAAGGAAGTACTGTGTTTTCCCCTGAAGATGCACCTATAATCCTCTGTCAATAAACACCAAGAGAAATGCTAAGCTGCTAGAAATCAGGTGGGGCTGTCTCCAATTAGCCTGTTTCCATGTGAATGCGGCACATCTGGATTTTCTTTTGTTGCTCTAACATTTCTTTTCCAACAGACATAAACCTCTGACACGTCTTCGGTTTTCTCCAAGGCGGTTCTGCCTTTCCCAGCACCTGCTCCTCTGGCAGTTGTGCTTCCCAACTGTAAGCAAGTGAGGTGCCAGCCTGTGCCGCCAATGGTCGTTTACCCCAGGGAATGTCTGGCAGGTGAATTTGAGCTGCATAGGAAGAGCAATAGGCTTTGAAAATCTGAAGCAGAAAGGGACCTATGCATTTGCTGCTGCAAAACACTTTGCTAGTGAAGAGTGGAATGAGGCTTTCTGTTTCAAGACAACCACAGGCTTTGAAGATCAAGAACTCTTCCATAAGGTCCATGCTATGGGCTTTCCCAAAGGCTCTTGTAGACCCCTGGCTCTGTCACAGAGGTTGCAAAGAGGGCATTTTCTACCCAGGACTCAACAAGCTCTTCGGAGAAGATTCAGGCTATGAATAAGGGCAGAAATTCTGAACAGACTGGCACACCCACCATTTGGATAAGGTGTGTTGGTAAAAATCTTCCCTTCACTCAATAGAAATGGGGAGAAACCTGTCAGCCAGTAGGCTACCAAAGACATTTGTCTTTTTCCCTTGTCCACTGCTTGAAAAGAAAACACAGCTTTCTGCAAAGTGTGTGTTTATTTGAAACAAGCTCTTGAACTCCTTCCCTCCCTAGGTGTCGGACAGTAGGACGTCTGCGGTGTCAAAACTGCATTGCTTGCTCTGATGGGACGCAGGTCAAATTTCTTTCTCAACCTCTCACTCCAAACACCCTCTCCAATATTTGCTTAAAAATATCACTCTTTCCATGTCCATTCTGCCAGTATTTTCTCTTACTGGAATCTCTTGTAGTTCAAGTACTGTCGAAAGAAGAAAAATTGCCCAAATAATCTTATTCCCCAGTGCCATCACACACTGACTGCCCCATCCAGGATGCGCCTACAGCAAGGCAGAGCTAGAGTCGCCAGTAATAATTACTATTATGGCACTGCTAAAAGCCTTACAAGGCATGGTGGTTATGGGCAGGAAAACCTGCAGCTAGCAACCAGGTCCAGTTTATGCAAACACAACCTGACTCACAAAAGCCGTAGTCAGATGAAGAGTTGAGAGCTCCTTCTGTCATCCCAGGACTCCTTCTGGCTTTCGCTGGGCTGGCTGAGCCCTGGGCTGAGCCGTAGCCCAGGCTGGACACTGTACCAAAGCAGGCTCTGTGCATCCCAGCAATCCAAGCCACTCTGTTTCCTTCCCTGAGGCCAGCCCGAGCTTCTGTGCACACCACAGCCCCCTCTCACCACTTACCAGCTGCAGGACAGAAACAAGCTGTGTCTGACCATGCTTTATAAAGAG
This sequence comes from Patagioenas fasciata, assembly GCF_037038585.1. NCBI lineage: Eukaryota > Metazoa > Chordata > Aves > Columbiformes > Columbidae > Patagioenas > Patagioenas fasciata. The sequence continues at coordinate 21,088,114 of NC_092531.1, forward strand.
ATAAAACCAAGAGAATACTGGAGAAGAGGAACCTGAGCTTCCTTTAACAGCATCCTCCTGAGCAACACCCCTGCCTAGAGACACTGGACAACATATCCAGCAGTCATTCTGTGATGGAAAGTTAATGCAGGATACGTGCTAATGTCCTGGCCAGGCTGTGAAATCTCTTTCTGGCTCTGTCTTTTTGGAGAAGCAGGGGGAAAGCAGGTCTCCAAGACCAAGACTTCAGAAGGGTGTATTCAGTTGACATGGCAGTGATGTGACTAGTGCCTGCAGCCTATGTCTGCAGGAGCAGTGATCTTGCTGGGATCCCTCCCTCTGGAGATCACTGGTGCTTTGCATATTATCTTTGCAACAAGAAACGTTATCCTGGCAGGACCTTTTTCCTACTTCTCTTGCATGTCTCTTTGCCTTCCCCTTGTCTGGAGACAGAGCTTTCAGCAGGGAGATCAGGGAAGGCACCTGCCAGCCGTGGCAGTAAGACTTCTGCACCACCATGTGCAGAAAGCTGAAGGCCTGTGGATGAGATATTTAGGCAAGTATTTGTTGGATAAATATTTCAGAGTCATTAAGTGAGCAGAAGAGGAGCTGAGTGGTTATGTCCCAAAGCACGTATCTCTGCTTTTAGTCCTGCTGCTTTGTCCCCCATCTGTCCCACCCCAGGCAGCCAGAAGAAGCAAAGTGCCGATCTCCGTGTTTGTGTGCGACAGTCAGAATCTGTTGGCTGGTCACAGAGACGTGTGTTTTTGCTGGTGAACTCTGTGAGCGGGGCTAAAAGCTGACGCTGAAGGCAGCGTAGCACCCAGGGCAGAGCCTCACACGTGCCAGCCTCCCGTGCCCCGGGGGCAGGTGATTTTGGCAAGGTCTGCGGTGTCTCCCCACATTCTGTGTCATGCCAGAGGCTTTCAGCTCACGTACACGAGGGGACAGCTACTGCGACTCTAAAATATACCGCTGCCATCTTTCTCCCCAGACATCCTGACTCCATCCTCCACAGGTTACCATGGGAGCCACGAAACTCTGCCAGAATTCACACCTTATAAGAACTTCTGAGTGGAAACTCCGAATCTGTGCAATTTCCACACTTTCAGCGGCAACCTCTCCATCCTTCCCCTCCTTTTCCCAGTGCTTGGTTATCCTACGGATCCAGGGATTGGACAGGTTCCCCCATTTCAAGGTCTGTGCTCTACAGCTCTGCACTGTGCCTGTCCTAGAACTCAATGCAGCCATTGACAGCAGTGCCTGGTTTGCTTTGGCCTCTGGTTCAGCTCCTCAGAAACCCTGAAAAAGAGACAGCAGCATTTCTCCAGTGCGTATCTAGGAATAAAGCATTTCAGGAAGGCTACACAGCCTTGGCCCTACCTGCAAGGTGCAGCAGGACCCAGATGAGGATTTGACTCCATCTGCTCCCTGATTCTCCTTAGCTCTCCACAGAGGTATAGAGCAATAATTTTCTGAAGCAGATGTCACTTTCTCCATGTTGTGGGTACAGAGACCTCACAGCTACTTATCTCCAGTCTAATTTAGGGACCTTCTGCATGTGTCGTGGGACCTCCCCATGTCCCCTCCTTCTTGCCCCTGGCATGCCCTGGTGAACAGCCATGTCTAGCTGGTTCACAGACTGATGCTTTTGGCTTTATGCTAATGGAAAGTTTATCTCCACAAGGCATTTTTTTTTTCCTCCAGCCAGTTGCGACTAAAATCCAGTCCTCAACTTAGCAAGGACAGAGCAAAGGTCTCTGTATATGACTTGTGGGTTCTGGCTGGCAAATCTTAACATCATATATGGTTGTTGACTTTCCAGGTTTACAAATGTACAAGTCACACATTTTGTAGACCAGCTGGTGGGAGGTATTTTCTTTAAGCTCTTTGAAAGCCTCACTGAAGAACAGTGAACATTTCTTATCCCCAGGCTACATACTTATTTTATCCTTAAATGTTCTTAGTAACTATTCACAGATTAAGTCTCTAATTTTCTTCGGGAGTAAAGGCCAAGATAGATTATAGATAGGGACGGCTATCAGCAGAGAGAGGAGGGCACAGCTGACATAGTTTTTTTGATCACTACAGAGTGATGCAGAGAATTTATCAAGCTGTATGTTGCAAGGTGAAAATTATACAGACAAAGATTTTTATGAATTATGTAAAGATTTATACATACGCGCTATACATATATAAAAATGTATATACAAACACACATACATGGAGAAAATTAGCTTAGCTAATGGTTGTGCCTGGCACTTATGTTACATTTGTCATACAGGGGGCTCAGCGTGGTTTATCAAGCTACATGACAGCACTTTTCCCTCGCCATTGAAAAATGGGGGTAGTTGTTTTAATGTTTCGTAGCAACAACTTGAAAGAGCACAGTGCCCCAGTGAAGCTGCTGGCTAATTTGGGGAGACAGGTTTACTGGAGGCTGGCTAGAGCTGCCAAGTTAATGTGTTTCTTCCATCTGGTGCCAGGAGGAAACTTTGGTGGCCACAGGCTGCCAGAGACTCCGTCTTCCCTGTCAGCCCAAAGGCCTTTTGTTGTGTGGCTCGTCTTTCCATCAGATCTGGCTTGTGCTGACAGCTTCTTACTGAATTTACAAGAGAGATTGGTAGCATCTGTCCATCCTGGCAGATGCTCCTTGGACTGGCCTGTATGCTGGCATGGTGGGCATCCCAAAACAGCCCAGCTTCCAGTGTGACCAGCAAGTAAAGGTGACCTCCACACTCCCTAGGCGACCAAGAAAGTTCTTGCCTTGTGGACAAACGTCCCACAAATTAGCTTCAACCAGGTCATGCCTGGCCTCTCTGTAAATGTCTCACCAATCCACCTGCGAGTTTTAAAGGTGTTCACCTCATGTACCTACAGCATGGTGGAGTCCAGTCATCCCAGTCATGCCCAGTACCCCATTGTGCTTGGTTCTTAAACAACGAGAAAAAAAAACAGATTTTGCTCCAAGTTGTGCCATTCCTGATGAAGCATGTTGGCTGATGGAGTTCTGGTGCCTGCAGTTGCAAGTCTAAGCTGCTTTTACTTTGACACACCATCAAGGGAACCAGCACTGGATTTCCATGACTGCTCCTGGCCCAGCAGAAGGTCTTGTAGCAAATGAGCAGATGAGAGAGAAAATGTAGCAGAGCTGTCTGGAAGAGGAGAGGAAAGGCAGGAGAAGGAACAAGGACCACCATGCATGGACCAGGGTTCCCCTAACCTTGGGTATACTACTCCATCCCAGTGAGGACCCAGTGAATTGTATGGTGTCGACAGAATGAGGAGATACCATTGGTTCTGGCTTCATCCTTACCGATGCCCTCTTCTCAATTCTAACAGTTGTTCTTTTTTCTCCGTTTTCCTTCCCTCCTTGCCTCTTCTCCCCATGCCTGCTCCAATTGCCATGCTTAATTGCCTGCATGTATTTTTTAAAATGAAAGGGCTATACAAACAGAACCCCCGAGAGTGCCAGGCTGAATTCCTAAAACAAGCTCTTTCTTCCGGGAGGAGACCCAAACACATTCACTCATTGATTGGGCCGTTAGCTGATACTCAGCTCACCCCCCTCCTCCTGTATTTCAGATAGGTTTTCTTTTTTTATTAAAAGTCTCTAAAAAAGACCAACAGATTGCCTGTGAATGACCACACAGTAGAATCCTACAAAGCTCCCATTCATGACCGACAAACTTGTACAATCCCAGTGGTGCAACAGAAAGACAGCTCTTTATAAACCAACCTGAGTTAAAAGGTCAATGGCCATAAACTCCCCCTCCCTGCTTTCCTGCAGGCTTTGGGTTTTTAATAGTAATCGGTACTTTTCTGCTATCATAAGGAATAGGTCTTTTGAAGGGTGGGGGGAAGGGTTATTATTTTTCGCTTGAGGACTGCAGGGAAAGAGCTGTATCATGCTGGGAGATGTGCCCCAGGACCCCTCCACTGCAGTTCCCATTATCCAGTGGAGCTCTTGGCTGGATAGATTAACCCTGGCTTCATTTGTTCTATGCTCCTGGCCTTGGAAAGCAAGAGGGTCCTTCGGCTTGAACATAGGCTGAAGCTGAAAGAACCTCCTCCAGAAGATGACCATGGATTTGGTCTCTGAGAGAAGGCAGGCAATGGAGTTATGTGATCAAGAGTCCTAAGCTCGGGCCATCTGTTATGAACAAGCACAGGGAAGTTCCCACAATGCCAAAAGTCTCAGTACTTCCAGGAGTATCCTTTCCACTTGATCACTTGACCTTTCTGCCATGAAAAAGCTGCTCTGGCTGCCTGAACCACTTTTAGCCTTCTGTTGCTTAACCATAACGTATGGAGAGCACATAGGCCTCCTGACAAAAACAGGTCATCATAGACAGAAGATCCAGGTGGCCTGTGTGGCCAGCTAACTTGGCTCTCCACAGGGCAAAGCTCCGATATTAATTAGGTGTTTTCTAGAGACCCAAGTGGTACAATAAGTAGAGCAATTTAACTTTGTTACGTCTATGTGAACACAAGTACTGCCTCCTCCAAGGAGGTTCCTCAACCAGGAGGTTATGAAGAGCTTATGGACATCACTCATTAAAGCATATGGTGGATTCCCAGAGGAGAAGGCAGATAAGTAGGCTGTGCCCTGGTAAGTCAGGACCAGTAAGCCCTGCATCCCTCAAGGGTTTGTCTAAGTAGGAACAACTTTTTCCACCATCTTGAACTTTTAGGAATTGACCTGAATACTTTCATATCTCTGATAGCTGTAAAAGGTAACTGATTCTGAAAATGTACAGCAATTTTTATAGGAAATGAGAAAATCCCTTTCCTAAGAACCCCCAAAGCTAAAGGAGACAGAGTCTTCCATTGCAACAAATAAGTAATTCGACCATAAATAAGAGGACTTACAGCTGAAGTGTTTATGAATTGAGCACGTATTTCCTTTCTAAGAGACACATCTTTATGCAGGAATTATCGTGACAGGACTACAGCTCCCCATGGCAGAAGGGATGGATGAATGGGTGGGTCTGGATGAAGACAGGTGTGTGCCCATGGAAGTGTATGTTCAAGTGAACTTCAAAGGCATCAGTACACAAACATACACGCTCAGCGTGGTGGGAATAAAAGGTTATTTATGGTCTTCCATTAAAAAAATACCACTCTTCAATTATTTTAGCATGTTTAAGCCCTCATTAATATCCTTTAAATCTCCCTTTCACACACACTGCAAAGCCTTTCAACGAAGGACTCATTTTAATGGACTTAGAGGTAATCTTGTTTTTTAGCAAATAAAATAAAGGTTTCACTAATCAAAAATGTTACAACATTTAGACTGGTCTTTTCTTTCCACTGCTTTAATTAAAAGGCATCTTGGGGGAAGGTTTTGAGAGCTGGATCCAAGGGTTTTTTTGATAATCCTGATACTGCGGCCAAAAAGGAACAAGCTGTTCTTGAAATAATTTCATCCGAGAGATGCAGAGAGTGTGAAACTCTTGGCTTAACTATGCGCCAGTAGTTCAGGTGGTTGGATCTGAGCAAAACCTTCATGAGAACAATGTGGGGTACATGAAGAAGAGATGACATTGCTCCATCTCTGTTTCCATGGAGAGCGGGGTTAAAATAGTCACGCTTTTGAGTTCAAGAATGAAGAATACACTTCCTAGGTCCCTGGAGAGCAACCACAGCAATGGCAGCTCTAGCCATGTGTTGTTGGCTACACATCCCACCAGCTATCCATCACCTCTGTAGAATGTTGTCTCTCACAAGAGCTGCATCCCTCCCAGATGACCTCACTGCGTCCCAACGGGGAAACACGAGCGTTCGCTGTGTGCACTCATTTGACAACTCAGACCACCTCTGGTAGGCGGTTGAGGTACAAGATAGAGGGGCAGAGCTGAGATCTGGTGATCCCCGTGTATTTGCCAAGAACAGGCAGGTTACCTGTTACTCAGCTGTCTGGGGGAGGTGGTGTGAGTGCTTCCTCCAGAACCCCTGCTGACTCCCACAGGTGTGTTTGAATCAATGTCTTGGTGGAAAACAGGTATGGTTTCTTTGGTGGAACACCAGATAGAAGAGGTTCTGCTTCCTCCTGTTTTCCCTTCCCTGAAACTCCTGTTGAGGAGCACGTCTTCTGTGCTTAAAATCAGTGAAAGGATTTAGGTTCATAAGAAAGCTTATGTTTATTCTCAAGGACTTTCTTAAGCGCGGATCCCTGACCCAATTAGATGTGAGTTGGGACAACAGAGTGGGGTGGTCAGCTGCCTCACAGCAGAGAGGAACGAGAAGCTGGAGGCTGGCAAGATGTGAACTTCAACTGGCTTTACCACTAGGAAGATTCAGCAACATCACATCCTGCACGTCCTTGCCCTCTCCTCCTCCTAATGGTCCTTAAACATAAGACTAAATCCCAGCCTGCTTTGCCATGGACACCCTATTGCATAGTGCCACACTTTGTTTAACCCCAAATCCTGCTACCTTGGCTTTGAGATGCTAGAAGATGCTAAACGGCAGGGAGGCAGAGAGGTTCTGGGATCTACATAGTGCACAGGCTGCTGACGAACAACATCCTCAGGGTTACTGCTGTTGTCCCTTTCAGGGAACAGGAAAGGGCCAGGGAATTGCTTTTCCCCACAGGAAGAAGGAAGTTGGACCAGATGATCCTCGTGTCCCTTCCAACCAAAACATTCTAGTCTAGTCTAGTCTAGTCATCTAAACTATATTCTTTGGCTAGTGCATGGATAGCTGGAGCTCTAGCTCCCGCCTTGTTCCAGTGACCAGGAATGGGTGAAGCCAGGTGGTGAAGATGAAGACTTCTCTACCACTGACCTAAACAGATACCCATGGCTCTGACCATGGAAGAGGGACTGCACTTCCACCTCTCAGCACTTCATGACTTATCTGCCCCTAGGTGGAGGAGCCCTGATGGACTCTTTTGTTCTTGGGAGCATTTTAAGCCTTCACCTGAGCAATGAAAACATAAAAGACAAGAAGGTGGAAGTCTGAACCTCAGACACAGGGGAGCACCTTGTCACTAACTAGAATAGAGGGTCTCTAGGTTCATTCACTCATTCTTCCTAGACTATAAAAGCTATTTTCAAAGCCTGGCCTCGTGTGTCTTTATTGGTGTTGAGTAATGACACCACTTCCCAGCTCCATCACTTGCATCCCTCCCACACATCTGTTAAAGGACCAGCAGCAACTGTTAAAGGGTGTATGAGACATCAGACACTTATGGAAAATGTTAACGTTTTCCTGCCTGATACACTCAGCTAGCCTGGAATTATTAAAAAAAAAAAAAAGGACTTTTCCACAAGATTTCTGGGAGGGGTCTCCAAATAGGAACTTGTTGTCAGCCACAGCTTATGACTAATGTAATATAAAAAGCGTATGTTTGGCAGGATTTTAGGCAAGTGACTGTTTCAGGAATGAGGGTATTATTTTATGTGCAAAGTTATATTTAGAATTTGTAGACTGCAGAGTCTCAAGAAAATAATTGCATCAAGGAAATCTGGTGGAATCATAAACCATGAGAATGCAAGGCCTGAATCATCCCAGTCCACAGGAGTCTGGGATTTATTCCATCAGAGCTTATCCATTTCTTGGTGTTTGGGGTATTTCCTTAGCTTTAAAGGAGTTTATGCTTCCGTGTTGATATATTTACTGAGGCAATAATTGCAGCATGTGAGAATGACTGAGGCTGTAAAATGGTTTCTAGACCCTTAGAAAACAGACTCCAAACTGTCTTGTTTTGAAGTATACATCCTCCTCCTGGCATGGGTGCATCTGAAAGCTCCAAAGATATGAATCCTCAGGAATTTGACTATTGTTCAGATGTGGCTTTCCACAAGATGATTCATACGCTCCTCATTTTGGGCATCCTGGCTTTCAAGAGATGATGTGTCCCTTGCTCCTAAGCATCAGTCTAGAATACAAAATGTCGCAAGAGGAGATGGCCAAGCATTAGGTTGTGACCCCCTCCACGCCATGTCCCCCACAAGTTACTCTTGTGTCAGCTAAAACCTCCCAAAGGGCTGTGGAGGTGTTCGTAGCTCTTAAATAGTATTTCTTGTATGTACAATGTTGGAGGTGGGAGGGTTGTGTATAGTGACTCTTGCGTTCATCTATGGAAGGACTGTAAATGTACAAGCTGGACATTTTGAAGAGGGGAGATTTTCCAGCTCAGCTGAGACAAGAACATGTCACAAGTTCTCTGACCGTTACCTCCCTCTGTCACCTTCCAGACCTGTTCTCCTCACCCTTCTCCATACACAGGCACACTGCTTCCCTTGCTCCTTGTGGGACAGACAGCCCAGGACTCCTCCTCACCCCCATTCAGAAAATCCCACCATACCTCCCCTCAGGTTGGCATCCCTCTCCCAACTCAGCCATCTCCAGAAACACCCAGCTTTACAACTCTCATGAGTAAGTTGTAGTGACATTTTTGCACAGATACAAGATCTGACTGTACCTGCAAAGCAGTGCTGACAGTGGGGGCCGCAAGCAAAGCTGAGAGACAATCTCTTCTGAACTTTTGAGCTGTGTTGTTTCAATGATGGTCTGGTCTAATGATTTTGTGTATAGTCTTTGAGGCTCTTCAACAGGTTGCAGTTGGCGAATCCAAATGCTGTCTGCATTTTTAAATTAAACAGATATTTTATTGAGTGTTCATTCTGGCTGTAGTGTGTGATGGGACAGGAATGGTTCTGGCAGTTACTGATTTTGCCTTTTCTAACAATAAAGGCATGTGTTTATTGAGGGCCAGTAGGAGATGTGAATGGTGCCAAGGGTTGACTCAGGTAAATTTGCCCTGCAGTAAAACTGTAACACCTCCTCTTCACTTCTGCATCTGAGCTGACGAGCACAATGGGTTTCAGTCACTTTTATTGGGGCAGTGAAGACAAGACCCTTGTCACAGTGTCTCAAGGGACAGTTGAATATCCATGGCTCCCAACCTCCCACCAACTGAAGGTCACGTATGGTACCGAAGAAGAGTCCCTTTCTTCACAAGTCAATACACTGCCATAGTGTCCTCAGTGAGCAGGAAGGAGGCATGGGGCAAAAGAGGGTTTCAGAGAAAGAGATGAGAGCAGTGGTGACATTTATTTCAAGACCTTCATGATGAAAGGTTCCCCACGCTGTGAGGACTCATTCATGCCATTTCAGAGCTGGCATTCAACCAGGGCTTAATCCGGTCCAGAATGAAATCAGGCATTATGAAAAGATGGATGGTTGTAATTGAAATAATAACATAAATATAATTGAAATATAAATATATGTATGCACACACACACACGCACTGTATAAAACTCTGTGGAAACAACAATAACCTTTTAGCTCTTCAAGCCAACTAGCCTATTCCTGTAACTGCCTCTAATCTGTATGTTTGCACCTGGGGTTCTTTAAGGAAACGCAGAGTTGTAATTAACTGGGGGTGTGGAGAAGTCAGATGAGTGGGATATTCACACTGCAAGACTAGAACGTGAATTTGCACCAGGTCAGAAGCATACAGAGAGCAGGCGTGCCAGCTTTGTCCCAAGAGATCCTTTTACGTGCTCTCCATCATCAAATAGCCACACATCGCAACGCACAAATTTCCTCCAGTGACCGTAAAGCTTCTCAAAAAAACTTTACTTCTGAGTTAGTCATTCAAAAAGTTATTTTGTGACATTAAAAAAAGACTCTTGGATTTTGTTAGACTTTTGCACAGCTTTAGTAGCCATGGAGCTGGTACCAAGCTGCCATGAAATGTTACAGTACCTATATTGTTGGTGGGAACCTTAGGGAAACAGGTTTCTGGACATGCCCTAGCGTCCACTTTCAGGTGATAACTTCTTGGCTAATAAACACATTTAAAACACAAAATATGAATTTCCCTTATTGCTCATGATGGAGTGGCTGCCAAACATCACCAATTAGGATTATGTCTGGAGAGGGAAGGGGCTTAGCCAGTGCCTTTGAATGTTCAGCATAGGAGTCTTGGCTCACAGCTGAGACTGCGCTCATGTCTGGCTGGAAGGGCTGGCTGGTTGTGACGCTTAGGCGAAGCATTAAACTGGGCCTAGCTTCATCTGGCCAGATGAAGCACAGCTCGTCCCAGGTTCCTGTGACCCAGCCCATGAGCAAAAAGTTAGTTCTTTTTCCACGTTGACAATATTATTTCTTGCCTGGTTTTATCCTGAGGCTGAAATTTGTCTGTGGAGTCTCTGCATCCAAACCGGCAGCGTCAAAGGTGTTTGGGAGGCTCCATGAGCAAAACGGAGGAGTTTATAAATCCAAATCTCCAAACAGTATAACACAACCCACAAATGGGCTCTTGTCTGTTCTTCTCTTGGACACTGCAGACCACAAAGTGGCTGTTGAAAGGAGATGATGCTTCTATCCTTTGTTAGAAAGATGCTCTGTAAACAGTTGAGACACATCCATAGTTACCTTAAACTAACATCGTGATGTGGCTACTGAGGTTAACGTAGAGAACTTGACAAAGCAAGTGACGAAGTTGAGAATAAAGTGGAGATTCATTTTGTCAAGGCAGATGTTGGTGTTGGGTGGAGGTGTCTGGTGTGTGTTCTTCTCAGTGACAACTCTGAAAATGCCAAAAAATTGTCATTGGTGATTAAGCTCCTTCACACAGGGAGGCTTTGGGAATAGCAGTCAATGGCTTTATAATTAGCAAAAATTACTAATAAAAGAGGCATTTGGATGCTTCTCTTTTTCTCATCAAAGACATTCTGTCTCCAAGTCCCCTTCTGAGCTGGTCTGTCTCCCAGCTCAGGCTTTTTGTGATGTCAAGGGATGACAGACCGCCTCAGATCACACAAGGCAGGACAGATTCACAGTCGCCAACGTGTGAATCATATAATGACTAAAGAAACTCCACTGGAGTCTGTTCTTCTGAATGCCAGTCAGCATTTGCATCACACCTGATCCTGGCTGTGTGGTTAGTCCCAGTCATGGTGTTCCCTGATGGGGTTCACCCCTGCCAACTAAAGCAGTTGATCATTCAATAGACTTGGAGCTGGCTAATAGACACATAAGCCTGTGCTCTAGAAACTCTATTTGATCCTCCCAGCCTACAGCCCGAAGATCCAAACTTAAAAACTGAGATCGCATCAGGACCTTCAGCTCTGAGCTGGTCCTGTTGGACTAAGCATGGCTTCTGTGCCTGATACCCTTAAATTCTCTTTTCTAGCTGGATCACGTGTGTGTGGCCAGAAGAACAGGAGCCTGGCAATGTCTAGAAGTGGGGTTGCTGGTATTTTAGGCACAAATTGCACTCAGGAAATATAGCTAGTGTGGTTTGCATGCTTAGCCGTAAGTGTATGAAGTCTTGGCCGGCACGTCCTGGTTGATACACAGAACGTGCAGAAGCCTGAACCTTTTCTTCTGGAGCTGATGAGCCGCAGGGAACTGGGACAGATTCACAGCCCTGTTGGATGAGGCCCCGAGAGGATTTGTTAACACCCGTCCACAGGCAGATTGCATACATTAGTGTAGGAATTACTCAGGAAAAACCATTCTTAGAGAGAGCTGTCTTCTATTTAGCATATGCCACATGAAACGAGCTGTCATAAGACTGCTGTCTTCTATAATGTGATGAAGACCTTACCTTTCTTGAAGGAGCCTTCTTGGATGTAGGGATTTTACCTGCTCTCCCCCTCCAAAAAGAGAAAATAATTCACTAGTTTTGTATGTGCAGCTATGTTCTTATTTCCACAGGGCTGGACATGCCTGCCAGTGAGCCAGCCCCCAATGGTATGAACCCAGGGAGTGTCACAAAAAAAATAGCGTGATGAGGATCCGAGTGAATGGGTGCAAGGGAGCTGGTGACCCTGTGCTCAGTGGATGATACAGTGACAGCTGGCAGCGGGATGCTGAAGTCACTTGCCAGTGTACAAAACACGTGCTCAAACACCCACAGGCTGCTCTTGGTTATTTGGATGTGACTCTGCTGACAACAGTGGGAGCAAAGCAGATCGATCGTTGGGAGAGGGATGCAATTTCCTAGTTGCCATCCGCCATGTGGCAGTGGCAGACATTGCTTCTACTGCATTCAGCAGCTGGTCCTTTAAAACATTATCACCAATAAACAGCAAAGATCTTGACAGCAGGGGCCCTTTAGCGGAGACCGCTTAGAGGGACACTTGGGAGATGTCCCCAGAGACATTGGTGGAGCCTGAGGGTCTCACCGGAGCCAGCATTCAGCTTCTCCCCATCCCACAGCCTCCGGTGAGCCCCGAGCAGCATCTTGCCATCTGGCCGGGTGACAGAGTGGAGCTTCTTAAGGCTGGAAGACTGAAAGTGTTGTTCCAGGCATAAGGCAGCAGTGTTTTAAGCCACCAGTCCCCAGGGTTTTCTCTCTCGCGAGCTCTGTGATTACGTCATGTCTCCAGTGAGGTCAGTGCTCAGCTATCGAGATGGGGTTTCAATTGCTCCCGTGCAGGATGTGGCCAGGCCGTCACCAGGAGGGTGCCATGGCATCGTCCCCCGTCAGTAGCTCTTTCTTCAGGGATCGGTTCCCCCCCGCGTGCCCGTGCAAGTCCCGTGGTGGGAAGAAAGGGGAGCTTGTTCCTCACCTACCGTTAATAGAAAGGGCTGGAAGTGCAACCAGAAATGACAACTCAAGTGAAACACGATGCCTCCAGAGGGGCCCAGAAGGCAGCAAAGCGGTGCCTTCCAGCCACGCCAGAGACTCCTTTCTCCCCCTCAATGAAGAAGCAGTCAGCCTGGGAAATCTTGTTTTCACAAACGTATATTTTTTTCCCCTCTAAAAACAATAAATGGTGTTATTGATGGGCAAAGCTGAGGTCCAGCGTGGCCACACACTGCGAGGTTTGGCTGGCTTCCTCTGCTGTTGCTATGCTCCTCGTTTCCCAAGGAGACTTTGGAGACTTCCTTCTGCTGTGAGGGCCACACATACAGACAGAACAACCCACCAGAGGAGCCTGTATACACCATCTGGTCGCATCCAGAACCTGGGAGGCGCAGAGCAGCCCAAGAGGATGAGACAGTGGCCCCTGGCAGTAATCTGTACCTCCAGTTCCTTCTGTCACTGCTGACCTGGAGGAACAGAGCCTGTCTGAAGCCTCAAGGTCCTGTCCAAGCTGTACCAACCCACTTCTCAATACCAAGTTTCAGTTGTCAAGGCTGGGAATTCACGTGCACACCTAAATGACCATCCTCAGATGGAGAAACAGCAATGAGCAACAGCTGCTCTCTCAGTCTCACATACAGCATGGGCTGGGCTTATCTGGGGCCATCCTTATCTCTCAGGTACAAGAGATTTGGGAGCTTTGTTGGGCACAGATGCTCAGGCACAGGCCAAATCTCATCTGGACACAGTCTAAAGAAGGAAGGAAATGTTGCTTAATGTCTGGCTTGGACAATGTTTAATTCTGAAGAGCTGTCCTCACAATTTTCCCCAACACTGTCTCTAACCAATAGCTACCAAAAAAAAAAAAGGTCAGACCCTAGACAGATGTTAGAAAAGAAGAATCACAGCAAATAAATAGTATCTGGCTTCATATCAGGAATCCAAACTATGAACAAAACCCAGTGGCTGGTCACCATTAAAGTAAACATAGGAGAAGAAAACGGAAACTGGCCAAGGCATTGATCTCTCCCACACATCTGCAACACCAAGCTGCTTTGCTGATTTACGTCCCCTCTTGTCTCTCCCAGCTCCCATACATCACATTCCCCTTCACATGCTGACCTCTGTGCACGCACAGGCACACTCACACACACTCACACGAACCCTTTTTTTCAGTCCCTGCCAGCCCGTGCTGCTCAATTGGTCAGTGCAGGGATGCTGCTGATTCACATGTCGTCACCGGTGGCTGCTCCCCCCATCCCTCGGAGCTGCTGCGCCGCACGTCGCTGGCACATCATGGGGCCAGGAGCATTTACTGGTGTGAAGTAGGGTACTAGGGCAAATGCCCACTGCATAGCAATGAGTGGAAAGCGGCCCGTGAGCAGACGCGGAGCAAAAGGTTCCCTATTCTCTTTTTCTTGGCTGCCGGCACATGTGGGGCAGAGGGGATGTGAGAGAGGAGGGAAGGAGCGGTGTGAGCCAGAGAAAGTAGCAGGAGCTCTGTCGCATTTTGGGATGAATGCTAAGCAGACCCCACTGGGCGGGAGTGCCCAGATGAATGGGATCCTTTCATATCAACCTGACAGAGGAGGGATTTCATAGTTCTCCGAGCAGCACAGAGCTGCCTTAATCCAGCAGATACAATGCCCTGCTCATACGGCTCAGAAAACAAAATAAATATGTTCTTGCAAAGACATTACAATGAAGCTTTCAAGGACTTGACATGAGAAGGCTCTACCTGGTTCTCGGGTCTCCTCGCATGTGTGGGAGCTGAGAGCCAGGCTTTTTATTTTCTCATTCTCTTTGCTTTCCTCAATGCTTGCCTCCACTGCTGAACTTGGCCCTGGGGTGGAGGAGGAGAAGAACACTTCCATACAGGCTCTTCTCTAAAAATAAACAGAAACACTCACCCTCAGGTTCTTTCTAAAGAAAACCGTCACAAATCACAAATACATCTCAGGGAGGGGGTGGGGGGGGGGATGCGGGGAAGAGAAATACAACTTGGCAGATAATTAAAACAATCAACAAAGACTAGACGAGCTGAGGGCACCACACCTGGGCAGGACAGAGATGTTTGCTCCCCATGTCTAACATTTCTGGTGTCTCTACCAAAGAACCATGATAGGACCAGCGAGATGCAGCAGTTGTGACTATAGGATAACCATGGAGTAAAGCTCATCGTGGAAGACCAGGGACTGCTCCATCCTTCCTTCCTTCCACCTTCCCATGAATCCCACATGCAGGTAGATTCACACGATGCAGCAAAACAGCCCAACAGGGTGCAGTGTAGCAATACCCAAGCCAGCCCTATGCCAAAAAGCAGCCGTGGAGCTCAAGATGAAGCATTTGCACAATGGTCTGGTCCTGCAGCAGGTACATCAGCCTGCAGGACCGCAAGCTGCCATGGCTTGGCAGAGCCCAGTACCCAGCAAGCTCTGAATGGCTTTGAGACACTTGCTCTACTTGCATCCAGCTGTGCATGGAGGACAGTCTTTTGCATTGACAGCTAATCCAGCCCACCTACTCTAGCCACACACCTGGCTTGTTCTTTTGTTCTGTAATGTAGCTACAGCAAAAACCATTTATTTCGCTGCACAAGCATGATATTATACTATGGGGGATCTATGGCACGTTTGCTGTGTTATGTGGGGTTGGCTATGGTGCTGCGGTCAGGTCTGTTCAAGTCAATCCTTCCCTCACTCTAGCACTAAACCATGTCCCTAAGAACTTCATCTAAACACCTTCATGGATGGTGACTCAACCACTTCCCTGGGTAGCCTGTTTCACTGTTTCACAATCCTTTCTGTGAATATTTTTTTCCTGATATCCAGTCTGAATCTTACCTGCTGCAACCTGAGGCCATTTCCTCTTGTCCTGTTACTTGGGAGGCATATATGATGGTTTGGGTTCTCAGCTGAAGGCTACCCTTGTTGTGCTGGGAGGGGATATATTAATACCTCTGCTAGGTGGTAACAAAGGCTCTTTCAAACATTGCAGCTGAAATCTCCCCTGGAGATTTGGCTCATAATATCTAGAGTTTATAACAGAATTATACCATGTATATGGGACATGTGAACGCCTTGCTTGGCCATCTGTGCTGTCCCTGTTGTGGAGGACCAGGAACGTGGTGTTACTTGGGCAGCCTTTGACACCTATCTGGAACAAATTACAGACTTCAGGACCTTCTGGTTTCACACATCAACTTGGGAAACTGCCTGCCTGTTCTGCACATGGTAGGTACCAAACAGCAGTATAAAACTGTCAAATCCATTCCTGAGATAAACGGTTTGTGCCAAGCTGATCAAAGCATGAAGATATGAGAAGTGCACAGAGGAAATGGTATTAGGACCAGAACTGGTGGCTTTTCCTCCAGACCTCCCTGTACACTCCCAGTCCATAAAATGTCACCTGGCAAACCCTGCAGTGACAGAAATTGTTCTTTCTATCAATGAGGAGAGACACAGCTTTTGGAGACAAAGCTCTGCCTTCCAAAGTCCTAGCAGCCAGCTGTCCCACTGCAAGACTCCTGGCCACATTTTCTTTCCCAAAGCATTAAGCTCTGGCAAAAACCCAGTGCTGGTGCTGAAATGGAAACATGGTCTTCTGAAAACGAGCGTCACCTTGGCCCTCACTGTGAGATGTGCGTTAGCTCCCATGCTCTGCAGCCTGCCTGGGTGTGGAGTAAAATGCCCATTTTTCTGCCAGCTGCCCTTGCCCCTCTGTGTGCGAGGGCTCCCGTTCCCATGTCAGAGCTGCAGGGATGCGGCGGGGGGTTGGCTGGGATAACGACAGCTCTGTGATTCCCCGGGCTGATGATCTACCAGAAGTGCCAGACTGTGTCAAGCGACGTGTGAGTCACCATTCACAGTTTCTGCTCAGTGGTGAAGCAGAAATCCACAGTTCTGGCAAAATTTAGGCCTTTTTATTATTCTCTGCAGCAGCCTTACCAAGTTGGCATTTTCAGCATCCCAAACCGAAGTTGAATAGGGCTGCCAAGGGCTGTCATCCCAAGTTCCTGCTTTTAATTTCCTTGCAGTGGAGATGCTGAGGCAGCTGAGAATATTTCATTTTACCACCTGGCCACCAAAAAGCTGGGTCTGCATTTTGGGTGATGTCACATTTCCTGAGCTTTGGAGAGTGGTTGTCTCCCCTTTCTCTTTTGGCGCAAAACGAGCTTGATCATTCAAAAAAAGAAATCCCTCATGAGCTGCCAAGGAAATACCAAAGAGAGAGACAGGAACAAAGCACAACTGTAAAATCAGAGGAGACAAAAGGATTCAATAAATCTGATTCTTTTTTCTCACCCAGACTGTAGCATCTATGTCAACTGATGACAAGAATACTTTGGTGACGTTGGAAGGAGCTGGAACAAATCTGTTCTTCCTTAACAGCCCTGTGTCTAAGCCACCCATCCCAGCAGGTTTGTGGTCAATCTGGCTGAGGTCTGTGCCCTCTTTGACACAAGCTGTAGCTCCCATGCAGCCCTTCCTAGCAGGGTTCGTCTCAGAGATGTCAAGGACATGACTAATAACCAAATGTGCTCTCAAGCTCAGTGACTGAATTCATTTGTGTGACCAAAGACCCCATTAATAGTCCAACACTTAGTAAATATATTGTTACTTTTTCAATATAGAGGCATTGTCCGGAGGTATTTCTATTAGTTCTGGTTACCCCCAAACCACTTGAGCTCAGACATCTTGACATCCTGAACCTAAATGTGGATAAAGTGTGAGGCAGCACTCCAAAGGGTGAGAGAGAAGGGAAATCGTATATGTCATGAGGGGAAGGCCAGGTTTGATTGCTGGAGTATCTCATTATCAGAAAAGTTTGGACACTGATTTTCTGGAAATTCCCATAGCAGCAGCTGTCTCCTCTTTGAGTTGTTATTTGTCAGGGCTTTTCTTCACTTTGCTGGTGGAGTGACCCCATCTTCTTTGAGAACACTTCTACACCAAAGCACCTACCAATGAAGTAGGTAATTTTTAGGATAAGAAGTACGTGATGATTATTTTCAGTTTGTTACTCACACTGAGCCATTCAAGAGCTGAATTGTGTCAAGTTTTGATATTGATTTGGGTTTGGTTTTGTTCTTGAGGGTGTTGGTTTGGATTTTTTTGTTTGTTCGTTTAGTTGGGTTTTTCCCTTGCTGGATGGAGAACAGGAAATTAGTTTAAAAGAGCAATGACAAGAAATAGCACCTGTATGGCAAGAATGTGTGAGCAGATGATCAGTAAAGCTTAAAGAATATGGGGGTTTGCAAATATTTTAATGCAGAAACAATGTTCCACCACCTGCAAATAGCAGCAATTCAACAAGAGGGCTCAAGCTCAGAAATAAATGCATGAATCACTGTTTATTCTCTAGTCACATTAGTTACTAAATACTTGGGAACTCCAATTCTTCCACTCTCCTAGCTGGGCTGGGAAAAACAAAAGTGTAAGGCCAAATGCTGACTCAGAGAAGCGAAGAAAAGCACATATGGAACAGAAGAGCTTTTGAGGGGCACTCTCCTTTCAGCCTGCATTGTTCCTGCTAGAGCTCTTCGGAGGCTCTTGCTGAGGACTCACACCTATAGAAATGTGATTTGGGTCTGATCAAAAATGAAACACAAAGCTTTCCAGCTAAAGGAGAGCCTGAGGGTCTATGGCTGGGGGGTGGTTCTGCCAGCTGGTGTGAGCAAGGATGCAGTGGGGATCTGATCCTGGTTGCAAACAGCCGTGGGACAGAATTCCTCTGCTGTTGCCATCACTGGCTTAGACCTGCAGATCCTCGGAGCTGTGCGATGGAGGAATTTGAGGCCATCCTTTTGGCTGATGGCAAAGTGAGATTAGCGTAGGTCCCAATGCACCAAGCTGGCTTCTAGAGTATCTCCCGACACACCAAGGATGGCAGCCACTACACAAGCTTTTATTCCCACATTTAACCCGTGTAGTGAAATGCTGCCGCAACAATGAAAGCACATCAAAAAATGGAGGGTTATTGGGAGGGGAAATGGTTAGAAATGAAAGGGAAGAGCCTGAGATAGCATCTCTGTCACCTAAGGGACAAAGAGGAATAGGCATTGCTAACTAATGGGTGTTTTTCAACATTATGTAAAAACACTTTTAAAAGTCTCGTTTTAACAAGAGCTGCCCTGACGTGCTGGGGGATGTTTGAGCCCTTTCGGGTCTCAGCTGGCTCGCTCACACCTCAGCCCCACCAAGCCTGCCCGGCTGCTCCCGCAGAAGCGAGGCATTCATGCTGCCGGCGTGTTAATGATTTCACCCTCCATAAACCCGGCTGCTCAACCGCACGCTCAGCGGGACACACACCGAGATGAAACACCCTCTTTGGAGGCCAGGAGGAGGTGACAGGACTGAAGTTTCTTCCTGGGACAGTTTCAGTTCCATCCCAGGGGAGTCCCCCATGGGAAGAGTTGTCTGATTCCTATCACTTGTGGAGGCATCTAGCTCTTTTAGCCTCACTGGTATTGATATATTTTATCACAGCCAGCCAGTCCTGGGCTCATGGAGGCTGTTAATGCTTGTTTTAGAGCATTTCTCAAAGCCAGTCCTCCTCTTGGGTCCTGCTTTGAAAAAGGGCAGGGGGACACTCTGTGTCCCGCAGCTCTGCTGGTGCTGAGGGCCAGAAGACCTTCTCTTGTAGCAGAGCTCTCCACCTCAGGTACACAGGGTTAATTGGTTCCCCAAGCACTCTGTTGACGAATTTTACAGGAGGCTGGGAAAGTAATGAAAATAGTCTGCGCTGCATGTTTATTTGAAAAATGCTATAAAACCCCCTGAATAATTTTCACACTGAGGTGATCTGACCAGCCCGACATGAAACACTTAAGTGGGCCCTAGACCTGCTTGTGTAACCCAGCTGGGCACGACAATCTTCATTGCCGCTGAGTGCTCCATCCATGCTGGGGTAATTAAACACGATCCTATCTCATAACTAAAGTATCATGAGAAACAGCTCTTCAGATTAAACTCCACAAGTTCTTCTCCCTGCGGTCTGGACATTTGCAGCCGAAAGGAACTACGGGTATGCAACGGTCCCTCTCCTTCCAAAAGGCCCGAGAGAAACATGGGTACTACTGCATTAAAGTGTTTTTACCAGTAACCCTCCATGTCAGTACAGATATTTCAATATGTTTTATCTCTGGTCCATCCACTTTTCTCTGCGAGCCAGTATTTCCCTCTGTAACACACTAATGCTTTTGCATATGTGTTGATGGCAAGGAAGATCCAAACCCACCAGCTCTGTTGAGTGAAGCCGTTTTACACGTTCTTACATGGTGGTAACATCCACTAAGAAAAGCCAAAGGAAAACAACTGAGCCTCCCAGTCTCCTTCTGGCACTGTCCTGCTGTCCTGGGTGAGGAAACCCCAGTTAACCAGCCCAAGTGATCACATGAGAGGACAACAGGGCAGAAGATGATGTCGTGATGGTTGTACTCTGAGTACAGCTCTCAAAGCTTGTTTTGATGAGGGGTCATCTGATATCATTGCTGTGCAAGTTCAGCCACCCAGTGAGGAGCAGGTGGGGTTGTCCCCTGCCAGCAGGTCATCAAGATGCACTGGGGCAGAGAGGGGTGGGACTCAGAACTGGGGGAGGCCAAGGGCCTTCTCAAAGTACGGGATGGAGGGGCACAGCAAGCCTTCATCCTCTGGAAGATCCATGGTCCCCAGCAGATGGAAAAGCTGGAGAGGAGCAACACAATCTTCATAAAATTACACGGTGCTTTTGGAGGGAGGAAGGGGTTTCTTTCACGGGTGGTTGAGGTCAGAGTTTGGACTAGTATGTGAGACAGCAAGTCACACCATGCTTCAGGAGAAGCCAGCAATTCTTGTCCCAGCGACCAGAGCTCTTTCTTCCTCTTCTTTCTGCCAGTGCCTCTGCCTTCCCTTTGCAGGACCTCTGTCCTCAGTGAGGCGAAGAGCAGCTTCAGGAGGACAAGTGAAATCCCTTAGCTGCTGGCATCCCAAACAGGATATGTCACTTAAGCAGGGGAAGACGGGAAGAGGACACACACCGCAGACTTCCTGAGCAAAACGGGAACTCCATCCTGTGCCTGACACAGCCCCTCCAGCTGCCTTTGCAACAGCCACCCGCTCCCCTCCATCAGACTGACCATCTGCCAGCCTTCCTGCCTGTCCCTCCCGTCCCATCCTATCCTTCCTGCCCAGCGAGACTCTCCTAGCCAGGGAAAGCAAACAGCTTCTGTTTATTCCCTTCCCTCCATCTGCTAGTGCACAACATGAACCCACTCCACTGTTTTTCCCCCTTTTTTCCCCCCTTGTTGAATGAAGCTGTCTCCATTGAGCTGAGGGGCAGCCACCCACACCGCCCCACTGCAGTTGTCCGCGCTGAGGCACAGTCTTTGGTCCAAACGAGAAAATTTAGAAACAAACAAAATCTATCATTTGCCTTCACCACCTTTGGATATTTGCCACCGGAAGACAAGCCCAAAATACTGACTTCACGTGAAAAATGTCTCTTCTATTCTTGAGCTTCCAAGGCTTTTTAAAAAAAATTGTGCCGGTCATCCCCAATGAACTAAGAATGGACTTTTCCATAGGGGGAGGAAAGTTAAAAAAACCCCTAATTCTGTGATTATGCCAGCTCTGCTGCCCTTCCCATCCTATTCTGCTCTGCAGTTGTGTGCAGAGAAGCCCCACACTGGACACTGCAAAGATCTGGAGGATTTTGGGGCTGGGAGGCTGCAAGGAGGCATCACAGCTCGGTTTCACAGCTCCTCTACCACACAACACCACTGTCACAAGGCAGCTACAGCCGGGCATATGACACTCACCATGTTTGCTCTCTTTCTGTAACTTTTTGGGGAGCACTTAGCTTGAGAATCCTGCATAAATACATAAACCAGAATCTTTTCTAATCTTCTCTATATTTTCTGGGAAGAAAAACCTAGAGAATAGCCAGAGGTGCAGTGGGGGTTGAAGGTCCATCCTTTTTTCTTTCTGCCTACCAAAGTCATACTCTCTGTGTGCAACATCAGATTAAGCTGTCCCTCTTGCAAGACCAGTGCAGGTCCCCAACAGGGACTCGCAGCAAAGCCACATCTGGCACAACGTTATTTCTGTGACAGTGTGTTGGCTCCCTTGCTGGATGTTCTTACTGCCATGCACAAGTCCCACACCATGTATTTCATTAATACTCCCTGGAAGTTTCACCCATGGGAAGTCAGGAGCACAGGAGGTGTTTGTCACATCTAGAGGTGACAAAACCCAATCCAGCACCTGGGAGCGCTGGGAGCTGTGGGCAGCTTTTCTGAGTTATACCTCTGCTCTACACAGGCAGTTCCCAAAGCCCAGCAAATAGCCAAAATCTCATTTTTTTGGTAGTGAGCAGAGATGGGAGGAGCTCTCCCACCCCCACTGTGAGTTATCCAAGGTGAACCTCAACTATATGGGTCTGCTTCCAAATAAAAAACATCATTGCTTACACGTAGTATTTATATGTTCCTCCACCCTGGTTTTGGCTCCTTCCCACTTTTCTTGACAAACTGCAGACTGAAAAGGGCCATTCAGGGAGGTTCGCCGACACGGACACGGCTCCAGCTCCTCTGCCAGCTCCCTGCTCCAGAGTGAGCACAACAGATTTTCAGCAGAAGAATCTTTCTTGGCCTGCATTAACATTTTCACTTCTTACACTTAGACTATGTTCCCCTGGGCTTTGCTTTATTCTGCTTTCCTCTTTTCATGCTAATTGTTGCAATAGAGACCATAGCAGCAACCAGGCAGCAGAGCCATACACAGTGTAAATTCCATCTGAATTCTGTATATCCACGTAAGTCTGGGGAAGTGGCACCTTCTTCCCATGACCCCACTTCTGAGAAAACATTAAACTGACATAGACAGCCCTTGGTTTCTGCTTCTGAAACACATTTGCACCTGGTTTGCTATCAACAAACACAAAATAGAAAATAAACACAAGCATGGTTTTCCCTATAGCGGATCAAAGAGGTCTTTGCTTTCTTCAGTGATTAGATAGCAAAATATATATTCGCTGGCAGTTTTAAAGGGCAAATGCTGTGGGCATCAGCAAAGTGTTCCTTGCCTGCTGCTAGCTGGACTTGTAACCGTGACAAAACACACGAGAGATAAAGGAGGGAATTGTATTTTCTTTTTCTATTTATCCTGAAATCATGAAATTGAAATGGAAATAACCGTTTGCTGTGCTGTAGATTTCCAGGGTTGCAGGGTGTTTCCAGGACAGCCACAGTAGGAATCATTCCTACTGACATCCCAGATTTTATTGTTACGCCTATCAAACCCTAAACCTTAAACCAAAAAAAACAAACAAAAACACACCAAAACCAACCAACCAACCAAAAAACCCACCAACCAACCAAAAACAAACAAACAAACCTTCCTGATTAGTCTCATTGCTGTCTTTTCCTGATTAGAAACAGGCTGCATCAGGAGTACAGTAAGACAGGAGAGAGCCACAGGTAGAGAAATAACATCTTCAGGTTCTACTAAGAGTAATAAAGTTGAAAGCTAAAAAACAAACAAAGAAAATCTACTTTACCCTCTTTTGGAGACAAGATCTTTATCTTTAAGGATAAGGATTTCCATCTGTAAAAGAAATTCCCCAGGGAAGCCAGCGTGTTTCCTTTCGAGCAGAGGCTTGAATTCCATGCTGATCTTTTATTACAACAATTTCATTTCTTCTCAAGTGATGCTGGAGTCTATATTATTTTACCTGATAGATATTTACACAGGAGGGTGCATTTTTCTCATTACAGCTCGACAGAGACATCAACTTCTTCCGAAAATAGGTCCAAGCCGGCACCAGCTCCATTTTCCTAAACTCATGGATGCAGAACAACCTCAGATTTGGGCATACAATTTGTTTGTGGTTTTGTTTGGTTGGGTTTTTTTGTTTGTTTGCTGTTTGGGTTTTTGTTGTTGTGTTTGGTTTGTGGTTTGTTCTGTTTGTTTGTTTGTTTGAAACTGGATTTCTTGCCTTCTGTAATGTACTAAATGTGCCCTAGTGACCAGATATGCAGCTGGGAAAAAACACATGTGTATGAACACACTCCAGTGTCTCTTATAATCACTATGAAGCTGATTTTCAGAGGAAATTTGAATTCTCTTCACTGTATATCAAGTCACTGAAGATGTGCTTAGCTCCAATGGAAGAACTGGATTTATAAAGCTGGATTGGGTAGTTTTTGCTCATCAGTGCAGACATGGTCTGGGCAAAGTGGCATAAAACTCATTGATCAATATGCCCAAAAAGGTAAGTTGCACCTACTGGCAGAAGCACAGGGAAAACTGGAGCACATAGGGTGACACTGATCCTTTTGCCGAATCACCAAGCCAAGTAATGCTGAATCCCACAGCTGCTGGGTTTTAAGCATGCTGTCATTGTGCTCAAATCCAGGATTTC